>NC_092588.1:64377500-64977500 GCF_047663525.1 Anas platyrhynchos | reverse complement strand
TTATAATACGCAAAATTTGGATGTTCAATGAAACAACAAATTTGATGAAAAATTGCACCAAGTGCACAGTGATATCGTGTTCAGAAAGGAATTAAAAGGCAAAGCCTGCAGTCTTACATTTATACATTAGCCGAATTTATACATTTACACGTTAGTAGGTTTGCCAAAAGAGGTGGAAGACTGGGGGAAGGACGTGCAGGGGAAAAGGAGGTAAAGATTGCTCAGTGCAGGAGAACTGGCTGTCCCTGCTCTATCCTCCTGCTACTTTCTCTCTCTCTCCTATAACACGGCAGCTTCGTGGGCAGTCGTGGAAATCCTTCCCGTAGGCCTCCTTCAGGGAGCGGGAGGAAGACGAAGAGCCTCTAGCTCATCTTCATAGGACCAAGCCACCATGGAGGGCCAATGCACCATGTTTTTTTCTCCCTGCCCCCAGTATGTTCGTTCCTCCCGGCTTGGGCTCACAGCCAAAGCACACTGAGTGCTGGGAGCTGGCTGCTTGTCAGCAGGAGTGGGTACAAAGCAGTAGAAGGAAGACATCAGGTAGTAATAAAAATCGATGCTGGGGAAGTAAAATATATGTAGAACACAAGCATTACATTTTCTTACGTCTGTGGTTTGTTCTGCGGTGTGCTTGGGTCTTCTGGGGTTTAGTTGGTTGGATTTAGCCTTTCGTAATTCCTTTGTGTCTTGCTTTTTCTCTGAAGTAAGAATGGAGGATATAATTATGGCTACCAGTGAAGAGAAGTGAAATTGCACCCTGCTGAAGTAACTTCTGAAATTTGCTCTGCTTGTTCTTTTTGTCTGTGATATAATTACACCCAGTAATGGGGGCATTCAGGTTGAACGTGTGTTTACAAAACTTTTGTTCTTTGTTTTTAATTTGGTTAATTAGCTAATACTAGGATTCTGTAATTGTTATGGCATCGTTCCACTTAATTTCAGTTACCTTTGGCTTCTGAATACTTAAATGCAAACCCTTGTTAATTAGCCTGATTTTTTTTTTTAATGACGTAGCTTAATATTTTAAAATTTATGTAAAATGTATGTACGTATTTTGTCAGAGATCAACACTAGTAGTAAAGACCATCTAATATCATATCTAGTCTCTTCCAAAAGATAAACCTTACCTGTTTTCATGGTTTCTGGTCTTAAAATCTGACTGTCTGTTCAACCTCAAGAGGGTACTGGTGTACTTCCTAGAACAAATCAGTTTTACATCTCTTATTTGAAAAGCTGAGAAAAGTAGTCATCTTTTCATAAGCAAATTGAAGAAGTAGATCCTGGGTGATGGAAATTCAAGACGCAGCAGACTCTTCGTTCTGTATGTGTTGCAGGCTTGCTGGATTTCAACATAATTTGAAAGCAGGGAGTTGGATTTCAACATAGCTTGATGGTAGGTGATTCCTGCCCACTTCATTTGACACGGTGTCATTCCTAAGGGAAGCCATCGTGGCTAGCTGGCTCAGTGCCCAAAGTCAAGACAGTCCCAACAGTTCTATTTTGCCTTAGTCAGAGAGAGGTGTTGCTACCGGATCCATTTGAACCAGCTCTGGGATATAAACCTTACAGTCTAGCAGTATGGGTGTGAAGTGACTGCAGTGTATTTTCCTTATCTTAACATATTCTTTTGTTTTGATTAGCTGAAGAATAAAGGAATGGTCAACTTCTGTTTTGATTACAACCCTTCAAATGAACATGAAGTAGCTGGACACAGGGTCATACTGTATCCATGTCATGGGATGGGACAAAATCAGGTAAGTTTCATTTTTTTTAATGTTCATTTTGGCTAATACTATGGTTTTAATGTGAAAAGTATGGTAAAAAGCATTGCAATAGGGCCAAGAGAATATATTGCCACAGCGAGATGATCTTAGATCTAATTTTGATTCTCCCACTGGATGCTTTTAATTTCAATGTATCCTGAGGTCAGATATTCATAGTTCTAAAGATGTATCTCTCCAGACCAGGGAATTCATGAATACCTTAGTCATGCCTTTCTACAGAGCTCATTAGCAGGGGGTTAATAGCACAACAGTGCAGTTATCAGGCTTACAAGCCAGTGTTCATCTCCATCTGGTCTTGGACAGCAGACTGGCACATCTGTGATGTTTTGCCTGTTCATGTCACCAAAGCCCTTAATAACATTGCAAACCTCATCTAATTCTGCCTGTGTCTGTCACTGGCCTTTTCTTCTTAATACTTGTCTAACAGCACAAGAAGTTTGGAACAGCATCTTCTCCTCTATTCTCATCTGCAGAAACATCCTCCTGGGCTAGGACAATACAATCCTTGAGAATATGGATCCGTTCTAATGCTTTTTTGCTTTCTTGCTTTTTAAGTAATGAAGCTGAAAATGCTTGCTAGTATCTTCCTCCGTGCACATGGAAACTCTGTGCAAGTGGTTAGATATGATAGCCATCAAGCCCTTCACATAACGCCATGATAAAAGTGCCATGGGGCACCAAATGCCAATCTACAATGGCTGTTTTACATGGCTTTGAGTAGCCACCTTCTAAAATTAGCATTTGGTGTTTGGCATGTGGTGTATAACATACTTGGTTTTTGGCTTCAGACTGAGATTAGACTATCTGGCGTGTTCCTAGTGGGGAGGGGTGGAGACATACGTACTTTAAACAAGACCCTACATAACTGTGTGATGGTTTCAGTGGCTTAACTGCGTTTTTATGAAATTAATCCAAACATTTGTTTCGGAAAGGAAAAACAGGTTTGGAAAAGGACCAGAGATCTGTGGAAATAAGCAGTTTATCAGCTGGTTTTCTGAGCTCAGTTTTAAAAAATGAAAAAGCTTGAGGACTGAACACAAGTCTGTATTGAGGAGGAAGCTTTTAATATAAATTGCTTTATAAGTTAGGAAATAAAAACAACAGTCTGAGCGCTCTGTTTCTAATCGTAACTGAAGTAGATTTGTTTCTGCCAACAAGTTTATTGCCTTAAGTGGTAGAAGTATTGCTTGGTATTATTTATTAGTTTGTGTACTTTATGTCTTAACTTGCTTAAAGTTTCTGTCCTGGATGTAAAGATGAAGAGAAAGGGAGGAAGTGAATTGTGCAATATAAAAGCCAAAGTGTATCAATACTGACAGATGTATGTCAAGTATGTCAAGCAACACCAACCCATTTCACTCCCTCGGCTCAGCTTCCTGCCCAAGCTGAGCATGTCTCCCTACACCTATACAGAAGATGAATTAATAACAAGATAAGATAGTTAAGCCAGTTCCTTATCACAAAGTTGATTACATTCATAGACTGAGAAGTGTCTCATTTATGGGATTACCTGCTCACACACAAAAAGCATTCGCAGATTTGTTTTTTCTTGTATTACGGGGTAAAAGGTGAAGGCAAAAAAGTGCAATCTATAAGAAGAGTTCTTATGAGGTGACATTTTTGTAGTTATACTTCGCTTATCAAGCACTAAAAAACCTACTGAGTCCACTGTGAAGATACCAAATCGCTGGATTTTGATGCTCTCATGCCTCTCTGCTCACAGTGCGATGTGTGCAAGTACCTGTGCTGTGATACAGCGAGCACCAGACTGACAGCAGCATTGCTCTCTGTGCAATTACTGCTCCCTCTGCTGGCATCCAGGGAGCAGGAAGGAGGAGGAATGTAGAAGATACCCGGCTGCAATATAAGCCAACAAAAGCAAATATGAGATGACAGAAGAGAATTTCAAAGCCTGTTGAGGGAAGGCTATACATAGAAAACGGGCAAAACAATATTAGTGAAATTGGGAAAAAGGCGGGGAAGGGCTGATGGAAGCCAGGTTAAGGTGGGGCATGGTAACAGAGGGCAGAAGAAATATGGGACAGAGGTAAGACAGCAGGTATGACGCAGGGCATGTGTGACAGAGGAAGAAGCAATT
The DNA here is from genome assembly GCF_047663525.1 of Anas platyrhynchos. Taxonomy (NCBI): domain Eukaryota; kingdom Metazoa; phylum Chordata; class Aves; order Anseriformes; family Anatidae; genus Anas; species Anas platyrhynchos. The sequence continues at coordinate 64,973,618 of NC_092588.1, read as the reverse complement.
AGGAGCTCTGCACAGTTAAAGTGAAAGAAGCAGGATAACTGGAGATTGATTTGGTGGAAGATGGTAGGGGGACTTGACTTGGAATCAGAGATAGCAGTTGGCAAATGGGGCCATGAGTAGGGTTGAAAGTAGTAGTGCTGTGACAAAAAGTGGACAGCAGGAAGAACTGTGAGTTTGGGAAAAGAAAGGAAGCTAAACTAAGATGAGATGTAGCAACAGGTGAGATGGGAAATGGGAGTCAGGATTCCTAAAGTTGCACCTCCTTTTTCTGGTTTACAGAATGCTTCTCTCCTTCTCTTTCACCATGGCCTATAGACAGTCATTCTTAATAATGACAGGCTGTTCTCAGTCTTGTGAGTTCCTTAGCTCAGCTCAAATCTCCCACGTGTACATCCACCACTTTAAGCTGATGGAACTGATGGTGATATGGACATCTCTAGTTTTATCAATGCTGAGGAAAGCAGCATGCTTCACCACAGAGTTTTGCAGGTATTTTCTAACAACAGGTAGCCTGTAACCTCTGTATCATCTTTGGAGGGGCATCTTCCATGCTGATCCTGAGCTCTTCCGCTTGCTCTCCTCCAGACTGCTCATGGCACTCCACTCTGTAGGGCTTTAGCAGCAAACCCTCACAAGCAAGTTACAACTCTGTCCCCTATGTCATGTGTCTCAGCTCCCATTTCTTGACATAGTGCTTTACCACTTTCCTTTCCACACTAGCTGGATCACAATCTTTCTCTAACTTCCTCGCTCTGTCTCTCCCCTCAGATATTCCTTCTACCAGTTAGTTCCCCACACCATGTCACATTTTACACCTTGTCACATCTTTCCTTTTCCCACTTAGCTCCCATTTTTTTCTCCTCTGTTTTTTTCTTTCTCATCCCTTCCTTCACTTGCCATGTTTGTTCCACCATTCACCACTTTCTTCCCCAGACAGTGATCATCACAGCTGAACATTCACACTATCTCGTGGTGTGCAGGGAGTGAACTTTATTCTCCAGCGTACAGCTCAGGAAAGCTATTCTCCAAAAACATTGTGGTAGAATTTAACATGAGTGTTAACTTGGCCAGCCATATGTATCTTACACTCCAGCGTGCCCATCCTCTGGCATGATACGCTAGTGGCAGCTGGCTGTTTATGTAGGAGACAACTGCAAAAGCTGTTTTCACTGAAAGCAGTTCTTCACTTAAGGTGACCTCTGAATATCTGTGTGCACTGTGGCAAGAGGAGAGAGCTCTGTGCTCTTGATTATTTATGAAGTCCAGTTCTTACTCTCATTTTATCTCTCAGTAAGTAAAACCACTCTCAGAAAACTGTCTGAGATCCTTGGTAATTTGTTGCTGTTTTGCCTTGAATCCAACTGAACAATGCCATGGCCTAAGGGATAGGGTTCCCTTTTGAATTGCTTTTTTATAAGCAGTAAGAAAACTGGTGGTGGTTTAAAATTTGTATATTCTTTACAGCAATAAGGTGAAGATATGATTGAGGTGATAGAAACTAAGTGCATATGGAAGAGAGGCAGAAAAATACAGCACTTTGGCTACTGAGAGCTTGCACCCCAGGCTATTGTGTGGTGGAAGTGTCTGCCCAGGTAGAGAAGAGTAAGGAGCTTTGAAATTGAAGACCAGAAAAGTCCATTGCATGGACTTTGCATACCTTCTTGGTATGGCTAGGAAGCTGGACAGAAGGACCAATGTGTGCTGGCAGAAAGCTTTCCTGATGTGGTAAGAGGACTGGTAACTACTGAGCAGTGTCTGACAATACCCCCAGGCTAGTCCCATCTGAGGCAAACAGGGAGAGACAAACAAAGAGCTTAGTGAAGCCCCTGGGTTTCCCTGAAAAGGGGATCAGACCTGGTAGGATCACTGCTGCTTCTTTCACCCAGAAAGTACCTGTCAAAGTGCAAACATCTACCAGTGTGCAGAAGAGCAGCAGGTAGCCAGACAGAGGGCTGAAAGTTTGGTCTCAGAGTCTGGTGTGGTAGCCACCATCCCGTGTACCAACATGCCCAGATGAAGCTGAGGCACGTCCTGCTGATTTCCCACTAGTGGCAGGCACTTGGTAGAAGGCCTCATCAAGTAAGGCCTAAGGACAGGGTGTAACACTTTTAAACTAAAAAAGGGTAGGTTTAGGTTAGATACAAGGAAGAAATTCTTCACTATGAGGATGGTGAGGCACTGGAACAGGTTGCCCGGAAAGGTGGTGGATGCCCCAAAGTATCCAAGGCCAGGTCGGATGGGGCTTTAAGCAGCCCGGCCTAGTGGGTGGCATCCTTGCCTATGGTGGGGACGGTGGAACTGGATGTTTTTTAAGGTCCTTTCCCGCCCAAACCATTCTATAATTTTAAGTTTCCCTGTGGCACTTAGTCTACCAGCTCTCTGAAGGAAAGAGATGCAGTAAGGCCAGTAGTTACTGGGCCACAGATTAATTTGAAAATGTTGCTTTTCTGTTCATAGAACGCACAGAGCAAGGAAAGAGAATTTAAAAAGTCCTCTTCCTTTTGAGGAGGAAGAGATTTACCTGATGTGTTACTGGAGCTTGAAAAAGCCTGAAGCCAGAAGAATTTATTCCGTTTGAAGCAGTATAGGTAGGGTAAAGAACTGTATAATCATTAGGCAGGGAAACACATGTACTTGGTTGTTAATAATATAACCCCAATCCTTAGTGTTACCCAGCAATTAACCATTTTTTAGCTTTTCTCTTCCAAAATCTGATGCAAGACCTTGAGATGTTACTCAGGAAAGATGTTAATAGTAAGAATTGCTCTGCCCTAGTAGCTGCACCATCTACTCTTGGTATATCTGGTATGATCAGCAGCTTGCAGGCTTTCACTAATGTTCAATGCCATTTGCTCATTGTGGTGCCTGAAGAAGCAGGATCTTTGTGTGCTAATCAGATACCAAACTTGTGTAATAGTCATTAAAGGATAGGGAGCAACCATGCTTGTTGGGGTAGAAAATAAAACATCAGGTCGATGTTATCACATTTGACTTGTGTTATGCCAGAAACGTGTCATCATTATCAAATGTTATAAAGCAGTTTAGGTCATAGGAGTAGGTCCGAGCAATATTTTTCAAGAGGAAGTCAAAGTCTCCTAGATGCAATGCCAGGTGGTAGATTTCAAGCTTGAAGTTGCTTTTCAAAACACTTTTATTTGTGGCTTGCTATATACGAATGGTGGTGAAAATGTTAGTGCAGGGGGATCTCTTCCATTACTACCCCCAAAACAGCCATGAAGCTCTGCAAGCAGTGGGCAGCATTTGCTTGTGTACAGCTGCAACTGCCATCTCAGGAGAGAAGTTCCTCCATAGGAGATTTCTTTAAATGGGTACCACCAGTTTAGTCTAAATCGGAGCTCTGGCACCTGGAACTGGATGTTTGCAGACTTGGTAATCACGTAATCATATTTACATGAAAAGTGTCTTTCCAGTTTCTCTTTCAAGGCTAGTTATCTTCTGGTTATTAAGGATGGTTCGGTGGTAAGTTCAAGTATATATGTTTCTAAATTGTTATAGCCCCCTTCACACCACTCTTTTTACAATCTCTTTCTCCAGGGGATAAGCAAAACAAAAGAGGATCCCTTCTCCCCCTCATCCTTTTATTGCTTTCCACTAATGCGGCTATACTATTGGAAACAAGCAATTTTCTGATGTGCATAAACCTCTTGTCTACCCTACTGAGTATAATCTAAATCAGTTCTAAACACACATCCGTGCACTATAGTCATCTGAATTATTTACAAGCATGCTAAATACAAACAACTCTCATACTCTGCTATCCCCTTTAATGAAGTCCAAAATTTGGCAACTGTCCATGATAAATATAAAAATTTTAAGGAAGGTTTCTACCATAATTGCTGCAGAAGCCTGTGTTTTAGGGCACGTTCAGAACATCTCTGTAGAATATTGTACAATAAGCAAAGGCCATAAATTGTCTTTATTAAAGTTCTTCTCATGTTTAAAGGCATCTGTAGCTGATTTGCTCTGATTATCTTAAAATGTCATATAATAAAATGCTCATCACCATGCATCCTCAGTTCTTTGTAACCAGAAATGAACCTTGACCAAACTGCACTTGAACTGTCCAGTGAGCAGCTCCTTAATTAAAAGTAACATTATTTTAGTGACAGCTGAATTAAGAAGGTATAATGTCAGGGTATAAACTGGTTCCTGTCCTACTTTTAAAGGTGGGTGAGAATGTGAAAGTAAAATATTACAATCAAAGTTTGCAAGTTATTAGTTAAAGTTGGAGTGTCTGTTTTCCAGTGCATTTATTCAGCATTTCATGTGTTTTAAGTGCTACCAGAGTAAATCAGTGCTGTGGTGAGATTGATTTTCTATAAAATAGTAAACAAAGAACAACAGTGAAGGCTCCTTGAATATCTTTGGTAGAATTTCTCTCCACAATAGCAACTTTAATATGTGAACTTAATTATAGTACCTTAGCATGTTTTCCGTATAAACACTTGCTTATATGAAATTAGTGTTGTCCCCTGTTTCTTCTCTTGCATTTGTAGTTTTTTGAGTACACATCCCGTAATGAAATACGCTACAACACACGACAGCCAGAAGCCTGTGCAGCAGTTGACACAGGGACTGACTATTTGACAATGAACTTGTGTAAAGAAAATACTCCTGACATTCCTGAAAACCAGAAGTTTGTTTTCAGAGAGGTAAGTGTGCCCATTTGGTTTTAGGTTTGTTTTCTGGGAGGAGGGAATGGAAGAAAAATTGTTGATTTTGGGGGGAGGGGATGGGATAAAAACGGTTGTTTGTTTTGTTGGTTTATTTTTTTTCTTTTTATTTTACTGTCTACAAATTATGCAGGCCACAAATACTCCTGTGTCTGGAGTGGGATTGTATTTAGATAGAATATTGTTCCTAGAGATTTATGACTGTCTTGGCTTTTAATATCTAAACTTAGAACAGGGTAGCAGCAGAATACAGATAAAGAATATCCCAGTCATAAAAGAGCAGAAAGACAAGGAAAGAAAGCACCCTTTAACCCCAGAGGAATCAAGAAAGTTGAGACATCTCTTTGTCCTGTGCTTTCAGTACTTCCCAGTGCTTTCAGTGGACTTCTCGGTTCTTCCTCACATCCTGCTCGTACTGTCTTACCCTGAGAACCGAAGTGCTTCCATACCCCTTCCCGAGCCAGTCTTGTGGATGGCCTAGTTTTGCTCTCCTTTCATTGACATCTCTTACTTTCCAGTATTTTCACCACCCCTTCTGCAAACAATCTGTCTTGACCCTCCTCGTGAGCACAAGAAGTCCCCTCCGAGCTTCTCAGAGTGATGTGATGCAAGTTGTATAACTTGATGCCCCATCAAAAGCTACCTTCTGTCTGTACCATGAACACATCTTACTGGCTGTGGGGACTCAGCAAATCTATACTTCTCTTCTTCCACCTTAATGCCAGTTCCCAAAGAGGAGAAATACTGCAAAGTACGGAGTATATTAATAAACATAACGTGATACTAGAAAACCTCATGTTTAGTAGGTTTTAATCTCCAAATAGTTCCTGAATGCCTCAGAGAAAATAAATTGCATGAAAAATGGTGGCCTTGGACAGCTTCTGGGGTGTTATTATTCGGCTAAAGGAAAAGGTCACATAATATATCAAAATGGTATATTTACATAATGTATCTACATAACGCATCTAAATTCTACAGGCTTCACAGCTGACAAGTTCATGCCCAGATAATACCCCCGGTGATGGGTGGCAGAGTAAATTTTAAAGAAAAATGTGAAAACTACTGTCTGTCCACTGAATCTAGTCTATGCTGAAGCTCACAGTGATACTACTGAGTAAAACAAAATATTTAAAAGGCAGGCTTGAGAAATGATGTTTCATTTTTAATGTTGACTTCATAAAGTTTTTCAAGGTCATATGTGTTAATCCCTGAGATGACATATTTTGAATGAATTTAGTCATGTCAGGGAATGACTAAGAAAACACAATCTTGGAATACATCTGTTTCCACTGCATTCCTAGCCATTAACTTATAAAATAATTCCTTAAGTTTCAGATGCTAAATCCTCTTTCTTTCTCATGACCGCTTTCTTCTTCTGTGTGATTTGAATCTGCTGCTCTGCACTGATTCCTCTTCTTCTGGTACATTTGATCAGAATCACTGTTTCCCATGTTTCAAGGCAAGTAGAGGGACAGGTATCAGTACTGCATTTCTCTTGCTCTGTGTAGAGAAGTGTCAGGCACTAGCAAAGTTGTCCTTACAAAAGTAACAGAGACGGAGCATCATCAAAGATTTGAACAGCCTTCCCAGCTGCCTGGCCAGAATTATGTTCTTCCTGGCACCAAGTCAAAAGCAAGTGAGGCAGATATAGATTAGTCCACTCAAAAATTTGAGTTAATCACAGATGGAAACAGGAAAGTCATTCAGCAGCTAAGCCTGTGAGCAAACCCGTGAGCAAGCACGCACCACTGGCTGTCAGAGGCTGTGGTGCAAGGTGCCGTTTGTGCAACATTGCTGATGCCTGAACAGCAGACTTTCAGAGGAGTCAGGCTTACACTCCTAAGCAGGCTGTTGGCATTTTTCTTTCAAAGCTGTCAGAGGCTTTGGGAATAGGTGTGGAGATGTCACCTGGGCCAAGAAAGGCCCTGGGAGCACAGCTGTTCTCCAAAGTTGGTACGCCGCCTTCTTGCGACTCTCTTAGTTGACAGGGCTCCCAGATTGGAGCAAGCTATAGGAACTGGAGATAAAAATGTTTTTGGAGAGCACCATAATAGGAGGGCCTGAGGGCTCAAATAATGTTCTTTGGGGAACCTGACTGTTGGGGCCAATCAGACCTTACACCTAGTGAGGCAGATGTGCTCTCCTCAAGCAAAGCAAGCTGACTGCACAGAGATTAGCAGGCAAGAGGTACGCTTAGAAATTTTTGCCTTTTCCACCAGAAATATATCCTCTAAAGAAAGGGCAATTTTCGTTTTGCCAAAAATATATCCGGTGTATACAATTAACTGGCATTTGAATTTTACTTGCAAAGTATGCAATAAGTTGGTGAATTTAGGTAACGCATGTATTTGGCTTTAGTTTTCTCTGCCCATATTCTGATGCAGTAACAAAAGGGAATGAAAGGGAGCTGAGCGAGCTTATTCTTTACAAACTTAAATGTCAAGACACAAATTAAGTTTAGAAGTGGGGCCTTTTGATAAGGTTTTAGAGATTCTCAAGTTAGGCATTTTGGATTCACTGCATAGCTCATGAGAAGGTATATGTGATATTTATTGTGAGTGCTTTCTGTAACTTTTAAAATACATTGGTGTGTTTGTAATTTTTAAGACCCAAAAAGCAAAAAATTATTTCTCTCTTTTGCAGGATGGTACTTTGTTTCATGTACAAACCCAGAAGTGCTTACAAGCAGAGTCGAACTCTTACAATGGTAATCCAGCACCAGTATTACGACCGTGTACTGATTCAGAATACCAAAAATGGTTCTTCAAAGAAAGAAGTTGATCCAGATGTCATCTAGTATATAGCTGAATATGAAAATGTTCTCTTCCTAGTCAGCAGATAGTCAGCCTTTTGAAAATTACATAAGTGATATATTTTTGTATGAAAAGAAGTGTAATTAGTTTACAAGCATTGAATTTTGTTTTCTGGAGCATTAAAAGGCACTAAGCATCGAGAACTACGTGAAGTAAGTACTGTGGCTGTATCATGCCACAGAATCTGCTCCTCTTCGGTTCCCTGTATTTGGCAGCTACATAACTGTTTTTGAAGTGTCTTAGATCCTTTTTCACAAGTGACAATATATTTTTTAATCTACTGTGTGAAAGGCAGTCAAAATAATTGCACTAATGTTATCTGCCAGTAACTAAAATGTTTATTTTTCTACTAAAGCATTCTGCAGTTGTGCCTTTTAACAGATGCTGGTTAATAATTCTCCTTGTCTTTTTAATACCAAGAGGGTAAATGTAGGCCAGATTCTGACCCTGAGTGGCTATAACAGACCCCTCACTGAAGACTGTGGGTTTGCACATGAAGGCTGAGAAGGTCTGCATGTTTTTGCACAAATAAAAATCGAGAAGCATACAGATTGCACATGCTTGACAATACTATACGTTAAATGTTGAGACAATTTCAATTCCTCATGGCACTTGATTAGATTCTGATCATGCTTAAGTCTGATTTTGGAGGAAAATGGGAATTTTCTCATCTTTATTAATTAAGGCAACAACATTTAAAGGTGATGCTCTGTTTAGATATAAATGGATCTAGCTGTGCAGCTAGACTGCACAACTTACTTTAACGTTATGTGGATTTTCAACCTGTAAGATCAGACCTAGCAATAATTCTTTTGACGTAAGAGGTTTGTTTCAAATTTAAAATTACAGAAAAAAAAATCTAAGAAATTAATATTTTAATTAATTTGTAATTGTGTAAATGGCTTTTTAAAATGAATGGGTAAATAAAAAAAAATGCTTTACAAGTAATTGATAGGATATGCAGCTGCTATTAATTCAAAAAAAAGAGGTCTTTAGATATAACTTGCATTTTGTCTGGGAACTCCTTTTCTGATAACTTGTTTATGGTAACGCATACAGTCCTATTGAAAACACAGGGTTTAATTTGCACCAGTACAAGATGTTTTTAGCTGTGGTGTTGTAGGGTCTGCTTTACCCATTCAGACAAGGAGTAAGTATAGCTATATATTTGGTCATTGACCATTATCATTAAAATGTTGATTAAAAGAGTTTCAGCTCATGAGGAAGGTGTCCTTATGTCAGCTGGAGGTATATTTTATGCATAGAAGCATGAAGATTACAACCTTTTTTCCCCCAGAAGTCTGGGCATCTGTTCTGGTTAGTTTTAGATTTCTTCCATTATTTGTCTTTGTTCTTGTTTTCTATATGAAATGTACAGACCTTTCTTTGAATTTTCATAAACTCATGTCATTTTGGCATATCTATTTATATGATTAGGGTGTGGGGGGAGGGTTTCTGCCTGTAGAGGATGCCTATGGAGGTTCTTCCAAGATCTGTCTAAAACCCTGTAGATGGAATGTTTTTTGAAGACCTTCAAAGATCTGTCTCTGTGGGTTGGACTGATGAAACTGATGTTAGAACTAATAAAATATTTTGTGACTCGATAGAGTGGCAACTGTCTTTATAACTCTTTTTTTTTTTTTCATATGGTCAGTGGTTTTCTTTTAACCCTCTCTCTGATCTCTTAGGCTCTGATCCCTGCAGCACTTGGTAGAAGACAGCTTTATTTTATGCTCTCTCAAGTTCCCATTACTGAACTCATTAATGCTTTTGTTCACCTGCTAGCAGCAACTGTGTTCAGTTTGTGGAGCCACAAATCAAAGCTGGGTGTCTGCATGAGAGAGCTGTTAGAACTCCTCCAACACAGCAAGGTTTTTCTGTTCATTTCTGTTTTGCCTTCGTGACTGTTGATTGCATTACATTAATAAGTTAATGAAAGCCCAGCAATTACACTTGTAGGCAAAACTCTCATTGACCTTCAAGGTCAATGAGGTTTTCTTAGTTTTGAGACTTCCGGATTTTATCAGCAGGTGTTCGTATGCAAATGAAATCTAGTAATTGGAAATTGTTTTCTGTACATCTTGCTACTCTGCATTTTTTTGGAGGGAAGTACTGATGTTCTGGGCTTCTAGTTGTATGCAACTGAGCTGTTTTCTCCTGCACCAGCAAACCTGCTAGCCTGGGTTAAATATTTGCTAGAAAAACATGCTTATGTTTAGTTCAGAAGCAGTCACTGAATGTAGTAACATCACCAGCTTGCTCCATGTATGTTGTTGGCCCTTTAGTCCAGCTACTTCATGCTTTTCTCCTTGATACTTTTCTTCTTGTCAACTCAAAGGAATTGTATTAATGTCTGGCTTCAGGTTTGGAGGATGAAGGAATCGATCGAGTGTCTGATTCACAATGCTCGTTTTCAAACTTCCTCCTGCAGGAGGTTGGGGCCATCTGCTGAGGAACACACTGTAGACTTGGGGTTTCTCAGTAAGGAAGGCACTGGATGCCTCAGAGAACCAGAAAAATTGGAGGACTTAGTCACAAATTCGCACTCCATCTGGTTCTGGCCTCCTAAGGCTCTTTTTGAAAAAGAGAGATGAGGAGTTTCCACTTTATCTAAAACATCAGGCAGTAGTTCCCCCATTTCTTAGTACTCATCTTTTATGTTTAAAGACATGCTTTTTTATGCTTTTTTTTGTCTTTGCCACTAATGTTGTGAAGCACCCATTAAAGCAAAACATACAATTCAAGCTTATTGATAAACTTATATTAAAATAATGGGATACTGGCACTGCAAGCAAGGAAAGCTCAAGTGTTTTTCTTTCATTTTGTACTATCAAGTTGTTAAAAAATAAATAAATAATTAATACAAAATAAAGATGAGCTAGTCAAGTTACGCCAAGAATGTATCATCCCAGCACGCTGTTTCTGTATACAATTTGAAGACTGATACATAGAAATCCGTCTTCCAAATGGATTTTAATTCCTTCTTCATTGTCTAGTGGTAAATACAACCTCTCTGATGTCTACTGCCATTTTTTGGATATAAGGGATCAGCTTGATGTGTTCTCCCAGGTTTCTTCCCTTCTCTTTTTTTTCTGGTGTTCCCTGGACATCCCTAGAGATGGGTCATATTTGGCACAGCGGAGGCACAAAAGATTAAACCAGAAGTATTTCAGAAAACTGAACTGTGCAAAATACTATCCCAATATTCTGTTCTAGATGCATCTTGTGAGAGGAATATAAATATGCAAAGATTTTTTTTAACTCTTAAAACAAAATACCTGGTGATAGCAAATGCACTCTTATACCCAATTCTTTATTATACATTTTTGAACTCTTCAGGTAAGTATTTTTGCTGGTGTTTTGTTTGTTTTGAATTATATATGTTTTCATTCTTCTATAGTTCTTTCATTTAAGCATTTTGGGTCTTTGACATGGCCAAGACCTTACTGGATTTTTTCCTTCAAGAAAAGACAGGACATAAACCTCCTTTCTAAGAAATAAAATAAACCACTAAAACCTCTGTATGCACAGTATTGGCTGAACCTTTATGATGGAGGATTGTTGCAGCTTGCACAATCACTCTGGAACAGCAGTTGTCATTGTATGCACATAGGTCAACATGGATTGGAAGCAGTATTTCTTGCTAGCTCTGCTGAAACAAAGACTTGAAACTGTGTTCAATTTTTTTGCTATATTTATAGGAAGTGATAAGATCTATTTGACGGAGAAATTCCTGTTGGTAACGCTGATGGAATCGTGCTCCTGTTTCCTACGTCTGGAAACACCGGCAGATACACAGCGATACTGCTGGTAATTCAAAATCTGATGTTGTAATTTCATTTGGCTGTCTTGGCAGATTAATTTGAAGTTGAGCTTTGTTCTGATACTTTGACAGAATGACAGCAATCAAGATGTCTAGAGAGACGGTAGGGTTAGGATCGCACAGCTGTCTGTGTACAGTTAAAACTGTAGGATTTTTTGGCAGTGTGTGAGAACATTATAGAAGCTCACGAGGAAGGGAAACTCATGACTGTGCTAGCAAGTTAGCAGATGTAGGTGGAGAAGTCCTTGGGAGGGAGAAGAGATCGACAGCGGAGCTCCTGTGGTTCTGCCAGGTTGCTAGTGCTTGGCTCCAACCACTGGAGTTCGAATTAGAGCATTGCAGTGTTCTTCCACTTCCCATTTACATAGGAAAACAATTGTGTATGTCCACGTGGTACTAAAATTGCTATGCCTAGATCGACAGTTTTCAGGCTATTTTTTTCAATCCATTACTCACTGACACTTATATAAAGAGGCAAAGCCTGGTTACACCAATCCTCGTCAGCGCTGGCAGGACTGACGTGGCTGTAGACAACAGACTTTTAAAGGCTTCCAGGATTTCCAAGGGGGCTGGAGACTAAACCAGGTCAGGACCTTCTCTGTGTTTTTTTTTTTTCCTAACTCCACAAGCAAGAGGAAAGAAGATACAAGACACAGGGAGTGAGTCAGTGGTCTGATGGGTGGTGTGACACGTTGCGTGCAGTGTTGGGCCGTCTCCTGGCATGGGAGAGGACTTGCAGCAGAGACAGTTTCTTGGTGGCAAGGGAAAAGCAGTCTTCTGGATTTCTTGGACTTACACATCCTCTGAAGGGATTTAACTTACAGCTGAAAGGAAAGTGATCGAGGGAGTAATAGCAGTGCAGATATTTGGGCCTGAAATGCGTGAATTGGGTGCTGTGTGATGAGCAGATTTAGGGAATACATAAAGAACAAAAACTGTTAACTCTGTATACTCTGTGAGAAGGCTTGATAATAACTAGAAAAAAAGTGGAAATTATCTTTATCATGAAAGTATTTGAAAGAACTGTTGTTTACTGGCATGTAGTTGAAGGGTTCACATGACCAAAATGCTGTAGTGACTGGGTAACATGCCAAAGAAGAAAATTACATTTGTTTTTTAGGCAAAGAGAGATGGGTTTACAGTTCTTACAACCTGATATTTTAGCCAAAAAGGAATAAGCAGATACAGAGGGTGTCTGGTATAGACCACCAAATAAAAATAGAAAGCATTTTTGCATTGCATATAAACAACTTGTGCTGCTTTAGAGGATTCCATCCTAGGGGATGCACTTCACTGATTTTATTGTAGCAAAACATTCTGGGGATGTCTAGGGGAAAAAAATAGATAGCTGGGCAGGAGGATGTGTCTGACATAATTTTTAAAAATAGGTATGGTGCAATTCTCCTTTAGGCCTTTTAGTTAAAATGAGGTACTACCTGCTTGTCTGTTATGTATAAGCACAGGATAGTATGAAAGGACAAAATTCTGAGTGCTGATAGCAGGAAAGAAGAGGATTTACTAAAAGATAATTCTATATATCTAGCATATTTAAACTTATATGTGTATTATATGAAAAATGTTGATGGGATTGCAAATGCAGTCTCTGAAAGTGTCAAAAATGAAGTTCTTTGTTAAGCTAAACATAGCTTCAGTGCATCTACATTACAGTATTGTCTGTAATTACATGATCATAAACTATTTCTTGCATTGTTTCCTTTAAAAAAAAAATACAAAAAATGTCTTTTCAATTCCTCGCTGAGTATACAGGCAGGATTTGAAGAGGCTTATTTTGCTTAATCCTCATTGTTCAATGTATGACTTTATTTACTTCCCTATATTAAGTCCCCTGCCTGAAAAATAAAGGTTATTTTCTCAGTTTTTTTCAACATGAAACTTGAATGTTGCAGTGTCTTAGTGCTTCCTAAACATTTATTACTCTATCTTCACACCATGAAGTACGAGCATCCCTGTTTTACTGTCAGAGAAGACAACAACAAACACATCAATGTCAGAAGTACCACCTTATTTGATGCTCTAACTTGATGCTTCTCTTTGGTTGATATAAACGACACCCAGCAATACCGAGACTTCTGCAGTTCAGGTGCAGGAGCTGGGACTCGTTTGACCAAAGGTGGTGGTGTACAAAACAGAAATGTGCATGCAGGTGAAGGTCACCCCAGGGTGGGGTAGGATCTCCTGACGAGTATCCAGAAAAGGGGAAGGCATCATCAGAGAGTGCCCCCAAAAGGGCTGCCTTGAGTTTCCCAGCAAACAGGGATAAATTTTGGCTTCCTAGGCCTGCTTTTGGAGCTGGTTTTGTGCTCCATTGTAAGCAATAACTCACTGCAAGGCAGCACTTCCCAGGTGTGTTTCTTTGACCTGCATCCCCAGCATCTGGCTTCCCCGTGCCTGCATGGGCACCACCAGTGGCTGGGCTCAGGCTTCCATGCTCTGCGCTGTTTGTGGCCTGTGGCTGGAGAGAAGCTAGGAGATGCATCCGATTCCCAAAATAACAAAGGGTTGCTGCTGTACCAGTAACCAAGACAGACGTCGAGCAGCTGCTGCTAATATCCGAGGTATTAATTCTGTCACACCATATAGCTTGGACTCGAGCTTTCTTACAAAAAGGCTGAGTTCCCTATAACTAGGAGATTGATTTTGAAATAAAACTCAGAAAGCTGATAGCGTTCCAGAGACAGTGCGAGCGCGCGTGTTAACAGAGTGCCAATATTGCAGAATGATAACCAAAGTGATCCAAGTAGCTGTAGCCCTTGTGGCCAAGAACTGGAGAAAATCACAGAATGATGCGGGATACAAGCAGTGAGGAATGGTTTTACGTGAAATGGGTTTTGATGAACAAACTCGGGACCTACAGCGGATACGGCTGAGAATGGCAAAATGTTGTTTAGCATATGAAATTCTGATTAAAAATAAAATTATGCAAAATCAATATGGCCTCTGCTCCTGTTGGGATCCTAGGAAGAGCTGTTGGTGTTGTGATAACCAGTTTTCTGGAAGGAGGCAGCTTACTGTAAGTTTGCAGGTGACAAATTGGGGGCAGGCCACATGTACAAATAACGAGTGCACATTTGGCTTTATCGCAAGGCCGGGTCAGCCACAGGGGAGCAAAAGAGTAGCGCATGCTTTTTGGCAGAAGTGATTCAAAACTGGGCTGTGGATTTCTCCACAGGGAGGCAGCCCCTGCGGACAGCTTGGCTCTCCTGCCTCTGGGGGCTGCTTCCCACAGGACTGAGGCTGCTACGGGTGGCCCAGGGCAGGCAGCTGTTCCTACACGGAGCAGAAAAGGCAGAGGTGCCTTGGAAATGCCTCCAAGGGCAATTCCTGAGGTGAAATTCAGTACAAAAGTGAGGTGCAGTTATTAAGCTTAGCTTATGGGTGTGAGGGACGATCAGTGATGCTATGTCTGCTTAATTTGATACAGGCACGATGAGAGCAGGTGCTTGGAACCTGGAATAAGGTTATTAACGAATCTGATGTGCGTGTTAATGACTGAAATAATATTATCGGGAGTGGTGGCAGACCTTTTAGTACTGATGCCCTTCAGTCACCGCTGCTGGGCAGCATCCTGAGGGAAAGGCCACAACACTGGGCGTGTTATGGGGCTACAAGCACAGGCTTTAGGCCCACGGTCTTCTCAGCAGGCTGCAAAACAGAGCAGGGCCGGTGAGGGCTCCAGCAGGACACAGGCAGTGGTGGGCAGTGTGGGGGCGCCCCGCAGGCCTTGGTGACTTCATGGAGGGGCTCGTTGGGTGCAGGGGGCTCCTGACCCCCAGGCGGGGCTGTGGCAGCCCTGTGTCCCCTCAGGAACCTCACGTTTCTTCTGTGCATTGCTGGCAGCCGCAAGCTGCAGGTGCAGGAAAAACAGACACGGACAGAGCCAGGCTCTGGGAAACGGTGAATTCTGCGGGGAGAAGAAAAACAGTAATATAAAAATATAATAATAATAAAAAAAAATACAAATCCGGGATTTTTTTTTTCAAAACGCCCAACTCCCCAGCGTGCTGCAGAGTTGCCATGGCCCAGGCTCTGTGTGTGTGTGTGTGTGTGCCAGCGGAGGTGCCAAGCCGGAGTGGGAGCGCGTTTGCGTGCCGGGGGGGCTGCGGCGGGGGGGAAACCGGGGCGGCCCCGGGGTCTACGCCTTCACCCCGCACCCCCGCGGGTGGGCAGCGGCCGCCGAGCCCCCTCCCCGCTCCCACTCGCGACCGAGGCCAGGTCCCCCCCCGGGGCCGCTGTGCTCTGCCCCCGCACCCCGTTTTCCCCGGGTTTGGGGCGGGGGGGTCCGGCCCCGCATCCCGTCCCTCTGCCCCCCGGGAATGCGGCACTAAACCCCCCCCCCGCCCCGGCTCGGCACCGCTCCCCTCCCTCCTCCTCCTCTGGCGTTTTGGAGGGGGCTTTTTCCCCTTCGGTGTTTTCTGCCGGAGCATCCTCATCCTATTTTTTTTTTCTCCTTGGGGAGGAGGGAGGTGTGCAGTGAGGGCCCCCCCCCCTGCGCCTGAGAGGTGTCGTTCCTCCTCCGGGAGCGGAGAAGAAGGCTTTTTTTTTGGAGGGGGGGGGAGGATGAGGAAGAGCAGCCGGGAGGCAGAGGAAGGTCCCGCTCCCCTGCTGCTGCCGCCGGGGAGAGGAGGAAGAAGAGGGCGGTGGGGAGTGCGTGTGTGCGTGTGTTTGGGGGGGTTATTTATTTATTTCTCGCTCCTGGTGGTTGCAGCTGGCAGACCTGGGAAGGAGTAGGCGCCATTGCCAGAAGGATTATTGCCAGGGGAGGGGGGGGGGTGGGGGGGGTGAAGAGAGGAGACCCCGAGGCTCCCGGGGAAGCAGAGAGGCGTTTCTTTTCCTCCCGCCTCGGCTCCTGCCGCCGGGGGATGCGCCCGGGCTGAGAGGGGCTCGGCTCCCTCCCGACGCTCAGCCCTCCTCCTCATCCTCCTCCTCCTCCTTCTCCTCCTCCTCCTCCTCCCCCCCATCCAGCAGCATGCATCCCTCTCCGCGGAGACCGGCCGCTGCCACCTCCAACCCTGCCATGCTCCTGCTGCTCCTGTGCCTGGGCTGGGCTCCGCCGGGCTGGGGCTGGCCGCGGGGCAGCTCCCGGGGGGCTGCCGGGCTGCCCCCCAACGCCACCACGCCGATCTCCATCATGGGCTTGATGCCCCTCAGCCAGTCCGAGGAGGACCAGAAGAGCAAGATCGGCCGGGGGGTGCTGCCCGCCGTGCAGCTGGCCATGGATCAGATCCGCAACGAGTCCCTGCTCAACCCCTATTTCTTGGACCTGCGCCTCTACGACACGGAGGTAGGGACCGACGCCCAGGGCCGGGGCGCTGCGGGCGCAAGGGCAGCGCGGACACGGGGGGGCCGGGGCTGGGGGGAGAGGGATGCCCGGCCGGCCGGCGGGCCCTATCCTGAGAGGCTCCCCTGACACCCCCCCGAGGTGCCCGGACACCCGCCTGCCAGCCCCCCCAGCAACAGATGCACGCCGGCCGCTTCCCTTGCCGGGTTTATTTTTTTAGGGGGGAAAACCGGGATGGAGTCGTTCCTGCAGCCCGGGCTGGAGGCAGGGCTCCTAAGGTGGGGGGGATCCCCAATGCTCCGGGAGCCCCCCGGGGCCGGGTGGAGGAGCTCGGAGGAAAGAGTTAAATCTGCGGTGCCTCTGCCCGGCCCCGGAGCGCTGCCCCCGGCCCGGCCCGGCCCGGCTCGGCTTGACCCCGAGCTTTCTCCCCCTCCCCTTTCCCCGAGGATGCTCGGCGAAGTTGGGTCCCGGCGGCAGCCCCCCCCCCAGGAGCCAGCCGCGATGGGTTCGGGTCACAACTTCGGGAGCCGTGCGCTGGCTGAGAGAGGCTCGGGCCCCTCCTGAAGATGGCACTCGCCTCGCGTGGATCGCCGCAGCTCCTTTTCCAGCACAACCCCCGGCAGAGCGAGGGGATGCTGAAAAAAAAAAAAAGAAAGAAAAAAACCCTAAACCCTCCCGGGTGACATTTAAGGCAGCCCCCGTCTCTTCTCCTCTCCGGCTCTGGGAAGCCGAGGGGAGCGCGGCTCTATCGGGATGCGCTGCGCCGTGGCAGGGTCCCCGTCCCCCAAAACCTCAGGCAAATCGCTCGTTTTGGGGTGGCAGCGCTTGGTTTGTCGGGGTACAGCTTCAGGTACCTTGGGGCAGAGAGAGGCGCGGAGGGCAGCATCGCTGGAGAAGTCGTTCAGGAGGAAGCGTGGTGCCACCGTGTTTCGTTGTGCCCAACGGGAATACAGGCAGGATCAGCCCCGAGGAGTCGTTTGTGTCCTTAAAAAATGAATCCCGGGGAACTCTGCAATCATAATGAAAAGAATTATGGGGGATTTTCTGAATGACATTACCTGTTTCATAAAGTGAGGCACTGGCTGGGGAAAAAAAAAAAATCACAGTTCTCCTAATCCTGTTTTCATTACATTATTCTATTTAGCTCCATCCCTTGGATGGAATTGTTACAGAAATAACACATGCAGGGGAAGCAGATTCTTCCTCGGCAACATCTTCCCTCTTCATCCAGAAACGCTGTAATCAATAAGGTGCCGCGCTTTATTGCAGTCCAAACATTTTGAAGTTCTTAATACAGATTTGGGGTTCTGAAGAAGGTACTTGGCACTAAAATATTCAGAAAAAGAAAGCATGCCCTATTTGTTCTGGAATGAGTATCAGTTTCTTAAAAAACTGCATTTTTTTACTGTTTTGTACTCTAGGGACATAAAGAATCAGGATCATGTTGCCAGCTCGCTGGGTAGCCTTGAATGCTTTTAAAGCAATTAATAAATGGATGGTTATGGAATGCTAAGTCGGGTGAACATATATATTTGGAGAGCAGTTGGATCATTATTGCATGCTTAACAGTGACAAGTAAATAACTTAGCGTTCCTAAGGAGCGCTAGATTGACTGCACCAAAACGGAGCAGGCTAATGGCTGGAATAGCCATTAAATATGTAGTGGCAGTGCAAACTTTTTCACTCCGTTCAGACATTATCTTATTTCTTCTGGGCACTTACAGGAAGCAGAAGGGTAGATCGCTCCTTGCGCCCGCTTGGTGCTCAGCCTCTTTCCTGAGGTTGCCAATAAATAGATCCGCCTGACGGGCCTGGATCCTTGTCCTTACATAATCACAGACCGGGGAGACGTTCTCCCTTTCAGGACTTTGCAGATGCTCGTGACATTGTCAGCTCTTGAAAAGAGAGTGTGAAACCTTGAGCACCCGGGGTTTTTGAACGGCTGGAGAAAATAATTGTAATATGTCTGTAGTGCTTTGGAAATGTATGGCAGTGATTCAGAAACTCCCTCACAGAGTTCCAAAATCACCCACTGCTACGAACTGATGTTTGTGTGGCAGATTTGCATAATACTTTAATAAAAAGGGCATGAAAAATAATTGTAGAAATACTATGGAAATGAATAAATTGGATACTTTTTATTATTATGTATGTAGTTTTCTGGCAAAGTTGAAGTGAACGTTGTTTGCTTGATATCTCTGACTTGTGCAATGGAGCATAAGAATGCCCTTGCTTTCTGACCAACCATCTGAAGAATTGCAGTGGGCTTTCTAAGTTGGGCTGGTGTTTTCTCAGTACATGAACTCGCTGCCCTTTGAGCACACAAGCAGCAGCCTTGGTGTTTATCAACACGTTTAAGCTGAATTAAGCATATAGTTCCTTACAGTCCTTTATCTACCTCTCAACCAGTTGTGATTCTATGAATTGCACCTTTGACACAAAATCTAACCACGGGACACAGAAAGTACATGCAAATGCAGAGGCTGCTGGCTTGAGTGCTGTTGTTGATGGTTAAATGTGTTTGGTGTGTGACCCTGATCCAGGTCAGTGAACCCTCTTTTGCTAGCCCATGGGCGCATCTTTATTTGTTTGGACCTTCCTGCCTAGGTTCGGTGAATAAAATACAGCTCGGGTATAGGTGTTTGCAAAGGCCAGTCTAGGTTAGTGACTTAAGGTAGTCCCGGAGTTCATTTCAATGAGAACAGGAGCAAACTCGAGATGAGACTCTTGGACACAGTGCCATAATTAGGTTATTTTAGAAACAAGAGTGATCATCTGTAAGGAGTCTTATCCAAAGCCCATTGAAAGTAAAGGCAATAATTCACTGATCCCAATGGCCTTTGGACCAGGTCCTAGAAATAAAGGGCACTTGGTAGTTTATGATGTTGGATCAATAACTGTGATATTTCTTCTTTTTTCCTGTCCCTGTGATCGTAACATCAGTTTGCTGAAAATGCAAATAAATCCATTGTGGAGCAGTGAAATAAGCTCTATACATGCTTGATGCAGTTCTCAACTTCATGTAAATCAGGAAAGATGATAATTACTTAAGCATCCTGGCACACATCTGTTGGAGGAAAAAAAGCACAATAACCCTAAAATAAGGAGCTAAGCAGTCTAATAGAGAACGTTATGAATTTCAACAGTCTTTAATTTGCATCAGGCAAAAACTGACCATGCAGAAAGTAGAGGAAGAGGCATAGTGGAAGAAGACAAGGGCTTTAATGGAAGTTGGATATCTGCCCTTCCGCATCTGGACATCTTCCCTTGAATATGGAATATATTTCCTGACTTCTTTTAGGATTGATGCTGCAAATGTTGCACAGAGAGGCTGAATTTGTTTTGAATCTAAAGCTGTGAATGCAGGTTAGGAGTCTGTCATTTGTTTGGGAAGATCAAAGGGAGTCTTGACTAGCTGAAAAAAAAAATCTTCCAGAACTAAGTGGGGTATATTATCACAAAGAGAGAAGAAAACTCATGTTATGGTGGTGAGATTATTTCATTTTCTCTAATAACCGCAAATAACTTGTAGTAATCCTGATGTAATCTCATCTTTATATAATAATAACATACTCTAATACCTTTAAAGAGCAAGCTGGCATAGAAGGGTGGGCTCGGAAACATACACAGGACTCCACAAAATCTTATAAGGGAAATGTGAACTTCTTGACATTTAATACATATTTGCCTTCTTCTATTCTGTAATTAAATAGAAAGTGCCCTGCCTAATTTACCTGACAAGAAGTTACAATTTAGGTATGTTATAAATATGCTTTCTCTTTATTTTCCTCTTTTACTAAGAAAATCTCAGTGTTTTTCAGCAAACCCCCCCCCCCCTAAGGTTTAAGGAAGTTGTATATCTATACACCGGTCTGGGTTACTCCTACCAGCTAATCTACATTAGAAAAGGCCTTTGGCATTCAAATAAAGGCATTTTTTTTTGCAGAAAGTCCAGTCATGACTGGTGATGGCAAGGTCTACTCATGTCTTGTTTCTGCAAACTAGAATCAGTAACTTATGAAGGACAGTGAACATATTCTAGAAACAGGAGAGATGGTTTGTGTCAGTAGTGCAAAATAAGGGATCCTCCCAGGAGCATGGAAGAGAGGGAGCTGGTTCAGGGGTTGGTCCTCAGAGGTTGGTCAGGGGTTGTCCTCAGAGGAGGACAAGCAGCTCCTGGCTGCCATCTGACCAGCTCTGCCCCAAGAGAATGGAGCACGAACAGGTCCCCCGAGAGAAATGGGCATGGTGTGCTGGCTAGGCTCTCCGTCTCAGGAGGCACAGGTTAGAGACAGCCGCTGGATTTGTGCAGGGAAGCATGGTACATCAGAGCCAAGCCAGGATACTTGTTCCTGGATCATCAGATGAGCTTGTGCCTGGTTGAAGTAGAGGGGTAATTTCTTACCTTTAAATATCACCAAGTACTTAATGCTTTCTGATATATGCAAAGAGTTTAGACATTAAGCTGACGACACACTTGTGTTGTCAAAGGCATTTGTATATTATAAAATGAATGTATATTATAAAACAGACAGCACCCCCTCTGACTTCCTTGCAATATGGCTCCACTTGAGGCATATAACCTCTTTTTGCCTTTGAGTTTTATAAACTTGGAGGGAATCAGCTAAAAGTTAAGCGTTTATGTTAATTCTATGCTGGCTTTTCCACTGATGCTAAGATGTGGGTGGGGAGAGGAGAGAAATCATGTATTCACGGCACCCACTCCTCTGGGTGTGGATCTCAGACCTGCAGAATGTATATCCTCTAAATATCTCTGCAAAGAGATTAAAGCCAATGTATCATTTTTTCTGGCATATGTCTTGCAATTTCATCTATAACTTATCCTATGCACACTGCAAAACACACTGTTATGGGATCTTTTGCTTCAAATGCCAAACACACTCTGTCAGCATGGAAAAGTTATTTTTTAGTAAATCCAGGAAGGAGTTTCCTTTTTCATTTGCAGAAAGAGGGGGAAGACCCTATCCTCTGAAATGGTTACCAGCTGAAGCAAATTACTTAGGTTTGTGGAAAAGATGGGGTGTAATATCTTGGCGATAACTGTGAAGAAAATATTTGTGGTAGGAAAAGGGAGAGGAGGGAGCTAGAAGACAGACATTTAATGATGGCATTCACATCAAAAGTTGTAGTGTAATATGTGCATTGTTTTAATTGAACACATGCAACTATTTGAGAAGACAACAAATAGCATCACATGTCAAGGCATCTCTGATCAGGCATCAGATCAGCAGTTCACATTATTGATGTAAGCACAGCAATGTATGCATTTGTGTCCTGAGCCTTGTTCTTTGCTTTGAATTTAATTGCTTTATGGAAATTTTCATGGCATATAGCAGAACAGCAGTACATTTGAGGAAACTGCAGAAGCTGGGAACCAAACAATTCTTTCATGACACTCAAGCAGAGGCCATTGCCACCACAGAGAGGAAGATTTTTTCTTAGGAAGGTTTGAGCCATTACATACAGAATTCTGGCTCAGGTGACAAATGGTGGAAGAGAGGAAAACAACTGTGATCCAGTGTGGCTCAGCTAACTTTTGGGAGCAGCTGGGGCAAGCGGAGAAGTACACTGAGGTCGGTCAGCACTGATGTGACTCAGTCCTGCGGAGATGTGTGTTGGTATCTGGCAGCCCCATACATTGCCAGAGCTCCATTTCAAGCAGAGAAGGGTACAGTATAGATACATCACTTTTTTTTTTTTTAATTTGTTTTTGTGCTAGAGATCATGGAACTAAGCCTGAAGCCTTTGAGGAGCCAGTCACATTGTTGTCTGATTTGTGGGTCTACCCGAGCTAGAAATGATATTTTTAGTTCTTTCCTTGTCCCCCGGTTCTGGCATTTATATACCAGTAGCCTGACTCCTGAAGCAAGCTGGTTCAGCCACAATATCACTCTGACTTAAACAAAGTGCCCCTAAGAATAGCTGAAATATATCTCCAGTCACACGGTGTTTCCCCTTGCCATGCTGCTTATGCTTGAGGGATGACAGAGCCTTTTCTGCTAGCCAGGGGTGCCTCTTTTTGTGGAGGATTTTGCTATGGGTAACATCTGCTGGATTTGGGGGCTGTTTTATGCTGCCTGCTGCATGGAAACGGCAAACACCAAATTCTGTTCTTTCAGATTTATTTTTTTTTCTCCTGTTGGAATAACCGTGTAATCTCATCGCCAAGTCAGTGATTGATGTCCAATTTCCATGTCGTTAGCTTTTCATTATCATAAGACTTCAGCTCTGACAATTTTATCCATAGCATTTTCCAAATAAGTATTCCCGAGTGTGAAAATGAAAGCTAACAGATTAAAGGTAAATATCCATCTGAAAATAAGTCACAAAGATCTTAGAATATAAGGGCTAATTTAGCAGGGCTGTCCAAATTGTTTTACTGAGACTCCTGAGACATGAAGGCCCAGATAATGGACTAATTGCTTGAAAGTGAGCAAAGTGAGGGATAGGATTAGAAAACTTAGGTTTCCTGCTATGGCCATGGTACTTCTCTTAAATAATTAACGTGTTCTAAGATCAGAGGACCATTAGGATTAGCCAGCAATTACAATATAGGCCATATATTTCACCTGGGGATCTCTGCCTGTTCCACTATAAGCTAGCATGAGCAAGCCCTCCCATCGTGTCTTCAGGTTTCCCCAAATCCTCCCCACAAAACTCTTCTCTGTGATTTGCATGAAATCCCCTTAAAGGTGTGTTGCTATTTCCAGCTTACGCTCTGCTGATCATCTTCCTTTCTGCGGATGTAAAGGCCATTTTGCCACTATTGCCACTGGAGGAGCTGATGATGTTATCTAGGTTATTTTCAGAAACTTTTTTTTTTCCTTTCTTTTGATTAAAGAATCACTAGCACATGTCTTTAAAAGAAGATACTTGTTCGATCTGTTTCCTCCAAGCAGCTATGCATTTTGATTTTGATACCCCTTATCTAAGACTGGCCTCAGTCTCTGCTGCAGCTTCAATGACCTCCAGAATTACACAAAGATACAGACACACAATAGGTGTCCAAGTAACCATTTTACATCCAAAACCTCCAGGGAAAAGTAGTAAGAGGCCCCTTTTGGGTTGTTAATTAACTTCCTTTCCACTGTTTACTGCTCCTGCTTTCCCGGGTAATTTAATGTTTTTCTAGCAAAGAACACATATCTTTCTTTACAATTGTTATTCAATATAAAGTGACAGCTTTTGACAGATTAACACTTAGTATGGTAAATAATACAGCCCGTAATGTTTTTCAAGAATTGTGATTTTCAGACATTCATTTCTGTGTATCTTAACAGCATCATATAGAAATACTTCAATATACATGTATAGTATAAAAACATTAAGCTCTGGGCTCTTTCATATCTCTTGTAAGTTCTATAAAAGCACCTTGAGTTTTGCTTTCCCCCCACCTCTGTGAATTTGGAGAGCTCAGAGTATCAATAATTTACTGGAGGTTGACTGAGGGAGAGCCCGCTTCTTCTTTTTTTCTCTTCCACTTTCTCCCTTTCTAAAAATTGTAGGCAGGACTGAATTCCATGATGTTGGTGACAATCTAGTCTGGAGGGATGTACTGGTGGCAGGAAGACTTTATGTGATATAGTAAAATAAATTAAATAGTAATAGCTACCGCTACATAAAGAAAGCAATATAAAGACATTTTACATTCCAGATCTTTAAACTTAGACAGGCTTCCCTCCTCTCATAATTTCTTCTTGTAGAGAATGCTGATGGTATCAGCTCCAGATCACTTTTTTTTTTCTTCTTTTTTTTTTTCTTTTTTTTTTTCTTTTTAAGTTTCAAGTTATGTCCCTGAACTGAACTGAAGATTTGCTTTCCAAAAGCACAGAGTGATTTTCAGTTCCTGTCAACATCAGTGGGATGCTCAGCACTTTAACACGCCAGCCCACCTATGAAAATGCAATGTGCTTCTATGAGAAAGAGAGCTAGAATTGCCACATTTAATTAAGAACAAAGGCATTCATAGTTCCTGGCTTTAAACTTTCAGATTGCCTGGTGAAATAAAATGCTAGTTTTGTTCAGCCTTTGGGATACAGCTCCTTTCAGGATTGATGTCAATATTATTGGAGTTAAATATCCTTCAGGATTAGATTATTTCATCTCAAAGATTGTAGAGAAAATGTACAATGCAAGGTACAGGTATTTTTAAAAATCAGACATTTTTTAAAAACCAGCCATTTTGGTAACTAACACATATCCATCAGATTTTTGCTGCCTATGGAACTGGCTCACTTGACCTTGGCAAAGGTTATCTCATTTAAAGGGGACAGTTAACTGAAGGGTAGAGAAAAGGTTTTCCTTGACCGGTGAGTTCAAAACTTTGGTATTACTAGAAATCATTTTTCCATTCTAGATTATTATACAGCAAGGTACAGATTAAGGCCCCCCTGAGCATTAAACTAGATAGACGGAGCTGCCTCGGTTTTTTTTCAGCCTTTTGTGTACTCCTGTGGCTTTCTTCTGAAGCTTTTACAGTTTGTCATCTTCATTCTCAAAGTGCTACCACTAGAATTTGATGGATTACTTGAGGAATAATCTCACTGATGCGGTATATACTAGTAATATTATCTCTTTTCTTCAAGCCTGCTGTTGAGCACGAAGGAAATGAATCTGATCTGTGTGCCGCAATGCTGGGGAAGGGGAAAAGGAGCTGAGCTGAGATTTTCAGGCTACACGGGAGAAGCAAGACACTATGGTTTGCGGCACAAACAATTTTCATTTGCCTCCTTCAGAGGAAATCTGGCTAGCTACAAGCCAATTTGGTCAGTCCTGGTTGGGTAGCAGAAAGCAGATACCCTGATCATTCGAGTAACGCTGTGGGAGGTAAATAGCTCTAGCTAAACAGCCGGCTACTTGAAAAGCTGAGACACGCTAGAGCAGATAATGGTGCCTCGATATTGGAGCTGCTCTTGGCACAGGTGGAGGCTTGGTCTTGATGTGAGAACAGGAATTGCCATCCAAAATAAATCGTAATGGATTCCAATGCATTACTGAGGTTTCTCGGGATATGTGAATGCTCCGTACTCTAATTACACTGAGCGATTAAGCAGCAAGATGGGAGACACAGGGGACAAGAGGGGTGAATGATAACCTACTTTGAAAAAACTAACATTTGAGACTGGGATTAGAATATCCTATAAATGTTAATGGGTGTTACTCAGGAGGGATGAAGTTTTGTGTGGGAGGAATGAGGTGACATATAGCTTGAATATATAGCCAGCTTTAAATGCAGTTAACGTAGTGTACAGTCAACCTTTTACAGGAACCAATAATTCTTACACTGATTTATGGTTCAGAAATACTGATCAGGAGATCGAGAACTCAGTTTAAAATGCTATAAAGACAGAGGATAATGTGGTAAAAAAGGCAACACATAAAAGATTTCCCTTTTTGCCTTTGAAATACATTGGCTATAGGCAAGGCATTTATGCTATTTTTTTATTATTATTTTTTTTAAGTTCTCAGGGACTGTGCTCCTACAAGGGGGCATGGTTTCCTCCTACAGTTTCCCTCTCTGAAAATTACTCAGCTTGTCTGTGCAGATGTCACAATGGAGATGCCAACAGTGAGTCATCTAGTCACCAGTTGTGTCCTAAGGCTTTAAGCTAGCTCTTGAAAAAAGTGGTCCTTACTGTGCTGAAGAACAAGTATCTACCTTTGGTAAAGTCCCCCAGAATAGCAGGGAAGGCAAGGTGTAAAATGAAATGGCCTTAATTTTCTGACACTGAAATCAAATTTTAAGATGATTAGCATTTCAAATAATTGTGAAAAATCAGCTTCAAATTTGAGAACTGCATGCAAGATGCATTTAATTGATTTAGCAGATCAGCATTTCACAATTGCTATGTTTCATAGCATATTCTGAGGGTGTTAAAGATAGTTTCTTAATTAAATTTTCTCAAAGGTATGACAAGGACATTAAAATGTGCTTTTATAGGTATTAAACCTTGGGAGATGTTATTCTGAGACTGAAAATGATATCTGTATGATCAATCATATATATGGCAAATATGGTTAGTTATTTCATCAAAATGAAAACATATGGACATGTTTCATCAAATATCATGGGATTAATTAGCAATAAGAATACTGTATAAGAAAACTGTATAAGAAATATTCATCTGGTTAGAGAGCTAAGTGCTTCTCTCAGGAAGCAAATTATAAGGAAGCAAGTAACATGAGGCTGCACTTGTCCATTATCTTGTTGGTTCCTTCGCCAGTTATGGGTTAAATGCAGCATTGCTAAGGAGGCCCAAATGTAGCACAAGGAGAAAAAAAACAAAACAAAACAAAACAAAAAAACACTCATCTAGATTGAAGCCACTTACATACATATAAAGCAAGGTGATGCTCCCTAGAATGCATGCTCTTAAAATTTATGTCCATCCATATGTTGCTGAAAATGGCTTCATAGCCTCTGATACACCATTTCTCTCTCATGAATTTAAATCCATCAGCAGGGGCGACAGGGGTTGAACAAGGTGTGCCAGCAGATTCACGTTTTGAACACAGAAGAGGATATTCAAACCACATTTTTTTGTTGCCTAAATATGAGCCAAAGCCGAGACCTCATGCAGCCCCATGTTCCCTGCTGAGTTGGTGAAAAGCTTTTAGGCATAGGAGGAGAGCAGTTCAGAGCACCTTAACTGTTGAGGTTTGGCAGCCTAAGTGTCCTGCTTTCCTCCCTTCCTCTCCCCTGGTGTAGTCAATATTGAAATAATGCTGGTAAGAGAGGCTGGTCCAAAGACTATTCACCAACAAAATCCTATTTAAGCCTCTAAGAAAGGTATTAAATGGGATTTAAGCAACATCTTGGCCTACATTGGCCCTCTGCTCAGGCAAGAATTTCATCCTGAGTTTAAAAAAATGCTTAAAAGATATATTTTCAATAATCATGTTATGGATTCATAAGAATAAGGAATAGAAAATACCAATCAAGCCATGGCATTAAATTATTGCTACGTAGGACTGCACTTCCAGAGTGTGCCTCCTACTTAGTCTTGTGCCCAGCTAATGTGCTAAATTTCTGTCTAGGGGATTCCCCTAATGAATTCTGACCCTGCTGCATTTCATTTGGACATTGCCTTGCACAGGAAGAACAGCAGTATTTCCTTCCCCACACGAAGGGCTCAGTACAGCCTCGTGGCTATAGGCAGTGGTGATGAAGATGAGCGAGGGATGTATATCGGGTATTGCTATGTCACCTTGTGTTTGTGCCTGAGAATTCATGGAGAGCAATAATAATAATTGGCTGGGCTCCTTTCTTGCCCACCCAGTTGCACGAGTGAGCTGGCAGAAGAGACGCTGTGGACAGTTAGCAATAAATTGAGCGTATCTCCTGCTTGGGGCTAGTCCCTGGGCCCAAGGCAGACATTTATTGCCTCTTTATTCAATATTATTTTGCTCTTTTTGCTTTTATTTATCTGTGTATTTCCCTGCCCTTATGTCAAACGGTTTATAGATTGTAATTATAAATTAGAATGCTTATAATTAGACTTCACTGGGAGTTTTTCTCTTGAAGCTTTTTGGTTGTATGTCAGTTTCAAAAGAATTTATTGACCTGAAAATGTTTTGAAACACTGTGTTTTGAAAATTTAAAATAAAAAAACCTTACTTTCTGCATCAAGCTAGTACTTTGTTTTGAAATGTCAACTATTCATGAAATAAATTGCCAGGCTCTGAACATATTATTTCAAATTTGATTTGTATCAAATCAAACTTCTGCCTATGAGCCCTTCCATTTGTTTTTCTTTCAGATTATTGAGTCATGAAAACCTTTGAGGTTTTGGGTTTCCATCCCAGCTTGGCACAGGGCATTTCTTTTGAAATCTTGCATTTCCACAAGATGGCAAAACAATTTGCTATTCAGCTGTGTGTATAATGAGACTGCCCAGAAAATCGGAGCTTTTTTCTCCTTGGATAAACAAGCATCTCTCAGGCCAGATGTTCCTCCCCTCCCCATCTGTGGGCTTGGTGCTTGCATTCCCCCCCTTGCCTGTGCCAGCATCCCAGTATGTGTGGGGTCTTTCTGGGCATGGGTGGGATGGGGAGACGTGGCTGCTGTGTGCGACTGCTGGATCTCCCGTGTTGTGGTGGTCGTGTATCTGTTCCCTTCTCTCCTGGTGAGTTTAGGTTATCCTGCAGCAAAGATTTTCTCTGGCAGCACTGCTCTCTTTTCATTCCTGCGTACACAGCACACGCTTCATTCCATGGCCTGCATTATTACCCGGAAAGCTGCAAATAGAGTGATGAAAGTACTTAGCCAGCTAAGACGGCATGTGAAATGCCTGTCCAAAGCTAGGTGAATGTGCATGGGAGAGACAGACCTGAATTCTGTGCACGCTCAAAACTTTCACTGATCTTAATGAAAAAAGGGTGTTTTTGAGAAAAGCAGAACCAGGCACGGGATATATCGCTTTGAGCTAACGCAGCTTTTGCACTTGGGGGTATATGAAGTATCATCAATACGCAGCACTCTGTATTCTCTCTTTGGTCTGTATGAAGCTGATTGAAAATTTGATATGTGCAAGATGAAACAAGCGGAAGCAATCTTCCTGCCCAGCTGTGTACAGAATGCTGAAAATAGGACTTCAGTGCACAACCATACTGATCAGTCCCTCGAATACCCATTTTCAAAGGAATCATACTAGTTTGTTTATTGATTTGTCACCTATGGATGAGTATTTCTGCTACAGAAATGTTTAAAATGACACGTGTTTAAAATTAGACTTGGCAGAGCAATTTGCCTAGAGATTATTCTTGTGAAGTATTGATTCACAGCACTGCTGTGAGCAGGATTACTGTCCAAATTGGAAAAGCCAGCCGTAGAGAGGTCTTTATCCTTTAATAACAATTAGCTCCTTTCTTAGAGGGCCACAGCTGACTGAAGCACAGGAAAGCTGCAAAATGTCAGGCGACCAGAGAGTCTGAGGCCTGCCAGCTCCTCAGGGATGCGGACTGCAGGGGAAGGACGAAAAAAACGAAGAAAACACCAAAAAAGATGGTTCTCTGGAACTGGAAATTAGACATTGTGGTGCTGTTGGTGTTACTGGTGGCCAGGTGCTCTGAAGGACTGAATCGCACTCGCCTCTCCCTTCTTGGGCTCTCACCCAGCAGCTGCCTGATTGACCGCAGAAACCTGACGGCAGGCATCCTGCCCGCTGTCCGCCTGGCCCTGCAGCACTTACACAGGCATTCCTGGATGCTGAGGAACTACGAGCTCCAGGTTACCTTCCACGATACACAGGTAAAAGGGTACAGGTGTGTAGCTGGCTCCTATCCTGGCCAATCCTCCTCTGCTGAAACACAGTATGTGATGGCCTGGAAAAGTCTGGGCAGATAGATGGATGCCTGGCCATGACAGGGAGCTTGCAGTTCAGCCCTAGGAACTGCTAGGAGCAGGAGCGGAGAGTGTACAGATGGGGTGGGATGGAAAATATGTGGCTCTCCAGGGGTTAGAGGTAGCCAGAAGTGTTCCCCAAACCCACGGCCTGCTGAGTTCTGCTCTTCTGCACTGCCTGCGGTGCCTTGTTCCTCCTGCCCTCCCTGATGATGGCTCTGTAGGTCACCTTCTCTTCCCACTGCTGTGGTAGGAGGGGAGAGAGCTGCCCTGGTCACAGCCTTGCTTTCTGCTTTGGCAAAACGCTAAGGATGTGCAAGATATAGGGTTTCTGTGGAGATAGGTATAAATGGTGCTGAGTTGATATCTGTTGCGATACTCTCACATCTGAGAAAAGCTGTCTTTTTTTTTTTTTTTTAACCTTTTCTTTAGTACCTTTTTCTTCTATCTTCTGTACAGAAATTAAATATGGAAAATAAATTCTTAAGGTCTGCCTATTCAGCTGGCCAAAACACCTCTCACAAAATTAAGAGGAAGGACGCCCATAGCAGTGTGGTATGGGACTGCCAGCCTGATCTTGAGAGCACTGACCTGAGCTTCTGTCTCCACGTCCGAGGTGTGTTGTGGAACAGATGCCCTCAGATGCACACACATGCTTTACACATGTATATATGTGTATGTTCTCCATATACAGTAGCAAATTGCTTGATATTTTGAAGTTACAAAGCAGCGCATCAAAAATATTTGCTTATCTATAATCCTTTAAAAAAACTACGCTGTTACAATTAAGTTATTAAAATTAGACGTTATTACACCAATAACAATTGCACCACATTATATAATGGGAAGAAGGCACTATATGTCTTCTTGTGAGGCTCTAGAAAATTATCCAAGGGAGAAATTCTAATGTAATTTTAATTGTGCATTTCGTTCATAAGCACTTTGTGTAATTTTTGAAGTGCTTCAACATACAACAAACACGATCCCATATGCTATAAAGTCACTTGAAGATAGCTTCCATGTTCAATAATATAACACAAATGTATCAACTGTATATACTCATTATGATTTTTTTTCTGTTTTGTAAATTACATTTAATACAACTCACTGTTTTATTTATCTGTTTATAAGACCTTATGGGAAATGTAATTATAGATATGCAGTCCTGAAAAATATGTACATCTTAGTTTCTCATGTAAAACTACAAAGATGCACAGTAACAATTCAGCTTAAGTAACTGGAAAGTGTGGATATGAGTGTAGGTGGACAGCAATTAAAATCTAGTGGTATTTACTTGTATACAGTACTTTTAATTCTGTTTCACTGGGACTGGGGAGATGTAGGGGGATGTTTGTTTGTTTATTGCATTTTCTTAGTTTCTAATTCTAGGAGTAACTCAAAAATATTTTTCGCCACATAAGCCTTCAATAAATTTGCATTGCAAAGCTTCAGCTCTGTTGCACTAGCCTCTACAATTCAAACTGAAATATCCAAGGAACTTGTAATTATATTTTTGAATCAACCCCTGGGGAAAAGAAAAAAAAAAAAAAAAAAAAAGGCATGTCATGATGGCTTGTAAGAGTTTAACAAAAATGTGGGACATGAAGATTTCTGATATTTCTTACTGGTTTTGAGAGTGTATAGTTTTAAGTACTGATTACAGACAAGCTGCAGAGGTCCTTGGATTTAATCGTCTCTCAGGGGCAGTATGGCTGTGAGAGAGTTGATTCTGTTTATTAATGTTGTGAACCCAGATCTGCCATAAGTGACCTTATACAACCTTCCAATTAACTTTCTTTTAAGTAGAAAAAAGAGGTGCTTGGCTCTTTGGATGTGGGATCCTTCAGGACTGTGACAGATAATTGACTTTTTGGCATAGTTAACTAGGGAGAGAGAAAAAACTGCATCTAGAAATATTTGTGTCAGTTTTTTTGAAAAGTAAAAAAACATAAAGTCATCTAACACATAACGTTGCATAGGGTTTGAAGAGCGTTGTAGCTTCTTTCATGAGTACAGGGGAGTGGAGCTCCTCTCTGTCCTGTGGCTTTGAATCCACACTTTCTGCTTCCCACGAGAGAGCACTGCCCTACTGCACAATAGGGTGTTTTGGGGAGAGTTCTCAGTCTTTTGTTTTGCTACTGTTTTATTTCAGCTAATTAGGCCTTCACTCCGGCATGTGAATGGTAACTATGAGATGAAAGAAGGACTCTTGCAAGAACTATCTGAATTCTTTGTATCAAGTGAAGCTATTTTAACAGGGGTCTTTCAGAAAACTTTCTTCAGCAGAGCACTTATAGCTTGGTGGTTTAGGCAGTAAGCTGAGAACTGAATGCTTTCTTTGACTGATTTCTTTTAGCTCCTATAATTTAACATGCACTTCCAATTACAGTATTGCCAATTCCTTGGAAGTGGAAATGCCTTGGACACTCATGATGAAGCACTCCATGTGTAAAATAATAATAATCAAAAATGCTTAAGCACTCACTGGGATGTGTTTCCCACCTCTAACTGAAGCACTGAAGCAAGGCTGAACTTGGGTTCTGCAGAGAGGCCAGATCCTCGTGCTGTTGGACAGGAGGTGTGGGAAGGCAGAAAAGCTGCATCTGCACATTTGTGAATCCAACCACGGAGCAGCTTTTTAGTGTTGTAAGGGAAACTGTTCCCTTGAGATTTTTAACTGTAGGGGTGGGCGGCCAGGTGTAATTGAGCTGTCTGTGTATCACTTTATTTCTGTCTTTCACTGTGTGACTGACATCTGGAGGTTCTCCATCTTTATCTTCAGGGTGACCGGGTTGGCAGATTCTTACAGGCTTAGGCAAACCTAAAAATAGTTTTAATGGTGGAAAAAGAACAATGTTTCAGTCCTTCAAAGTTATTCTTCTGTTCTTACTCAGATTTCTGAGAGCTAGTAGCCAGTAGAAGAACTGTGACGTCAGTGCTTTGACCAACACTAAAGTTGAGGGGAAGCATTCACGTTCTGTGACAGGGACATGGCTTAAGCATATAACCAGACTTAACTCTACCACTGTTTTTTGTTTTTGGTTTTGTTTTTGTTAGTTAGTTAGTTTGTTTCTTTGCTTTTTGGCACTTGACTAAGTCTATCCAATGCATATCTTCTCTGACAAAGTTGATACATGTTCTGGTCTGACTTAAAGGTTGGTTGTCTTTCCTGTGGTAATAAACTGGTTCCTTTGTAATGGAATGACACAATAACATGATAGCTGTGTGTCAGCTTCTTTAAGGCATAGCATTTATGCTTATTAAAAAGAAAATAAAAAGATACAACAACAATAGAACAGTCACAGAAAGTGACATTGAAAAGCAAATTATTTCTACATTGAAAATAGCAATATGTGCTTGCTTTCTTATCCTACGTAAATAAGAAAACAACTTCTACTTCAAACTTAAGATGCAGCAAAAAAAAACATGGCACTTAGCTTCTTGGATTGCAGGTAGGAATCCTGGAGGTATTAAAGAGAGGTGTGGATGTGGCACTTAGGGATATGGGTTAGTGACAGGACTCAGCAGGTCAAGTTGAAGGTAGGACTTGATGATGTTGAAGGTCTTTTCCAACCTAGATAATGTTAATAACTTGTACATGTACAGGCATTTCTGTTTGAAAACAACTAAAAATAGATATCTCACTATGGCTTTAACCTACAATTATCACACATTAGTTATTGTTTCATAAACAAGAAAAAATAGTTATTGTTTTTCACGTGTGCAGCTCATAGCATATGATCTGTAACTCCATCTTGTACACATGCATATCCTCTGTGATTCTCTATGAAACCATCTTCCAGGAGAAACATAGTAAAAGAAAAGTGTTTTACTATTCATAAAATCTGTGTTTGGTGATACATTCAGGTGGGTGGGTTGTTATTGCCTTGCTCTGTCACAAGATTTGAAAAGAAATTTTGAAAACTTTTGTAAATTGGTGTCCTGTGAAACTTACTAAAAGATGGCATGTTTGGTAAGTCAGTTCGTGATATTTAACATTCACACGAGAAAGGTATTGTGTTTTACGTCTTAGAGAATACAGTTTCTCAATACCTTATCACAGGCATGAAAAATATGAACCATAAAGTACTTGTCAAATGCTAATTTTAGCTTTCCTAAACTGTTGTATCACTATCTCTATTATTAAAATCATCTAAATGAA
This sequence comes from Anas platyrhynchos, assembly GCF_047663525.1. Lineage (NCBI taxonomy): Eukaryota > Metazoa > Chordata > Aves > Anseriformes > Anatidae > Anas > Anas platyrhynchos. Next base: position 64,939,464 of record NC_092588.1, on the reverse strand, counting down.
AACAAGAAGAAAGGGTGTTCTGTTACTTTTTTTTTTTTTTTTCCCCCCAAAAAAGACTTAATTATGATTCTTGGCAGTAGCTCTTTGTTTTGTAAATCATATATTTAAGACAAAGTATAAGTATACAAGTCTGGCTAAATTCCTTGTAAGCTACTCTTGTGAACTACCATGGAAGGTATCCAGTTTCAGTTTCATTCTAATACTTTATTTTTCAGTGCAGCCAAGGTTTAGAGATGTACAAAGGATACACAAAAGTTGCCTTACACTAGCCCTTTCTAAATGCTATTCTAACTAGTTCTCATACAAAAAAAGGAGACGGAGCTTTTGCTGTTTTTACCCTAAACTACTCAGTCTGTTACTCTCATCTCTGTGATTCCTTAGTGTCACCTCTCGTTTATTTCAGGCATTTGAAGTGGATCTTTATGATGCACCTGAATATATCAGTGGTGTATATGCAGGCATCTGGTGTGACAAAAATGATTTGGGCTTTGCATTTGTTGTATTCCCCTTCCTTTTTCCTAGCCATAAGGAATTTGAGTGGAGAAGCCAGTTAGCGGATTCAATGAGGGCTGACAGCCCTGAAGAGAGGTTTGGCATTATGAATCTGGCGGTGTTTCTGGGCATGAGGGAGTAGAAGGGCTCTGCTAGGGCTGTGGTTCATCTGATCTGGCTTTAGAGGTTTGTGCTGTGGGTATCTCCCTTCAGCTAGTGAGGCAGAGTTCCCTATGTCGTCAAGTAGTTGGCACTTCTATGTGGAAAAATTCATCTGACCTATTTTAGGTGGCTATTTTAAGATAAAAAGAATTGTGTCCTAGAGAAAGCTTATCTCTCTCTGCGAAGTATAAAGGGAGGCTCAGATGGCTAGTATAGATGTAGATGTCTTCTATGTAGAGATTTGTGTTGCGTCAGCTACAGCCTACCCTAGCAGTCTGTGGGAATTTTAATGTAAAAGGCTGTAGTAACAATGTGTTTCCATCACCTCCAGGTTTCAGTGGGATTTCAGCAGACGGTCCTGAGAACTCAGTTCCCACCACCCCCACTTCATCTTTATCGGTTTCAAAAATTCCTTCTTTGGTCTCTCATGTCTAGCCAGAAAGCCTGCAAACCAGGCCAGCGAGGCCATACATTGTGCTGGGAATCCAGGAGTGGAGCATGGGGAGCTCCTCCATGGGCACTCAGGCCACCACTTACCTAAGCTGCTCTCTGGCTTTGTGTTTAACTCTTGTACAAAGAGAAAATTGTTCATGCAGAGCGCAATTTCATTCAAAATCACATGAATTGGGAATTCATATTGCTGTCACCAAGCCTTAGTTTCAAAAGCCAAAAGGAAGGATAGCTCAGATAGTTTTGACATAATTTTTGAAATTACATGAGCTTATATTTTGCTTTCAAGATGAATTTCAATTGAGATGGTAGGGAGTTTTAAAATATATTAAACATTAAAGTCAAAGCTAAAAGTCAAAATAAAAACATCTAGCCATGTGGAGATTAAAATTTCTGTCAGCACAAAATGTACTTTCCTTTTTCCAGAATTCTCTTTCATAGAAAAAATAAATATTTGAGATTTTCTGTTTGTACTAACATAAACTCTCCCTCTCCCCCCTCAAAATTCTTCACAAAATCACTTGCTCGTGTTCTGCACCTCTCCACTCATGTCTCCTTATAGATGACTTGCTGGTGCAGTATTCTTCACAGATGTATATTTTATAATCTTTCTTGTAAAGTTTCACAAAATGCCTCTTCTCAGATTCTAAAATGAAAATGAAGATCTGGCAGAATAAAGAGATTCTGGGAAGATTACTGCATATACTACACTTCCATTCAGGGAAATTTTAGCGGATCTTTTTATTCTGGTGTGTTCTGTCTGAATGAATCCAAGTCTCTGGTGAATACTATTGCTCTTGGAGCAATTTACATGATTTTGATTTGTGACTTGTGCAGAATTGTCAGCTTCTACAAGAAATATGACCAGTGATGTCTTCATTCTGCTGTCATTTGCAGGCATAGCCTGCAATTTTCTTAGCTTTCACTGTAAAGCAGTGAGAAAACCATGCAGAGACATGTTTTACTTTAGAAGGCAAGGCACTTTAAAACAAAAATTCATTAAATTCTGGATCTATTGCAGTTAGGTGAAATTATGGCAGCCTCATAAACTCCTCTGAGAATGGTGGACTACTAGTTGACTAATAAAGTATCCAAAGAAGTAAATCAGGATTTCTTTCAAAATAGGTTGGGGTGGCCAAACTGCTTGATTGAAAGTGAAAAAATAAATAGTTTTACATAATAATTAAAGTTTATTTTATCTTTCTTTGGCATAGACAATCTTCTAAAATAGAAGTGTCTTGCACTGTCAGATGCTGTCTATCTATTTCTGATACCAGCTGATACCATCTCCTTAGAAGCATTTCCTTGTTTAACGTAGAGCAGCAGTAAATATTTTAAATATATAGAAGGGCTTTGGAATAAAAAAGGAATGAAACACTGTTCTCTGAGGTTGTTCATACCCAGTTCTGATTATTTTCCAAACCTTATATGTGCATCTTAGCAAAGTCCTGAGTCCTGCTGCACCCATTCCACAGCTCTTATCCTTGACTCCTGCTGCAGGGATCTTCTTCCTTGTTGTTAGCATATACATTATCTTGGTTCACATCATTACTGCTCCAGAGCTCCTTTCTGCTGCCCGTGACCTCTGACTCTGAGCACCCTGTGATTTCTCATCTGCCCACAGTCAGCAGGAGAGGCAGGGATCCAACAGAGGAGTCATCAACAGGAGGCTGATAACATGTCGTGAAGAAGAAGTAGGTGTTTCACAGGATTTTCTTTTTAAGAGAAGTATCAGGAAAAAGTACCTCCCTAACAGCTTATGAGCAATTTCCCAGCACAGGACTCCTTTAGGAGTACATTACTTGCTACCATCTAAAAGACAAGGGATGAAAAGACTCAAATGTTGTTAATAGAGTGCTGTATGTGAAGAAGTGAGGTTTGAAGATATAATGAGGGATGTTAATTCTGGAGGCATTTAGCAACAGGAGGAATAGCAGAGAAATGTATTCTTATTCACATTTTAATCTGGAATGGGCTTGTTGTTGCTGAGTGGATCCAGTATTTCTGCTGTATTGCATAGATTGGAGGCTAGAATGGCAAAATTTCTGAATTTTTCTCCCTCAGAACTGTAGTATCTCTTTTTGAAAGATATGCAATTTTTATTCAGATCTTCCAAGGGTGAGGAATTTACTGCATCTCCTGCAAAGTTGTACCAGTGGGTCCTTTCACATGTTATTTCTGGTTATACTTTCCTTCTGCTGCTTTTCAGTTGTAATATATAATGGCATATCTGATAGATTTGAGATCATACTGTCATCTCTGCACAGCTGATTGTGGATTATGTTCATCTCACCCCTTTCTATCGGTTGTGATAAACAGATGAAGCACGTTTGTTTTCCTGCTGCAAGGCAGAATCTCCAGGAGTTATATCATTCACTGAATGAGCTTTCTGGAGAGAGAGAGCAGAAGAGTGTCACCATTCTCTCTTCGCCTGCTTGACTCCTACTTCACCCTCGTACAGTAGAAGCATGGTTCCCATGGCAATTGCCTCCTTTATTCCTGCTGATGTGCTGAGGTCCAAAGAACAGTGGGGATACAAATCTGATATAGGAAGAGAGCCCAATTTATTTCTAAATTGTATGTGAAGGTAAAAGTGTCTCTAGAAACTTTCATATGTCCTTGAGTTATCAGCATATAGAGAGTACTTACTCTTCCTTCTTGGAATAATGCTGAGAGTCAGGTGGTGTTCATGAAGTATAAGGAGTTTAAACTGTAATTGTTTCACTTTGGACTTCTTGATAGACAGAACCACAGTATGACCTTTTCTGCTCGAGAGAAATTAGAAACCCATCTCCCTGATGGTGAAAAAAAAAAATAATTAGCATGAGAAACTGAGGATATTTTAACATTTTAAAATGTTTCACATATCAGTGAAAGACTGCTAATCTTTATTTGCTGAATACTGCATATATAAATTTACAGTACTTTCAGTGGAAATTATATGATGGATGTGTTGTATACTTTGGCTTTAAACTTACCTGCATATGTAAATGTGTGTTCCTATGTAGTACTATAGGAAAATGTGTGGGACTGTGGTTGGTTTTGGGTCCAAAAGGCTAGTTTCTTGTTTTGGGTTTCATTTCTCCTATATTTCATTCTTACTTTTATCTAAATACTGTTAGTTTGGACTTCTAAGGTTCCTAAAAAAAAAAAAAAAGGCCCTTCTTAAGGCCAGATCCACAGCCAGGATCCATATGTATGTGTAGGACCCAACACAGCTGAATTGAACTATGTGATGATAGATACTAAGGTGACATACTGTCTGATTCATCATACCTATTTTTAGAAATGTATGTCTAAGCTAGTCGACGTTTACAGTCAAGGTGGATATACATTTATATGCCTTCAGGATGAAATGAATCCTGTCCTAGAAGATGCTGTTTTCTTCCACTGTCTGTAGAACTAACATAGAATATTTACCTTAAATGTTTAAGTTTGATCAAATTGATGTATCTGGTCATATAGATGGGGATTTCTTGTTTGTGTTGTTCACATACATGAAGATAATTAGCTTGTTGGCCAGTTGCTTTGCAAAACTGTGTATTCATAATTTTCTTTCTTGTTCCTATTCATGAACTAATCCTTAACCCAGGGAATACCTTCAGGTCTACTTCGGGTACCTGGGTACCACCTATGTTTTTACATAACAAACCAGTTATTTTATGTCTGAGAATTAAACCCATTAATGGAAGTATATCTCTGCACCCTAAGGACTGTTACCTCCCAGCATCTGCTTATGTTACCTGATACTTTTTTCTTTGCCTTCTCTGTGTACTTCATGTCTAATTTTTTGCTTCTAGTCCTTCTTTTAGCATTGTGTTCAGATTTGTTTTTGTTATTGAATATCTTCATTTTGCAGGATGCTTTGATAATTAATGATTTTGCAGCATCCAAAATTTAATCTCTTTTGTTATTTTCTAAACATATTTCTAAATTAAGTTCCTTGCTGTTATTGTTGTTATTACTGTTATTTTCTTGTCTTCGTTAGTATTCTCACTAGCACCCAGTTTAATAACATCTGCAAATTTCCAGCAAATTAACCAGTTGTTTATTCCTTCCATATAAAAATTAAAATGTTAAGCAGGACCGTTCTGACACTGATCCTTTGACAGCCTAATTATAATCACCTTTGCCAAACTTAGCAATTAGTTGTTTATCATCACTGTGGTACTTCAGCTACAGTTCAGACCATCCTGTCACACATATGTAATCATATGTAATTAATTTGGTGAGATAGTATAAAATGATATGCTAAATTTCAAATATTCTAAGCAAGTTCAAGTTTAGTTTTCAATTAAAATTCATTTTCACTGGGCAGATGCATCAGGAAAGAAAATACATTAAAATCAAAGTGCAATGCATAACAAATGAAATGGAAAATAGTGGATACAGTATTATAAACAGATATTCGATAAATCAGTGATACATATCTATAAATGAGCTGTGCTTTACTCCATCATACATATGAATACAGAAGTAATAGAAGTTGTTCAGAAATGAATGACAAGACTGCTTAAGTTGGAAGAGAAACAGACACAACTGGGAATGTTTAATTTCAAACAGTATTTGTCTGCCTATCTTGTAAATACTTAAGCACTGTTTCCAGCCACTTGATCAAATCCCCATGCTGCTGAATTTGAAAGAGGAGGTCAATACCAAGTATCACACATTCCAGGAGATTTACTCAGCTGAGTGTCCCTAAAATAAAACAAAAAAAAAAAAAAATCAACACAACAACAAGCAGAAGCCCAACTCCCCCAACTTTTTTTTTTCTTTTTTCTTTTTTTTTTTTTTTCACTGTTGTCTTTTAATAGGGTTAATTAGATATTCATTGGCCCAGACATCACAAGTAGGACGCTATGGTTGTGATTTCTGGCTACACTGGACTGTCCACGTGGTCTCTTAGTATTGCCTATCTTATTTGACTATTAGTTGATTCACTTTGTGTATTGTCTATCGCATAACGCATAGCACTTCCTTTCATCAGTTTGAGCTGATATATAAAATTGCTGCTTCCATTGTTGTCCCCAATCAGCCATTCCTTCTTTTGACTTGGGATTGCCCCAAAAGGGCTTTTTTTCAGGCATACAGAAACGTGGGAGAACTCTAGGTCCTTTAAGTGAAGTTAACTGTCTTGGAGACTTTCCATAGCACTCAAGAAAAAAAAAGAAACAAGTAGGAGAGCTCTCTGAAGTGAGTGCTGGAAAGAGCAAGGAAGGTGGTGTGATGAATTATCAGTCAGGAAGCCACTCTAATGCTTCTATTTAAAAATAGAAATCTCTTGTGTGGTTGCAGGGTAGAACTTGAAATTGAAAAGGTAATAGGATGCATTCAGAAATCAAAAGGCAAATAAAATAGGCAATAAAAATTTATCATGATTAGATTCAGTTTCATGATATTTTGGAGCCTGACTCATGATTTTTGAATATCGGGGATGGACAATACTAGAAAAATATGAAAGAGCTTTTTAATGTGTAGCAAAAAATAAGGAGCATAGTACCTGCCAGCCTTTTTGCAGTGGCACTTCCTGCCTTTTTTCCCTGTGCAAAGTAGACATTTTCTTTACAGTATTATTTTTCTCTGTACTATTCTCTGTATTATTCCATTTGTATTTGAAGAAATATATCCTGCTAACAATTTCAGACTTATCTTAATGAATATTGTTTATCTATCTGAACCTTTCTTTTCGGTTTCTTCTTTGTAATGATAAGAGATTGAGAACATATTTCTTATGAGCCTTTTGCGTTTGCCTATGGTAACGGCGTGCAATTCAAATATAGGTGCAATAGTAATAAAGCAGAAATATAAGTCGAAATAGCATGTGTGATACAGTAAGTAATTCATAAATAAACAAAATGAACTTGATTAGATAAGAGTATTCAGAATTTCTGAAAACAGAAATGTAGTGTAATGATATTTTACATTTAAGCTTTGCTATATTGAATGGATTTTATGGATCACTATGTAAGTAAAGACAGATCCTTAAATAGACAAACAAATTCTAAATACTCTTTTTCAGTTCTAAAAGCTGTCATTTAAAACTTATCCTCTAACCAAATATATACCTCCTAAAGACTGAGAAGACTGTGCATTTGCCACTGGTGTCCTTCAGAGGTCCAGCAACAGTAGAGATGATTTTATTTAATGTCTAAATTATTGACCTGGAGGATGGGCTGGAGTGCACCTTTAGCAAGTTTATAGCTTACACCAGGCTGTAGGAGCGGTTGATGACTGGGGGTAGGGATTTGTACAAAGAGAACTCAACAAGATTATGTTAACAGGAACCAATTTAGGGCTATCGAGTAAGAGACATTGAAAAACTGGTATGAGTCCTGCAGAGGGTTACCAAGACAGTTAAAATGTTTGGAGGACATGATATGCAAAATTTAGTTCAAAATTTATTTTGAAATACTGTTTGTAATGGAAGGTGAAATAATGATATTTGGTGAATCACTAGTAGGAAGGAAAAGTGGAACTACGGTATTGAGCTGTCATCTCTCTTCATCTCATGGAGTACTTATATTGCTCTTATATGTGCTGGAAGGAAAACAAAGCAGAGCACAAGCAGTCCTGAAAGTTTCTGAAGGGCATTGATAAATTCCTAACAACAGAAATGATCAAGGAGGTCATGAATTGATGACGTATGGGCTACATAAATGGACAGTACTGTAGACTGAAAGCTGTCTAAACCCAGGCATCAATACTGGGGCCAGTATCACTTAATCCCTTCATTAATGATCTGGGTGGTGGGGCAGAGTGTGCCCTTAGCAAGGTTGCAGATGATACAAAAATGGAGAAGTGGCAGATACATCAGATGGGTGTGCTAGTATTCAGAGGAGCATTGACATAGTGGAGAAATGGGCAGACAGGAACCTTATGAAGTTCAGCAAAAGAAAATGCAAAGTCCTGCCCCTGAGGAGAAGTAACGCCAGGCAGCAGTACACACTTCCTCTGAGCAGCTAGAAAGTAGCTTTTTCATAAAAGGCTCTGGGGGTCCTGGTGGACAAAAAGCTGACTATGAGCCAGCAATATGCCGCTGCGGTAAAGAATGTTAACAGCCTCCTGGGCTGCATTGTGAAGAGCATTGCCAGCAGGTCAAGGGAAATGATCCTTCACCTTTATGTAGCATTGGTGAGGCTACTTCTGGAGTGTCAGTTCTGGGCACCCTTGTAAAAGACAGACGTGGACCTATGGAGTGAGTCCAACCAGGTGTCATGAAGATGCTCAATGGTCTGGAACATCTCTCATGAGGAGAGGCTGAGGAAGCCGGCTTGGCCTGGAGAAGAGAAGGGTCAAGGGAAAGTCTTAGTAACACTAAGTAGTGCAGCTTAAAAAAATATCCTAAACAAACAGCAAAACAAGAGAGAAAAGTGCATAGTGAAACAAATGCAAGGAGGGACATTACACTCTCATAATCCATATATATCTTAAATTCAGTGGTAATAATAGAAATGTAAATGGATTGATGCTAATTAATGTTTGAGCAAACCTGCATTTTGTCATTAGTGCTTTGCAAAAGCACAGTGAAGTAAATGAGTAAATTGTTTGCTACTCCTGCACTCTGCATTTCAACAGTCATTTGGCAGATAAACAAATTCTCTTAATAATGAACAGGCGAATGAAAAGATCTCCCCAATAAAGCAAACAGCCTGAGAAAAGAGTTCTGTGTTTCAGGATGCTGTTAATTCCTCATCCTGGAAGAGAAGTAAATTTTTTTGTAACTCTGATAAGTCACTGAACATTTTAAGATAACTGGAACCACTCAGCAGCTGAGTTCATTTGTTATATTGAAACTGACTCAAATGTCAATCTATATGTAAGATTAACAGTGGTAGAATCATAGTCACTCATCATGAGGCTCAAAATGTTATTAGGGATTTTAGGGTAGAATTTTTAAGATACTTCAGGAAAACAAATGTAGAAAAATCTTTCATTATTTGAAAACAAAATGTTTTGCATATAGAAAAAAAAAAGAAAAAGAAAAAGAAAAAAAAAAAAAAAAGAGCTTTTCTGGTTCATGTGAAAGTGACCCCTGTTTGACAGCCATGATTATTTCAAATCTGAAAGAAAGGCATTTCAATATAAAGGGAGAGCAGTATTACAAACTTACTGTTGTTGGCAGCAATAGCAGTAGCAGCAGCAGCAGCAGTAGTAGTAGTTGTAGTAGCAGTGATATATTCTCACACACCACGTGCTCTTGGAGAGCAGAAGCTGTCAAATTCCCCATCATCCTGAATCATCAGATGATTTCTGATCAGTTCCTCTGTATCAGGGAGCCCACAACACTGTCACTTGGCTGTTTGCAAGCAATGCTCTCATGGGTTTTCTTGGAGGACACAGGGTCTACAGAGTTTTATGGCACTGTGACATGGTGCTGACAGCGTAGCTATCTGGTATAATCTGAGGTGTGACCTGATGCTTCTTGTGTGGGGCACTGCAAGGTGAGAATTTACGAAGGGGTGCATGCAAGCCTGATAGGAGACTGTATGGACAGTGCTCTGAGAATGAAACAGGGGTGTATCAATGAGACACAAGACAAACATAAAAATTCTTTGAAAGAGATTCTTCCAGTGTGGTCAGGGCTTGAAAAACTATCCTGTTCAGTGAATGCTGTATTCGGTTTACATGAAAGTTCTGGTAGCAGGGGGACTGTAATTGTTGGATTGTTGGCCTCTGTGAGCAGAGCCCAGCTGTCCAATTCAGGTCAGAGACAGCTCCAGCAGGCTCCAAAAGGGACCCCCTGCTGGCCAGAGCTGAGCCAATAAATGATGTTTGTGCCTCTGGGAGAGCAGATTTAAGGAAGGGAAACAACCTGCTGCACCACAGCAGCTGGGAGAAAGGAGTGAGAAGCAGCCCTGCAGCCCTCAGTTCAGTGTAGCATGAAGGCAGGAGGCACTCCAGGCAGGCAGCAGCAGTTCCCCTGCAGCTGGTGGAGAGGCCCCGGTGGAGCAGGCTGTCCCCCTGCAGCCCATGGGTCCCCCATGGAGCAGATCTCCACGCTGCAGCCCCCCCGTGGGTGGAGGAGCCCCCGGTGGAGCAGGTGGATGTGGCCTGGAGGAGGCTGCGGCCCATGGAGAGCCCCCGCAGGAGCAGGTCCCGGGCCGCAGCTGCAGCCCGTGGAGAGGAGCCCCCGCAGGAGCAGGGGGTCTGGGGGGAGCTGCTGCCCAGCCGTGGGAGACCTGTGCTGGTGCAGTTTGCTCCTGGGGGATGGACCCTGTGCTACAGAGCTGTGTGGGAGCAGTGCTTGAAGAGCTGTTGCCAAGGGACAGCTCCCACAGGCTCAGTTTTGGAAGGACAGCATCCCATGGGAGGGACCCTATGTGGAGAAGGGGCAGAGAGTGACCTCGAAGGAGTGGAGATGAAGCATCAGGGACTGACCACAGCCCCCATTTCCCATTCCCCTGTGCTCCTTGGGGAGTACACAGAAGAGGGTGGACGAGGAGAAGGTGTTTTTAGTTTGCTTTTAATTCTCACTGTTCTAGTCAGCTAGTGATAGGCAATAAATTACATTTATCTCCCTATGCTGAGTCTCTTTTGCCCATGACAATAATTGGTGAGCAATGTCCATGTCCTTATCTCAACCCTTGAGCCCTTATCACCGTATTTTCTCTCCTCTTCCCTTTGTGGAGGGAGTGAGAGAGTGGTTGTGGTGGGGTTTGGTTGCCCAGCAGGGTAAAACCACCACAAATGCCTTTCTAAAACAAAGAATTGGTGGGAAGAGCACCTCCTTGGTTTGTTTATTGAAATCTCTGTAAGTAATAGGTCTGCTTAAACAGAATGAATATTTCTAATGCAGTATAAATTGATGACCCTAAAATTGGGGACCATTTCAGCCAGATGACTTCCTGTGGCATTCTGTAGCTTTAAGCTGTTTTTTGCGGTAGGACTTCCATAGCTATTGAAGAGAACTGAGTAGTTGTAGATAATACATTTGAAAGCCTTCTGAAAGTCAGAAGCCAGCAAACTTGGGGCTATAACCTGTGAACATTTTTACTGGACATGATCTGTAGATTTCTGTTATTTTTTTCCCCTGATGTTAGCTGGTGGAGGAGATTAAAATTTAATGGGATCTTGATGAACTGAAGAAACAGTCTGGAAAAAAAAAACACGGATACAATTCAATATTGACATGTGCAAATTCCAGCCTTAGCAATAGACAAATAAGATATTAAATACTTCCCTTACTTGTCTTTAGATTTTTGAGGCATGTTACTGAATTTGGAAGTTTTCCTCAGTTTTAAATAAAGAGTTTGTCCATTACCAACAAGGGGACATATCTTTTGACAAAAAACATGATTAGTGATGGTTTGGTGCTATATTTCTATACCAAGAGAATTCCTAAATCTTTATTGATATATTTATTTATTATACTATGTATGTATATAGTCAGGATCTCTTAACTTAAATACATCAAAATCTTATGAGAAGTCATCACAAGAACAAGGACACATAACAAAATTCACTTATGATCTAAAGTCTGCTTGAGAAACGGTCATTTGAAGTAGGATTTACTATTTTTTTTTTCCTTTGCTTATCTCTTTTGCTACTCATTTCTGCAGCTTTTTCTCAGTTCTTCTATGTTGGGCATATCCTTCACTGAAAATCTGCATTTCTTCCTGTCTTACCAAGCATGAATTCACATATTAACATCTGACAAATTCTACCAGATGCCATTGCAGTTGTTTCTTAGGTTTGGTGCTGGAGATGTTGTCTCCACCTCAGAGACTCAGGAGGTTTGTGATGACTGTGGTGGTCTGTCCTGCTGCTTCTGTGCTCTCCACGAGTGGCACATACTGAGTGGCACTACCAATGGAAGGGAAATGCCAGGGTTATAAATGTATTTGCTGCATCATGTAGAACAAACAACCACTATAACCTCTCCTTTTTGTTGTAGAACAGCTTGGAAGAAGATTATAAACTATAGAACAAATATTTCAACTTGTGGAACGTAAATTACCGAATATGCTGGTTTTTATTGTGCCAGTGGTAGTATAACATGGAAATGTCCCAATCAGTTTGTGCCTTTCTCAATCACCAACAAAGGATCTGTATTAGGGGGATCATCTCTTACTTTTTTAGAGGGAGATCACCTTGTCTTCAGCCCTCTGATTTCCCTTTGCCCAGCATTCCTTTCACCTCTTGCAGCTATCCCCTGTGTTCTCCTTCTGTTCATGACTTGACATTCTTACTTTTCACTGTATCTTTTTAATTGTTCTGTCAGCTAGCTCTTGCTTTCCTTCTTTACATTTTTTCCTTCACACACACACTGCTATTTCTACTTGCTTTCATAATTAGCCAAATGATTATCTATAAGGTTTTATATACTGTGCATAAAAATAGTATCAGGAAATTAGCTTGCTGCTTAAACAGCCCCATTGCCCTGCAACAGCCCACTGAATCCGTTACGCCAGATATTACTGGAAGCATTGATTGCTGCACTATTCCTAAATGAAATACAAATTTATGTGCTTTATCTTTGCACGACAATGGCAGTCTTAAATTATACTTTTGAGCATACTTTATTTTACTGTAGTTTATTCTGGGCAAATGGCTTTCACACATAAATCATTCGGTTGTTCCTCCAGCCAGCCTAGCTGGGAGGCATAAACTGGTTATTGTAAGGTGAAATTGTAAATATTAGAAGACATGGTGTCACTGAAATTAGAGGTGGAAAAAAACTGTTTTGCTGCACTGTTAGTGATCTTCTAGTTGAGGATAATCTAACAATACATTTCTGTGCTCGGCACTCAGGAATATTCAGGTCCTTACTGTTAATCATCTGATAGAAGTTGCGTGTACTATTCCACGTGGAACAGACTGCAAAATGTTACCTTTTTGCTGCTGATAGAGGATCCAGGATTAACATTTGGCATAAAAATGCCAAAGGAAGTGGCTGATCTTTCAGTCAAAGGACACAGATAATTTTTGGCAGCAGGAGGCTGATTCTGGATGATATACCAGAGACTTAAAAATTACCAGTCAAACAAATAAACAAATAAATAAAACAGATGTCATTAAGAAATTATCTTCAGGCTCTTGACTTAGATTTCATGAAAAATCAGGTGGAGAAAAAAAGAAAATTTATTGCAAAGGTTTACTTATGACTTGGTGCAAAGAGGAAATGTGAGGAGCATTTGTGTGTTATACCAGCAGAAGGTAACACACAGAGTTAATCCTAGGAGTTACTGCACACATTTTACACAGCATCAGTTCTGCAGGGATTCAAGCAAACAAATGTGGCATCACTGCTTTTGTGGTAAGTTGAAGTAGCTTAATTGTTTAGAAAGCTGTGTAATCTTTGAAGGGTACTGTAATAAAACATGTAGTCTGGCCTCTGTGCTGATCTGACAAAAGGAAAAATAAAAATAGCAGAGAATGGATACATTGATGTATGCAGCATGTTGTCAGAAAAGACATAAAAAATATATGCAATCCTAGACTTTTAACCTCCATTTCAGTCGTCTTGGCAGATTTGGAAGGTAGACAATATAATCGCTGATTATAATTTTTTCAATCTCCCTGGTTTGTGTATATTTAATAGCTCACTATTAGCAAAAGGTTATCAAATCCAATGTACTTTTTTTTTTTCTTTTTTTTTTCTTTTCTTGCCTTTGGAGTCATACAATGGGGATGGAAGAGGGGGTAAAGCAAGTGCATTGGTCTTTTCTGCAATCTGAAAGCATGTTGCCTATTGTCCCTTCGTACCCTGCCAGTCAAAAATATTCCCTCACAAGACAGAATCTGGTCTCCATGGTTTATTAAGCAGAAAGATCCATCAAACCATTTTTCTTTATTTATTGGGAAGGACAATAAGTATTTTTGAGTTAAGTCTGTACTCTAAATCTATATGCTGATTCTGATATGCTTAGAATAGGTGTTTTCCATGCAATACATTAGCACAAAGCAGGCAACATAGCTTGTCAATCACACTGATATGCATGTTAATCACTACTTTCCTAGATTCCTTGTCATCCACAAGAAATGCCTTGATGGCATTGGGACCAGCGGCATCAACACCAGTACAACATCCACCTCAACATGCTGTCAAAAACCCTTCTCATCTTCCTGCAGCTCTTGCTCCAAACACTCCTTCCCCTTCCCCCCCCACAACAAGATCCTGATGTGAGATCACAGGACAAGACCAGGCATCTGCGCATCAGGTCAAGAGGAGATATAGGAGAGGCATCAGGTATGAACCATCCTCCTGCAATAAATCCCCCCCTTTTTATAACGAAACTGACGTTTTAACGTGCCACATTCATCATAAACGGATTAGCTGCCGTGACCGAACAGACTCAGAGATTATCTGAACTCTGCCTGAGAGCTGGCTGGCTCCACCAGGAAGGCGAATCCAGGTTGTGCCCCTCGTGCTTCACTGCTCCCAGCGGAAGCCAAATGCAGCAGCTACTGTCACGGTACCAAGGGGTGCTCCTGTCCCGCCAGCACCAAGGTGAACGGAGACTGCTACCAGATGCTGATGTATCACAGTGGGGCACAAGGTGTGGCTGCTGACTGCTCTACCTCACTTTAAATGCCCTTGCAATCATCCACTCCACAGGCTTCTTTCACTTCTGTGGACTGCTACGCTTCCTTGCCTTCTTTCTTTCTTCCTTTCTCCTGAAAAAGCTTTCAAATCCATCTTTAGGCTGGTGAAAGAGCATCGTTTCTGGCCTCTGATAAAGATAATAATCTAGGAGGCGTCACTTGAATATTTTTCCTTGTTTAATCAGATACAGTAATGCAACAGCATTGACTCAGTGAAGCATAATTTAGTAATAACTTACATTCTGTAGTGGTTTTGATCCAGCTGTCTGAAAACACTTTAAAACATTAATACATTAAATTTAACATTGTCTCTCTTGTGAAGTAGGTAGGCATTATAGCCTTAATTTTACAGATGAGAAAACACAGGCACGGAGAATTTAAATGCTTTGCCCAAGGTCAAATGAGAGATTCCTGCTAGAACTGAGAAACTGGGAAGAGAAATTGCCAGTGTGATGTCAGCACCATTAAAGCTGCAGCAATCCACCCAGCTGTTAGCATTTTAGGGAACAAAATATATGCATCGTTGAAATCTACATACATTAACAAATATATTTATTTATCTTCATAGATGTAAGAAGACACCAGGATAAAAGACTTCATAATCTACAACACATTTTTAAATTGAGAGTGCATCCAAGTGAGGGGTAAAGGAAAGATGACATTTGGACCAGCAAATTAGTCACAACTTTCTTTTCCAGTGTTGTATCCTAGTCATCTATACTTTTTTTTTGTTTGTTTGTTTGGTTTGGTTTCTTCATATAGTTGTTTCTGAGAAATAAATGCACTAAATAAATAAATGAATAAGCCTTGCAGCAGCTGACACAGTTAACACTAGTCTGGACTGCTGTCTCTGGAGATAAACACAGTTCTTGGGCATTCATTCATTGTTTAATAACAATAATAATAATAATAATAATAATAATAATAATAATACAAAAAAAAAAACAATGGGGGTGGGGGACACAAACAATAGAGAAGCAAAAGGTTGAGGCAAAAGCTTGATTACAGATGGTCACCCTAACTT
Organism: Anas platyrhynchos; assembly: GCF_047663525.1. Classification (NCBI taxonomy): domain Eukaryota; kingdom Metazoa; phylum Chordata; class Aves; order Anseriformes; family Anatidae; genus Anas; species Anas platyrhynchos. The sequence goes on along the minus strand of NC_092588.1, from coordinate 64,923,791 downwards.
TGGTGGTTTCCCATAAGAAAGATGAAGGTTTGGAGTGCTGTTAGGGGCTGCTGTGCAAGAACAGGGGTCTCTGAGATTCCTGGGTAGGTCTGAAAATGTTAGCCAGAATAGGGGATGTGTAAAATCAGTTTTTCTTCAGTACTTTCCAGGATATGTTTCTGATTAAGTATAGTAGTCAAGGAAGGGCATTGTCATGACCATTATGATTTTGAGAGAGTCTACAGAAAGGTTCCAATGTTGTATTTAGAAGTAGAGTAGATGGGTCTGTGTAGAGATATTATTTATTCCTAGGTTTCTGAAGCAGGTTGAGAACAACAGTGTCAGATGGTGTCAGACTTGGCTGCCTGAATGGCCAAGTCACAGCACAGGCAGATTGTCACAACAGCAGACAGGACATGGACAGAAAAATGAGGATGCCAGTCTCAGGATAATAGGGAATAAATCATCCTGGTCTTTATGTTGCCTGTTTCTAATCTTACAGTACTGCCCAGCTGTGCCTCTTGCAGTGTGTTGGGATGGTAGCTTTCTGACTGTGTCCGCTTGGCAGATACAAGAAAGGGTTTCAAACCACCTTTGTAAGCCTAAGCACTGCACCTCAGAAGAGTAGGCAACATCTCCATGCAAAGCAGGTCTTAAATAAGGTTTACTTAACAGTAATGAGGACCGAAAACAAAAAATCTTAGATTTATGTGTAAAAAAGTAACAGTGAAAAATGGCTTATATGGTCTACAGAGCTGAAGTCAGTTTTCCATTTCTGTAGTGCTATATTCTCCCATTTCATAGGATAGAGCATGCACGTGTCATCCAACTTCTGTTTTCCCTGGGGCCAAACAAGTAATGTTCTCCTAAGCAGATTTTTTTGTGGCTCTGGAAAATCACTTTCTTCTCTTCAGCTGTTCCATCTTGTTACATGGCTGCATATATCCTAGAAGCACTTGCAAATCTCTGATTTTTCCTCCCCTCCTTTTCCTGTAATCAGTTGCTGTCAGCCACTTCCATAAGTGTATATTGGCTTGTTGTCAATTTGCCCAGCTTAATCTATGTAAATACATATAAATGCTTTTATCTCTACTCTCTTTCCCTTCCCACTTAATTTATTCTGAGATTCTCTGCATCTGCCCTGATTTGTGTGGCATGCAGCTCTGTTCCCAAGTTCTGAATAGATATATGCATGTATCCTGTACATCTTTGCTGCTACCTGATATCTACACACTCTATATGTCTTTCATGCAGTGCCTCTTGGGCTCATTCATCCCTTTAAGGAGGTGTTAGATCTTTTTAGGAACCATGGGTAAAACCCTTTGTGATATGGAAAGTCCTACTAGACTGATTTTTCCTTGTTTTCTGTGGAGAACAGGAACAAAACATCATATTCAGATAGAAATATGATCTGACTGCGTATTTGATAATCACAATTCTTGCTTCCCAGCTGCAAGTAGTGAACTCCCAGCTCCTCAACCTAAAAGGCAAAGGCTCTGTTTCCATCCAAAAAAGTCCAATCTGTGGGCTAGCAGAGGTGGGGGAAGTGGAGAGGAGTGATGGTCCCAAGTTAGGACCTAGAGTACATTTCCAGTTATTGTTTACTCTTGCATATTTTTCATGCCTGCACCTCTGTTCCCATTTGTTAGTCTATTTTATGAGGCTCCTCAAATGTCATTTGTACATCATACATCTCACTTCTTAATCGTGTGCAAATTTTGGCACCCCAGGCCTGGAAGTTCAAGTATTGAAAGCTGTCCCATTTTATCCTTGGAAGCCATTTATTTCTGAGAAAGAGAAATAATCTGTTTTCACTTGCACGTTTTTTCATAGTCTCCTTATGGAAAGCAGACTTTGGATGACTTTATCACAGTGGGAACAGATGTATGGATAATATAAACACATGTCAGGTCAGGGCCTCCTCCCCTGAACTTCTCAGCCCCAAATTCCTAGCAGAATAGGAGATATGGGAGACCTTCCTTGTCTATCTGTGTAGCTCATTAGTAATTTGTTAGAAACAAACCTAATTCAAGGGGGTTTTGTGTCATTACTCCTTACAGTACTTAGAGTCTTGGACTGAGGGTAGCATGTCCTCATTCTGTTTAGAGGAATGGGCAATGAGAAACATTGCTTTGTTAGAACACAGCAAAACAAAAAAAAATGCTGAAACCAGAAAGAAATCCTCTATGCCTTGCCTCTTGCCTCATTAAAAGATATGAGGCAAAAAATACACTGTGGCAGTTAAGCATTTCCCAGCAGAGACAAGTGAAGCCCTGACGAAGGTGCTTTGGAAGGCATTTGTACAGCAGGATGTGAGCACTGGGCACAAGAGAATGAGTTTTCATTCCCTTTCCTAGCTGGAAAACTGGAGTGTTGCTGCTGACAGTAGTGTTTGGAAATGCATTTAGACTGCAGGGTGTTGTCACTCTTACTGAGGTATGAGACTGCCACTAAAAACGGCTTTGAGTTTCTTCTGCCTCATGGGGAATGTAGTAGATAGAGGTTTCCTGCTCAAAGATATGGCTACATTGACTTAGTTTTGATGCAAGTGTGTATGGACAAATTAATCACCGTGTAAATGCTGTTTCCCATGAACATAGGGTAAACTAATAAGAGCTAGGAAAAGCTGGAATTGTGGAAATATAAGTATGAAGGAAAGAGGAATTATATATGTTAACTGCCAAGGAAGAGAAACAAGATACTCTATGCATCTGTGGAGAGAGGAAGAGAAATTGATTCCTGCTAAAGGCTTATATTTTATGTAGACTGATGCATGGTGTGAGTGTGGTGCATATGTTATGCTGGTAGATAATGGAGGAAGTAGGGCCCAAGACCAAAGTTGGTTTTTGTTCTTTTTTCCTTTTTTTTTTTTTTTTTTTTTCCTGTGAAACAGCTACAAAAATTATATTTTTTATAAACTGACCTGCATAGATTGGCCTAAACTACATGGATTTTTATATACAGGTCTGTACAACATAAGACACTTCTCTTCCTCAGGGACTTGACATGACCTTTTGGAGTCCTACACCTCCACAGAAATGGCTTTTATCGCAGAAAGTGTTATGCAAATGAAAAATACTGAGGGTTGCCAGATAGCTGCTTAGAAGGTCCCAGTGTTACTTCACCATGAGAGTAAAGTAATGGGCAGAGAGGAGATATAGCAGCCAGAGGTTTACTCTGTAGCATTTGCTACATTGCTCTCATTGCCAGGTTTCGTTCCTCCCATAATTTATAGAACACTCATTGGTGTATTGTCCTCTCACAAATATATTGATACTGTCGGAGAATATAATAATAGTATGGTTTATACCATGTATAGTATACTATACTACTCATTCTAAAATAAAATAATAGTGATATAAAATAATAGTGTCAGAGATGGCTTCAGACCTTCAGGCCTCTTTAAGGAACTGGTTTAGAGCATTTTGTTGTGCTTGGTGCTGATGGCTCAGAAAGATGGCTCAGAGGTGGTTATGATTCTGTCTTTGACCTGACTTAGGTTTCCTTTTGTGAACTTTTGTGATGTTGTATTTTGAAGTAGGTATTGTCTCTCAAATGCTGCAATTTTAAAGACAGATACAAAAATTCAGTTAGACAAAACAGGAGTTATTTACTACTGAGGGGAAACTCCTCCTTTCCCACTCACTTGGAAGTGAGTTGATGTTAGAAGAGAATAGGAAGGACATGGATAATCAATTGTTTCAGATAGAACAGAAAGGACCTATTGCACAGACCAAAAACAGAAGTAAACTGACAGTGCAGTGGCAGCCAAAGCATTTTCATTATTGTGACCCCTCTCTTAAAAAAAATAAATAAAAACCCATCTTTCCAGGAACAGCGTATGCCTGCTCCTACCCTTGGGGTGGTAGGGTTCTCCTTTGCAGTTGCACAGCTTCTTTCAGGTCTTTTTTGGAAACAGAACCTGTCTCTTTTGGCATCAGAAGTAAAAGCTCACTGAGTTGCTAGAAGAGCAATTACATCAGCAGGTTGCAGTGCTAGGCTCCTGCACCAATTCATCTGCCAGCAATAGAAGACTGGTCCATTATCTTTCTATTTTAGGAATGCCCAGGATTTCTTTTTCAAGAATCTTGGTTTTGATTTTCATCTGAGAATATTTTCTGAGTGATTGTATGATTTTAAAATTCAAGTGTTTTCAGTCAAGCTCTTTGCCAAAGGGAATCTTTTCCCCAGTTGCTCTCTGCCGTTTTGGGAGCAATTTCAGTGCAAGCGGCGTGTACCGTGGGCAGAAGTTGTCCTTTCCACACACAGGCTGCTGTTTAGTAGCTGTTCACTGGCTGCTGGCTGGATCTCAGAGATCTAAGTCCAAACACACAGACAATGTGGAGCTGGTTTTCAGCATTTTTCTCATCCTGCTATTTTGGTTTAATACAACCCTAATTTTCATGAATGTATAAGAAAGACAAATTCTTTTATGAAGTGGAAGTTATAATTATTACTTGAATCAAAGGTTTTGGTAGAAGATGGAAAAGTGGTTTTGGCAGACATTGTAACATAATGAAACCTTGCAGATTCATTATGTCCTATGCTTTGTTCTCAAGGCATGCATTATTTAACAACAATAACAATCCTTGCACTGATTTTTTTTTTTTTTAAATTGACACTTTAATAATAATTTGATTATATATTACCAGATTCAGGCATAGCTTTGTATTTGCACAGTCTGTCAAAGACCATATACCTTTTTCTATGGATAGATGATTTAAAATACACAGCTTAGTGTGTTCAGGCAATAAGAAATGCAAACTGACATGTAATGTTGGTCAAATAAGAAAAAAACTATCCCAAAATTAAACAATAATAATTTCATGTTCAATATGAAATGTGCTGATCTAAAACATTCTCCTCCTCTTGCTGAAACACTGATGATCCAGGATAGGAAACCATGTAAGAAGAATCTTTGTATGAAGGAATTTGTTCCACATAACCACATTTTACTTTTCCCCTGACAAGTTCTTTGAAGATGAATATTTTAATGGGTGTTGAAAATCTATTGAAGATCTGGAAGATAATCAGCATTAACCAACTTGCTTCCTCTGTACTTTTGTAGGATTGTCAAATACAATCTTAATTTTCCACAGGCATTGTATGTTTATTAGAGATGACATTTTCCCATTTTTCTCCAACCAGATGGTTCATATGTACAAAGAAATCTGAGTTAAAAAACAAAGACTGCATGTAATTCCTTAATACTCCTCAACTGCAATATTTCTGAATTTTCTTAAAGTGAAGACTTGAAATAGACTCTTCCAGTTGCTACCTGTATGGCAAAACTTTTTAATTAAAGCATTTACAACACAAACTGCCTACATAATTCTTGCGTAACTATTCTTTTTTTATGTAAACTTCATCTGTGTGTGTATGTGTAGGTGTATACATATACATGATTACAAAATTCCCACGTTTGACAATATATTTTTTTTTTCCCCAAAGACCACATTTACTAACCATAGAATGGGTTAAGTTTATATTATAGCCCATTTCTGTCTTTTATTAGTAAGACCAGATGTAATGTATATTATGCCTGATCATTTTATCCTGGACATGTGCTTTACAAATTTAATTTAATACAAATAGGCTTTTTTGAGCTATACTACGTAAAGTCTTATGCATGCACAGGAGGAATTAGTGAGATTAGTGTCTGTGAGCACTGTGCAGGAGATTCGACATACAGCAATAATTTGGGTCACAATACCTTATAAGGTCACTGGTAGTAAGATTTTTAGCATAACTGTAAGCTGATGCATCATTCCAGCAAGCAAAACTTTTTGGACTTTTGACCCAGTAAGTATTGCCTGAAGATCACAAATGTTTGGTTAACAGCTCCTTCTGGAAAAATTCATTCATCTGTCTAGGAAGAGTTTGCCAAATGCGCACATAGCCAGATTAGCCTCTTACATGGATGGATAAATGTAAACAAGGGACTAATGCTAACCTGTAGGTCATGCATTGGAGCTAAGAGGTTCAAATGAAAGACCTTTTATTCCATCTTTTCTAATCTCATATTGTACTTATACCAGGTGCATCCTGAGGAACATTAGGAGTATTGGTAGTTTTTTTCTTTGGATAAAAACTTTTCTTCAAGTGAATAACAGCAAAATCGATCTTTTTTTTTGGTGAAACTGAGTAGTGCATAAGCACTCTGTAGAATCAAGAACTCGCTCTTTCAGTTTTCATACATTCATTTGAAATGCTTTATTTGCTTTGAAAGGATTAATCTTAATAGCTTTAAAAATGAAAGCCTAAAACTAGCAGGAATTGCTGGCTTAGGACCTACAACAGGGAATTAGTTGCTTCCCACTCACCACTAATGAGTAGATTTTTTTAAACACTGTTTATTTATGAGCAATGTTGAATACAAATCCTTTTTTAAACAAGTTATTTTAGGGAACTTGCTCTACTTGACTTAAAAAAATATTCAAGAAACATATTAATGTATTTACCCAAATAGTGGCATAACTTAATCTCATATTAAAATTGCAGCACACTTAAAGAAAAAAAATATAGATTATTAATAACTATGGACTGCTGAAAAGCTACCTCCAAAAATTCTTTTCTTAGCATAATGTACTTTTGGGGCAACCTAAGATATATCACACATAATATCATGCACTGCCATTCTGTATTATGTACTACATAAACAAGCCAGAAAATTCGTTTTTAAGGTGGTCAGCAAAATGATTTGCTGATACTGAATACCATGTGGTTTAAGAAGAACAGGGGAAAAAACTTAGTTCTTTGAGATAGTGTGTCACTCAGTAAGTTTCCTCTAATTTACCAGTGTTATTCCTGTCTCATGATGGCAAAAATAGACCTGTGAACAGACCAGAATAATAGAAGGGTGAATCAGATCCCCTATTTTAATATATGAGGACACAGATAAATTTTTTTGTTTGTTTTCTTAGCTTTTGGTAATTGACCAGTAACACTTTCTGTAAGATTGTCTTCCAGATTTCTAATTTGAAACAAAACAAAACAAAACAAAACACAAAACCACCAAACTATCAATCAAGCTTAAAATATTATTTCCCTTCTTCTGTGACCTTAGGTTTTGTTTTAAAAATTTATTTTTCATCACTGTTTCAAAATGAAATTTTCTTTTCCTGTAATTTTCTCAACTTATCTACTTCATGCTTTTTTTCTCTTCGTGTTTTTCTGCTTATACTTTCAATCATAATGTTCCTTTCCACCCTTCACATTCTTGTGCTGTACCATTGGCATGTGCTTTTTCTGATGTGCAGTGATTTTTAAATAAGGGCTTGCCTGTATCTTCTTTCTTTACATACCTAACAATCCTGAAAAACAAATTACTTTTCACTGAGAAGCAGAACTGTGCAGCCGTGGCCATCTGCTATTGCTTAGCAGGGGGGTGATTTTAGTCCTGCAATAGCATACCAGAAAGGTCAACTAGTTATAGTTGTTCACATTACTCCTTTGACAGGTTGACCTATAATTGTCTTCTCCTGCTGTAACAAATTAAAACTCAGTTACAGTGCGTAATGATTTGCTCCATTATCTGTAAGATGGAGGTGGGATAATTTACTGCATTCCCATTCTGTACTAGAATTGCCCAACAGATTAATTTGGGGAAAAAAAATGCAGTATGATAAAATGTAGCATTAAGTGGATTGTACTCTGGCTCCTGTGTCACCCTAGTGGATATCTGATTTTGTATTTCTGAAGTGATACACATAGTAAAAAAGTGTTCACATTGCAGTTTTTTGCTAAGATATGTATACATAGCATGCTACCAGGAAGTATTGAAAGGTGTTGGTTCCTGAGAAGAAAAAGAATGTCAAGATTGTCATTGAAATACTTTATTTGAAAAACAGATATATTAAAATGTATAGCAAAGGAGCTATTTGCATGCATTTTGCAATTATGTGAGTATCTGCAAATGTAGCACTGATTTTTTTTTTCTTGTTTGTCCCTTGGCCATTTCCAGCTGAACCACTGTGCATCAGACTCCATTATTATGTTTGGCAGCTGCAGTGCAACATAGTTTTAGAACTTTGTGATTTCATCAGTGTAGCACAGCAAGCATTTTGCTGGCCAAATTAAGAAAAAAGAAAAAAAGGAAAAAAAGCCAAAAAACTTGAATTGAGATATTTTCTGTATCCATGGTAATGATGCTCTGTAAGGCAAGAAGCCTCCATTACATTGTCATTAACAACAGCTCACAACAACCTACCCAGACCTAAGTTGCCTGATACAGACAGGATCAGCTCCCTCTCCTAGCACCATTATTTGCACAGTTTGACCCTTATTTCTTCTGCAACAGCCAGCTACCTCAAGATTTTTTTTCTGAATCTCAAATGTCATGGTATTGGAAAGAAAAACAAACAAGAACAGAAAAAAAAAACAAAAACAAAAACAAAACAACAACAACAACAAAAGAAAAACACAAATAAAACAAAACAAAAAAGAAATGCACAAAAGGTTAAAAAAATGCCATCAAGTGTAGGTTTGGTTTCCTTCAGATCCTTTGATGAAGTGGTGACTTTTCTGGATCTTGCAAGATGAGCAGATCCTTCCCTTCTCCTTCTCAAAAGAAGAAGATTTCATGCATTTTACCAAGGTTCCTTTGGATGTACTGTGATATGAAAATCCCTTCCCTGGATAGCCCAGACTTTTAAGTAATTAATGTAAAGGCTCAGAGATCTGGACAAGGAAAAGTAGGTTCAAGAATAGTGGAGGGATGTTGGTAGATGTTAACCAGAAAGGGTTCTAAAATATGCTTTCTTCGACCTTTAGTACTGCTGGAAAGAAGCTTTCCATATGCTGTTTTGTTTCTGGGGTAGCACAGGTGTTATACATGTGAAAATGACGGACCTCTTCCCTGTGTCTCTAGGGACAGTGCACATGCTTCTCATTTTTTCTAGTTTACTTTATCAGTAGAAAATGTATATTGTTTGTTTTTAAGCTAGTGGGTTTATTTTATTTTAGAAAATCTGAATAGCATATAGATGGAAAAGCCACTTTGTGAGTTGAATGGAATGTCTCTCCTGTCTTCTCTGCATGCACACCTTTAAGAAGAAGAATGAGAGTTAAAGCAGTTGAGGGTAGACAACACAAATGAGAACTGGCTTCAAGTATGTGAGTGAGCCCACTTATGTAAATCTCTGAATCAGTCTTCAGAGAAAGTACTACCATTGAAAGCCATGAATATGTTTTAATTCTTTTTGAATAAGGATCAATGTGAGGAGGTGTGTTCAGAGCAGTTTTATTCCATTTTAATTTAAAACAGTTATTAAAGTTGGATAGTGCTCATATCTCAAAGTACGTCTTTAAAGTACGTCTTTAGGGTTGGTCAGAGATACGGTACATTTATATTTCAGGTGTAACTACCATTCAAGCTCTATAGCACCTTTTATGGATTTAAATATTATTCTTTCCTGTCCCTCCTTACTTGTGCCATTACATGAAGATTTCAAACAAAAGCTGAACCGACTACAGCAGAAATGTTAGACAGAAGTGTACAAAAAATACTAAAATTCTTTAAAGCAAAAATATGTTAGGAAACATTTTTATCAGTATTCTTAATGGGTTTGTAACATATGTGGATATCTGCCAATAGGTACTTGTAGTACATGTAACTTTTAGCTGGGAGTCTGCTTTCAAATATGCTACTATGGGCTCTGTCCAGCTTTGTGCATACCTCATCAGAATCACTGAAACACTGGTTTGAAGGCACGTCTGGAGGTCATCTAGTCTAACTTCTTGCTCTAAGCAGTTGCCCTTGCCAACATTACAGTAGGACAACCATGGCTGTGGTTAGTGAAGCCTCAAAAGCTTCCAGAATGGGTGCTCAACAGCCTCCCCAGGCCACCTGCCTCAGTACTGCTCCAGTGAAAACATTGTTCCTAATGCCCAGAGAGATCTCCCAGGCTGAAATACGTAGCCATTGCCCATCGCTGCATCATCATATGCAACACAAGAGGTATTCAGGACTGTTACTTTTTCAAGTACTGTTAGGTAGCTGCTGTGTCACGACACAACTTCCTCAGCCTCTCCCTGTTGGACTGACTGACCTGGTACCTAGACTTTTTAGGGAGAGTATTCCAGACACTGTCAAATAGAAGGGAATAATATCATCCCTCTTCCAGCCTAATCACATATATTTACATTACAGTCTAACTACAGCATCCTCGTGTTTGAGAAATGCTTGACAAATACTGTAAGATATTTTTTAAAATGTCTGTTCTTACAAGTTCCACAAAAATGGAACTTCATCTGAAGTTCACAGTTGACGAAGTAACAGAAGGAATGTACAGAAGGAAGGCAATTGCGGCCTAGCTTCATCTTTTCTTTCATGTTTGTGGATTTAGATGAGTATCAGCAGCACACGTCACATTCACTGCTGGTGACGGGGATGACAGCAGAGGAGAGATCTGTGCCATCTCTGTGTGCACAGATTGCCTTTCAAGCAAGGAGACAAAGCTGGTCTCCACAAAGGTGTTGAGGTCAATATGTAAGATTTGCTTCATTGCTACTTTTAAAATCCCTTTTTAGTTGTTTAATTTAATGATAGTGTTGTTAAAAAATGAGTTTTTAAAGCAGAGGTGACTAATTACTCAAAAAAAAAAAAAAAGTAACTGTAGAACCCATCCTAATTCCATACAGTACATATTATTTTTAAGGATATTAAGAAAGTAGTAGATGCCTCCTACTGCAAACTCCTTCTGTAAGTCATGTAAGCTTCTATGTATAAATTGCATTCCAGCAGAATTTCACTCTCTTCTGTAACTACTTCTAACCTCTTGACTTTCTCTGTAGCCATTTTTCCAGTTTGACACTTAAAACAGCTCTCATTTTAATAAAATAAAATAAAATGGATACTTATTTATTGTTCTGCTTGCTTTTTCTTTTAACTCAACTTTGAAGGACATTTGCTTCCTTTAGAACTGCATTCTCTGTGAGCAACCAGATCAGAACTGGGGTTTAAATGAAGTACTACTTGGCATAGAGAGGCAGTGACAAATTTGTTTGTAGTCACAAAATAGTTTAAGACCTGGTGACCAAAACACCTGAAGTTCTTTATGCTGTGATAACAAATAAGGACTCAAAAAGAGTACTGTTTCACAGGATGTGTCTTGAGGAACCAAAAAGATATTCCTAGGCCAGAAATCCTGTCTTGGTACAAAATCTATGATAACAGTGGCATGAGGTGCAAGAGAAAAACATCATGAGCAATTAGTATATATATATATATACAAAAAAAGATTAAACCAGATTGACAGGTGCAGAAAGACTTATAAGTGCCCTGTTGGGGCAGACTTAAAGGAAGTATTTGATAGAATGCATTTTGGTACATAAATCTTTTTCTGTAACCTGGCACATGGAAATATGAAGATTTTTGTAGGGAGGATAAAAAGCTTCTGTTGACGGGGAAGAGACAAGACTTGAATTAACCGTATATGGAATTATTTGGGAGTTACAAACTGTAAGGGCAATAAAGTAGAAAAACAATATGTTAAACAGTGAATAAGGTAACATGAATATCAGCGATAACAGAAGCTAGCCATAATTATAAAGAAATAACTATACAAAAACATTAGTTTTTACAAAGAAAATGGCTCTCCCTTCCCCTCCAATTCACACAGAAAACTATTTTCTGAAAGTCAAAAATGGATTTTTTCTTAACTGAAATTTTGTTTTTCTGACTGGAGTCTTTCATTGCATAGCCAATCTCACATCCTGCAAAATTCAACGTGACATAAAATTTACAGATGGAAGAAGTAACCGAGCAGGCAAGCAGAATCAAGAGCTGGTTTAAGAAGAGATGTCAGAACACAGATCCATATTGAGTAGAATGAGCTGTAGGAGGAGGAAAAGATGAGGAGGTAAGCGAATGCAGAAGGAGAAGAGGAGCAATAAGTTAAGGCTGAATTTCTGAATTTTGTGGAGGGGTCTGCAAAGAAAGAAAGAAAACTATCTCAGTTTTACTGAGAGACTGGAAAAAAAAAGTGAGAAGGGGATGGAATAAAATGTGGCTGGGAAGCATCACCAATGTTATATTTCATATAGAATTTGTTGTTGTTGTTGTTGTTTATTTCAGGTTTTTATTTTTGTTTTATTATTTCTTCTTTCATTTCTTTAATTGGGACAATTTGTTTGGGCAAGGCCTCTGTGGGGACAAAAGACTGCTCTTGCTGGGCAAGCTGGACAGAAGTCTGTCCAGCAGGAGGGGTGCAGGGCAACAAGCTGTGGGGAAGAGCAGGGACCAGTGCACCAGTGACCAGAAAAAAAAAAAAATTAGAGACAGAGGGGACTCCCCTAGAGACAGAGGGGACTGGGCACACTTTGCTGCAACTAATTCACTGAGCTGGCTAAGACCAAGCTGTGAAGCATGGACCTGCCTACATCTCCCATAAAAAAAAAAAAAAAAGTTGAGAAAGACAACTTATGGGTCTGTCCTGATGATTTCCAATGGTTTAGGGCATCTGTTCCATGCTATTTCTTTCTAGAACAATCAACACATTGTATTAACACCTTCAGTGCTAGTTATGAAAATAAAATCATCGTAATATGTACTCAGGAAATTGTGCCTATAATTACTTTGTCTGTTGTATAAAGTAAACTAGATTTTTGAATGCTTGATATGAATTCTGCCTGGGATGTAACAGTGCCCATTGCTTTCAGGATAATCTTTCCATTCTCTGGCTCCAAAATAAAAACTTAATTCAACCCAGTTAGATGAATTTTAGTACACTAGCCAAAAAAAATGTATAAAAAAAAATAGCTTCAGATTCAAAGTATTAATGGTTTTGATGCAATAGCTACTACTGATATTCAAAACTTTTTTTTTCCAGAATTTTTTTTTTTTTTTAATTCTGCTTTCTCAATTTGTTCATTGAAAAATCTCTATTTAACAAAAAGCCTTCTGCTTTTTGGTTGACTGTCTTTTAGCTGCTAAAAGTGCTGATTTCCATCTACAGCTGCTGGTGGAAACATGTGACAAAAAAGAAGACTGAAACCAGTCTTCAAATAATTTTTTCAGATTTTTTTTTCCATTCATTGAAAGAAACAGAATCTTCATAGGAAGACTGAGATGGGAAATCCTTTTAAATTAATAGTCACAATACCAGTTTCACGACTCTTTTCAAGATAAGGCACAATACCAACGCTTTTTCCACCTCCTCAAACGTTCCCATAGAATTTGTAATGCAGTAAGTGAATGTAACACAGCTTTTCAATTAAGAGACTACTCACATCTTGTAGCAAACACTGCCAATACAGCACTACGCTTGCAGGCTGCGTGTTAGCTGCAGTCTGTGTTTGCTTCATGCTCTGAAGTGCTGGCACCTCAACTATGCAGATGTGGTAGTCTGGTAAAGTACACAGCCTCAAAACTCCTACCCCCAGAAACCAAAATACAAGAGGACCTCGAGGACAATACACCCTAGCCTCATCCTACCACAAGATGACTTGGGCTGGACAGTAATGGATGAATCTTACAGAGTCATTTACTGCTCTTTCAGTGTTTCTTCAAAGAAAAGTATTTTCATACCCATGTGCACTCACCCTGAGTTTGGCCAGCTAAAATTTCTTCATTTACAAGACTGAAAGGGAAGGGAGGACAACATTATGCCTAAAAATCTAAGTGCGCTCTAATAAGATCTTACAGGTTTGTGGGAACTCCTAGTATATTGTTTGCTTCCAGCTGGAAATGTACCAAAGTGAATCTTAAGCTACATTTTCCTTGCAAAATACTCTGGTCGCTGCCTAACAGAGGTTACTGATCTGTGGGGGTCTTTGGGCTGATCCAGTGGTCAGTTCTTATCAAGCTGCTGGACAGATAGACAAGGGAACCTAGTCTAGCAATGCTAGACTAACACTAACGTGTTCACTCCTCCCCCCTCCCCACCCCCACCAAAAATCAAAGCAGATGTTTATTTATAAATATTTATCTTCTAAGGTATCATGATGTTTATCTTTTAGGAGTGCAAAAGAGTACTACACTGCCTGTTGTTTTCCTCCTTATCATTTCTGCATCTTGTTGAAAGTGCATGAACATATGCAGCATGCAAATTAGAGTTTGCAAATCAATAAATAATAGTATTTGCACTACTGCAAATTTTGCAGATGCAAAATTTGATGTCAAGTTATGACCATTTAAAATAGTTTTATCAGCATGTCTCTTTACCTTGAGAAAAATAACTAATTTCTGGAAGGAATAACTGTCAAGCAAGCCTTTCAACTATTTTAAATAACATGCTTGCTTTTAATGTTTTAGGTGCCTTTTGATTCTTAGTGGCTTATTTGCTCTATGCAATGTGGCCAATTTGTGCAAATGCAACATGAAAACTACTTGCTTCCTGGTAACCCTATCATTCAAAACGCTGGCCACTGCATGACATTTTTGTAACTGCTTGTACAACGTCTGGATTAAACATTGATTTCCAAGTAGAAGCAAACATGAAGCATATGTTACATGGGAAATGAATTCAGCTTACATGAGCTTCTTACTTCTTGGGCTGCAGCTGTGAAACACAGAAGAAAAATTGCATAAATAAAAATCTGGACATCAATTTCAGAATTAAGAAATAAAAATCTGCCAGAACATGTGGATAGAGAAGAATGAATTGGGTAATAATAGCTTGATATCAGTAATAGATACATATCCAAGCCTATGCCTTTACAATGACAAACGTCTGCAGTATATAGAAATATGTATGTCCTCATGCTGTAATGTAGGTGACCCTTTATAAAAACCAAAATCACCTGGATATATTAGGCAAAAGCTTGAAGCAATTCTCTTTAAATTAATATTAGGAGATCAATCCTGCAGAAATATTACAACAAGTGGCTTTGGAAGAAGAAACAAAACCAAGTTTATAGCTTGGGGGAAAGTGGAAGTCTTAAGAAGAATCATCAAATGGAATCAACAACTCTTATAGAAACACAGGTAAATTCATAGCTATTGACTGACTGATTTTTAACTCCATATGAAATTATTCCTAACTGAAAATTGTTAACAAGCTAGCAATCATAAACATAAGGGATTCAGTATTAGATGCTTCCATGTAGGATGCTTTCCATTAACAGTTTGCAAAGAAAAAAATTTTTTTTAATCTTCTGGATGCCTTTCAGCTGATCCACCAAGCTATGAAGGACATTTGCATTTTTTCCTATTGCCATAGCAGTGCCAGTGACATTCGTTTAGCTCTATAAGGCCTCAAGGGTGTTAGATACGAACACAGACGACACTAGAATGTTTGGCTGAGGAAATTCTTGATTGTAACCTGATAGCATAATGAACAACAGAGCGCGTCAAGTGTTATTACAGTTAATGGGCCTCAGTTTTCTTGTCAGGAGCTTGAATGTATCTAATCCTCTTTGCAGCAAGCACAGCTTCCACAATGACAAGGCAGAAAAAAAAAAATTGTCAGGACTGCCAAAACCCTGGTTTTTGGTGTTTGTTCTTTTTTTTTTTTCTTCTTTTTTTTTTTTTTTTTCCCTCCAGATGGAGAGAGATAGGTAAGTGGGAGCATATCAGAATAACAAAGCCTGTAGAAAGAATCAGTACACTAGAGAAAAACACCACCAGAAGGCAAAGGCAGCATTCCAGTACAGCTCATGTCACAGCATACACAGACTATCTTGTTTACAGCAAATGAACTTTTGAAGCCAGCAATAGCTGAAAATGTGACTGTAAGCTCCAAGCCAGTGCTAGCAAATCAATTATTACTGCACAGAGATGGACAGTCTCCTGGAACTTCTGATATTCTGGCTGACCAAGAACGCAACAAGCATCTAAAAGCAGAGGTCAGACATGAAGGGCAAAAGAGAAAATATATGTAAGCCTGTGTTTTTCACAACAGAGAAGTGACAGATTCAGATCTACAGGTGACTAGTTCAGCAGCTACCTAACAATATGGGTGACTAAGGAAATGCAAGAAAAGCATTCCAGACAACTTGCCAAAAAAGAAAAAGTAAAGGACTCCATAAGCAAATTAGTGCTCAATAAACAAATTGTAAATTTTTTGTTTATAACTGAAGAAAATTTATTGTAGAAGCATTGTGAAGGATAATTTTTCATTTATTAAAACAATTATATAAACAATAAATACAAATGACAGTGGTCTTCCAGCACAAAATAATGCTTTTCTGTTCATCGGTCTGAATGTTTTATGCAACTTATTAATAGAATTGTTATACCTAAATATGAATAAAAAGGGAATTAATAGTGATTAGCAATAGAAGAGGTAAAGAGTACACATCATCATTTAGTTTTATAAACTTTAATCAGCTACTTTAGTTGAACAGAATTCCTCTAAAAATGTTACTTTCAGCATATTGCCAGTAGTAAGTCAGATTTTACTATTGTAATTCCTTGTTGTGGGTAGCTAGAGGCACTGGCCAGTACTTAATGACAGAGACAAGAGATTTATAGTGGAGACATAAATACTCTGAGTAGCAGCAAGATTATATATGCTGGAAGTGCAAGTCATGTACCTCTACAACCATAATTCTGAAAGAATAAATAAGCTCTGGTCCTTAGGGTGCAGTTTGAATTATTCCTACAGCTTGGTTATGAGGAAAGCTTACATACTGGAAGACTTGAGCTTTGGTAAAAGTGAGGCCAGAAAAATCAAAGCATGAGAAAGCATCTTGAAGGCAAACGTGAAAAGAAGAACATCATCTAGAATAAGATAATGGGTGAATTGTAAAGTGGTCTAAAACCTCTGAATACTTTAAACCCAACGAATATCCCATTTTTCTCCTTGTAGGGAGAGAATCAGTACAGGACTTTCCCTTGTGAAGAGCTAAGCAGGAATGACTAGCTTGTCACTGTTACTGTGTTGATCTTGAACACAAGCTCTTGTGGCTCTTGCGTTCTTAAAGATCACAACTTTAAGGCTGTCTAGGAGTAATTTTTGAACTGAAGCAAAGTCACTTTCCTGTGAGCTAGTACAGCCCCTACTTGGTGTGGTGGATCCTAGCTGCTGTAGGCAAGGAGCCATCAGGGCTCTACAGACTCCTGCTAACCCAGGCCTGCTCCAGCTCAGGCCTGTACTGCTCTGTAGTGAGATGGGAAGTTGCTCACATGTGGGAAATACCGTTTACTTCCATGGTCTGAGTGAACTCTTTGTACCCTACTTTTTCCTCCTCACAGAGAACCAGCCAAAGTCCCTGGAGCATTCACAGCCACACAGCAGTGGCAGGGCTGGCTGCTCCAGGCACTTCTCCACAGCCAGGGCTGCTTCAGAGGAAAACCTTCAGAGGAAAGCCTTCCCACTCACCAAGCTCTATGTTAACTGAATTCAACCTGAGCTTCTAAATAGTTTACAATTTTCCTTAAAAAATAAAATATATTCCACAAAACAAATGGCTATTTTGCCTAGCCTTAGTCACAGCTAAGCAGCTGTGAAAAATCATTTCTGCTAATACAGCACCAGTCGCAGCAGAGAAATACAGCTTTTCACAGGTGGCTCTCATTTTCTGGGTTGATGACTTGAGACCTAAGTGTTTGATTTTTCAGAAGCACTGAGTACTTACAGCTGCAGCTGAAGTTAATAGTAGCTGGGCTTTGAGGATGGGAGGAGCACCATGTAGCAAGTATCCTGAAAAAGCACTTTTCAGCATTTTCAGGATGAGTACCCAGCATTAATAGTAAGTTGTTTTGTTTTTTTAAAACCTCAATTTCTTCAGGACATGTTTTAATATTAAGTATTGTGCTATTTGTTATTATTACAGGTATGTTATGAAAATGATGTTTTAGAATGCCATAAAACATCCAGGTGCTGTAATAGCGAACTTAGAGAAATTGTGGAGGAAATCAATTGCTTTTAATATGAACTCACACTGAGCTCACAAAAAGAGAATTTGGGGCAGTAATATGCAGCAGAGCTGAATCCAGTAGGATAGATTTTAAAAAAAAAAATAAAAATACTTCTGTTTTCAGTGTCCTCTGTCATGTTCTCATAACAGTGTGAAATAATTTAAGTGTATATATATACTGAAAAAGCAAGGTCAGGTATAGTCTCTTCATTCTGCGTAACTCCTTCCATGTGAATTAGTAAAACCTTATCTGATGTAAATGGAACCAAAAACATCTTAGAGGAATGGAGTCCTTTCTCTCAGTGCAAGGAGAGATCCTATGTTCTTGTAGTCTCTAAATATACCGTTGTAAGCAGTTACCCTCTGGCAAGGGACCTGCTGTAGTGCCAGGTGGGTCCTGCAGTCAAAGCCTTAGTTTTGAATTTTGGTAGTATCTTATAAGTAAGAGTAAGCAAATAAAGTAGCTAAAATCCCTAGCTTTTGTGGTGACTGATGTTTTTGCTTTCCTAGCAGGAGGATGTAGGGACAGGAATGCATTAAAAGTTCAAAAATATTAATGTGGCAGTCTAATCAGCTCATCTCCTGAGACAGGAGAAACCAACTGTGTGCTGAAGTGCTGGGTTTCTCTTATTTGCTAAAATGTTAGAGGGAAAAGGTGACCTGGCAAAGCATAAGGAATCCTTTAAGTTCTGTACTTTCTTCTGCATGGCTATGACTGATGTAAGAAGTACTGTAGCTAAGTCTGGCTTGTATCTACATATCTAGTTGCAGTTGGCCTGTTTCTGATTATGCTCAGGATTTTATTGCGGTTTTGTATTAGAATTAGTTTATGACTTGAAAGGTGAATTTTGATGGATCTGCTTGTGCTCATTTAAGATTTCCCTTGGCTGTTAGAAATTACCATCTTCATTACAGTCAGAAGAATGAGGCAAGTGTGGTTCAACCCCTCCACTTTTTTAACCCACATTAAGCATCAAATCTTGTTCTCAGCTCTTTACTAAGGTTCAGCTAGGGCAGAGCAAGTATGGTGCTCACCCAAGCATCAGGCTCAAATGACTTCTAAAGCTCTTTTCCACCTTCTTGCGTATTTCTGCTGGCAGTTCCTGGTCAGCAGGAAGTTGTATTCTCCAGCGGATTTCTGCAGAGGCCACTGTAAGCCCTGGATAACTGTTCTGAGTGTTCCTTCCATTAAGTTTTTCAAAGACAGGGTTTTGTTTCTCTGAATTTTAGCTTTGAAATGATTCCAAGCATTGCCCTATGCAGCAGGATAACAATACCTGAAAACTGGGACAGCATGGTCACAAGATTGCATGCTTTCAGCGAGGCACAAGTGTAGGAAACTTTCCAACTCCTAGTAATAATACTACCTCAGATGGGAGAACAAAATTTTGTTAAGTTTTGTTATTATTTTGTTAAGCTATGGTTTCTGAAGTGAGTCACTATCAATTCATCTGGTATAACCCAGTTCAAATTAACACTGAGGTTTATCTACCCTGATTCTGATCAGAAGTTACATAGCTGCTTGGTAGCCATAATGGATGTGGTTATGAAGCTATGGACAATGATTAACAAAAATATTGTCATGTACTGCATTGCTCAGAAGTGTGCGTAATGTTATGTCAGCATGTGGTGTTCTTCCGTGCTAGGTTTTTTAACATAGAGTCCTCATTGCACCTCTTGCTTTTGAATGTCTTTATTTCTGCCTGCTCTTATTTCTGCTGCTTCTGCTTTCTGTTGATGTGCCTCCCTGAGGGGCTCTCACACTGGCCAAATTTGTCAAGTTTTGCAGGTCAGTAACTGGTAAATTGAGACGTGAAGTTCTTGCTGGTTTCCACTCCTGGCCCATGCTGAAAGCACTTTCTGGGGGTCCTACAGTGTTCTATCAGTGTTTCTATACTTCTGCCTCTCAGTGCTGTTGGCAGGCAGCTGGGATTCAGTGAAAAAGGAAGCTTTTTGATCACATCTTTGCAGATCTTAAATGTTTTCCTTTACCTTTTTGTTACTGTTGGCTTCATAAGCTTATTTGCTCTGGGCTATGAACTGCGGATGGTGAAACGCATGAAGCACAATGCTGCAGCCTGCTCCTTTGGTGAAAATTAGTTCTGCTATTCACAGTCTCTTATCCCAATTTGTAGTAACTTTTTGAAAGTTGCTTATCCTTTACCATTAAACTGGCTGTAGCACGGCAAAAGTGTGAGATGTCCAAGTTATGCTGGTGAAGTAAACTCTGCAAATCCTTGACAGGCAAATTGGAGAGAAGAGATGTGGAAAGGACTTGAAGGGGCTGTGTTTTCCATATAACTGTCCAAATATAAATGGATTGATTGCAACTGTCAGCTCTCACAAGTGTTTGTCTAACCTCTTCTTAAGAACCTCTTGTGATAGAGAGGTTCAAAATCCTCTTGTAGTCATATATCCTAGCTTTTAGCATTAGACATGGGGAACATTTCTATCTTAAATCTGTGATGTAAGCCAATACTTTACTACCAGCAGAAGTGGAGAAAATGGTACACCATACCCCTTTAATTTGCCACTTACAAACTTGAAAACTGATGAATGATTACCAGTTTTCACTTTCCAGAATGAATTGTCACAACCCCTTTAACCTCTTCTTTACAGACTTCTGCATGGCTCACCCAAGAGCCAACTGTGTAGAATCTTGGTATTTCTTTAGTTTTAGCATTCAGGCTGGGTATGCCAATAAAGATCTTACCAGTGCTCCAAAGAGAAAAAGGACTGCCTCAGTTGTCCTATGGACAATACTCTTTCTTATATATTGTGTGGTGTTTGCTTTTTCTTAATTTGGTGTGGTACAGTAGATCATCGGCTAGAAAGAGGTCAGCACCAGTCCCTGTTTTCCTTTGCATAGTCCTACATCTATGGAAGTGAAAACGTAAAGTTTCTATTTGCACTTAATTCAAATGGAGGTTCACACCTGTAATGGGAACCTCTAGAAGGTTAGACAAATGAAACTGCATGGTACAGAGGCCTTTTTTTTCCCCTACTTAAAAACAAATGGGAGGGGGGGTGGGGGAAGTGCTGCTCTCCAATCAGTTGGATGTTGGTTGTGTTAGACTAGTATATCATCTCTAACCTATTAAAGATGAAGTATCAGATCAACTTGGAATATACATAACTGGAGTCTATAATTTGGGTAAGAACTTGTGAAGCCATCTGACAACAGAGCCTTCCCAGTGAAACAAGTGGCACTCAGACCAATATCTGTAGTAAGCACACATTTTTGTTATATTTATGGTAATGAAGCAGGGATTAGACTATTCATTTCTTCCTGGCTTTTCCTGTCCTTCATATGAAGAAGACATTTTCTGTTCATCTGCTATTTAAAATGTTGCATGTGTGTTAGCTACAGGCTTACTGCTGCCCAGAAGTGATCTTTGTCTTCATGCTCCTAGAGACTAAGTCTCCTGTGGCTCTATCTAGTTTTGAAACTTGCTAACAAAGCCCTGCCTCGAAGTCCTTGCATACTGTCAGGTTTCACAGCTGTCAGCCTATGCTGTTAGCAACAAGTATCTTTAGTTCAGACTAACAATACATGGAATGCCTCAGAAAACAGTTTGATAACCTATTGTTCAAAATAATTCGTTTTTTACTTTTAATAGATCTCTTATAGAAAGTGCCACACTACATGTATGAAGACACAATCTAAAATAACATTTCAGTTTTAACACAATTTTGGATCATTTTTGTCTAGAAGATGAACTAAAACTAGATATTAGCTATTAGCTCCCATTTACTGAATAACATCCTTAATCCCTTTAAGCCACCACATGAGCAAAGGAAGACAGAAAAGTAAGATTTTGTCTATGGCTGTCTTTAATGGTATTACTGGTGATGATTACTGATACACTAGGTGAGGTTCTTAGGTTGCTCATAGAACAATCTATGGGAACCCCTAGTGTTTCCAGGTAACTAGTTACTTCTTATGCAGAGAAACAATTGTGCTGCAAAGATAAGCATAAGTGTAGAGCACAACTTCTTGCTCTTAGCAAATGAATTGCTTTATAAATTGCTTTTTTCTGTAAAGATCTCCCTCCTTCCAGACTTCCACCCCTTCTAGGAAAAAAGAAAATACCTTCTTCATTGTTCCAATATAAACAGTTAAAAGAAAAATTGTATTTTTTTTTATCAGCTACGTCCTTGACTTATGTAGCAAGTAAGAGGTTTTCTGACACCTGGAGACAGAGAAAGGGTGTTTGAAATAAAATATATGAAGCACTTAGCTGGGAATGGGGGCAGCCTGGCCACTGTTCTGAACTTTCCTATGTAAAACCTCAAGTAGAAAACTATATGAGTCTCCAAAGTTTTTAGACACTCTCTATAGAAGTTATCTGTGTATCTCATACCCTTAAGGAGAGAGTCCCATCTTGATTTAAGGTGGGGAAGTAGATGTGCTGGCAAATTGAGTAATTTGAGTAAAATAATCCAGTTAATCAGGAGCTGAACTAGGATTTAAAATCTTGGTTTCTCAAGAATGACAATTTAGGTCTTAAATCATGTTGTGATGCAACGACATACTTAGAAAACAAACTAGCACTGATTCTGAAACAATACCAGCTAATAAATGTGATGGAAAAATGTTTGCATAGCTGCATAGTATATTGCCCAGAATGAACTATATGTGGAAAGCTGCAAAGAGGAAAAAAAAGTTTAGGGGCATCTTGCAGATGGTAATTTATATTAGGCTAAATTAAGCCTATGCAATTCGCTCATGGTTAGAATGGAACTGTATACTTCTCTAAAAGGTCCATAAGAAAGCACGATTTACTCTCACTTCTAGTGGTGACTTCCTTGTTTCAGAGACAAGTTACTGCCTATTCCAGCCCTCTAGTCTTGGCATGCCTTGCTGCCTAACAATTGGATTAAACTGACAAGTAGAACTTTGCTCCCTCCCCACCGCAGCTGTGTGCTAGACTTCTCACCTCTCACCCTGCTCCTCTGTCCCAGCTGGATGTAGGATGTGGGTGAAATCTTGCTCCTAGGTTGCATGTGTTCAGGGCATGGTCCAGGAAAGACTTCAGTATCACCCCATAAATTCATGGAGTGTCAGCTAGAGCAGCTGACTGCGTCCTACAAACACAGGAGATGTTTCTTCCTTCCAAGAAAGTGGAGTAGCCTGACATGAAATATGGTGAACATCAGGAATGATGCATATCTGTCTATTCTAAAATTCTTTCCTTATACCTATCAAGTGCAATCATTGATGCTTAGAGATAGAAATATGATACCAATGAAAATGTAGACAGGAAATATAAAATGCTGAACAGTCTTTTTTTTCTGCCATGCTAATCCCCTGACCAGCCTTGTAATTTAACATTTGCTTCATAATTGGATTAAGCAGAGTAAAGAAAAATTTTTGCTTAATGGAAGTAAGTGGAAGCAATGAAGTGAGACATTTAAAAATAGCTTGGACAAAGTGCTTTAAAGTACACTGTGGAGAACGATGTGGGGGGGGGGAGGCAAAACAAACTAACATAGCCTTGCCTTATTCTTGTTCAGGTACATATGAAGCAAGGCTTCTTGTATGTCTCTAGGATTGCTGTATTCGTGTAACATCCTAAACTGAGAACATATACTGACTGGGGATTAAGCAGATAATCTCGTGAGGTCCTTTACAACTGTAATTCTAAAATAGATTAGTATTTTTCAAGGATGTTAGTTCTGTATATTTTAAATACATCTATTTAAACATTTCTATTGATATAAATGTTAATATTAATTTCACTTTATTAAAAAATCAATATTCTCTCATGAACAGGAATATTTTTGGGAGTTTGAGCATTTTTTTTGTTTTGTTACTTGACATAAATTGAAAACAATGGTGATTTACCGAACTATCTCTTGGTTATTCTCCTGTGAGAGATACAGAACAAGCATCATTTTGGCATGTGTGGTTTTCACTGTCATCCAGTGACTGCAGGTGACAAAGGCTCTCTGCCATTCAGTACCATGCTTGGACCTGTGCTAGAGCCCCAGCAGTTACAGTAAGGTGTTTTTGTTGTTGTTGTCTTGTTCCCACCTTTAGGAGGTCATTGAGAAGGAGGGTTGTATAGAGGAAGCTCACAAATTGTAATCTTAGTTGAGTCACTTGAGCCTCAGTTGAGAAATAGGTTTATGTATATTAATTCAAACATGTCTCTTGTTTTTTTGTTTTGTTATTTGATCTCCAGCAATGGGCTGATTTGGCTATAACAGTAGCATTATAATTTCTCTTACACTTGTGTGTATACATGTATATACAGACAAAAACCTTTTGCTTCTAAACAACTTGCATTTCTATTAGACATGTGAGATCCAGTTATTGAAATGCACATGCTACTCTGTACTGAGGTTTTGGAGAAATGTTACAACTTTTCAACAAATCAGGATGCTGTTCTTTGTCTTATGGTTTCTTTAAATACTTCTAAGAATCAGTACTGAGCGTGCTTCCTTACTTGTGTGTTTTTGTTGTGTTTTTTTTTAAACGTGTCTTTTTTTTTTTTTTTTTGATCTCATGTACATGATCTAGCTGGCAAGTAAGAGTCAGTGCATTGTAAGGCACTGGAGCAGGCTGCCCAGAGAAGCTGTGGATGCCCGATCCCTGGAGGTGTTCAAGGCCAGGCTGAATGGGGCTTTGAGCAACCTGGTCTGTGGCAGGTGTCCCTGCCCATGGTAGGGGGTTGGAACTGGGTGGTTTTTAAGGTCTGTTCTGACCCAAACAATTCTGTGATTGACTTCTTTTTCACATGGTTGGTGCACGTGTTATTTAGAGATTTAAGTCTCTTAAAATAAGTTAAGCAACTTTTAAAGCCTATATTCTCTAATTTCAGAAGAGAATTAGACATTAAAATCACTTTGACATTTCTGAAAATATTGCTGTAGTCCTCTTTCATCTCATAATTTAAAAGGATAGGCAAGCCTTTAATCCTTTAAAGTCACAAGCCTGTATTATCACAGGAAAAAATGGCACTGTATTTCCACATGCATAGAGCTATCTGTGTGTCCTAGAAGACTTCTGAAGAAATGCTTGTAAACTCAATTGAAGTAAAGATTCTCCTGAGGATCAGGATGTCTACAGAGGCATGGGCAGCTCTGGGAGTGCTGTTTTAGGGATTTACAGTGTAATTAAAATGCAATTTATTTACCAGACTGATGCAACTGTTTGAATGGATGCTGCTCTTGGGTAAAGTAGCAGATAAACAAAGCTGATAAACTCTTTGGGATGAATAGAAGAGAGTGTATATAAGGATCATAGACTGTCCCAAGTAGGAAGGGACCCACAAGGATAATCAAGACCAACTTCTGGCTCCACACAGGACCACCCAAAAACCAAGCCGTGTCTCTGAGAGCATTTTCCATATGCTTCTTGAACTCCAGCAGACTTAGTGCTGTGACTGCTGCCCTGGGGAGCCTGTCCCAGTGCCTGAACACCCTTTTGGGTGCAGAACCTTTCCCTAACACCCAGCCTGACCCTCCCCTGTCCCAGGTTTGTGCTGAGCCCTGGGTATTAGCTTCCCTCAAGTCCATGGGTTTGGGGCTTAGTCTAAAATACCACTGTAAATGCACTGATAAAAAGATAGCAAAAACAGTTTAGCAAAAATGAGTGGTCTAAGCTATCAAAATAAAGTGAGAGCAAACATAGTTGTGTATGGATGAGGTGGGGAAAAAAATAATCAAATATAACTTGATGTATTTCTTTCAGAGCTGTGTAGCCTGTGTACTTAGGCAACAAAGTAGTTTTAATGTTGCATAAATATTAAACTATTACTGAACTATTCTTTCTCATCCTTGCCCTTGGACTGCCCAGAATTAGCTGTGATGTTGATGGATGTCCAAAAATGTATTTAGTTACACAATGAAATAGTGATCTGTTAAACGAAACTACTCTTCCATTGACTGCTTTGGCAACAACTATTTTCTAGCACCCTGCTGCCTTACAGTGTATCATATCTTGCTTTCTATAAACATTTCTTTATCTGGACTTGCTTGCATTTAATGACCTCAACTTTTACAGTTGTCTAGCATACCTATCCTTTCTTCAAGGTATTTCATCAAATATTCCTTCCTCCTCGTGGTTGTATGTTGCCTCCTTTCTCTGGTCTCTGTGCCAGTCCCATCCTGCTCTTCTCCTTGCCATTGTCCTAAAATGTGGCATCTGACCTCCCATGCACCACTTCTCCACAATGCTCTCTCCAGTTATAGTTTTGATTTATGATAAAAGCAAATTTGGGGAGAAAACATTTAGCTGCATTGGTTTAGTCTCTATCCAGAAGAATTATGTGAAACATATCGTTCCTGCTCTCTGCAGTGCTAGAGAATTTCACTGAGGAGTGAGAAATCTTTGTACTTCAAGCTACAGGTAGAATTTGAAATCACAGATGGAATCCCACTGTGATTGATTTGATTTCAAATCTTCATATAATTTCTGCTGCAGCGAGGGAGTCATAAGCCTGTATGTTTTCTGCTACATTCACATACGGTGCACAAGGGAGAGCAGAAAAGCTCCACATTATTTCATACCCACACAGAACAGTGAGCCAAACAAACAGATGAAGAGGAAGTGAATATAGCTCAGCATAATGCAAAAGAATGGACAACAGCTTATATGTCTGTACATATAGGCATCTTAATTAAAATTAATCAATGCCTGATCACGTGGATCTTATAGAAGAATTGAGAAAGCAGAAAGGGATTTCCCCAGAATGTATATGGTGTGAGGGATGCTTCAGGGGTTGTATATAGAGCTGTCCTAGAGCAGACCCAAGTGAGGAGTTGTTGGCCTCAAATTACATGTTCTTTTCTGTCTGGAACTTCATCCATCCCCATAAATTCTGGTAGAACTAGGCTGCATTTCTTATGAAATCAACTACATAAGATATTGGAAAAATGCCATCCCTAAGTGATTTGGGTAAGTACTTCTTAATTTTGCTTTAAGACTTTTTTTTCCTCTTTTTACTTCTGTGTGATATGTAGACATTTATGTTTCATTAAATATGTTCTCTGGCTGGTAGATCGGGTTTCTACAAATATTTTATTTCCCACAGACTTAAACTGTGACAAAATGAATCTTGATTTCACCTTTGATAAATGGGAAGAGGTCTTCAAACTTCTAAAACAAACACTTTTATAAGCTGCATTTGTTTACTTAGTTTGTAGGTTAGATTACTGAGGATGGGCATAATTACAGTTCACTGCTCACAGAAATAATGGTAAATGTTGGCGCTTCCAACTGTTACAGATTTGAGGGAAGGGAGGAGAGGATGGATGTCTGAAGTGGGATAGATATCATCATGGGAGGGCTGATGTTCTTATGGATAGTTTCTCTTTGAAATGTGCAAGATTTAAACTTGGATGGGGGAGGAAAAATCTGTGCTCTTTGCTTCTGACTAGAGTCCTTAAACTGCAGTACTCTCAAATGAATCCTCTCCGGAGGAAAACTATACCCTCTTATGGAGACTCCTGCCTTCTTTCTGATCTCAGTGTGCTTAAGAAAAACACATTATTTTTTCAGGAGCCTACAGAGACTCAGGTCTCACACAGACCAAAATCTGCTAACGTCTTATCACTGTTTTTTCACAACTACCTGTCTTGAGTGTTGCATTCTTCTGAGGCTGCTAAAGAAGCACAAAACACCTATTGCCCTGTATTTACCACTTTTTCTGTATGTGAATAGGAATTCCACTGTGATATGAGAGCTCTGATTTTTGATGGTGACCATTTATTTAAACAGGAAAAAAAAAAAAGGAACTAGCAAATTTTGGCAGAAGTTTTTCAAACCATACTCCCCACCCACCATTGTTTTTCTACAGCTTGCATTGACTTTTCTTGAAGATGGATAGTTCTGTCTGTCTCACTGATTTGGAAGTGTAATAAATTTCAAGTTTAGTAATCAATTCTGTTTTGAAGTTGGGATCTGAAATCAACTAAGAGGAACTTAATTATGTTCTTAATTCAGGATGTTGAGCTACCACAGCTAATTGTACTTATGCTGTGTGTACAATATCAGCGTGAATAAATAGCTTTCTCTACATAAACTAATGTGTCCTTGTCTTGAGACGCATTCTAAGCAAAGGTAACCACTGTGTTATTTATCATTACAAGTCTTCCAGCCTGCTAGTGGTGTAAATTTATAGTAAAAATCATGGTGTGTGTACTCCTTCTGAAATTATTTGTTACTGTGTTGTGGATGACTCTTATGATTGAATTACTGAATCTGTTCCCTTGAACATCTTACTAGACATTCATAAAATAGCTTGGTGTGAGGACCTCAGATACACAGAAAGAGATGCCTATCTTGTTCTCTAGTCTGATTTGTGGCATGAGATATATGAAAAATAACTACAGAATCAATGTTTTCAGCTCATTTTTCCAGAATTTAGGGGGGAAGAAAAAGCTCCGTCACTAGTATATTTTCATGGTTGTTGCCTAGCTAGTTCTTCAGGAACATCCTGCTTGGCACTGGAGACACTCAGGATGTACAGCAGCCACTTGTCCACTGTGTTAGGTTTGCCCCTCTATTAAAAGGGGCAGACATAAAACTTCCTAACATAGGCTATTAAACCTAACTCAAATTCTAAATTAAGCTTTATGAGTATGAATTAGAGAGCAGATAACCAATGGAAAAACTAGTAATTCACTAGGATCAAGGGATCACAAATATATTTATGTTTAAATGGCAATAGGTTTATTGCAAACAGGATTTTCAAACATTCAAATACTGAAATAAGTAGGTAAATATACTAAAGCACTTGGTTAAAAGGATAAAATTGACATCTTGAAACATTTAAAGAAAAATCTAGGTTCATGGATACTCTTCAGGAGACACTTAGAGATAATACCTTTGAAAGACTTTTTAGTTGATAAAATAGAAGGAAAGAAGTAATAAAGCATGTTTATTTAAAAAGTGCATTGTAAGAAATTTGGTAGGTGAAGTTAAGGAGGTAATGAAAGATGTTCTTCATATCTACAGAAAATGGCATAGAGTACAATAACTAGTTTAAGAGAGGTTTTATAAAATTTGTAGATAAGTAAATGATGATTTAGGACTCCAATCTCTTAAAAATAAAGTAGTCCATCCAAATATATATATATATAAATCCAAATATATATAAAAAGGCAGACATTATTTTTGAGGAAAAGCAGGTTGTGCTTTTTGTGGTAGTCAAAGCTGCCACTGATGATAAGAAAATGAAATTATTACTGGTGAAACTTTCAAATGAGACAAGTCTTGTGTAAGCCAGTTATAGAGCACAAAATCAATTGTATGATCCTGGGTTCATTTTGAATATTGTTTGACCTTATGTTTCCTTACTTATAAAGATCAAGGAGCAAAGGGTCTTGGTTGCTTATATGTAATGGAGAGATTTATAAGGAAACTTATGTAAGATATTTGGAGAAAAGTACAAAAATTGGGTAGAGAGATAATGAAAGTAGCAACTTGATGGATTTGGGGATCACTTAATGGATGAACAAGTGTGATTTGTAAGCATTTGAGAATATCATGGTGATGGGGAAAAAAAAAAGTGGCATTTAGGAAAATAAACTTAACATGAGGGAGAAAAAGTAGTTTATTAAAGGGATTCCTAAAGAAGTAACCTGACTACAGCCTGTGACAGGATCGTGCTGGAGACTGTTGTGTGAGATAGAAACGTGGCTGTAAGCAGGCAGGTAAGAAACTCCTGCTATCCAGAGCACCACCTGACCTTCCTTGGGCTGTCTTTAATTTGCAGCAGGCCTCAGCTTATTAAGAATCTATTAATGTTAATGAAATATAACAATAATTGAAATAATATTCTTTCATTAGGAATCAGAACAATTTATAGGCTACAGACAGCATAAGCACATAGCAGACATGTAACATCAAACAGTACATTTCCACCCACTGAGAGATAAAAATGGAGTAACAAGTGATTCCTGAAATTAAGAAGCATCCTCTGAGTTGCCTGTCTTCATAATTGAAGTACTATTGTGAAGACATTGGCTCTTTACAATGATGTCATTTTTTGAATACACGGAAAGGGTATGCTCATGCAACAATGTCAAAACTGTGGCTTAATGATTAGGAAAACAGAAACATCCTTAAGTTCTGCTTCTGGTTTAAAACAAAACAAACAAAAAAAAACAACCTGCAAGAAGAGCAACCCCATGCTCAACTTCCAGTAAGCGTGTACAGGACATCCAGTCAGTCTCATCTGGAAAATCTGCAGAAATTTAATCTGATAATTAATAGATCTTTCTGGTTGTATTCTGTCAGCTTGGCCTATGGGGCATGTATGTGGGGGGATTATTTGCTAGCCAGAGAGAAATGGCACAGATTCAAGGAAGCTCACTGAATTTCCAACCCATGTATTGGGAAAGTAATTGTTTATGAATTTAAGATCACCTGAATGAGCATGGGTATGGCATTAATATTGACAAATAACCACAAACAAGACCTTTCATGGTGGCTGCTGATTCTTAATTCAGAAATAAAAATAGAACTGAAATTCTTATTCTGGTGAATTTTCAAGGTTGGGTCTAGGAAATCCATGCTGTATTAGTAAGAACAGAACAGACACATTGCAACCTAGATTATATCAAGGTAGGAGTCCAGAGTTTCCTCGTTATATATGGAGAACTTTTTCTTTGAAATAACTGTATTTGATTGAGGATGGGATGTGTTTAAGTAAGATCTGTCCCAGATCTCTAAAAGATGTTTGGGACAGAAAAGCACATCTGTGACCAGCAAAGGGCTTGCCCTGCATCCCACCAGCAGCTGCAGGAGTGCAGCAGCAGGGTCCCAGCCTGGGAGCTGCATGTGGTGTTCTGGTGGCTGTGTGTTGGCCTGGGAGCCTGCACCGGTGGTGTGAGGGACAGAAATGGAAAAATCATGCAGATGGCTCTTGTATATGACAGTGAAAACATCTTAAGTTTGGCCACTGTTCCCATGGTGACCATGCCAGCATATAGTATCCCTGGGTAACAGGCAGGAGGAGGAGAATGCTCGGAGTCATGAAATATATAAACCAGCATATTCTTGTCAGCAAAACAATTTCTCAAACAGCAAGTGGATAAGTGTATTTTGAAGAATGGCATCTGTGCTTGCACTTGCTCAGTCTGACGATGGCAGTGGCTCTATTGATGGTATTGTCAGCTATTCAGACAGCCGTATGGAAGAAGTGACCACTTCACATTGGGTGAACTTATTCAGAGCCTTGTGATACCTGAATTAAATGCCAATCTGCACGCTGCATCTGTTCTGGTTTTGGGTGTAGTCCATGTGTATTCTGAAACTGGGTGACCCTGAACCACCTGCATTTCAGTAGCGCTTCTGTTTGTCTAAAAAGAAGTAGGCTCAGAATATTTCCACCCCTTTCTCATGCTGATAAAATATCCTGTAATAATGGAGCTTTGCCCACAGGTTCCACCAGCACAGATCAAATTGTGGGGTTTTCACCTTGGGACCTGAAATGGGCTGTAGTTATATCTCCATGTGTCCTGAATCCCCTAATTCCTGACCAGAATTGAATTTGTTTGTCCCTCTGTTCTTGTAGTCAGATGGAGTGGTGGAGGCTTGGCCATCAGGTTCTGTATAACCATACCTTATTCCATTAAATTTTCAATTTGTTCTTTTGACTTCAGCTCTGCCTCTGCCCACACCTTCCCCTTGTAGGTGCCAGCTCAAGTGGCCCAGCTTGGGTGCACAAGGCACACCTATTTAGCTGAAAGCCCAAAGGAATACTTCATGAATATGTGAAAGGCTTTTTTTAAAAACATAAATTTTATATTATATATATGTAAATATGCAGTGCATGTTTATCATCTGCATCAGAAAGACATGTGCTGTGTGAAACAGATTTTTGTACAGATATTTTTGCAAATTTTTTGCCTCAAAGAAACTCCTGGGAAATGTTCCATTTGTGCTTTCTACAGACGTAAGGCATATCAAGGTGGATGTGAGAATCTTAGTCCAGCATCTCAAATTAGAATAATATAGGCCCTGTTGATTCTGTTGACAGGGTCTGAAACACTTTGACCTTGTACTATGCTGAAAATATTGTTTATGGGCAAAGAGGAAGCATGTGACTATTTATATAAGTATAAAGCTAACCATTTATAGTTAGTGTAACTGGAATGATAAAAGTTTAATTATTATTAGCTGCAGAAAAAGAGAGAATAACAATGCTGATAAAATTGTTAGATGCATGTCTTAGTTTCTGCCCCTTTCTCAGTTTAAGGCTTGCCTGTCTACACTGCTCCTCTGGATCCTGAGGTTGGTAGTTCCCCAGTGGTGTTGCCCATGTGGGGCAGGGTCTTATGGTGGGTTGTCAGCATCTGTACCTCTTTGCTGGAAGGAATGCGATGTTCATATTGATGGATTCGTCTTCCTTACTGTAGAATCCACTTAAGGTGATTTTGTTGTTTGCTAGTATACACTTCCACCTTCTTTGTTGGTCTGCAATTCCAGGTTACATTCAAATTTTCTGTATGTGATAATTTCTTCATGAGTTAGATGTTGCTTTTTTTTTTTTGTTACCCTCTTACACCAGTTTTGTCCAGCTTCAGGCCTGCTCTTGTGGTTAGTTGTTGGTATTTGGTTCAACTGTTCTTTTTTTTTTCTTTTTGATTGATCATTAAAGATCTATCTGTGGTCAAAGGGTGCTATGCTACATGGTTGCACGTACTATGCCAAATTCCATGGTCTTTGCTCAACTACAGGACTGGAAGAAGTCTGTCTGCAACACCCTTACCCATAAAGGCCACCCATAAAAAGGGTGAATTTGGAACTTTTGGCTATCACTACAAGGTTGCTGACATTGAAAAGATGTTAAAGTACCTTACTAATCAGTAGGGTAGGAAGAAAAGATGTGCACAGAAACTCTTTTCAGAAATAAGAGAGGAAACTGCTACAAAGCATTGCTCTTGGGTCCACATCTGGACACAATGTGATATTTCCAAATGGATGAGGCTGTTTTCATGCAAGATCCCAACACCTAATGCTATGTAATTGCAAACAAAAACACTGATGCACCTTTGGGTGACTCATCCCTACCCCCCAAAATGTTGCAGTTGCTTTCCTGCCTGTCGGTGCATATCTGGTTGGTTTGCAGGTGTATACAAGTTGAGAGCATGGGGGTATTCCTTGACATAAGTACTACCTAACAGTGAGGAAAGCAAGGTCTCTGAACTGTTAGTGAGAGCTGTGTAAATGGTATTTCTATATACCAGTAAAAACTTAAATGCTTGCCAAAAAAAAAAGGATGTTACTGAAGATACTTTCTCTCTGTGAGACAGGATAAATTCATAGACTTGACCTGAAGAGGTTTTTTCCTCTTGAAAAGCTTGTTAGAGAACATTCCAAGAGGGTCTCAGCTATAGATTCTATAAGGATCTGGTGCTTTTGAGACTTTTGTTACAGCTTTCTTGACTTGCTTCTGTATCACAACCCATGGAAATTCACTTAGCAATTCTTATGTTAAATGAATATATTCTGAATTGCATAGAACTAATCTTATTTGAAAGATATCCAAACTTGATTTTTAATGGTCTGGAGGCTTTTGTAAAATTTCAGTGTTTTTTTTTTTTTTTATGGCATAGTTCTTAGCTCTCCCACTTTAAAAAAAAAAAAAAAAAAAAAAAGTCTTCTAGACTGTGTTCATCCTGGTTAGAACATACCTTTTCTTCAAAGTTATAAAGCCCTCAACTCTCAGTATTATTACACTTACTAAGGCATGCCTTCTTTGTATTTTCTTTGTGTGGATTAACTAGGTAGAATTGTTTTATGTTTTGTGGTCTCTATGTTAAGATTTCAGTGTTTTAGACTCCTTTTTTTTTTTTTTTTCCTGAATTCTTGTCTTCAGGATTAAACACTGTCTTATATATTATCTCACTGCTTATTCTGATTCTTTCTTGTTTCAACTTGCACCTGCTGCCTCTTATCCTCTCACTATGCACCACTATGCGCAGCCTGGCTCTGCATTGTTGACCTCCTCATAGATACGGGAAGGCTGCTAATATGTGTCCTTGAAGTCCTCTCTTCCCTAGTCTGAAGCAGATCCAGTTCTCTCAGCTTTTCCTCATGTGGCAAGTGCTCCAGTTCTCTGACTGTCCCCATGATCCTTCCATGGACTCGTTCCAGTTAATCAATTGTTTTCTCATATTAATGTGCCAAAAATCAGATGCAGCATGGAGTCTAACAAGCACTGAAACAAGGAAGATAATCACTTCCTTCCTCCTGATGCCTTCACTCCTGTCATTACAGCTGGTAATACTGTGGGCTTCTGCTAGCAGGGCACGTTGCTGCCTCATGTCTAATGGATGATGTGGTCAGCCAGGAGCTCCAGGTTCTTTTCTATAGAGCCACTCCACCACCATTCTGTCCCTAGCCTTTTTGTTGCATGAGGTTCTTCCTTCCCAGGTGTAGGACTTGGCATTTGTCCTTCCTGAATCTCATGAAGTTCCCATCAACTCATCCCTCTATCTCTCCATCCAATCTCTCTGGATGGTAGCCATGCCCACAACTTCATTGATTGACCCTGGTTTGGTGCATATACAAAGCTGATGAGCAAGCTTTGCTTTGATAAAGATCAAAGGGACAAGTCCCAGGATAGATCTCTGCAGTACTCCACTTGTTGCTTGACTCCAGGTAGAGTAAAACTAATTAACCATGAGCACGGTTATCTAAGCAGTTCTCTGTTCAGCTGGTTATCCAGTCATCCACATCATGTCCTATCTTGGAAACAAGATTATTGTGTGAGACAATGTCAATAACTTTGCTGAAGTTGAGGTAAATGACATCTGTTGCTCTCCTTTCATCCACAAATCTGGTCTTATCACAGAGGACAATCAGGTTGTCTAACAGGATTTACTTTCAGTAAACCCCTGCTGTTTCCAATGATGTTTTTCTTCTTCCTGTGCCAAAAGTGTGTTCAAAGAAGGCTTGCTTCATGACTTTCCCTAGCATCAAAGGAAAACTGATTGCCTTGTAATTTTTTTCTGTGCAATTTCTCTTGGTTGTCTTTGAAGATGGGTGCATAAAGCCTGGGAACCCTTCTTGGTGAAGCCTGAGGCAAAGAAATCTCAGGTATTCTCAGACATGCCTCAGGTATGTCTGTTGTCATCAACTTATCTATCTCATTTAGCAAGAGGGCACACATTTTCCCTGTTCAGCTTTTTATTGCTAGCATAACAGTAGAAACATTTCTTTCTGTCCTTAGCATCTCTTTCTATGTCTCAAATCCACTTGAGCTTAAGATTTTCTGACACTATCCTGCATGCTGGGGCAATGTTTTTGAATTCCTCTGTTGGTTGTTGTATGGAGCTCCAATGCCTGTTTGCAATGGACCTCCATCATGAATTCCTGGCTTAGCCAAGCTGGTCGCTGATACATCTGCTAGTATGCCTGAATATTGGGATGAATCATTGTGCCTGAAGGATGCTGTCCTTAAAGATCTGCCAGCTGTCCTGAGCTCTTTTTGCTTTTCAAACCTGCCTACCATGAGATTCCACCTGCAAGTTTCCTGATCAAGCCAAAATCTGCTCGCATGAAGTCTGAAGCCTGTACTTTGCCTCTTCATTTCCCCACAGGATGCTGACCTCTGTGTCAGGGTCATTACAGCTAGCACTACTGCTGATTATCCTGTTGCCAGGCAGTTCTTTCCTGGTTAGTGAATAGCAAATCCATCTGTGCAGCTTCCAGCCCTTGTATGGTCACCACTGTAGAGTTCACAAGGAAAAAAATCATAGAAGCTATGCTTTGGAGTAAATATACTGGCTGGTATCTGTAAACAGTAGATCTCAGGCACAGCTGAGAGTTTGTTTTTATTTTGTATACTTTTATCGGGATGCTGGGAAGTTTAATTCATCACTGAATAGTTCCAGTTACTTGTTGATGAATCTCAGTTGATATTCATGTTTTCTAGGAGATCTGGATTTTGGAGCAAGTGTAGGAGGAAGAAGGGGGAAGGAAATACTTTGACCTCCTATCCAGCTTTCTTTACAAATACAGTAAATTTGCATGCCATTTTTAAAGTCCAAGTGGATTTGGATCTGGCCAGTAATGCCAAGGGCAATAAGAAGAGTTTCTACGAGTGAGTTTGTGACAAAAGGAAGACAGAGAAAATGTGGGCTCTCTGCTGAATGAAATGGGAGACCTGGTTACCTGGAATGGTGAAAAGGCCAAAGTACTGAGTGCCTTCTTTCTTTCAGTCTTTACCAGAAAGACTAGCCTTCAGGAATCCCAGAGACCAGGGTGAAAGGCTGGAGCAAGGAAGATGTACCCTTGGTGAAAGGGGTTTGGATCAGGGAATACTTTAGTAAACTAAGCATTCATAAGTCCTTGGGTCCTTTTGGAATGTACCCATAAGTGCTGAAGGAGCTGGCTGATATTATTGTGAGGTTACTCAATAACCCCTGGTCAATCAGGCACTTCTCACAGTTGCCTTGAAGATAGGAGTAACAGAAACTTTCCCCCAAGTACCAAAATGCATCAGCCTCACCTGAAATCCTGAGAAGATGATTGTTCAGCTAGTTCTGGACAGAAGAACAAAATCATCATGAATAGTCAGCGTGGATTCATCAAGGGGAAGTCCTGCCTGGCCAACCACCTAAAATACTCCTTATAACGAAATGATCAGCCTGATGGATGAAAGGGAGGTAGTGGATATTTTCTTCTTGTACTTCAGTAAGGCCTTTGTTCTCCCCCATAAGATCCTCATAGAGAATCTTTTGAAGTATGGGCCAGAAAAGCAGTGAGATGGATTGAAAGCTGGCTGATTGGCTGGATCTGAAGGGTAGCAGTCAGTGGTGCAACGTCTAGTTGGAGGGCAATAACGAGTACCTCAGGGGTCAGAACTGGGTTCAGTCCTGTTTAACATCTTCATTAATGATCTGAATGATGGGGTAGGGTGTACCCTCAGTAGATTCAGATGACATGAAACTGCAGGGAGTGGATGACTCACCAGAGGGCCATGCTGCTGTCCAAAGAAACGTTGACAGGCTGGAGAACAGGGCTGACAAGAATCTCATGAAGTTCAACAAGGAGAATTGCAAGATCCTGCATCTATGGAGAAACAACGCCATGCCCGGATATATGCTGGGGGACACCCAGATAGAAAGCTGCTCTGCAATAAAAGTTTTGGGGTCCTGGTGGATACAGAGTTGACAATGAGTCAACAATGTGCCCTTGCCCCTAAGAAGGCTAATGATATTCTTGGCTGCATCAGGCAAAGTAATGTCAGCAGGTCAAGGGAGGTGATTCTAGTCTATTCATCATTGGTGAGGCTGCACCTGAGTACTGTGTCTAGTTCCATGATGTCCAGCACAAGAGACACATGAACATACTAGAAAGAGTCCAACATACCAATGAACCAAAGCAATTAAAGAACTGGAACATTGCTTTTATGAGCAAAGGCTGGAGCCTGGCACAGTTTCCTCATGGAGAAAAGGAGGCTCAGCGGGATTCTATCAGTTTGTTTAAATACCTTAAGAGAGGGTGCAATGAAGATGGAGTCAGCGTCTTCTCGGTATTTTTCAGTGCTAGAAGCAGAGGCAATGGGCACAAATTGAAATACAAGAGGTTGCATCTGAATGCCAGGCAGCACTTCTGTACTGTTCAGGTGCCAGGCTGCCAGTGCATGGCACTGGCATAGAGGCTGTGCGGTCTCCTCCTTGGAGATCTCCAAAAGCTGCCTGAACGTGGTCCTTTGCAATCTGCTATATGTGGCCCTACTTGAGCAGATTACCTCCACAGGTCCTTTCCATCCATGTGGTGCGTAGCTGATAGTCTAGTGCTTTTGTTTGTTTTGTTTTGTTTGTTTTTGATAGGACTTTGGCTTCATAGATACTTACCTTGCACTAATTCATGGAAACTTCTTTACCTCTCACCATGATTATTTTCCTCTTTATATTTATTTCTGTTTTAAGAAATTCCATAGAACCAGTTAAGTGAGAAAGGTGAAATCAACTTCTCTCTTGCAAGACAGTGTCTGCTCAGAAATGAAAATCTCTGATTCTGTTTTATTTTATAAAACCAGATAGGACAGTGTGAGATTTTGATGCTAATAAGTTAGTTGTAGGGCAAATAATGGAAAAAGCTCATTGAGTCCTCAAAGATACCTTACGTTTCATTGGACTACTCCCCCACCTTCTTGCTGTTCAGTAACCAAAAATATAATTGTGTAGAAAAAGAGTAATTATAGTGTAGTTCTTACTAAATGTGCAGAATCCAATTAGAAATGAGTTATTCTGTGAAAAGATTACTTAAAAAAGCCTGGTGTCCTAGAGATTTGGGTCCCTCTGCCTGATCTCTGCACACAGTGATAAATATAATTTCAAGCTTTCTTTATCACTGTGATTTTTCTCCATTTTGAGCCCTTATAGCACTGCCAGCTACCTCATATTCCTTAACACCTTGGAAAGAGGCAGATATGTCTAATGTGGGGCTTGCATGTGGCTAGTCAGCACCTGTGTGCCGACTGTTCAGTGGATAACTGAGCTCATGATAACATCTCACCTGACAAAATCAAAAGCTCTAATATGGATATTCCTGGTATTTGGTCATTAGCTTTCATCAAACATAAAGGAAGCTTCTTAAAGGACTTCAGAAAGGTGGAGGGTTGTGAAAGGGGATGATGGATTGGGAGAAGGTGAATTTCTATGGGTAGACTGAAAACAACTGGTACAGTTAGTATAAGTCACTCAAGAAATAAGGAAAGAACAAGATGTGTGTCTTTTTTTCAGCTTTAGAATTCTGTGTCTGAGCTCCAGAAGTAAGCTTTTCTTCACTGTGGCTTATTGCTATAGGTAAGTCAAACCCTCACCACACGTAATTCCTTTAGTAGAATCTGTGCTAACACCTCTGTTAGGGACTGCTCCTTAGGGCAGGATTCTGACCTTGCTGATTCTGAGATCACATTGATTACTTCTTAATTCCTCTTCTTTCAATTTTCAGTTGTCAGCACAAAATGCAGTTTTGTGAACAGAATTTTGTGAACAGCAACGGAAGCAACGTGGAGGAGGGGGAAACAACACTAAAATGAAAATCAATTATATTGAAGTAGCAGTAAATTTTAAGTTATTATTTCAGTAAAGCAAGAGGAAGTGTCACAACTAACAGCTCAGGGTACTTCCTGAGAAGGAAAACCACTTAAAGCTGTTGATAGGGCAGAACTACTGTGTGGATCCCAAAGTGTTAACAGGAGTGGTATAGATGCGGTTCTAAAAATACACATTTATTAAGAATGTCAGTGGAACTGCATGAGTTTTCACCAGGGCTGACTTCCTTTCATATTTATAAATTTTGCCTGCCTGCGTGGCCTCTAAAGCAATTTGAAATTCTGTATTTGCATATTTATTTCTTAACCTTAACATAGCAGTAGAATATATAACTGTCTCCATTTTATTATGTATCTCATGCTGGAATTTAAATTAAAGAAAACAAGAATAAAAGAACCAATTCATTAAACCATAAGCTATGACAACTGCAGGGATTTTTTTTAATGAATTTTCCAGTGAGAGGAACTGTTTCTGTGACTTTAACTGCAGCTATATTCTGATATGATCATGAAATATTTTATTTTTTTTTTTGTATGCATAAGGAGCTGATACCAGGTGTGGATCAGGTAAAACAGAATGTGAGTTTGCAAGAATTACAGTGTCGATACTTCACTAACAAATGCTTCTATGAAGCTGCTTTGTGATAGAGAACTCGCATATATTATTCCCTAGGACAAAGGTTTAGGGAAAGACTCCCTGTTTTTGCAAATCCTTCTGAAATCATTCATAAATATTAGCTCACTTAGTAGGAGTAATGTTTACTACATAACCATAGCATGTCTGTTCAGCCAACCAGTCCTCTGTGATTATAACTGCTTTTATAAATGAGATGTTTCTAGAAGTAGACTGTTACCTGAAGACAAGATAAGAAAAATACTCCCTCCCTCAAGGCAATTACACAGAGTCCATAAGAACGCATCTCATGGAAACATTTATATGGCAGCTCTAATAAGTGTAAAATAAAATACATGCTTATACTATACCTATGTAATTCATCTATATGATCTTCGAATGGAAAACATACACTTAAATTTCTCAATTAGTAATCCTGACACTTGTTACTGAAGGGAGAGCTGAGACTATTGAGTGGTTTTCTCATTTACTGTACAGTGTCCTTATTCTGTTTGGGAAGAAAGAATTGTGTTTAACTCTGTGTTTGACTCACACAAGTCACTTAAATACACAAGTTGCTTTTCCAGGTAATAGACACAGTATTCCAATATGTGATGCTGTAAAATTAAATAGTTTAAATTTAAGCTTTTATATAGCAGTTTAGAATTTAATTTTATATATTTACAGTACTAGTGTTATCTTCTCTGTCTCAAAGTCTTCCATTTCATGCCCTCTCATGTCAGGCATTTTAGATAGATTAATCTGTCCTTGACTTTAGGTTTCAGCTTGATATGACTCAGGATTTTTGTCGCCATGTTGGAAAGCTCTTCACATACTGGGCTAGGTCTGATCTGACTGATAAATGTATATACTCTGAAAGATATTTCAGGATGTTCAAAATCTGAATGGCTGTTTAAAAGGAGAGGTGCTTTCCCATCTTTGGGGTTACAAAGTGACCTAAACATTCAGTTCAAAGGTGGGATATTCAGAATGATCTAAACATAACATGGAAATAAAAATTAACAGAATTTTACATTCCTATTGAATTACATCATTGTTGTGCTGGAAAAGAAACAAGACAACATTCTACACCTTTTACCACCTGGGATAAATAAGTCAAGCTCATATAGCCTTCCCCTAAGATAAGCTATCCATTCCCATTATTATTTTAGAAGCCTTTCTCTGCATCTGTTGTACTAGGAATTAAATATTCCTGAATGTGGTGATTCAAGATGCACATAGTATTCCTTGGATTACCATCTATGCTTGGAAGCACTTCAGTAAGATTTAAAATTGTATTTAATGTTTTCATACCTAAATGTGATCAGTTGTTAAATTAAAATATTTTCCCCTCTGTTTCCGGACTGTGAGCTCCAAACTTCATTTTATATTTCTCTTTTCTTGTTTGTACACATGCTGCAGGTATATGGGCAAGCTCTATTAAATGTTAGTGTTTTATTATTTTAGCCCTTAAAGCTGTA
Source organism: Anas platyrhynchos (assembly GCF_047663525.1). Lineage (NCBI taxonomy): Eukaryota > Metazoa > Chordata > Aves > Anseriformes > Anatidae > Anas > Anas platyrhynchos. The sequence goes on along the minus strand of NC_092588.1, from coordinate 64,882,887 downwards.
ATATGCTAGAGAGGATGTAGACCACTGCAATAAGTGAAATAAGGCTGTTAACTTTTTTTAAGGAAACTTTTCCATGTACTTTATATTATGTGGTGTGGTAGAAAATCAGCAAGAAATATATGACCACACAACCTAATTTCTGTATGTAGAATAGATAAAGAACTGTACTTCAGCTCAGGAAAAGAATTAATGTAATTTGCAAAACCAGAACTGACTTCCCTGCCTTCTGCCTACATAAGCTATGCTAACCGAAGGGCAAGAAAAATGGATTTTTAAATTTTCTAAAATGAAAGTTAGTTACCTTCACAACTCAAGCTTAGCCCCAAAAGGGTGTGAAAACTACCTCAGATGTGCACAGTAACTGTACCAACTCATACATAGCACAGGTAACACTGGAAAAAAAAAATTATTAACAGCTCCTATTTCACTCAGACTCTTAATTCATGTTTTGAAATTGCCCCAAGCTAATTAATCACAGCACAGTGACATATAACCTGACACATACTTCCACTGATGCATTTGGGGAGGGTGGCTGACTTGGGCATAGTGGAGAAGGAAGATCAGGCAACAAATCCTGGAAGATGAAATATATGAGTCCGTGAGATAGTAGCACAAAAAGAAAGTTCATCTCTACTATCCTCTAATAAGTGTATGCTTCTGACATGTATAGCACCAGGGTAAGCAGGATGAAGCTTTTGCTCTTCTCTTTTGCCTAGTACAAAAAAGACTAGTACTAGACCAGTACTCCAGCATGCTGGTCTGAATGTTGAAGTACTAGCAGGAGCCTCATCAGTGTCTACTGCAAGATGATAAAAGAGGAAAAAATCAAACCCAATGCAACTCCAACTCACTTTCATCCTCTCTCACTGTGTGCCTTTATGCCTAAGAAAACCCTAATCTGGAGAAACGTGGCTAAATGTATCTTGACAAAGAATTATTGAAAGTACTCAGTATTTCTTTATGCAAAGTGGGCCTGTTAACTATATTGTAACCCCATGGAAGAAAATCTAACTGGTATGTAAAACTTCTCTCACACCTTTAGAAACCACTTCCAAAACAAACAAGCAATGTCTACCTCTCTGCTGTATGTGCGTGACATACAGCAACTTGGGTAGTCTTAAGCTTCAATGTACAAAAGGAGACCCTGAAGTCACCTACAATGAAGTGCTGTGTGGGTGCTGGTGCCTAAATAGAGATAATATCCCATGTCTTTGCTATTGCATTTCTCTGTCAATTCTGCAGACTAAGAAAATTGCTGTTCACCCACATATGTAATATATGCAGCCATGTTATATAGTCCAATTATTAGCTTTAGGCTAGATCATAATGTAGTTATTGTGTCTGCTGTAGTCAGAAGTGTGTTTTCATCCCATTAAGCCTAGTCTGACCACATTTATATAGTTAGCCTGGGTGCAAGCTAAGCTCTGGGGCAAAAAGCATGAACTACTGAGCCACTATGCACAATTTCAGCACAAAGGCAAGGCTGTGCAAGACAGACTGTTATTGTCCAAGCTAAACGGATTAAAACTAGTTTGCTCATATGCAGTGCAGCACTTTGCTGCAGGGCATGTGTTTGCCTTCAAAGCAGGAGAATCCTGACCATCAGTCCCAAAAGAGTTACTTGCCAATCTGCCCCCTTGGCTGACTTCCTTCTTCAAAATAATAGGAGTATAAAATTTCTCTCTTAAGATCTTTCCTATGCAATTTTGGCTTTGCTGCACTCATCTAAGAGGTAGAGGGGAGAATGAAATACCAGATTTCTTACAGTTGTACAAGATGAAAAGTAGTATATGCCAATTGGAATAATTATTTACAAAAGTCAAAGTTCTAAGTTCAGTTTTAAACTCTGTGGTATTATGTTACTAATAGGGATAAATGTAGATCTGTCAGTGCAGCTATAACCAGCAGGATGTCTAGTTTTAATATCTAGTCAGGTGTACAGTTCACTGGATGAAGAACTGGCTTGATGGCTGGATTCAGTCACAGTGAATGGAATCTAATCTGGTTGGCAGCCAGTTATCAGTGGCATTCCCCAGGGCTCAGTATTGGGTCTAGTTTTGTCTAATATTTTTATCAATGATCTGGATGAGGGGATGGAGTACGCCCTCAGTAAATTTGCAGATGGTACCAAGTTATATGGGACTGTTGATCTGCTTATGAGTCAGAAGGCTTTGCAAAAGGATGCGAGTTGGACTCGGCCCACCAATTTAGCCTATTGCTTGACATTCAACAAAGCTTTGTTGTTCCAGGTCCTACACTTGGATTGTGGGTACTTGCGGAGATATGAGCTTGGGAAGAGTAGCTAGAAAGCGGATTGGCCAGCAGGACTAGGAAAGTGATTGTCCCTTTGTACTTGGCACTGGTGATACTGCATCTCAAATAATGTGTTCAGTATTGGCCCCTCATAATGCAAAGGATATAGAGTTGCGTGAGCATGTGTAGAGAAGACCAAAAAAAATGGTTGATGGGACCAGAAAACAAGGCTTATGAGGAGTGACTGATGGATGACTGGCTAACCGGAGAAAAGGAGTCTGAGGGGAGAGACCTCATTGCTCACTACAGCTACTGGAAAGGAGGTTGCAGCAAGGTCTCTTTTCTTAGGTGACAGAATGTGGGGAGGTCTCGGGTTGTGCCAAGGGAAGTTTAGATTGTATATGTGGAAATATACATGGAGAAGGTGGTCAAGTGTTGGAACAGGGAAGCGGTGGAGTCCCCATTTGTGGAGGTATATAAGAGCCCTGTAAACGTAACACTGAGATGTGTAATGGGACTCAGTAGGACAGGTTGATGTGATGACCACGAAGGTCTTTTCTGACCTAAATGATAATTCTATGAAAGCTTAATATTAATGTGTCCTGTATCTGATATTTAATGTGTTTAACACTCTTGATGTCTACCTCATAAAGTACCTGTACTGGTACTGTATATTTTGCTAACATGTCTTCAAGAAACTAGAATTCCCATTACTCAGAACATAAACTTGATAGATAGAGGAACTAGGAAACTAGAACAAGAGGCAGATGGAGGAAGAAAGATAGATACTGAGTGTGTTTTGTGTGGAACCAGAGACACGCAGATTGCAGATGCTGACTGTAGGAACTGGGAAAGGAATGTGATTTAGAAATGTTAAACCTGCATTCCTAAAAATTACTGCTAGCTTCAGTTTCTGATATTTTGGTGTATATTCACAGATTGTGACGTATTTTTTTTTTCATAACATATAGGCCCCCAGTTTACTGAAGGTCAAGATCCTCTCATATAGCTCTATCTGGAGATGAAGACGTAACAAAAATGTCAAATTCCTTCTGAAGATTTGTGATTAAGATTTGAAGTCTCACTACAAATTCCTCATTTCTACCATGTGCAAATCCTTAGATTGATTACTCATTTCAGTTATTTTTGAGATTGCAAAGGCTTTTTCTGCTGTGAATGTGTAGTCTTACATATTAACTCTGTGAGTGACTGGCCTGAGTCTTTTTCACATCAGTAGTGTTTCCAGTTGTTATAAATGACATTAGTAAGGAATACTGCATCAGATTTCTAACTTACTGCAGGAACAAAATGACTCTTAATAGTGTGCCAGCATGAGGAAGAAGGTTGTAATTAAGAGACCAAAAAGAGAACTAATAGGTGTTAATTATCTTGTCCTTTTGTACGTTTGTCAGTTTTTAACTGGCCGCTAGTTTTAATGTAGAAAAGAACTCTATCCTTTTTCCATTTTATTGCTTAAAGCCAATTCATTGGCATGGCTGTGGTCTTTTGTTATAGCATAACCTCAGAATTGTTTTCTATGAGGAAACCAAAGACTGTTTTTTCATTTTTTTTTTTAAATTAAGATGTTTTAATCCAAATGAGTAATGAAGTGATCCTAATCTTATTAGGACGATGTTGAAAAAAATAAATTGCATCTTGACTGTAATAAAGCTGTTTAATTGTGTTATCTTGTATAATAATACAGTTCAAGATGAAAATGCAAGGTGAAAATTAATGAAATTTTTGTTAAATAAAACTCTAATCTTTACTGTTATAAGTGAAAAAGTGTATGGTGTTTTTGCTTTTGTTTTTTTTTTGTTTTTTGGTAACAAACGACAACAGTGGGAGAACTTTGCATCTCTTTCTGAAGACACTGTGATTCAGCTTTAAGAAACTTATTCTGGTAACTAGATATAGCCCTCAGACTACTGTTTCATTACCTAGATTCTGTGTCTATTCTTATTTTTCAGGGAGGAATGTTAATCTGAAGTTATGCGAGAGACTTATGCTTTTAGATGACCAATATCAGAAGTGTATGCTCAACTTTTTTAGCATGTAAACTGCATGGCAAAACCAAAAGCAAGCTTCTACCTCAACACTTCCAAACCAAAACTGAATCATCCTTTAGCCATACATAAAACAAAATTTGATAATTTGGTGAGGAGAAGTTTTGCGCGTTTTTAAATGAAAAAAGGGATGTTGGTATGCATTACTAAGGCCAAGATAACTTCTGTGGGGTAATTAGAACAGGGATGAGTGTATAGGAATGGAGCAGTGTGAACTGAGGATTGCGGTGGGACAATAAACACAGAGGATACAAAAGAAAAGATGTAAAGAAAAGGCAGAGAAACAAAAATAAGAAGTGGTAGGCACTGACCTGACAAAGAGCCCCTCCCCAGCTTTTCTGTAGGCCTCTAGGCTTAAGCATAGACATATGCATTGCTCTGAATTCAAGGAGACGAGAGACAATTACAAGAAACTTCAAAATAGAGCATGAACAAAAGAGATTTTTGTTCATTTCTTACCTAGCTTTTCTAACCATTGCAGTGGTCTATTTCCACCTGTCTTTGAGGAACTGAGGTTCACGTTGCTGTTTAAAAATAGAAATAACTTGTTCAGGTAAATGTAGATAATGGCAACATAGTTATGACTCACATAAAGATATCAATTTCAGTGACAAAGTATCTTTTCCTTTTATTAGAAAGTGTTATCTCTTGTGTGTGAAGAGATTAGAGCTTTCATTCAGGGATGTCTTTATGTGGCTTCAGGTCATACTGAATGGGCACCCGGAGGTGTGCCCATCTATTCAGTGTTTAGGTAAGTTCAAAGCACTGTTGTGATGAGAAACAGTGGAGATCATCAATCCCTTTCACTGAAATCTAGTTGAGATTATAATTTGCCTTCTACATCTGATATCATTAACCTACTTTAGCTGTGTTGCACATGCTTGACAGCTACAGAGCCAAGTGTCTCAGCCATACGTCGAAGAGCCACATGGCGATTCTGAAGCACCATGAGGGTAGAAGGGGGAGTGGCTGGTTGGAGAGGTCAGCACAAATAGCAAAAGGAGCTAGGAGGACTTTGGTAGATGACAAACATTATCTTGTCCTCTATTTGATTTAGCAAGCCCAAAATACAACTCTGACAAATGTGTTTGGGATAGCCCCTTGGGACAGATAATTGTGGAGCTGAGCAAAAAAGTCCTGTTTCCCAGCACAGTTCAGAAAACAGAATCTGGGAAGGACTTTGTGCTGTTAACAGTGAGGAGTGCACACAGTCTTAAACACTGCATTGTTTCTGTCCTTGATTTTAAGGATTAAGGAATTGGCGTGAAGGCCTGCTCAAAATATTAATGTATAATTAATGTATGGCATTTTAATCAGTACAACATTTTGCAAAACGCTGACCAGCAACTTCAGCATATTGTAATACTGCATCTTCATTTTGTACAACATCTACCATAAGCTAAATGACTTAATGAATTATATTTATAGGATGGTGACAAATATTGTGATTTTTTTTTTTAATTATATATATATTTTGACAGCAGTAAAGGGTCACATTTTACTTTAGGAAATTTCTCACATCAATAGAGTGCAAATAGCTATGCTCTTTAAAATTTGACACACAAATATGGCTAAAAAGGCCAAATATTCATGGTGGATTAGAAGGAACAGTTCTTTACTTCCTCATTTAATTAGCAGCAGCCAGTGTGGCATGCAATTCTGTGTTATGAGAGAGTTATATTTCTGCTATTGCAGTTATCTTGCCCTGTAAAGAGAAAGTCTCTGCTGCTGTAGCAATGTATGTACTATAGAGCCATGAAAGCAGTCAATTGCATTTTTGAAACACAAAAATTTAAAAAGTTTTTAATGGGTACTATATACTGAAGTTTTAATGTAAAGTATCCCATATTCTCATTATTTTCACCTGAAGTTTTAAATGCAATGGACTTTTTTAACACTTAAATTCTAAAGAGAAATTATCGGTCAAGAAAAATCTACTCATTTCCTGAGGTACTCAAGAAGTAGGTATTTTTCTTACTATATCAAGAGAAGTAAGTGATATATGTACATATATATATATATATATATATATAATGTAGCCCCAATATTGAAATGTATTTCACGAGCAGGTATGATCTAGCTATAGAATAGGCTGAGAAATATTGACATAAAAGAAGATAACAGACAGTGCAGTAGCACTGCCAGTTATGAAGCATGGTCTTTCACTGAATTAAGGGTGTTTAGGCTGGCTAAATGGTAGACCAAGCTATTAATGTCAGCTTACTTTGCTGGGATATCAGGGAATTGATAGCAGTTGAAGATCAGTCCCTAGAGACCTAATTCCAGCAAATTCTTTTTGTACTGATGTTTTGCTTATATGCTTTGTGTAAGCAACAGCACCTGTGTTTTGGAACATATGTCACCCATGGGCTTTGTATGAAATAGTGCTGTGGTTTTGATTTGCAGCTTTTCTTCAACTGAAGGAAAATAAGCAGCAAGAAAAGATGAAAAAAAAAAAAAAAGAACCACAAAAAGGATGCCCCTATTTTAAATGTCTGATCCAAACAGATGAAATAATCTAATATTCTGCTAAAGCACAAACAGGCCTTTTATGTGATGGCCCCATGGGTGCTATGCAATAGCAGATGAGAAGCCAAGTGATTAGTTGATTCTCTATGGGAGGAAAATTGACTTACACAGTGACAGAAGTGAGAGACAGAGTGCTCTTGAAGAAATTATTCATTAAGATGTCATCCGTATTTTGTATTAGGCTAAAAAAAGCATAAAAACAAATGTAATTTGTTGTTGGGAAAGAATCAGGACAAAACATGCTTTCACTATAGTTTGAGTAAGTTCAAAATTGTAAACTTGGAGCTATTCACAGAGATGGTGATAATTTTTCTGTTACTGAGATTTGTTAAATGTGATCTGATATACATGGAAATCATTGTAGTGAAATCACTGGAGATGCTTAAATGTTGTACAGAAGGAAAAGTAATTAGGGTGCGTAAGAATTTTTAAATGTCAAGATATATGAGTAAATGTAACCTCATCATTTGTAGAGTTTGCAATTATTTATGTGTATTTATATATTCAGATAATATTGTATATCATGGCCATTGATAGTATGTAACTGCCAGGAAGCCAAGCAAGCTGAAATATTGCCAGTCTTACGCTGCACTTAGGAATGGATCTACTTGTAAACAAATATTTGTATTTTCATCACATGATGTTGGAATGCACAGAAAGGTGTAGATCAAATGTTTACAATACTAAAAACATTTTAATTATAGGTGTTTTAGATGTTTTTCTCCCCAAAATAAAGCATGTCCATAAGCAATTGAAACAGTAAGGGGAACAAGTATGGACACAGTCTCTATCAACCGTTGTCTATTCCCTCTTCCAAATAAGTTAACCTTTACAATATAAACCAGCTACATATAATCGTAAGATGTATCTAAGTATTTGCTGAGAAAGGAATTTTGAACTTTGAATGGCCCAATTTATTTTAGTGCTATTCAGGTGGCAGTGATGGTAAACACCCTTTAAATGTTCTCCTTGCTCAATGACTGTGGAAATTTCCAGATACTTTACTTGCCATGGCAGTGAAGGGTTTTTTGTGCAGCATCACAGAATCACAAGAATGTTTGGGGTTGTACAGAATTAATTTTTTGACCTATGCTACAAGCTGAACCCAGAGAGTACAATTACTCTAGAGGCTAAAGCTCCTGGGTTTTACAAACACAGTGTTTGAATAAGCACAGTTATTTTACTAAGACTGTTAAAGCCATATAAATGTTTAATTTCATTAGTCAGTACTGCAGTTTCTTATACAGCTCAATATGCATGCACCGATGTGAGAATCTCAGTGGTTGGTCTAACTCTATTTCAGCCTGGTTGCAGGATGTTTTGCACCTTTTTTTTAATGCTGCAGCTTCTTGTTACTAGCAAAACACTGTAGATCTGTCTAAGTTTCAGACTCCATAGCAGTTTTTCAAGGTGATGACTGTCTTTTTTTCTTTGTCTCATGCCACCATGAGACATATTTGCCTTCTAAGGCAAAATATCCTAGGACTGTATACTGGCTAGACCTTAAGTTTAGAAATAGAATTTTCCCCTAGATCATTACCCACTGCTTATTTAGGTATAGCAAGGCTTCCATAACATATGGGAACAGGTTCCCTCCATGATTAAAATAGCTCATTTATAAACAATAACATAAGTACTTTTTTTTTTTTTTTTTTTTTCTTCAATGAACCTGACACTTTACAGGATTTCAGTGTTGTACGGTGCTTGTACAAACTTTAGACATTAATCCCAAATCCCAAATTCAAGGAGAGGAAGAATTCATGGTATATTGGCTTAATTCTTCTTTTTTTTTTTTTTTGTGAAAAAAATGTGACACATTCTGATATGTGAATCAGAATGGAAACTGCACTTCTAGTCTTAGTAGATCAATAATCTGTAGGTAAAACATATTAAAAGAATATTTTAATATGGCCAGGAATATTGTGTGTGTGTATGGCTTTTTAATAATTACAGCAATGTGGTCTAATAATGTGAAACTCCTGTGAAACTCCTTTCTGAGTAGGTGGCTTAGCTTTCTAACTTATAACTTACTTTCTTTGCTGGCTGAACAAAGCAAATGTGATAAATTCTGTAAGGAGATTTCAGCAGCTCCTGATGCACTCCAGCTGAACAATTTTTGTCAGAAAAACAAAACCAACACACACACAAAAAAAGAGTGCCCTGGTGTCTAAGGGCTGCTCCTCTGCCAAATGAAAACATCCATTTATAGAACATGGAGCTATTAGGGCTCTTTCCAAATTGAAAAATACAACTGGAAGAAAAAAAATTATCAGAAAGCTTCAGGCGTTGTTGTTGTTTTTCCAGTGATATGCAGCAAAAAGACTTCAAAGATGGGGGAGTGTAGCATGGTATACATGTAGCTGTTCGCTACAGAATGGTGGTGTAAGCGAACAGAGCTTCATGTGTTTTCAAGCCCTGTTAGAAATGGTTGGATCCCTACAGAAGTCAAGGTCTGATATCTACTGGTGGGTTTAATTATTTTGCCCAGTTTTACAACTAAATGGCATTAAACATTATCTACCAGGCACAGAGATACTTCTTAAATGTATCAGCAGTGTTTAACACCTTCATTTGCTTAAATACTCTAACATCTTTTCATGATATATGACATTGTTTTCAGGGGTAGCTATGGTTGTATTGACACAACAATCATAACCACTGGGGCCTAATTTTAACTCTGGCACATGGAGGTGCACTTGCCAGCAATTACAGTGGGCTTGCATCTGCTTTTTCAGATTTGAAGTTATCACATTACTCTTGTTCCCTATAACATTCATCTTGTTTCATTCCTTCTGTGTCGTAATGAAACAGATTGCTTTCTCTAAATCATTAATTCAAGATGAAACTCAACTGAACTCCAAAGTCTTAGGAAATTTGGGCAGATGAATAAATGTATGAAAGCTCCAAAGACAGAATTGCTTGTCTGCCAAGTTACTTCGTTGAGATTAAAAGATGCTGTCATTTAATTGAAATAAATTATTGCTTAAAACTCACCAACCAAAGACTCAATAAAATGACTTCTAGGATTAGCAATCTTTTGAAGATGACAATACACCCCAGAATAAAATCCATATTTATTTTATATGTCAAATTAAATGAGACTATTGAAGAGTTTTTGCACTTTGCTCATCCTTTTTTTTTTTTTTTTTTTTTTTTCCCATGGCCTACTTTTGAATTTACTTAAATTAATGTAGTTAGAACTCAGTCCTCTGAAGATAGGGAAATTATTGTAGCAAATAGCTGCTGCAAGGAAGAAGATCAGGCAAGTATGTGCTATATTAAAAGAATTCTTTATGAAACTGCCTTTACAGGGAACTACTGAAAACCATAACTTAAAAAGAAGTCCACAAGGCCAAATTTTTAGAAATGCTGCCAGAAAGAGAAATCCCTGTTGCTGTTGTCCATGATAATGGCTACCACTGATTGCATATTTGATCTGTATGCAATCATGGGTCTGTCTGAAGCTATGTATTTTAATCCTATTTAAGTAAAGCTAAATGGAAGTGGAGTCAAATGTCTTACTTCACAGTGATACCTACAAGTGATATGATGTTAGCTGGATGCCTAGTAAAGCCAGAGGACTGTTTTGAAATGGAATTTTTATTTTTGAACTGATTGCAGTCGTAAGCTGAAGGAATATATTGAAAGGCTGTGCATGTGTGTAAGCACTCAAAGCAAAAAAGTGGCAGAGAAAGAATGGAAAATCAGCAAGTGAACAAGAGAAGAGGTGTGAGTGTGGCCTGAGTAGATGCAAAGACATGCCCTTTGTTATAGAACTCACTGGGGAGGCAGCTTTGTAATTATCATCAGGAGCGCACTCATGGTGCGGCCAGCCCATGCTACCAGCTTGATGCTGCAGAAAGGGAAAATTCTTGTGCTTTCACCTTTTCCCTCCCTATGGTGCTTCCTTATCTTGAACCTCCCCTCTGTTCTCCTTTCCCTGATTTCAGCTGATTTACCCCACTGATCGGTACAGGCAAAAATCACCTCTTTACTTTCCTGCTGTTTTGTAGTTCCAGCCTACTCACCATGTCAGATGTATGAGAGGATGGCAGGAGCAGAAGGCCAGGCCCTCTTGCTCTTGTCAGCAGCAAGCTGTTAGTTCAGCTGCGGTCATTTTGATAATCCATGCCCTCAGCTGTATCAAGGGCATGGGTGGAAGAAGTGCACACAGATTCTTGTAACACCTTGGCTTTTAGGCTTGTTCTGCTTGCTGTAAATTCTTATTTTTCAATAAGTGCCAAGACTTTTAAATAACAGCTCAAAAAAAAAAAAAAAAAAGCATCAAAGCATCTACCTTCCTATGGGATGAATTTCACCCTAAAAAAAGCATATTTCTCCTCACTGGTAAGGATGAGAGTTAGACTGCCCTCATAGGAAATTTTAGTGACCTGCAAACTGCTTTTACTTTGCCCTTTTGAGGACAGGCTCACTGTGGCTTTATAAAAGGTCTTGTGGTTGCAAGGGGAATGTAACTAGACACAAGACACTGAAGTGACAGAAGGAGACAGACACAGCAGAGCAGGAACTCTACCTGACACTTCCCAGGCGTTCATGAACTTCATGCACTGTTCAAAAGCAGTGAAAGCAGCAGTATGACTTTTCTCATGGTAATGCTACCGGGTTCTTGCCTAGTCTGCTCAGGGTGTTGCAGCCCCAGCCCATTCATTGTACACCTCCAATACGTATGGAGATGGCAGGGTGATAGCTCTGAATGTGAAATTCCATTTTTTTGAGTCCATCAGGTTCCTTGGATTGCTCAATCAGTCCTCACAGTATTTTTCTTAAAGATGGCTAAATGGGGGGTGATATGGGGCAGTAGTTCACCTCACTCATTACTCTGCTCATCACTTAGACTTCAGATATCAGTTTGTGTGTAATTTCCTCTTGTGTTCTCCCTTTATAATGACCAGGAAAGATTTTAGCATAGGCTTTGAATAAAATCAGTAGATTTACTGGGTTGGATGCATCTAATCTTTCCAGTGCTTGTTGACTGTTCATAAAGCATCGTTGTACAATAGGCTTAAATGGATTTTTGTTACCTTGAACAATTCAGAGTGCAGGCTTCTGGTGATAGACAGCATCATGTTTAGAAAAGAGAAAATTTAACAGTAAAAATCTGTGTCTTCTGAATGAAAAGAATAACTGGTAGCAGAAGTAAACTACTTCCTTATGGGTGTGAACAGGGATTAACTTTTTCAGTGATTAACCACTACCATTAACTAAAAATGCTAGGAATTGCAGAACTCTGTCTTCTATTCTAGGCCACGAAGAACATTTGTTCTAATATTTGCTGATGGCATTGTTGGGTCTAAAAAGGAATCAAGATCCTATACATAACTTATGGGACTTTAATACACTGTATTAGCAACCAAAGGTTGGATTTTACCTAGCTTGAAAACTATTGTTTTGCTTTAAAGTTTTCCACAGGTTATTTTTCCTGATGGAATCCATCAGGGCTGCTGAATAACCTTTACTAATCTTGCTTGCTTTTTACCAGCAACCTTCTGTCTGAGAGTAGCTGAGGAGGCAGAGCTGGAGCAGACATTGCAGACCAACGAGAATGTGGGAAGGATTAAAGATTAAAGTGGAATTAGGTCATCTCTTCTATGGTGCTTTGGCTATGCCAAAAAACATTGCTTCTAAAGTCTGGTCCTGCATTACAGGAAAAACCAATTCACAATGGAGAAAGAAATAAAAAGCATGGCCTAATGGCAAACTACAGGTCAATAAGAGACTCAAGGATGCAACACTATCTCCTCCCCTCTTGCAAAGAAATTCATACAATGCACTTTAACAGGTGCAGTTGTAATGTAGGGCTTACTGAATTCTTACACTGCCCAGCTGCAGACTGGCTGCACTCCTTCTTGGTTTATACTTTAATTAGTTAATTTAAAAACTTAAGATCTACAAAAATTTAACTTGCCATGCCTACATGAGGTGGATGATAAGAAGCTGGTTATTCTTGACATACCGTAAAATGCCAGTTATCCTCTCTCTCTCTGGTCTTATAGTTTGCTGAACACTATTGGGGGTTGGGAAGTATTGTACAGAAGCTGTTATGGCTGCTGCTTGCTGCTGTTCTCTGCTGAGGCAATGGTCTGATAGCTGTAGAGATGTAGTTGCTTTGTATTAGTATGCTGATGCAATGGTTTGTGTCCCTCTCTTTTTTTATTGCTAGTGGGCTAGGAAAAGATGAGGAAGAAGCAAGGGGAGGCATGTAGTGTGAGATACTTCTCCTGAAGCTCCTAAATTATCTCCCATGGATAATCTAAAAGTCAAATCAGAACAGGTATGTTACATTGAAGAGAGTATGTTAAGGTCATGAATATTTGGCACTGACATCTTGTTCAAGTTTATTGGAAAATAGAAAAAAGGATAAGATTGTGTTGATAGTATTATATAAAGCATAATGATAACATGTGCTGTTTTCCATCTCCTTATACTAAGAAAATTTCAAATGCAAATTTCCTTAAAAATACATTTTCTACACTGATACTGCAATGTGTTGGATCATTTCCTTCCTATTTGAATGCCAACATTTGAGAATGCTAGATCTGAAAATGCCTTGCATAAAATACACTGAATAAAAAGAGTATTCAATAGTGGGGTAACATACATGGTGTTCTCTCAAGTGAAAATGATACTGAATGCTCAGTAAAAAAATTTGGATGTCTGGTAGAAATCCAAGTTAGAACTGTGGTAAGGCTATCTTATAAAAGTGTGTAATTGGTTCTCAGAAGTCCAGCACAGAAATGGTTTCTAAGAGGATATTTGTTGTATTTACATCTGCTGCAGTAATATGCCCAGCCTGTTGTACTTTAAGAATCTTATTTGGGCTAAGTGTATTCCTCATATTTAAATGAGTAGAAATTTTAATATAATTTACATCTTAACATATCCTTTTTTTCCTCTTTCTTCTACATGTCCCTTACCCTTCCACCTCCCATCTCATTTATGTGGACATCTCAGGTTGTGAAGACAGATGCCAGTAGTCAGTGGGACTGTAGGACAGAAGTACTGATGTAGTGGGAGAAACGTTGGGTTAGACACGGGTCAGAGCTCAGGATCAAGTATTAGTGGACCTGTGAGATATGACGAAGGCAGATACTTATTTCTCTAACTCTCTAGAAGAAAGGATTATGTTTACTTACAGAACACAATTAAAAATAAATGTAATCTTGGCCCTGGGGTAAGAGAATGCAGAAGGCATGAATGGGGACAGATTTTCAACAGAGTGTGAAAAAGAAGGATTGGAGTTAAAATAATTAGGATGTCTCAGGACAGAAGTGCTGCAAGGGCTATGGAATACTCAGGGAAGAGATGGGAACTCTACGTAACAGTACATCCATGTGCACAGAACTGCCATCTGCTATTTCCCTGCCTCTTTTGATCAGGTGGTAGGAGCACAAAATAATTATTCATGCGATTACTTAAAGGATGTCATTCAAATGAGAGCTGCCTTAAAGGACAAGGGGTCACAATCAGTATAAATACTGATACTGATTTATAAAATCAGTATAAATACTGATTGTGTATTTTAGTGCAGGTATTTTAGTGCAGACTTGCTAGGTTCCATTCTTGTCTGCCAGGACAGTTTCAGTTCCTTTTACTTTTTCTATCTTCACCATCTCCCTGTTCCCACCCCTTTTTCTACCCAAACTACATCTTCCCAGTTCTGTTTTTCCACCTCCTAGATCTTCATTTCCACATTTTCACCTGAAAGACAAGATCCTGATGCCAAAACGTATGAATTGCACATGAGTATTGTTCTCTTGTAGCTGCAGGTTTCTGTATGTCATATGACCTATAGCAACTCTACTGTGCACGTATGGTTGAGGAATGACTTGACTGGAAGCAGGGACTTGGTTCCCAGAGAGCAGCATATGTTGGCAACTTCTGTGGCTGCTCCCAGTTCAAGGATTGGTCCGGAGAAAAATGATGAATGGATATTAAGAATGTATAATCTCAAGCAGATCCCACTTTTCTGCTCTGTTTACCAAGATAAGCAGATGCCTTCTTTCTAGGAATGTAGCCTAGACAATCTGGTGCTTTCTAGGGGATGTTGTAATTACATTGTTATAAATACCTTAAAAGATTATAGTATTTCAATATTTCATTTAAATGATTACAAGGAAAATGACTGTCATTATTTTCTACTGAGCTGTTGCAAACTGACTTGTAAGGAATTATCCTGGGACCTCAGCAAGAGGTGGCACATTCCATGTTTTGGACTAATTATTGTCATATCGCATTTTTCCTTACCTCTTTGGAGCTGCTGAGTAAGCATGAGATGTGCATAAAAATGAAGAAATATGGCCATCACTTGCTCAACTAAAAATATTGAAAATAGAGAAAAAGTTCTTAACTAGACAAATTGAAATTCTTCTAGTTAGACTGTTCCACTGCAATTTTTCTGATGTCAGTACAAAGAAAACAACAGATGATACCAATTGTCCAACTATCCATAACAATTTGTAAACAATGCTCTTTATGCTAGCGGAGAGAAAATCATGATAGAAATGCAATTTAAAAAATCAAAACAAAAAGTAAGATTTCAAACAAAATCTCATGAGAGCCAGAGATCATACTGTTGTTATGTGAAAGTTAACAATGCCATTTGAAAGAAGCATTTCATATGTATTTTTATTGTTGTCTTAAATAAATGCTAACCAAAGTTGTCTTCAGGTTTCCCATTTGAGATTGAGTCTTCCTGGTGGCAAAAAGGTGTGATAAAACTCTTTAGCATAGAACTTTTGCAGTTGTGAGCTGCATGGCTTCATCACAAAAATAATAGGGTGAAAATGCTATTGTTTCAGAGCTCATGGGTGCTGCTCAAAATTGTGCAGATCTTGTTGCATTCATGCTGAAGTTACTGCTGGATTAGCTAGAACTAGTACGGCGTTGGATCCCGCAGTGACTGGGCATGGTGTTGCGAGGCTGATTTTTGCTTTGTTTTCTTTGCTTTAGCTCTTGTGACTACTTGCTACTTAAATATAAAATAATTGTGATTGAATGGGACCTCTGGGGGTCATCTGGTCCAACATCCTGGTCAAAGTAGGGCCAGTCCTGAAGATATACTAGGTCTCTCAGGACCTTGACCTGTTGAAAATCTCCATGGATCTGTGTTCCCCAGGCTTTCTGGATAACCTGTTCCAATGCTTGATCACTCAGTGTGCTCTTTTTCTTCTTCAATCTGACCAGAATTTGTATTGCTACTGCAGCACTGTGGCCTGTTGTTCTTCCATTGGTCACTTACAAAGAGTCTGGCTCCAGCCGCATTCCCCCTCCCGGGCTTTAGGGACTGGAAAACAGCCCCTAGAGGCCATGTTAGTTCTCTATGCCTGAGGCAGCAGGAAGCCCAGCTCCCTCAGCTGTTCCTCATCTGCCCTGTGACCTTGTCAGTGGCACTTGTATTCTCTACTGTTTAGCAGTATTATTTTGTACCTGAAGGTTCAAGAATGAGCACACAACTTGAAATGCAGCTTTATCAACAATGACTAGAAGGTAAATGACTTCCCTCAAAACACTGGCTATGCTTTTGCTAGCAGAGTCCAATCTGTAGTTAACATTCACTGTAGCAGAGGCACACTGCTGACTCACTCTAAACTTCCCGTTCACCACTTTCCTTCCCACTTTCTTTTTCTCCACGTATGCTACTTAGCCAGTTGGTTCTTACCCTGTACCGTTGTCTGGGGCTATTTTCTCCTGCATGCAAATCTTTGGATTTGCCTTGATATTCAGGAGGATCCTGTCAACAATGAACACCTTTAGCTTGTCAAGGCAAGCTGAATGGCAGCTCAGCTCTCCTGTATATCAACATAACAATTTGACTTGGCTGAGCTTAGGTAAATGAGTTATGAGCAGAGCACTGCAGTTTGCTGTTCCAACAGCTTCCCTGAAGGAGAGAGCTGTGTCTTTCAGAGATCTGGCAGCCTTCAGTTTTGGCCTCTGTCCTTTTTTACTTGGCTCCGCATTTTATAGGGTTGCCTTGATGTTTCTTTTATTTCATTCAGTTTTTGCCTTTTTGAATATACTGAGTTCTTGAATCGTTCCTATCACTTACTGAATTCCAAGCTCATATTCTGGTCTTTGCTGGCTTCTGAGGGTATTAATCAATTACATCAAAATAGAATTTTGTTTGTATATCACAATTTTTTTATTATTTTTTTTTCCCCTCAGGGATCAGTGGCATCAAGGAATTACTGCATTTAGATTCAAATCTAAAAAAGAGTTAATCTGACAAGCATCCACTGGCAGGGGTTGGACTCGGCATAAGAGGAGGGTTAGCTGACTTTGACCTTTGTGTTTAGAGCATTAGCTGATATTTTGAGTGTGATGTTTGTGTCTCTTCTGAGCTTGAGGTAATTCAGGCTTGCCTCTCAGAAGTTTTTTAACCTCCAAACCCAAGGTATGCTTTTCTGCTGAAGATGTCCTGATTTTTTTATTATTTTTTTTTTTAGTTAGAAGAAACTTTCCTCTTTCTAGACATGCAAAAAAAAAAAAATAAAAAAAATCTTCTTCTCAGGTCCTTGATCCCTGATTTTATATTTTATATTAAAAGGAAACAAAATCATCCCACCTAAAATTACCATTTTTCATTAGGCAGAAGAAATATCTTTTTGAAAACATTACTCAATCAAAAATATTTTCTTAAAGTTTGAAGTCCCAGAGTGAGTAGTATTACTAAGTGCTTACAGAAATTCTTTGAAGTCTTAAAATGGGACTTATTTGCAGATGGCAGACAATTAAATTATTTATAACAGAATAAAGCTCTGCCAATATCACTTCTGTTTTATTATTTCTAAATAGAAATCAGTGCCAACTGCATTCTTTTGCACAATCCAGCTCAAGCTGTGTATTACTTTTAACACAGATACCTTTTAAAATGTGATTTCTTGAAAATAGGATTGTCTCTATACTGAACTTGAATTTCAAATCAAAGAAATATACTTTGGTCTTTGGTAAGATTGTCTTACATTGTTTTTGTATGCTTTTGTTAAATCATAGTATCTGATTTGTTGGATGCTAAAAATTTGTAATCAAGGACTTAGCAAACATTTACTGAAGATGGGAAAATACAGGAAATAATGTTGCTAAGTGTTTTTTGAAATGACAAAGGAGACTGTTAAATGACATTTCAAGATGTGAAAAAAATCGAAGTGATAAAGACATGTGATGGATATAATGCACAAACAATTTTAAAACAAAAAACAAAAACCACCAACTCTTAAAAGACTCTTAAGACCAACAAGACTCCTAAGAGTCTTTTTTAAATAGTCAGGAGATGGTCAAAAGAAGAATTAGTACTTTGTTAGCTGTAAGCTCACTTCTCTATATCACAATATATGGAAAACAGAAGTACTAAAAACTAAATTATTGGTATTCTGTGAACCAAAATATAAGTACTAAGAAGCCTTTTGTAAGTTTATTGAACATTAAAATACAAACTTTTGAAATAATTTGTCAGAGGAGTAGAGTAAATACTATAAATAACTCTTGAAGTCTCATTTTTCTGGTGTGATCTCATTATTTATAAATTTTGTTCTTATTTATTTCTAATGTTTATGATGGGAGACACGTTATGCATAATTAATGAATTAAAGTACATTCACAGAAGTGATTACAACACCATGAAGAAAGCACTGGACAAATCTTTCTATTTTTCCTTGCCTCAATAGAGTTTTGTTATCACAGTGAATTTAAAGCATGAGAAGTTCTGAAATCTGGAGGTGTAGTTGTTTTGTCATATATACTTCTAACTGATATCTGTTGAAAAAATTCTGGTAAGCTGAGCTTAAAAGAGTGAATAAGCTTGTGTGGTTAGGGGTGACATATGACACTTCTTCCCCCCCCCTCAAACTCAGGCACATGTTTGCATGCTAACACACCATATGCCACCCAAATCCATGTTAATATTGTGCATTTTATGATTAATACATATCTTTGCCTGTCTCTTTTCTTGTTCAGTGTGGGTGTGAGTCTCCAATCTTCTAACTCATATAGTAGTTGAAAGTAAATTTTGAGCACACTGGAAACCTGTACTTGCTCTGTCTCCCTTTGGTTTGCATTTAGCAGTATAAGTAGGAAGCAGTGGGAGAATCAGTCCCTGTTTGTTTTACTGGCTTTGCTGTTGCCACAGAATACAATCTCCACTGTGAATGAGGAAGGGGCTGTTTCATGTTCTCCTAAACCAGCACCTGTGATGTTACTAGTAATAGGACTAGAGGGAATGGCCTCCAGTTGCACCAGGGGAGGTTTAGGTTGGAAATGAAGAGACGTTTCTTTTCAGAAAGAGCAGTCAGGCATTGGAACGGGTTGCCCAGGGAGGTGGTGGTGTCACCATCCCTGGGGATGTTCAAGGAAAAGTTGGACCTGGTGCTTAGGGACACAGTTTAGTGGGTGACATTGGTAGTAGGGTGATGGTTGGACAAGATGATCTTGGAGGTCTTTTCCAGCCTTAATGATTCTTTGGTTCTATGATTCTATTTATCATCACTTTCTTCATTAACTCAGAGAGTTGTGCTTCCAGCACCATTTGCTGGAGGTATCAGTGGAGTGGGCTTTTTGGTTCGTTTGTGGGGGTTTCTTTTTAAAAATTGAGTATGTAGAAATTTTCTAGCAAACCATCATGTTCTCGAAGCTGAGGTATGAGGTGTTGGAAAAAGCATCTCCTTTTGATTGCTGTGTTTTCTTTCACCTTAAAAGCATAGCAGTCAAAGTAGTGCTGCAGGAAGATCTGTGGCAACCAGCAATGCTGTTTTACTACTACCCCTGCCCCTGCATGCGTGCACCAACACACACGTGTGTTCATACCTGCGATTTGTTAAAGTAGAAAGGATGATACAAACTCTTCTTATCTGCCTGTCTGTGAGGTCAGCTGACATATTTGAACAACTATCGATATCAGCTACAGCTAGTCAAACTCACTTTGCCCAAAGTGAAAAACCACTTACATAAACTTACACGGTTCTAGACAAGTAGCATGGAGTTTCATGTAATGAACAGAAAACCTGTTTAAGTCTCTTTTATTACATGGACTCTTTGTAACAGGAGATGTAATGACATTAACCTCTTATCTGCCTTGTAGTGTTTGGAGTATCATATTTAAGCAAGGCACTTGAAAGCTCTTAAGTTATTCAGAGCACTGGTTCATTTTAAAATAGGTTACCTTGGGCATGGTCATTGTCAATTTGATATATTGCTGTCAGTTTGTTGCCTAAAAAAATACCAAGAAAAAATTGACTCATTCACACCTTTTCTACATTTTCTCTTCCTTTTAAGATGCCATAGTAAGAAATAAAATTGATCTAGAGATTTACAAAGTACCTTTTATTTTTTATTTTTTTAATCTTGACAATGTGGTGTCAGTTGCACTTGACAAAATGATTAAAATCATCCTATTAGCATTTGATACCGTTTCAACCTGTTAGGATTCTGGGTGACAAGTCAGTATGTACTTGGCAAAGAGATGTCAAGAATCTGCTCAGTTCCCTGTGCAATCTTAAAGCAATTTAGCTCTGTTGGAGTACATAGTGTAACAGAAAGCAGGCTGTCCTCAAGTAGCTTATTATTTGGATATTTTTATTTTATTTTTTTTAATCTCTCAGAAAGTTAGGTCTGAGAGAGTCTTGCAAAATCATGGAGATTTGATAGATGGCTAAACTGATCTGTTCGTCTATGCAGGTACTGAGCTGGTTGACAATTTTTCACTATAACAATTTAGTAAAGTTTGGCAATTTAAAGCTTTGCAGAGTTTAGCTGAGCCACTTTTCGTAGAGTTTAGACTAGTTAAAAAAGTCAACTAGCATAGCCACAAATGCTAATCATGCATTTGCCTCAAGTGTAACAGTGTCTAACAGAGTATTGTGTGCCAAAATAATAACAGCAATCAGTGAGGTGCCAAACGTAACCACAGTCTGAAGGTAATTGGATGAATGACAGGATTTGGTCATTTGGAACTACTTTGTGATGGGTGTCAATGAAATTTTCCATAGAGCTGGGTTTTAAAATAAAAAAGTAGGATCTACTAAATCAGTATTCAGACCAGAGGGAGTCTGGGATTTTGTTATAAAGAACAGCACACATAGAGACAAAACAGTCTCTTTTGGTGTTTACAGCTCTTAGAGTTCATTCTGTGTGGCAAGCAGGCCATGAGAACAAATCAGTTTGTTGTGGATGTGTCACAATCATATAACATTTAACTAGCTAACCAAACTAGTTAACTAATGAAGAGAGTTAGGCTGACCTTACAAAGCTGAGCTGGCCAAGCTAGCAGGTCTTAGTTTCTAGTATGGGTTGTTTACACTTTCCGGACTTGCACTAAAAGTATTTGGTTGATTTGGGGACGAATGCAGGTTTGATCTATGTACTCTGTGGGTATTTCACCTGTGTACAACTCAGCTATGTTTCACTTCTGGTCCATGTGTACTATTTTTAATAGAGCATAAGGTGGGAACCCCCAGCAGTTGATACATCAAGGTGAGTAATGCTGTGCTCTTTGCAAGCTTAATTAAGATTCTCCTTAGGTACTCCAAAGGGGAAAAGTATTGGTAATTCTACTTGCAGAAATCACATATCATGCTGTAAAATGTGAGTGTTAGGGATTTATTTGGCAGCCTGCAAGCTTGTTTTGATCTTGCAGAGGAACAGCTCTTTGTTAACCAGGTTGCACAGAGGCATTACTTGGTTGCGTAGCTTTAAAGCCAGAGAAATTTGGTCTCCGTTTGTGAATGCAACAGGATCTCAAGTAAGACAGGTCCACCGTTCCATGTTTTTGAGGTAGTTCCTAATTTCTACTAACTAGTATCCTGAAGTATAAAACCAAACTAGGTCAAGGTGAGCCTTTAAGTAGGGAAATCTCAAAAACATTGCACAAGTTATGAAATAAAAGGCTAATGACACACCTGGAATAACCCTGTCCATAAAGTTGGAATTCTATGTATCTCCCTGCGCTGCTAGGGTTGCTTGTTTGTTGCAGCCAAGTCCATGACATCTCAGGTTTGTGTTAATCTGCTGGTTCCCTTTGGAAAGTCTCTATTTCTGTCTACTTTTCTGCCCCATTCTGCACTCTGGAAGTACGTGTGTGTGTGGGGAGGGATGGATAATACACCAATATAGCACAATGGTGGTATTCGTCACAGTAGTTTTGAACCAAGAGCACATTTAGTCTCTCTGATACTAGAGATCCATTTGGTGCAGGTTGTCCCTGCATGACCATGGGTCTGGATACCGTTTCTAACCCATTATTTAAAAAGTCTGTGACTTCTATAAAATGGGGAGTTATTGTAGTCTGGTCCTATATTACCATTTAATCCAAATTAAGGCATATCATGAATTTCATTTGACTTTTATGGGCTAAATGAAGTGATACCTTATCCAAATGATCACACGTTATTCCTCCTTAAATAAATTAGCTTAGTAGAGTTTTATTCACTGTAGACAAAGTTCAGCTATTTTACATCAGTAAATGATTTTAATTAAAAAAACATAGACGTGATGAAGAATATCATACCAGATTTTCTTGACCTCTGGGTCAAGAAATACATTTTTGCCATTCTTACTTCATTAAGCCGTTTTTAAACTCTTACTTTGTCAGTTATATTGTTTTTCTGCCTTATGTCTGTGTTTTCAAAATTCTTACTGGAGGAAAAACAAACAAACAAACAAACAATATGGCATCAGAAAAAGCCATGCTGGGAGTTATCTAAGTTGTTCCATGTCGCACTCTTCATAAACAAGGTTTCCCTCTAAAGAAAAAGTTTGATATTATTTTTCAAAAATACCTGATGCTTTCTGGACTTTTATTAGAATTCAAATATAGAATGTCACAGATACTTTTGTGGTATTTGAAAAGATCTTCTCACATTTTCTAGATAACCAACTCTCTGAAGCTGTAAGAACAATTCTGAAGGCCCTTATAGTCATCTGTATCTCTTTTATTCCATCTTTGCACACTCAGAATAAAGTTTTATTTTATTTTCATGTCATAAAATTATTAAGAGAGAGGAGGTTTTTGTATTTTTGTATTTTTTTTGATGAAATTGGAGCCTCTTTCAGGAGAGAGTAGGTTGTGGGATAGGAAAAATACATATAACAAACTTCCCTCACAACCGTTTCTTGCTGATTGCTGAGAGCCAAGAGATTTTTCAAAATATCATTGCACTTCAGCTGCAGTTTTGCTTATAGCTTATTACTGGAGAGTAGGATGTCAGACGTACTGTGATGTATGTTGCTGTTACTTCCAGTGTTTTGCATTAGTACATTTCCATTTTCTTGCATCTACAAGAGCTTCCTTATTGTTATTTATAAATTTGGACTTCCTCCTTCTATATTCTTTTCCATTCTGTTTCTTTTTACTTGATGCAAAGAGCATAGCTGCAATTAAAAGAAGTTTTGCCATTTTCAGTACACATCAATTTTCAGTATACTAAAGAGATGCATATCAACAGTTCAGAGGATGATGAGCTCTGCATTAAGTAATTTTTCCTCCAAAATAACCCAACCAAAAAAATTCTCCTATTGCAACTGAGTAGGTAGTATTAATACTTTTTTAAAAGGTACATATAAAGAATAAGAAAAAGAATAAGGGCGTATCCAAATGCACAATGTATAGTGTGTGTGAAGTCATCAAGACATGATTTAATCCCTAGTAAATATCTTACTGAGTTTAGTGACATTCAGGTGGTACTTAAAATGTTCACAGAATTATGCAGAAAGGAACATTACTTTCTTGACAGTAGGCATGAAGAAAGAAAAATGTTGGTAAAATTAAACTTTAAGGCATTTTCAGAAAATTGATTTTACTAAACATAGAAGTACTTCTGTATTGTTTACATTATTATTGTTTTTATTTTTATTTATGTTTATTGTTCATGCTGAACTGTATCTTTTACAGTGCTCATACACTAGCTGTGGAAAAAAACCTCCATATATTTAAATTTGATCACACACACCTTTTTACTTCTGTGACCTTTTTTCTTATATTCTACAATGACACCAGTAATGGAATGAAGGAAATCTAACCAAAATATTCCAACAGATTGTGACTAGATCTGGAATGATCTATGAAAATATAGGTTATTTCTATAAGTGTAAATATAAGTGACAATGAATTAGGGGGAAAGGAAAAGAAACGAGAAGAAATCAAAGCAATATGAGTACCAAATTGAACAATTGATATTAGTGACTGTGTTGAGCTTGCCAAAATTACCTCCCTTAGCACTTCATTTTGTACTCGATCTACAACTGGCAAATGCCTTGTAAATCTACTACAGCATAAGTCTTTGTCTCAAAAATATGAGGAAACAAAACAGTAAGTAGCTTGCATCAATAAATTTAAGTGATAATGATCTTAGGGTTCAAGTGTTTGAAACAATTAGCACCTTCTGAGGTTACTTAAATGCCAACACACAACTGATTTCCTAGGGGAATTTTAAAAAGCCTCATGCTGCAAACAAAGAACTGAGACATTTTTGTCTTGATGAATAATTAAAATTAATTCTCTGTTTTGTTAGAAATCATTGTAATATTGAACTTTGGTAAAAATTAGAAAAGCTGGAGAAAATTGAGCCACAATATTCTCAACAATTTATTTGTTTTTTAAACATCACTCTATATCTTCTTTTTTTCCAACACTTCCTCCGGACTTACATGCTTTGCCATAATTCCATTAATTTCCATAAAACATAGGAATAGCAGTATAGATTACACAAGAAGGAAGAAGAAGCAAAAATGAGCAAGATATTTGTCTCCCAGTTAATACCGAACTATACCAAAATATCTGATAAATGCTTGAGCACTGGGATGTGAGAGGAAAGAAGTCAATTCTAAGAATTAGGTTTGCTTTTTATGTATTCATGGTATATATATGGGAAAACAGATGTCTACATGCTGCTAAACATCTGTAAAACTGTGTTTTGTAAAATTATTGGATTGATTCAGAAGTGAATGAGTTAAATAGAACGAACTGTACGTTATGTGTGATCAAATAAAGTGTGAATTTTATAAAAACCCTTCTGTCCCAGGAATATTTGAATCATCACCAATTTGATTCTTGTTAGATGATGGGCCCAGCTGCAGAATAATCCAGGAGAACTCAATAAGTTATACTGAGGGATCTGACTAATTGCGCATATTGCACAATAGGATCTCTCTAAGGCTTTGGCCCAAGTGCTAGCTTGCCATTAGCAATTCAGAATGAGATGTTAATGAGAGATTCAGAATGAGAAGTCCTGGCCAGTGTTACCTGAATTACAATTTTTGTTATGGCACAGACTTAGAACAACTGCATTTGATCAGTGTTACAGCCAGAGAAAAGAATACAGTGGGCCTTGTGTAAAATTATACATGGAGAGGAGAAGCAGAATGAAGGCTGAAACTGAATTCCTTGGGTTCAGTGAACCATTTGTGTTTACTAAGGCTGCTTGAGCAGCTGAAGAAGGAACTGTCATTGGCTGTTTCTACTTACTGTTGTTGTTTATGACATTGCCTTAAGAGCATGAAGTGGTCCTACAACATGAACAAGGTTGTGAGGGAGTGACAGATATACTGCAATCTGTTGACTGTTTCTGTCTGCCCAGCATTTTTCACCTGTTCTTAAATAAGTTCTTACAACTAACATCACTCATTGGCTCAGCTTTGGCTGGCTGTGGATTCCTTTTGGAGCTGGCTGCACCTGGCTCTGTGCAACCTGGAGCAGCTCCTGGTCTCTTCTCACAGAGGGCACCCCTGGAGCCCCCTGCTACTAAAACCGTCATATAAGCCCAATACAGAGTCACTTTATTGAAAGGACATGATCTTCATATCATGCAAAATGTTTCTTGAACATCTTCTGAACTGCTGTCTGTGCAACAGTTACAGATCAAGGAGAAGCTTCAACTTTCTTTGAGGAGAGACTTCAACTTCCAAGCTGAACATAAATTTTGTGTGAAAAGAGGGAGACAAATTGATCTCTGCTCTTATTGCGTGCTTAACCATGGTGGAAACTTAGGCAGAGTCAGCTTTGGTTACACAGGATTTATCTACTTTTTACATCTCAATTCCATTTTATATAGGAGTACTTAAATTGGGTTAATCCAGTGTAAATGGTATATACTAGAGCAACTACTAAAGAGAGAGAAAATATAAGCCATATTAAAAATAATAAAAAATAATAAAAAAAAGATAAACAGGTAAAAAGAGAGAAAATGCATATACTCCTTGCATAAAGACAGACGGGAAGTTTTTGTTTGTCTTGCTGGATGGACTCAGCTCTCAAATAGTAGTGAACTAAGAAAAAGAAAATAATATTGAGCAAGAAACCAAACCCTCACAAGTTGTTTAGGTCCCTAGAAAAAAATGGCAACAGAAGAGTTGTCACCATTGCTGTGAAATCAGTAATTTATGAAGAGACAGGCAGTACCACAGATGGAATACAAGATATTAAATGGGATGCTAAACACCAGTAGCATAGTGGTGACACTCTGAAAACTAGTCCCTGTATAGCAGGCAGGATCAGATAAAGAAGTTGCTAGGTAAAGTCGCAAAGTGTGGCTAACAAAAAGGTGTCAAGCTGAGAAGGTTAATTCAGTGGGAAATATTTCATTGAATTAGTTAAGTCCTCCTCTGTTGTAACCACTTCTTCTATACCAAAATGAAATCTAACTGCTAGTAGTTAAAAGATGATAGAGAAATCATATATAGAAGAGCCTGCAATTTGGGATGAATTGGCTACAGTTTTGAGGTAGAGAAGTCTGGTGTAGTTGGGGGGTGGTATTTTTTTTTCAAATACAGAAATGAATGGCTATTAGACCACTGAATGGCGATCAGACCAAGAAGTGGTATTGGTATTCTCCATTGTACTGGATAAGATGATCAGCAGAGCATGTAAGGACAGGGCAAGCACTTAATTGTACGTTCCCAGAATAATATACTAGCCACCAATGATTTGTGATTCAAGAGTTTTCTAAGAAAATCATTGACTCTATAATAGTTTGTTTGTTTGTTTGTTTTTTGAACTCATCCAATTTCTTTTCATGTATTTGTGGACTTAAAATATTCATAACACCTGATGGCAAGATGTTCCGCTCCTACTTATTGTGGCATGAAGAAATTTAGAACAAATAAAAGGAAGCTGTTTTTCCTTTGGTGGTTAATTACATAGTCACGGGATGTTGTTGATATCAAAGTGTTGGTTTCAAGAGCCATTGAACAAATTTATGGAAGGAAAATCCAGCTAGAGTGATTAAATGCAAAAACAGAACTTCTGACTCTGAAAGTTCATAAGTTGCAAATACATGCAAACCAAGAGGATGCCTTAGGAGAAGTATGCCCTGCCTATAAATCCAGGTACAGAATGTTAATCTGATTGATCTTTGTTGTAGCTCAGATCAGTTTCCATATGTTCTTCACTGAATTGTCAGTATTGCTTAATGACCTTAAAATTGAAAGAAAACCAAATGAAAATCATTTTGTTGTTCTCATTCCTTAGCTCCTTCCACACTGATAGTCTAATGTAGAGTTAGTTTCTGAGCAAGATTTTGTAAAGTGTAGGAAAACTTTGTACCTCTGTTCTCTCTGTTCAAGGAGGTCTTATCAGGTATTTATGAGCATTTCCTTCTCTCTCTGATGATATTATCACAGAGTGCTGCTGAAAGCTCTCATGTCGCTTGAAAAAGTTTGATATATCCATACGCAGATGATTCCTTCTCACCATAAGGGATATCTATCCTTCAGTATCTCAACAGATACCAAAACAGTTCCTTGGGTTTCATTTTGCTCAGACAACTAGAGTTGTGCCATAATGTAGCTAACTGAGAAACAGCTGGGCATAGTTATCCAATAGCTAGAAATCTAAATATAATCATGCATCTGAACAGTGCATCAATTCACAACAGTTCTTGTTACTTGTAAAACTGCAGATTTCACTAGATCCATCAAATTACAGGTACCAGCTCTCTTGCTAGTCCTGTAATTACTCAGACCTGTCAATGCCATAGGAGTCAGAAAACTTCATGAATCAATTCCACGGAAATTCTCATTCTCTGCATTGAGGATTAACTCTGTGTCACTCATGTGGCCCTGAGGGTTTGAGAGTACACCCAGGCATTCACTAGCTGCCATACAGCCCTCCTGACAGCCAGCAACCCTCAGAGGTTGGTTCAGCTTCTTCTGATTTCAGTGTTGTGCTTTTCATATAGCCCTGCGCAGCAGAGAGGAAGGATGACCTGCTACTGTTTGGGTAAACTAGAAGGTCTCACTTGTGTTTTCAGCTGCTGTGCTGTCCTCTACGGAGAGGTTTCTTATCCCTGTGCATCTGTTACCCTTCAGGCAGTACTTTCTCCCTGTTTGTTCTGATTCCTTTCTTGATAGATGATGATTGTCTTTATTTGTCAGCCTTTCCTTCAAAGAGGATTCAGAAAGGTCAGCACTTCAATCCCTAAACTCATTCAACTCCTTTCCTATGCAGCAGTTCATCTGGCTATTTTTCATAATTAAAATAAGTAGTCCTGCTTTCTTCAAAATGGACTTTGTAAGGCATCATCTGTGATATTAATAAGTCTTTGTCTCAATGAGAAGTTGAGACAACTCACACATCTCTGCTTGGTGATTTCCTGGTGTGACTTGTGCATGCAATCTCTACCAAGCCATTGTGTTAAGTGATGCATTTAATGTAATTATCCATTAAAAGTTTTGTTTGCTATTTGTACATGGATTATTACTGGCTCCTGACTGAGGCTAAGCACAATAATTGATATGTTTGGGATGAGTAGCTCTCAGCCCCTTCCTCCAAAGAAAATTGTATCATGTACTAAATCGCATGTATTTGAAGTTATAGTTATGGTATTAGATTTCTCTGACAAAATGCATTGCAGCCATCCTCAGTATCTCAACATGCAGTCAAGATCAACCACACGGCATATCTGTCTCCTTTTATATATGAGTCAAAAGTGAGCTGGCTGCAGTTCAGCTCAGCAAAATAGAGATGTTAATGACAGTTTAAGTGAAAGAGCGAAACTATCTAGCAAAAGCCACGTTGGCTCCTTTGAGTAGTATTTTTAATTGTTTAAGTGTTTGACTTTTTATGAGGGATTCTTTCCCCTTCATTGCTGTTAGTCATGCTCCAGTTAATAACCAAGTCAGTTTCTTGTCATCTACATGTGACTTACCCTGTAGCCTCCTCTTTTTTTTTTTTTTTTTCCCCCCCCTAAGGATTTAAGTTCTTATGCAAGCTTTTGTTGTATTGTAATTAGATTGCTATGTAGCATTGCTCATGGATCTAGTTACCATCACTTGGTGAGAACAACTCAAGAACTCATTTGGTTATAGGCTGGGCAGTTCTGTGGTGCCTGATCTTTTTGTCTTTCAACAACCTTGCCCACATTTAGGGATATATTAGGGTTTGGCAATAGATGATGGTGAGCAGCAATAGGGTCTTCTGGGATCTCTGAAAAAGTGATGTTATAAAAGGGCTTTAGGAACTTACTAAGATGAATTTCCCATACTAAAGGCAGGAAGAAACCTTCTCTAACTGCTTGTCTCTCTGTCTCAGTAGAGCTATTATCTTTATCTGAATGATTATTTTTTAATGCTTGTGACGGACTGTTCTGTTGCTTGCAGGAAAGAATGTTATATACAGTATATGTTGTGAAAAGTGACATTAAACAAATGTGAAAGTCTGCTTTCTTCCATCTCTATTGTTTTTCCTTTTGTTTCTGTCCAGCTTTTTGTCCATCCTCAGTTTTAAATCCTTTTTCTTCATTTCTGGGAAACATTTTGGACCATTTTTACAGTTTTGCTCAGGGAGCAGACTGACTCTTCTAATTAATTGTGGTGGCTTAAAAGGCTACATGGTAGGCTTGTAACTGAATCTCATTCAATAAAACCCCACACGTACTTTGGACTGATCAGTAATATATCTCTGCAGTGCAAACCTTTATACTTTAGGAAAGACAAATAAAGCTTTCAGCATGTCTTCCAAGGAGAAATGATGAGTGGCTGGAAGAGTATTGTTTTCATGAAAGTGTCTTTATAAACATGCAGAGACCAAATAAATAAGAAAGAGGAACCCTGTTTATAATAGCAATCTGAACTTCCCAGCAAATTTACACACTGTGGTCCTTGTAACTGCATATAGTGACTTTACTACAGTGAGAAAAAATTTTGTAGGCAAATAGTAGTTAAAGGATGCATAAAAGTTTTGTAATGCAAAAGTAAATTTTAGTATGAAGTATACTTCAGATAACAGATTGTACATCTTTATCATTTAAAATACAGAATTTTATTTCTCCATAACTTATATGTATACCCACTTCATGGGCTACAGCTTCCAACTGTTATTTTACTATCAACGTCCTTCTTATTTCATATATGTATTCTTTTTAAACTTTTATTCAGTGAAACACTGAAAACATATGACATAGTGCAAAAATATGAATTATATTCTCTGATTTTAAGTTGGTAAGAAAATCAAGTCAATAATCTCTTTTGCTGCAGGTTGAAATGGTGGGGTGAATGAGGGCAAAGATTTGGCTAAATGTCAGTTAAGTACAGTTTCTACATATTGTATTTAAATTTCTAGAGTCCTTGGTTGCTTATAGAAGTAAAGAATCACAGAATCACAGAATTGTCTAGGTTGGAAGAGACCTCAAGATCATCGAGTCCAACCTCTGACCTAACACTAACAAGTCCTCCACTAAACCATATCGCTAAGTTCAACATCTAAACGTCTTTTAAAGACCTTCAGGGATGGTGACTCGACCACTTCCCTGGGCAGCCCATTCCAATGCCTCACAACCCTCTCAGTAAAGAATTTCTTCCTAATATCCAACCTAAAACACCCCTGGCACAACTTTAGCCCATTCCCCCTCGTCCTGTCACCAGGCATGTGGGAGAATAGACCAACCCCCACCTTGCTACAGCCTCCTTTAATGTACTTATAAAGAGCAATAAGGTTGCACCTGAGCCTCCTTTTCTCCAGGCTGAACAAACCCAGCTCCCTCAGCTGCTCCTCATAGGACTTGTTCTCCAGACCCCTCAGTAGTAGAATATTTAGCTGCACTGGGAATAAAAAAATGATATTTAAGTAAGGGGTGGAGGTGTAAGGATGGAAGACTCTGCCTGATCACAGTCTTGATTCCTACACATTATGAGCTTGCCAATGATCCATCAAACTGACAAGGGAGCCTCTGCCATACTGATTTTTTTTTCTTTTAATAAGAAAGAAAAAGTTGTTCTATATTATGCAATTTTAAACTCTGCAGCAATAATCTGTATCCTTCTGAAGAAGTAAGAGGAATAATTCTATTCTGGCAAGTAGCATGCAAATAGAATACTTTTTCTTTTAGCATATTAATTCAGTAAGAAGATTAATATAAGCTTGCAAACTTCTTAGGCAAAATCTTTATTCTTTCAACAGAACGCAAAACAATTACTACTTGGATGCTGATAGTAAGCGAACTGTTTTATTGAATAGTTACAATGAAACATAGGAGGTTGGTGTACAAAAAATAGTTCATGTAAAGATTATGAGGAAGAATTTGTAGAGGAGGGAAAAAAGGGCAGAGGATATTGTTTCAAAATGGAAGATAAAGAAGTGTCTGCTACTAGAGAAGTGCTACCTACCATTAGAGCCCATTGGTAGGCAGACTTCCACTACAGTTTGGAATCAAATTCTGAACTTCAGGTACGTGTTTTATTAACACTGCTGCAAGCTCAGGAATTAAGATGGGACTACATAAATTATTGTGAATGATCAATACTACTCCAGTCAATGACTGATATTCAAATATTTTGCAATACTGAGTCTTACTCTTTATTTCTATTGTCAGTTCTGGTCACAATTTATGGTATGGTTATTTAAAATTGAAAAAAAATAAACGATGTAGTTATTAATGCAATTGAATAATTGCCAAACTAATTATCAGAAGATCCCAGAACAAGTCATGTTGAATGGATCCTCAGAAAGTCATTTAGTCCAGTCTTCTTCTCAAAGCAGGGCAAGCTATTAGAGCAGACAAATTAATTCCTAGTATATTCTAGGAATACTCTTAGAATATTCTTTTGATATTTTTTGAAGGCTTTGTGTTCTCCTTCTAAATGACAGACTCTTTAGTATATATGTGTATACACACATACGCGCGTGTATATGTATATCTATCTATATATATATGTATTTTGGACAGAGTGCTGAGCATGGATTTTAAGAACAAGTTTCTTAGAAGTCTTGTTAGAGATGGAACTTGCTTTACAAAGAGACACAATGGGTAATGTCAAACTTTCCTTCAACTATGAAAGTTCTGCTGACATCTAGTGTTACATTCCAAATTTTGCCTTGGGAAATGGTAGCTCTGAATGCAGAATGATTTTTCATTATTTATTTATTTATTTTTATTCTTTGTCAAAAGATAGTATCAAAATTCGGATGTCCCAGCTCTGCTTTGGAAGGAAGACATAAGGGGTTTTAATGATGTGAGGAGGGGGTTTCCTGTTCTTTTACTGCAGCGTGTCCAAGGCAGAGTGCACAAGTTATTCGTATCTGGGCCATAAGATATTATATGTTGTTCAATTTATACTGTGCAACCCCTCAAATTTATCCCTACCCAGTTGTTTATTTCTTAGTTCGTTAAGTTATTTGTGATGGTGAATATTTTCTCTCTCTCTCATTTTTTTTTTTCTTTTCCCCAGTGTGACAATGCAAAAGGACTCAAAGCCTTCTATGATGCAATAAAATATGGACCTAATCATCTGATGGTTTTCGGTGGCGTATGTGCAACAGTTACTTCTATCATTGCTGAATCTCTAAAGGGATGGAATTTGGTTCAGGTAAGACATGAAATGAATTATATTCAAATGCTGAATATTTTGTTCATCTGTCTTTTTTAATTTAGAACCTTAGTGTTTGATGCTTTTTAAGCTTAACATTTTGTGTAATTAGTATACCACCATTCTGAAGGTCAGTGCAGTTACATGTAAATAAAGACAGCCACTTTTATATAGTACTAGATTCCAAGGCATGGCATTGTGCTCAAAATATGTGAGTGTGGGACAACAGTTGTTCATCTCAGCATGTTAATTAATTAAAATTAATTTGATGTATCTCAAAAAGCAACCTAAAAGTTCAGTCATGCTAGGTGAGCAAATCTCAGCTCTAAACAAGGTAGAGGAACTTGTCAGTCCTTAAACTATGGTACACTGGGGTCTTTACTCAGTCTCTACTCAATCATAATGCAATAATTCCTATTGACTTTAAAAGTGTTAGGAGTACATAAATTGTAAGTAGTAACTGAGCAAGAGTTTCAGTATTTGACTCACAGAGCACATTTATTCCCAGCTGTTCTTTCTGACTTTCTCAAAGGTCAAGTTTATGGAAAGGTTTCTTCTG
Organism: Anas platyrhynchos; assembly: GCF_047663525.1. Lineage (NCBI taxonomy): Eukaryota > Metazoa > Chordata > Aves > Anseriformes > Anatidae > Anas > Anas platyrhynchos. The sequence continues at coordinate 64,849,677 of NC_092588.1, read as the reverse complement.
CTGAGGAATCAGAATTTATTAATATTAATCTTTAAAATGCGGATGATAGCAGTATGATTTTCTTCATTTCTTCAGTCATCTGCCCAGTAATGATCTTGAGGTTGATAGCTGTTCAGGCAATGCAGGCAGCAAGTTTTGTTTTTCAGCTGTGGAAAAACCTCGGCGTCCTACCCAATATTTGTATTGCCCAAAGATATAATTTTTATCTTGCTTTATTAATATATATATATATTGTGTAGCAGAGTGATAAAATAATAATATATAGCAATCACTTGAGGTTTCACTTACAAACAGATCCCTCTTTTCCACCTGGAATACTCACTGAGCAGAGTGCAGAATGAACAAATGAAGCATAATTAAGTTTGTGAAGAAGATGATGATCAGAGTACAAATGGGAAATTCTTAGGAGGATAATTAAAGTAGCTTGTTAACTGTGTTTGCAATGCTTGTCATATCAGACTTTTTTTTTTTTTTTTTACGCTTCAGGATTATTTTTTTCTGATGTGAAAAACATCAGTTCTACTATGGAAACAAAATAATAGAATATCTCTGGGGAGAGCTGGGAAAGGAAGGGAAAGCTTGAAACTATCATTTACCACTCTGTAAAAAATGGCCTAGTACATGGGCTATAATGAAATGTGTGGCTGGAGCCCTGTTATTTTGGAATTTGTCACATGGAACTTCCAGATGATATAGCTTGTTTTAAGGAATGGGATTTCATTGTGCCAAATCCTTTTAATTTATGCTCAAGTTCTGCCTGCTAGAGCCTGAAAATCTTTTTTTTTTTTTTTTTTTAAATGCAATTGCTCAGTCAATAAGTAAAGGCAATTAGAAAGCTTCTAGTTGCTTTTAAATGGTTGACTTTGTCAATATATGTGTTAACTTATATAATGATATGAAGCATTGCTACCAGACAGCATCTGTTTTTCTGTATTTAACAACTACAACTGTGACAAAATCCTAAATGTTATTAATGATACCAGTATATCAAGGGATTCTCTGTTGCTTGGGTTCAGTGTCCTGCAGGCACTAGATCAATCCTCACATGGCATAATTCCACTTTGTGGCAGGTTTTTGTATATTGATTGAATGACGAAAGAACACAAGTGATAGTGTGGCTGGGGAGTGTGGTGAAGCTTAGTGGATGGTACAGCAAGAATGGAAACAGTTTGTGGAAGTGTCGTGTCATACAGAAACAGCAATATTTGTATCTGCAAATCAGCGTGTATGCATATATATATCAGCATATATCTGCAAAATATGATGTATAAGATAGTGGGAAAACGAAGTATAAATCCTTCCACTCCTCAGAATCCTCTGTCTTGAACATCTTTGATTAAATATGTAACTTGAATAGATGGAATAGACAGAAATCTGTAATTCTTGGTAGTGGAGAGATAATATTCAGCCTGAAAAAATACGGGACTGTCCTCCCTCCCTTAAAGCTTGAAAATTCACCTCAGAGAATCAGAGCAACCTCCCATAAATAGTTATGTAAATTTGTGATCATGCTAAAGTCATTCTGTGTTGCAATCTAGAAGAAGGAAAACAGTGTATGTAGACAAAACCTAAGGTGACATCATACTGCTGAGTAGAGGATTTGCATTTGGATGTCTGACTCCATTGTTTTTCTCTGGTGCAGGCAGTCGTGAACACAGAGCTCTTAACCCTAGCAGGAATATTTGATTTGATCTGATTTACGCAGGTGTCCTGTGGCTGTGCAAAGTGATGACTGTCTTCCCTGCAAGAGAAATGCAGAATACTGGGAGTACTGGGGAGAATAGGGAAGAAAAGAAGGACAACAGAACATTTACCTTAGCAAATCAGATACAAGGCCGAATGCCTGGAAAACTTTTCTAGAAGCCTTTTAGCCCTGAATTCCAAGTTTCTGTCTAACTGTTTTTCTTCCACTTGGGAAACTTTTTTTCTCTTTTTTTTTCATTTCTGCCTCTTCCCTATTATCTCCAGTAAAAAGTCTCCAAAAACAAGAAATCAAATAAAAGGCAAAAAAATACAAATGTGCTGGAAATTATTACATTGCCTTTGTTACTCAAACAATGCTACATGTATAATAGTGATGAGAGGGAGGAAAGGGAGATAATTTTCTGCAAAAGAGCTGTGGTCTGTACACTCCTTACTGCGTTCTGTTGATAAAGGCAGTGTCTTTACTTCACTGTGTGAAGTACAGTGACTTTTGCTTCACTGATAAATTGAGTTCACTGGTGCCCCGCAACAGTGTGAAATAAGGGAGACTATCAGAGCTTAACAGTCTTAGTCTGAAGGTGCCTTGTTCTGTCTTGTTTTCATACTGTGTCTAAACAGAAGGTACTTTTCTTCTCCCATCTTGACAAATTTTGATTTACTTGTAATCAGTAACAGAATGGGAGATTTTGTTCTCAACCGGCTGTCTTCAGCTGCTGGCTGATTCAATTATCTCTTACTGTAAAAAAAGTAATGATTTTTTAATGGTGCTCTTTGAATCTGTGGAAAAAGCAAGTTGTTTTAGACAGCAAATACTTATTTCATCCTTAATGACTTTCACTGAGATATGCTAGGTGTCACAACCTGTTTCTGAACACACATTCTTAGAAGGAGAGGCATATATACCCATTCCTTAGCTTCTCAAACCTGGAAAATTGAGAGCTTCCCTGTGAGCCATTCCTGTGTGCCAGCAGTCATTACTTTGCTGAGTGACAGCCTGAACACAGGCTGGGGACTGCTGCTACGGCTTTGATCTCCCATCTGTGGTGTGCAATCAGTTTGAATCTTTGGCATTTTGCTTATAAAGTGCTAATACTATTCTCTGTATCTGGCAATGGGTCATAAAGGTTTGAAGGTGTAACATGGGGCATTTTCTTTGCTGTCAGGGAAATACTTCAGTATGAAATTCTTCAGCATTCATCTTATCTCCATTCCCTTTCAATGAATATTTGAGGCCATTAAGCAGTGTAAAGAAGAATCACTGGCAATATCTGCACTACACTGAAAATGACTAGTTATGTATTTTATTTTATACACCAATACGTTCCTGATAGTATCCAGGTTGTCCAAAATGGAGGAGATTGTTCATAATTCAGTCTTCCTCTTCTGTTTCAGGCTATCCATCAGCTGTTTATCTTTCCATGTGAATTTCTTATACTGTCAAAACTGTCTGGTTTGTTTAGACTGTTGTTTCACCTATTTTCCATTGTCATCTGTCACTTTTTGTTTCCCAATTGCCATGTTAACATAAGAATTTAAATGGGATGAGGATTTTGACCAAACTGGCCACCTCTCTCAATTTGTTGAACTACTTCTCCACTTTGGAGATTTTTCTTTTTCCTTTATTGTGATGTTTACATTCTCTTACAGTCTGCTTCATTTATCTTTTCTGTCAACTCTGGAAATAAGCCTCTTCCAGAATCAGTATAAATATTACCACTTCCTTGAAATATCCTCCCTCCACATATTTAATGTAATCTAGTCATAACTGCTGGCTTCTAGACAGGTAACTGCTACAGGTCCAGTGATTAGATCATAATGACATTGACAACACAGAAACCTTGTTTAGGATTCAGAGTCTCATGTTGGAACGTTTTCTGAGAAAACTGTAGGTACTCTAATCATGATGTATTGCTCACTTTGTGGGCTGGACTTCTGGCAAAAAAGTCTCCTGTATTAACATGGGGCAGCTTCATCATAGAAAGGGAAACTCCTTTAGTTCTCTAGCTTGATGTCATGGAGTATTAAAGAGCCTACCCTGAGATTTGTTATATTATCACAGAAGTTCATAGGCATTCAAGATCCAATACCTGAATTGCCAGAAAGACTGCTGATGAAATTAATGGAAATCACTGATGCTCTTAGCCTTTGGTTTCCTTCTGAAACAAGACTGATGTGATTTCATTGCCAGTTCCTCCTGATAATTTCTGACCACTCTCCAACCAAAACCGTATTTTAACAAAGAACTTCCCAAAGATTATGAGCCTCTACACATTTCTGCATAAAGGAACTGCTGGGGAGAGGGATCCAAATGAAGGAAAGGCTGTGACATGAGCATGGAGGTAACTGGGAGCCTGCCATTACATTTGTTGCTTCTTGTCCAGCTGCTGATTATGAGAATGTGACTGATTGCATTGAGAATTTTAAAAGCAGTGGAAAAAAGCAGAGAAAATGTGGACAAGTGGTAAAGCACAGAGGATTATGAAGCAGGATTTAAGGTGTTTTTGTGTGTAGAATTTTAGGACACACTATACGAAAACAGACTTTATTTGTTGGCTCTGTTACTCATTAAAGTACATGTTAATACAGCCTATAGCTAGTGTTTTTTAACACCTCCATAACACAAACCATCTCAGAGGTTTCTATACTGCCCACTGAATCATGTTTCTTCTTGTTAATGTCAGGATTTTCTAAATCCTCGTGCTTGTTACTTGGAGCTCTGGCATGGGCACATAAACATTTTGAAAAAAAAAAAAATCACGTTCCTTGTCACGTTTGTTTCAGCACAGTGAGTTTGTGCTACTTTTGCCTTCACTGCACAATTTCCATGTATCATTAGTCTGAGCAATGAAAAGGGCATTTAAACTAGTCTTTGGCTAAGAAGATTAGCTACTTCTATCTATGAGATGCAGGCGGTCCCATTTGAACAGGCCAGTCTCCCATTGGAATATGACCCAGCACACCACAAAACTAGAGTCTTTGGCTTCTCAGCCCTCAATTCACTATTATCACTGGTTTTTTGTTTTCTTTGCTTTCCTATTTTATCTCCTGGGATTGGAGGGATTTTGTAGACTTTCTTTGCTGGTGTTGTAATTTTAACAGGCAAAGTGTGCTAGGGAAAACACTTCTTGAGGACTTATGTAAGGTGCAAACCGGATGACATTCTGGTCCTGCTTTCGGGAGTTAGTTGTGCACAGAAGGAAGTTTTGCTTTCTTCATCATAGAAATGCCTGGGAGCTCCTGAACAGGAAGAAAACACAGCAGGACTGACCTTCAGGTAGAATTTCATGTGAAGATTCTCCTCATTTGAGAGAGGCTCTGTTGAATTTGGAGGGAGAGAGACCTTTTAGTTCTACAAATCCTCCCCTTGATACACGTTGCCAGCAGGAGCTTTGCTGTTATTGACGCAGCCCTCCTGAAGCTGCGTGGTTGCTGCTGGGGAAGAAAATGCATGGGGAGTTAGATCAGCAGTATCATGCCTCCTAATTAGACTGTGTCTCTGTGGGTAGCACAGATGTGTACATGTGCAAGGTAGGATGGATTATGGCTTGGGAAGTTAGTTGTATATTCATCCTCAAACTTAGAGAAATGAATGTTGCCATACACCTGTGGGGACAAGCCCAGAGAAGAAGAATTAACTTAGTAGTGAAAGTTCTTTTTTTCCAATGTTGATTCCTGGTGCATTATTTCAGTTGTACCTCAGCGGAAACATTAGTCACTGTTAATCACAGAAGTTTGTTTCATGAAGTTTAAATTGAAAATTTCAGAAAATGTCCAGACTGAGGTATGGTAAAAAGTGCACATCTTCTATAGCAGATGCCCTGCAAGATGTAGCAGGACCTTCCCTCCACTTCTTTCTGTCTTCTGTTTAAATGTATGAGACTGATTTACAGTGAGATGACTTGGCTTAATCTGGCTTTCTCTCAGTTTGAAATTGGCTTCTGTCCAGTATGCACTTAATTTAAATATGATTAGCTGTTCTTTTTCATCTCGTTTGTCTTGTATTTCTACTGTTGGAGAGAACAGTAAATGACAGTGTACACTGTTTTTGCATTTGATCTAAAGTCAGCAAGTTCAGTTTGTTACATAAAATGTGAATGAAAGTATTTAAATTAAGTTCTAGAGTTAGGTCAAAGCTACCAAACTGATAATATCAGTTTGCTAATAATATCAAAGCTATCATACTGAACCTGTATCTTTATTCTAACTCTGACCTGCATGTTCTGAAGCAAAAAATATCTTTTTTATTAGTTTTGTTCTTGTCTGTTTTTCCATATTTATTCATACATGTTTGTTCAGTGTTGAATCAATAATGCAGATTAAATAGGTGATGGTCTAAAAAGTAAACAAAAATTTAAAAACTTGTTATGAAGCATACTGTTGAATAAATACCTCTTCCTGTTTTTTTTTTTTTTTTTTTTTTTTTTTTTTTTTAATTCTTATTTCATTGAAATCCTGTTAGAAGATAGAAATACAGGATTTAAATTTTGAGCTAGTCACATATTACCTTTTCATTCGGTATAGAAAATTTGCCTATTTTCCTATTTCTGGGTCTGGATGAAAAAGGTGTCAGCAAAATACATTTGCTGAGAATTTTGTTTCTGGAAAAACAAAAACAATTTTGTTTTTATGTGAAGGTGTTTATTGATTTATTCACATTCATGTTATATGTGTGAAGGCTTTATGGTGAAGCCTGAATCATGTGTAAGTTCTAAATAATGTAAAATGTGTATGATCCATTCTACACAGATCTCATATTAATATTTTATTTGTTTTATTTATATGTCCTCCGTTAAATTTTTAATTTAAATGGGACTAAACTGAAAAAATGAGAAAAAAAATTTTCTTAAATACTGCTTTAACAAAAATTTCAGGACAACTCTACTGTTATTCACATGTTCCACAGCAAATGCTTAAAAAAAACCTGTGGTACAATAAAGTTGAGAAAATTTTGGAAATTCAGAAATGAGAGGTGATAATACTTGCCTTTTTTCCAAGATTCCCTGCTTAAGGGCAGTAGATTCTGAAATCATTGACAAACAGTTACTAGACATCAGCTGGAATGCCTAACCCTTTGACAACCTGTGCTTAGAATTGCCGCAGCAGCAAAATATTTGTTATGTGTTTCTCCACAGATCTGGAAATGCTTCATCTGCATTGCAGGTTGGCCACAAAATCGCTTCTGCCAGCTGCTAGCAGCAGAGGAATATTTACCTCTCCCAGTTCAAACACTTTCAGAGTTCTTTTCTATTATGTTCTTTATAATAGAGCTAATTAGAAAATTTCTGAAAAATCAGAGGAAGCAGCACGAGACCAAAGCAGGCTGGTCTGGAAGTGCCTGGGTCTCTGGCTCAGGGCTGCTCTCATGGGAGAGCCTCTCTGGTCCCAGGATGCCCATTGATGGTACTGGAAAAGCAGGGGTATCGTTTTGCTATGAAGTATCCCTGCATTTGGGAAAACACATTTAATTCTGAATACATCAGATACTCCCTCTCCTGCAGATATTCTTTCCTTCAGCCTACATCGTCTTGAAGAAAAAGAAAGGGGGGGGGGGGGGAACACACAAAAAAAAAACACACAAAAAAGCCATAACATATGAACATTGATGTTTTTTCCAAACATAAAATCTTGTTTTATTCCTAGCTCAATTAATTGGTAAAGTGTTTACAGCACCCAATTTTGTATATTATCAGAGTAAACAATGTCTGTTTGGATTTTTTTACCTGTTTAACTTTTATCAGATTCATGTGTCTTATCTTTGTGCTTATCTTTGTTTTGGTTTTATTTCTTTCTATTTGGTAGTTTCTGTAAAAGACATTGGAGTCTTGTGTGGTTTTCACAGCCCCTCAACTAGTGTGGACCTTCCAAATAGAATCTTGCTCAGTTACCAAAATGTTTCAGTATTGCCCCTTGCAGTCATTGCTGCAAGAGGTATTCTATCACGTCCTCCTAGGGTGGTTTATTACTGCTTGCTGCTGCTTTTTCTGGAGGTGCTTCTGAGGAGATGCTTGGCTTTGATTGTATCTCTTCCTTCTCTCCTGCTCCCTGCCCTGATATGATAGACAGACCTAAGGTTTTCTTTTTTGGAAAATCAGCTTGTGTTTTGGCATCTTTGCTATGCTAGATGAGGCAGACTGTGATATATGGTGATTTATTTTCCAGGTCTGAGATATTTTTTTTCACTGTGCTTTTTCTAGTACTTTATATCTGTCTAGTACCTGTTTTCTGTATGGCTCAAGACACTTGGATGGTAGTGCTACTAAATTTTCATCTAACCCATAGATGGTCAGTGTGTCTCCTCTTGACTATTTGTGGGAAAGGACACATGATTTGTGGGGATATACCTGTGTGACACTAAAATCCCATTAACGATAATCTTGGATTTTGTTCTCAGTTCTGTCAACCCTGTTGCATTGATGCTTTAATCATATAGTTGTTTTTTTTTTTTTTTTTTTTTTTTTTTTTTTACGTTGTGAACCATAGATGTGGCTTAAAGTCTCCCATAGTTGAGTGGGAGCAACATTATAGTTTCTCAGCAATTGCACTATTACATTTTGAGATCACCTTTGCATTTTTCTCTGTATCTGACTTTACACAAATCTTTTTTTTTGTCTCTTATTTGAAAGCTAGCTTAGGGAAATCAGATGCTAATTGGTTGCCCATCTGCATATGATTCTTCTGCTTTGTAGTTTATAATGATCGAAAACTACCTTTCTTCCTAAAAATACAATAATTTTGTCACTTTTTAGTTGTGTTTTGGCCATCAATGTTAATTTACTCAAAATCTTAAGATTGTACTATTGTATTTCTGTAATTATTGCAACATTTAAAATCCAAAAATCTAGTTTCCATCTTCGTTAACCACTGATCCCCCAAATATAGCCCATACCTGGAATTTCTGTAAAGCCAGAGTTGGTAATTTTGGTACGAGGTGTGCTGGAGTAACTGCTTTATTTTGTTTCTGAAAGGTAGCTTGGGTATGTTCTATAAGACTAGCTTGTTGACTTCTGTCTTAGTAGCTACCTTGGAAAACCTTGGGACTGCTTTCAGTCCAGTTCCTTTCACCAACTAACTCAAGGCAAAACTGGTATGAAAAAATGTATTGCTTCATACTATTACTCCCACAATCTAATTTTGAAATTGAAATAAAATATTTCTGGCCTTTAAAAACAGAAAAAGCTTAATTATGTTCCATTGAAGAAGTAATAAATTGTTCATGTTTATGGAAAAGTAAGATCTGAAGTACAAATCCTCTTATAATAGAGGCTGTTCAAAGGGCTTGATTCTCTAGTGCACTGTAGCACTCTTGGTATATGATTCATCTCCGTTATGACCAGTATGGTATTTGTCTTAATTCTTGGTATCCTCAGTGCTCCATACCTCTAGAGTGATTCCTGGGGTACCATTCTAGAGCAGTACTTCTTGCTGCACGCTTTCCCCTGGTATCAGCTAAGTTTTAACCCATCTTGAGAAAAAAAAAAAGGGATAAACAAGGCATACTTGTGCTTTATTTGAAGTTAAAGTGATTTGGAAACACATTTATTTCCTTTAGCCTTAGTTATCACAGATATCAAAACCAGAATTTCAGTCAGGGAAAATAGTTATGATCATTGCAGCTTAAAAGCCTTAAAGCTGTGTTGGAAAAGCACTAACACATGCATACAAAATTGCTGCTGAAATAATCCATAGTTGGAGTAAGAAGGTTTGGTCCTAACATTACACTGAGAACAGGAATACATTACACAACTCTTCAGCTCAGACTTGTTCTGAGACATTTTCTTTGTCTTCTTATCACATTCGAGACTCGTAACTGTAGAAAGCTTAAGTAACTGAGTCTAAACTTTTCCTTGAAGAATAATTCCAGAATAGTACCTTTCTTAACTGTCTTTGAGAAGCTCTTCCTGGCTCTCTCTGTTATAATTTCTAACTGGAGTTACAAATCCAGATTTCATTTGATTTCTTCTCTTGCCTTGGTTTTGTTCATTTTTATGAAATGAATAGCCTGAGATTTCTGAGCTATGTGTTAAATTATGTCACATTCTGTTCTTAATTCTCAAAGAAAAAGGAAAGCATTTCCCCACTGAAGTTCTGTCCTCATCTTTCTGTGTTTTGCTGAAGTCCATTAGACTATATGTTATCCGATGTACAGCATATCACAGGCTGATTAATAAGCTACAGAAGGATTGACAGCATAACCACCAAGAGCTTTGTTTGCTTTATGATACTACACTAAGCTATGAAAGTTCTCTGGCTACTTATAATTAAGCTACTGTGAAGGTGCAATATGTATCAGGAGGTGGATTCATTATGTCAGTTTTCTTTCCAAAAGTAAAAAGATTAGTGGCACAGCTTCTGAAAGATTCATTCAAATCCTTCAATATTCAGATGCTGAAACAAGAAAATATATGGCTGGGGGAGTGAAAGATCTCCAACCAGGCAGTCTAAATTATTGCATGAAGTACTTTAGAGCTGTATTCATTATTAAACATTGCCATGTTGACACAAAGAAAGATTTAATTCGTTCTTTAAAACAGACCAAGAAAGTTCTTTGTCATAACCATTTGGAAAATAAGAGCTTGTAAAAGATCTATGACAGTCTCAATTTGAAACAGTATACAATTAGAAATCAAAAGCTGTATGCTGCATTTTGCATTTGTAAACAAACTCCCAAACTAGATCCACTATTCTGTTTAAGATTTCTGTATTTGCAAGGAAAAAGTCAGTTCTGGGAAAGTGGGGTAGACTTGCATCATTCATAATGTTTTTGTTTCATTTTTCCTTATCGTTGTTGTTGTTTTTTATAAAGACATAATCATGCTAAAGAGATTATTTTCCTAATGTCTATTGTTTAATTTAAAAGATCAATCCAAAGACTTGTTTAAGTAAGCAGATTTTTATTGATTATTTTTTGAAGACTCTAAATCCTACTGAGAAAAGCAGAGTGATTGAGCAAGCAATAGCGATCAGTATTATGTTTAGGTCTTGTTAACAAAATGAAAAGCAAATACTAAAGAAAGATGTGAAGACTAAGGTTGGTGCTGATTGTTACAGGCTTATATATATTTACATATATAGACAGATATTTAGAATTATCGAAAACTGTCTTCACTCCTTCTGATGGCTCAGTTTACTGCTGATGGGGCAGTGTTACATTTCAGGTAAATGTGGTTGCATTTTCTTGCATTGTATCAGAATTAATTTTCAGTCAGGAATGTGGCTGACATGCCTAGGTGGGTACTATGTATGCAGCTTTGTTTGACTTTTTTCTTCCTTTGACTTCCTACTCTCCAACTGTTTTGGCCCTTCATCTACAATATTCTGCTTGCTTATGAGAAGTTAAAAGATTAAAAAAAAATCTGATTTGCAAATCAGAAAGAGGATAGATCAGGGAAACCAATAGCTTACTGTTGTATAAGGAGCCTGTATGTTATTTGTGTATACTGATAATGGTGATAAGAAATTTCCTGTGATCAGACCACTCTAGAAGAAATGTGTCTTCAGGCAAATTTGATTTTTCATCAGTGACCTTCATGAAATCTTTTCTGATACCTGTGTCTTAGCTAATGAAATTTAGTAATGTGGCAGTTGCCAAAACTGATATTGCTTCAAAATAACATTAACATTGATAATGAGTTCTTTGAGTAGATAATGTAAAAAATCTTGTGACCAATGCAATTGTGTCCTTACTTTTGGAAGTCTTCCTGACAATGTGATAAAATCCTCTCTTTATGTTGTTTTTAGCTTGGTAATAAAAGAGAAAACGCAGATTTTATTTATTCATTCATTTATTTATTTACTTATTTATTTATTTTTTAGAGGAAATGGCAGAGAAGTACAGCTATGAGGCCCTAAGTTTCACTTCCTGACACGTCCACCTTTATTGATCAAGACCTCAAGCTACAATTTTGGAACTATAATTATCATAGTCACCTTATGCATAGATTGCACTCAAGGTTGCATGAGGCATATATGCAATTATAAAATAAGGTCTCCCCTTGTAAAAAATGTCCTTGCACTACTTTGACATGTCTCCTATTCTCCTATTAATTTGTCTAACGGTTAGACCACAATAAGAGATTTATGAATTTGCTATTTACATTGTCTTAAAAGGTGTTTTATTTTTATTTTTATTATTTTTATTTATTTTTATTTTTATTTTTATTTAAACCATTAAAACAAGACAGACAAATTCTGTATTAATCTTTAAAACAATAAATAATTCTGTGGTTTGTTCTTTCTTTTCAGCTCATTCTTAACTTTTTAGTTTTTCATTGCCACAAGCAGTGCTAGGAAGACTTAAAGGAAACAAGTTGCCAATTAGTCATGGCTTGCAGTCTGTTCCTTTGAATAGTAAGCATTTTATTTTTATGTCTAAAAGTTCATGTTCGTTCCTGCAGATGAACCAACAGGGCATAATTTCCTAGTTAGTTCAATGGCTCAACTGGTTATGTGAACTGGGAAAATGAAACTTTAAATGCTGTTGCCCAACATTCCACTGCTTTGCAGATGGTCTTGTAATTGTCTTGCAAAGACAGCTTGCATCTCCAACCCCAAATGAATTCACACAGTATAGGACATCCTTAGCATAGCTGTAAAGGGGAGAGGGCACTGTGCAGTAAATTTGATGATTCATGTCTACTGAGAATATGTGGATTGTATTACTTCGGAATTCTTAGCTGTATGTCCAAGAGACTGTATAAATCCTGCCTGAATTTGTTGCCCAATTTATTGCTTTTTTCATTTGCAGCCCAGAAAGCCAACCATGTCATGGGCTGCATCAAAAAAAGTGTGGCCAGCAGGGCAAGGAAGGTGATTCTCTTCCTCTACTCTGCTTTTGTGGGACCCAACCTGGAGTGCTGCGTTCAGCTCAGGAGTCCCCAGCACAAGAAGGACATGGGGAAACCTAAAGGAGGCCTACAGGAAAGCTAGGGAGGGACACTTTGTCAGGGAGTGTAGGGATAGGACAAGGAGAAATGGTTTTAAACTAAAAGAGAGTAAATTTAGATTAGATATTAAGAAGAAATTCTTTGGCTGGTCATTGCCTTGCTAACCTCAGAGTAAAGAAGCTGTGGATGCCCCATCCCTGGAGGTGTTGAAGGCCAGGCTGGATGGAACGTTGGCCAATCTGATCTAGTGGGTGTCATTCCTGCCCATAGCAGAGTCCTTGAAATCAGATGATTTTTAAGGTCCCTTCCAACCCAAACCAATTCTATGATTCTACATATGGAAAAATAAGCATAGCCATATATCCATGCTCCAGGTTTACCTGAAAAGAGTGAAATACAGTGAAGTGTAGACATTCTCAGAGCATGCTTTGGTCCCTGAGAGCATAGAGTTATAATGTCTGTTGCCTAAACCCTGAGGAGGGTGGGATTTCAAATGCACTCCTCAGTTTGTAATGGCTCATTGCTCCAGCTCTAACCACCTCCAGCCCCAGTATGCCAGATGTGTTTGAGTCCCATCCTAAGGCCCTTAACTCTCCCTGTGTGCTGTACAGTGAGCTTAAGTGCCTAACTTTGTTTTCCATAACTCTGAAAAAAACATTGATGTTCTCAGAGTATGAGTATTTGCCAGGTATTTCTGAAACCATGTCTTTCTTTCATCATACTGCAACTGCTTGTTCTGCTTAATCACCATACATAAAATTGCAGTTCTAATTTTACCATCACAATCGGCTGCTGTGGAAGTGGCTGTAATGAACAAAATGAAAAGTTATTAGCCAAATCCTTTTTCCTGCTCTGCAATCTAATAGTCATCTGGAGAAATCTCTTCAAAGTTGTTATAACAGCTTTATGGGCTCAGTACAGAGTAAGTCGTATGCTTCTACTGAGGATTTAAGCTAGTATTATACATGGAAGACCAAAACACTGATTGAAAAAAAATCCCCTTCATGGAATTTTAGCCTGCTTTTAGGAATGCATAAATGCACAAGTCAGCTCCCTTTTTGTCTTAGTTGGCTCCAGGTGCTGGACATTTATGGATCTGCTTTTGTGTATGCTATCTAGACCAGCTCTAGCTGATACAGTCTGCTATTACTTAATAATAGAAATAGGCCTTAATAAAATGCATTGTATTTCTGTAAGATCTTTCCAGCAGATTAAGTGGCCAGGAGATACTGGTATTTATGACTATTGCAATAATGCAGTCAGAGCACTTGCCCAGAAGTTTACATAGTTTCTTCTGTAAGAGAATCAAAATCATATTTGGGTGCCATAACAAGTAGGCTATGGGATCACTGTCCCTCACATGCTGTTCTTCTGGCCACACAAAACTTTTAGAAGCCTTATTTTGCAGTGGGACATAGATGCGCCCTGTTTACATGTAGTATATGTTTTTTTTGTTGTTGTTTTTTGTTTGTTTTTTGTTTAATGTGTTTTACACCACTGTCATTTCTAGTTCATTGTATAAAGAAGCTAAGTGCATGCAAGAGTCCGGAGTCCTCTTCTGGGACCTGGCTCCCACAAGTTGCTCTTGCAGTATTTAACTTTTAAATACTAGGATACTCAATGTGGTCTAGAACTGAGTGTGTATTCCCCATGCTCCTTCAAGTTACCTTGTACAGTATAAACACATAGTAAGGATAAAACCACAAAATACCTGGTTTATTGATTATAGCTTAGGGCTCATTTTAAAAAAGATTCTAGGTAATATATAAAGGAATAAAATGTGTTTTGTTCTCCCAAAGATATAATTTAAAGAGCATGTGATTGATCTTGATGATGTGACATGTGGTATGTCTGAACTTACATCCATGTAGAAGATGAAGACTGTGGATTCTTTGTAATCAATTCAGCACAGGGCAGTCAAATTATCTGTTTGTAAGGAACAAGTGACTGGAGAATGTTATATATATATATATATATATATATATATATATATATATAACAACAATAACAACAAAAAACACTTCAGTTTATTCATAAACTAGTGAATAAGTTTCAAAAAATATTCAAAGGAGAAGAACATTATAAAATTCAGGTATTGATTACGTTTAATTTTCAGAACTTCAGAGCAAGTATTTTTGAGAATTAATACAGTGATTCTTCACCACCTTAACATAGCAATCACAATGTTCATTATTTTACCAAAAGGTAAAGATAAGAGAGTTGTGGCATCATATTTAGAAGTATTCTACATGTACCAAAATCTTGGTACAAAATATGTACCAAAAATCTTCTAGTTTTATGGTTCCATAAACAACCTAGGTATATAAACTCTAATATTTTAGAACCCAGACATTAATAAAAAAGAATTTTACTATTTTCTAAGCTTTCTTTAGGTAAATTTAGAGACTAAGTATACCCATATTTTGAAGATACTTACCTCTCGGTGCTAATTCCTTGACACTATGACACTTTGATTATGTATAAACAAACACTTATGAACCTCCAGATTTTTATTTATTTATTTTTCCATGGCGGTATCTCTATATTTTCTTTGATCATAAAACATAAAATTCAGCACTGTAAAAGTATGACACAACATGCAGATCAGAGCTAAGAATATTGAAGTATTTATAAAAGTATGTATAATTAGATGAAATCAAGCAAAATTAAAAACTGATGTTTGGCAGTATTTCTAATCCTGTGATTTGTTTTTGTTAGTTTTTATAGCTTGGATGAGGATATAGATTCTTGATTCTGCATAAAAGTTTAAAAGTATTCCTCCTTCAGGAACAAATATCTTACAATTCTGGTTGGAAGTTACAAGCTGTAAATTCTGATATGTCCATCTGACCCTAAGTTTATCTGTTTTGTTTTTTTTTTAGAAATATACTTCGAATATCTGGAGCCATAAAAAATGGGAACTATATTCACAATGCATGAATGAGATCCTGTTTTAAATGTGTTGCCTGGTTTTAGCATAAACTAATATCCTAAACATGGCACTTTAAAGAGGGAACAAAGGAAATTCTGAGTAGATAAGAAGAAGAATTTTCTTTATCATGGGAGCAGTGAAACATTGGAACACATTGCCCAAAGGCTTTGTGGAGTCTGGCAGCATTAGGCGTACTACCACCAGCACACTGAGGAAGGTGATCCTTCCCCTCTTCTCAACCCCAGTGAGAACGCATGCAGACTGGTGTCTCCAGCTCTGACCTCACTGGTACAAGAGATACACAGATGTATTGGTGTGGCCAGTAAGATGATGAAGGGATCAGGACATCTGTATAGTGAGGAGACAATGAGAAAACTTGGAACGTTTACCCTGGAGAAGAGAAGGCTCAAGGGGATTGAATCAATGAGTATGAATGCAGGAAGTAAGTAAAGAAGGCAGAGCCAGGCTCTTCTAAGTGGTGCCAGGGACAGGACTAGAGGCAATGGGCACAAAGTGAAATGCACTGTAAAGGTGACAAAACCAAGAAAGACTGTGTAAACTCCATCCTGGGAAAAATTCACAAATGTTACTGGACAGGGCCCTGAGCAACCTCCTTGAATTGCCCCAGCTTTGAGCAGGGATGTTAAGCTTGACAGTCTCCAGAACTGCCTTCCTACCTCAGCTGTTCTGTCATTCTCCAAATGTAGCCCACAGTTATAATCTTGTTTGTTTTTTAATTTTATTTATTTATTTTTTTTTTTCTGTAGAAAGTTGAAGTAATAGCAGCAAAATTATACTGATTGGCTGAAATCACTAGATTCCCTTATCAACCAAAAATGATGAGCAGACTTTATTTTAATCCTGTTTAATTCAGTATGCATTTATTGTTACTTTTTTTTTTTTTTTTTTTCCCAAATCCTTCTTCAGGCTTTAAAAGCAATAACAATGAAGCAGAGAGCTATAACCTCCGAGTTGAACTGAGCATGACTCCATGTACAAATAAATATTTCTGAAAAACAAAGAATTTAATAATACAAATAACATTGGTTTGACCCACCATTGAGGAGGAGGCTGGACTGTATGATCTCCTGAGCTTCCTGTTGTTCTGTGATCCTGTGATTCTGAAATTGCTGAGCTTTGGCAGTTCTTGTTACATTTAAAACACTAAAGATGGTTTTATCTTTCACACATTAGAATTCTGAAAGTGTTGGCATTATTGGCGACTGGAACATTTAATTCTGTGTTCAAGTATTTCTAAATGACAGCAGAGTTTGTAAGGTGATCCATTTGCTTGCTTTTCACTAACAAATAACTGATTCATTTTATCACAGTTCTACAGGTTATATATATTTATATTTCTGCAGAGGAGGTAGTGATTTTTGTAATGATCATATTCAGGAGACGGGAGTAATCTCTGAACTAGGCATAAAGCGAGCCCTTATACAGAGGTTTTCTGTATTTTATTTTTTTGTAACAGACGAATTTTTTTTTTTTTTGTAATAGATTATATATTACTTTTGCATTGAGCTGCCATTCAGATTCATGAAACCTCTCATCTAACACCATTTTAAAGATAAGTCCTAAAGTAGTTCCAGCAGAGAAATCCTGCAATAGCAATGGCTTTCAAGAAACCAAAGTATCAGTTGTAAAGTCACTTCTAGTACTTTCCTTGAACTGTGGAAATGACAGTGCTTTACTTATCAAGTATTCAAACTAATGACTTACACTACAAAGAAGTGTGAAATTAGAATAGGCATTTAGAATTGCTTATTTTACAACCTGCTTTTGAGGCATATGGAAAGTAGCTGTTTGACTCAGTTGTATGTGATCATTTCTGGATCCAAATGTGGTGTGGCCTCATGTGGCTGGATGTAGAAGTTATAACTTCTTGCTGAGTATATGGACAAGAGGTCTGAAGAGTTGTCAAAGTAAATAGATTTCAGAGAACTCCCTGTGGCAGGTAGATATTTATATTAAAAGGTGTGCAACATGTGATGTGTGCTTATATAGGCTTAAAATTATTCTCAAAAAAGGAAAAATTGCTTTCCTGAGACTGTGAACAGTGATGAAAACATACTGCTTCCCAGCTGATAATAAGCACT
The DNA here is from genome assembly GCF_047663525.1 of Anas platyrhynchos. Classification (NCBI taxonomy): domain Eukaryota; kingdom Metazoa; phylum Chordata; class Aves; order Anseriformes; family Anatidae; genus Anas; species Anas platyrhynchos. The sequence goes on along the minus strand of NC_092588.1, from coordinate 64,832,056 downwards.
TTTCCAAAAACTGCAGTAATAGCATTTATGTTCAGGTAAATGGAACTTACTCTTGCCATAATGACATCTGGTGGTTACTAAAGTGTTAAAGCTCTTCTACTAATTAGACCTCTTTGTTCATTTCCAAATAACCCTAACAATCAAAAAATTCAACAGGCAGTAACATTTAAAAGATCTTTTAAAAAATCTTATCAGTCCCAAAAGTCAAAGAAGAGAACAGGCAGAAATGTGCATAAATAATGTAATGCAATGATGTCTGCCTTCTATGTGGAGCAGACTGACAAGAATGTATGGCTTGCTCTTTACTACAATAAAGAGAAACTCAGGAAGGCAGATTGACTATGATGGTGAGAAGATCACTGCACTTAAAGTGTGAAAGAATATAAAGAAGAGAGAAAGTCCACCTGTTTAATGCAAAATCACTGTGTTTTGCACAGTCGGTCAAGCCCTTTTTCCCTTGGTTGTACTTGAGTTTTAAATGAAAAGAACTATAATTGCTCATCTATAATCATAAATTCAACCTTATATATTACTGAATCCTGTTGGAAAGATTGGTATGACTAGAGCACTAAATTCAACCATCACAGCCTTCTTAAGAAAGGCAAAATTCAAGAGGGAGCACTCTCAAAAATAGCATTTATATTTTTCTTTCTTTCTTTCTTTTTTTCTTTCTTTCTTTCTTTCTTTCTTTCTTTCTTTCTTGTCAGTGACCTCTTGAAAGAAAATGAATATTTAAGGGATTACTGTCAGGTTAGAGAGAGATGAAGCAAGTAATCAGTATAAAGTTATTTCCTGATGCTTGCAGAAGACCATCAAATCATGCTAGAAACAAGATGATGAACTCAAGTTGTAGTTGTGATATATACACAGGAAAATGAAGATGTACAGTGGAGGACAATGTGGAGGACAATGGAGGACTTCCATCTGGATAAAATATGTTGAGGTCCTGCCTCAAGAACAAGAACATTCAATACAAGAACATTCTTAACCTCTAACTTTTAGAAATTTCAACTTAAACAGCAACAACAACAAAAAAGAACTATTGAACATACTGGTGCTTAAATTTTCATAATTTGTAGTCAGGAATTATTTAATAATATTATTGCATAACCAGAAATCTACAGGCTGCCCTGATTAAAACCAAACCAAAAATCTTTTTCTGTCTGCCATTTACTGAAAACAGAGAAAAGGAGAATGTGATAACAGCTGTTAGAAAGCAGAAGTTAGGATGATTTGGAGCCTAGCGAGGCCCTGAGCAATCTCATATGATTGAAGTTACTCTCAGCAGGGATTTGGCCTAAGCAACTTCTGGAGGTTCCTTCCCACCTAAATTATTCTGCCATTCTAGGATGATAAGAGAAGGGAGTAGGGTAGGAATAAGACACATTTAAGTTTATCAGGACCAAAGGAAATCTAGTAGTGATACTAGTTTATTGTTAGGAAGAAATAGTATTGTCAGTAATGTATAAACAGTAGGTGTTGATTTAATATTTATGTACTTTCTGTGTCTGTTTTGGGGGAACAGGTGACAAAAACAAATGCTGAACGCTTTTCTGCAGTAATGCTTTACTGCATCTTGGTATCTATCAATCTCTGAGGCTGATAGATGGTTAGGTATTTTAGAACAAGCTGTTATAAATAATTTTGTATATAAGTTTTCTGAGAAATTGGTCAAAGCCTTGTGACAGTTTGATATGAATTTTAGTGTCTTGGACCACTGGAATCATTAAAGGAACAGAAAGGAAGGTAACACTGCTCCAGTATCTTAAAACTCTACAAAGGATAGTCCAAGTTGTTATAGGCTGAAGTGGGACCTACAGAATAAAACAAATAATGCAGGTATTGACTAATGATGAATTGACAGAGGAAAGAGAAAACTAACTCATATGCATCGATGAAAATTATGTCCTGCCAAAGTGGTCTTGCTTTGATGAAATTATAATCTCTGTTGAAAAAAAAAATATATATTTTGTCAATAATTTGAGTTAGTTTCTAGTAATCTCTCCTAAGGCACTTATCTTGCAAAAGTTAGTGAATCACAAATAACAAAAACACGTTGCTAACACGGAGTGATCCTGATTAGCAAGAGAACAGCATGTCTTAATAGATATCATACTCTTCTCTTCTGGATCATACTCTTCTGGAAAGCATTGTCTCCAGAAGGTCTGTAATCTTGGTAGGTAATTAGCCTGTCACCATAGTATAATGCTGCACTCAACAAAACAGGATTCCCTTACGAGTAGACAAATAAATAGGGGAATTTTAGAAGAAGTTATGTGTCTTATTCTGTTGCCAATAATTTCAGAATTAATTCCAAAGTTTTCAGAGAAGATCCATGCAAATGGCTAAAATGCAGTAAAACAATCTCTTTATATGGAAAGATTCCAAGAGTTATGCCCAGCCCCTCAGGCAGATGATGGTGACATTTTGTCACTTCAACTATATAAAATCTTTTGACAACAGCTTCAGACTGCAAAGAAAAATAATAAGACTGAATAATTCAAAGTAGAAGCTAGACAAAATAAGTCCAGAAAGAGGTTACATGTTTTAAGATGTTTAATAATTAGAACAAATTATTGAAGCTTGCTTTGAATCCTACCTTACTAGTAAGCCAAGAGTAAGTGTTTTTTTTAAGCTATGCCTTAGGTCAAAGAAGATGCAATTTGGGGCAGTTATTTGGCTTATGAGGTCACTCTAGATACTCAAAATTATTTGGTTCAGCCTTATCTTCAGGTCAGCTGAACACATGTTTTTTACAGAGAAAATAAGTATTATCATATGGAATGTGTGGAAAATTACCTTTTAAAATATATCAGAAAACCTTATCTAGATAACAGAGAAAGCTACTTATTGTCTTAAATTGAGGGAAAAAAGTATTAGAAGGAAATTATTCATCTGGAAATTACATGAAGCAAAATATTAGTGGGTACTAACACTACACTGGAAAAAGTAATTGCAAACAAAAAAAAAAAGAAAAAAGGAACAAGCATGATTAACTAAGTTATTTGCTCAGATCTTTTAGTAATTTGGTGATTTTTTGGGACAAAAATCCATAATGAAAACATTGAAACACCCTCTCCTTATTTTGAGGACAGACTAGAGACACATAAATTTATTTCAGTAAAGAGAAAAGAGTTAGCCTTTTGAGGTAAGAGAATATATTAATTTTCAACAAATTCACATGACTTCGTTTTCTGGGGGAAAACAGGGAGAAAATAGTGTTCCAAATCACAGTAGTTGACAAAGAGAAGAAGGAATTATATACATTTCTTTATTGTTTTACTCTTAAATTAAAGCAGAGATAATCTTATTAAATGTTTGAACATCAGTTTCTCAAATCACATAAAAGAAGAATTAGAATCTGCTTCCATTATTGTAATTTTCTATCCTTTGTATGTTTGCGTCCTGGTTTCAGTTAGGACAGAGTTAATTTTCTCCCTAATAGCTGGTAGAATGCTATGTTTTGGCTCATGTAACTGTAGATGAAGCTGGTACATCAGAAGAACTAATGGCAAAATGTGTTTAGATTCAGCAACTGAACTATAATGCTGTATTCCATGTGCAGGAAGAAATGAAGAACACTGTAGACTACTCTTCTCCAGAGTCGCCTAAGTGTTTATCATTAAAGACTTATCTGAAACACCTGCAGAATCTGGTCTTAGATTAGGACACTTAACTTGCTTTGAAATTCTGTTGATGCCAGCAAGTGAAGAAGGCTGGTGCACTTGCTCCTTCTGCAAAAGGCAGAGCCCCCCAAATTTTCCCCGCAAAGGGCAGGAAAAAGCAGCCAGTGAGGTTGCGAATCAGAACGTTTATTTGGGCAACGTTTGACAAAGACATGGGGTGGGGTGGTGCAGAGGCGTGCCGAGCTCTCTTTGTCCATAGCCACGGGGCCTGTTGGTGTGTTTGTAGGACCATAGGCGAGTAGAGACGGGGTCCTTGTGTGCTTCCTGCTCCTCTGGTGGCTGCGGTTGTAGAAAGCTGCAGCAGCCTTCAGGTCAGTGGCCACGGAGGGATTAGGCAGAGGAAGGAAAGGCCAGTGGCAGACCTTGGTGTGCTCAGGGGGTTTCTGCTGGGCAGAGAAAGGAAAATGATCAAGAAGAGTAGCCCCAGACTGTTGCCAGAGTCAGCCCCTGCATCCCTGCATGAGGCTCTCCCAGCCTCACTCCAAGGCCGTCCATCTCCCGTGCCCCTGACGGCCAGGAGATGCCCGTCAGAGCCCAACCATCTCGTCTTCAGGCATGCTGTGAGACGGTGGCGGGGAATGGGTTGAGGATAGCTTATCTGTTTTGTACAGCTTTGGCAGTTCTTCCTTCCAGCTGAGTTCTCAAGGGGTGAGTGGACAGGAATGTGATGTGGACTGCTCCCATCGATGTGTGTGTCTAGGTGAAAGAAAAGAAGCAGCAAACAGAGCAGCATCCCTGTTCCCATGGGCAGCCCCTACCTCTCTTCCCGAGTCTCTCGCATCTCACCACATCTATCTGTGTCCTGTTGTCCTGAGGTCATTGTCGTCCTGGCCCGAGTGTTTCACCTGGCTGTTCGCTGTATAACCATGGGGGGTGTGGGTTGGGGTGATCTTACCTGTCCTGTAGTTGCGTTGGCAGCTCTTCCTTCCAGCTGAGTGATTGAGGGCAGCGAGGCCAGGAGTGTGCCTTGGTGTGGTCCCATTGCTGTGAGTTTCCATCTGAAAGAGAAGACGCACCAAAAGGAGCAGCATCCCCCTTTGACCATGGGCAGCCCTTACCTCTCTGCCCAAGAGTCTCTCGCATCTCACCACGTCCATCTGTGTCCTGGTGTCCGGAGGTCACTGCTGTCCTGGCCCAAGTGTGTCAACTTCATGCTTGCTGTGAAACCTTGGTGGGTGTGGGTTGGGGCGACCTTACCTGTCCTGCAGTGCGTTGGCAGCTCTTCCTTCCAGCTGAGTTCGCAAGGGCGAGTGGACAGGAGTGTGGTGTGGTCTGGTCCCATCACTGTGTGTTTCTGGCTGAAAGAGAAGAAGCAGCAAACAGAGCAGCATCCCTGTTACCATGGGGAGCCCCTACTTCTCTGCCCAAGAGTCTCTAGTGTCTCACCGAGGCTGTCCGTGTCCTGTAGTCCTGATGGAGCGGTCACATCCATCCTGGCTCGAATGTGTCACCTGGCTCTTCCTGTGAAACCATGGGGGGTGTGGGTTGGGGCGATCTTACCTGTTCTGGAGAGCATTGGAAGTTCTTCCTTCCAGCTGAGTTCTGAAGGGGCGAGTAGACAGGAGTGTGATGTGGTCTTGTCCAATCGCTGTGTGTCAGGCTTTAATAAGAGAAAGAACAAACAGAGCAGCATCCCCCTGTGATCACGGGCTAACCCTGCCTCTATGCCCGAGGGTCTCAAGGTCTCACCACGTCCATCTGTCTCCCATCATCCTGATGGAGAGGTCAGTCCTGTCCTGGCCTGAATGTGTCACCTTCCTGCTTGCAGTTAGAACCTGTTGGGTGAGGGTTGGGGCGATCTTACCTTTCCTGTAGTGCATTGGCAGCTCTTCCTTCCAGCTGAGTTCTCCAGGGGCGAGTGGACAGGAGTGCGATGTGGTCTGGTCCCTTCGCTGTGTGTGTCTAGGTGAAAGAAAAGAAGCACCAAACAGAGCAGCATCGCTGTTACCATGGGCAGCCTACATCTTTGCCCAAGAGTCTCTAGCGTCTCACCACATCCATACGTGTCCTGTAGTCCTGATGGAGTGGTCGCTGCCGTCCTGGCCTGAGTGTGTCACCTTCCTGATTGCTCTGAAACCTTGGTGGGTGTGGGTTGGGGCGATCTTACCTGTCCTGCAGTGCGTTGGCAGTTCTTCCTTCCAGCTGAGTGGTCGAGGGCAAGGAGGCCAGGAGCGTGCTGTAGTCTCGTCCCATTGCTGTGTGTTTCTGGCTGAAAGAAAAGAAGCAGCAAACAGAGCAGCATCCCTGTTACCATGGGCACTCCCTGCCTCTCTGCCCAAGAGTCTCTAGTGTCTCACCGAGGCTGTCCGTGTCCCGTTGTCCCGATGGTGCAGTCACATCCATCCTGGCTGGAATGTGTCACCTGGCTCTTCCTGTGAAACCATGAGGGGTGTGGGTTGGGGTCATCTTACCTGTCCTGTAGTGCGTTGGCAGCTCTTCCTTCCAGCTGAGTTCGCAAGGGCGAGTGGACAGGAGTGTGGTGTGGTCTGGTCCCATCACTGTGTGTTTCTGGCTGAAAGAGAAGAAGCAGCAAACAGAGCAGCATCCCTGTTACCATGGGGAGCCCCTACTTCTCTGCCCAAGCGTCTCTAGCATCTCACCACGTCCATCCGTGTCCTGTAGTCCTGATGGAGCGGTCACATCCATCCTGGCTCGAATGTGTCACCTGGCTCTTCCTGTGAAACCATGGGGGGTGTGGGTTGGGGTCATCTTACCTGTCCTGTAGGTTGTGCACAATTATCCGGCACAGTGGTGGAAAGGAGCGGCCGGGAGTGTGCGGTGGTTTAGTTTGGTCCGTGTCCCTTAGGGCGCTGAGAGCTGTTTGAGGTGAGGGCCTGAGGAGAGATGAGAGTGGAGCTGAGTTCGTCTGGTTCAGTTTGCATGCAGAGCGGAGGCTGGAGCCGCAGGAGCAGGCAGCCGAGCAGCCTCCCCGTGAGCACGGGCAGCCATGGCAGGGCTGCCCAACCGCCCAACTGCCGCTGGGGCCAGCGTTCTGGGGCCAAGGCCGTCCCTGCCCCTTTGTGACATGGGGCACCCCCTGCCTGCTGTGACATGGGCAGGGTAGTTCCGGGGTTGGGGGGGCAGCAGGTGATGCGGAGCCCAGGCAGGGGCTGGGAGGTGGAAAAGTTGCCCTGGTGTTAGGGCAGGGCTGTGGGGCCGTGCCAGCAGGCTGTGGGAGCGTGCTGGGGTCCGTCTGGGGCTGTGCTGCCTGCCCTGCAGGGCTCGGAGAGCTCCCCGACGAGGGGGAGAGGCCAGGAGCGTGCCCCAGTTGGTTCCCGTCACTGCGTGTGTGTGTGGCTGGGAGGGGAGAGGCTGCCCCCCATCTCTGAGCAGGGTGACACGTGTGTTCTGCTCGCCATGGAAGCACGAAGGAAGAACTAAGTGAAAAATAAACATTGAAAAGCCCAAAGCCACGGGTTGTGATTTTGGGGAGGGGAGTCTAGAAGCATTAGCAGCAATTGCAAGAGCAGCTGCTCAGCAAAGGTGGAAAGTGTTCATTGAAATGAACTTTGTTTCAGCTAAAGGGTAAAGTTAAGGAAAAGCTAAGAAATCCCCAAACTCTACTCAAAATGAAAGCAGCTGAAGTGGTGTCAATTGTATACATCATTTGCAGGGACACTTCCCTTAACAGAAAAGATCCTCCTGAAGGAAAGTCTTAAGGACATCATTAAGATCGGTCTTGGTGTGACCGAAATCAGTGCAATTTGGGGTGAGAATTCTGCCTGACGTCATGCAGTGGGGCTCTGCTGAAGCCAGTGTAGTTGCTCATGCAGTGGGGTCCCAACCCCAGCGAAAGACATCAGTGACCTTTGTTGGTCGCTTATAGGGAGAAAGTGGCACTTGGTTTTGTTTGACCATATGTAAATGCACTTTGTTTGACCACAAGTAAATGCAGTAAGGGCAGGAAAAAGCAGCCAGTGAGGTTGTGAATTAGAACATTTATTTGGGCAACGTTTGACAAAGACATGGGGTGGGGTGGTGCAGAGGCGTGCCGAGCTCTCTTTGTTCATAGCAGCGGCCTGTTGGTGTGTTTGTAGGACCATAGGCGAGTAGAGACGGGGTCCTTGTGTGCTTCCTGCTCCTCTGGTGGCTGCGGTTGTAGAAAGCTGCAGCAGCCTTCAGGTCAGTGGCCACGGAGGGATTAGGCAGAGGAAGGAAAGGCCAGTGGCAGACCTTGGTGTGCTCAGGGGGTTTCTGCTGGGCAGAGAAAGGAAAATGATCAAGAAGAGTAGCCCCAGACTGTTGCCAGAGTCAGCCCCTGCATCCCTGCGTGAGGCTCTCCCAGCCTCACTCCAAGGCCGTCCATCTCCCGTGCCCCTGACGGCCAGGAGATGCCCATCAGAGCCCAACCATCTCGTCTTCAGGCATGCTGTGAGACGGTGGCGGGGAATGGGTTGAGGATAGCTTATCTGTTTTGTACAGCATTGGCAGTTCTTCCTTCCAGCTGAGTTCTCAAGGGGTGAGTGGACAGGAATGTGATGTGGACTGCTCCCATCGATGTGTGTGTCTAGGTGAAAGAAAAGAAGCAGCAAACAGAGCAGCATCCCTGTTCCCATGGGCAGCCCCTACCTCTCTTCCCGAGTCTCTCGCATCTCACCACGTCTATCTGTGTCCTGTTGTCCTGAGGTCATTGTCGTCCTGGCCCGAGTGTTTCACCTGGCTGTTCGCTGTATAACCATGGGGGGTGTGGGTTGGGGTGATCTTACCTGTCCTGTAGTTGCGTTGGCAGCTCTTCCTTCCAGCTGAGTGATTGAGGGCAGCGAGGCCAGGAGTGTGCCTTGGTGTGGTCCCATTGCTGTGAGTTTCCATCTGAAAGAGAAGACGCACCAAAAGGAGCAGCATCCCCCTGTGACCATGGGCAGCCCTTACCTCTCTGCCCAAGAGTCTCTCGCATCTCACCACGTCCATCTGTGTCCTGGTGTCCGGAGGTCACTGCTGTCCTGGCCCAAGTGTGTCAACTTCATGCTTGCTGTGAAACCTTGGTGGGTGTGGGTTGGGGCGATCTTACCTGTCCTGCAGTGCGTTGGCAGCTCTTCCTTCCAGCTGAGTGGTCGAGGGCAAGGAGGCCAGGAGCGTGCTGTAGTCTCGTCCCATTGCCGTGTGTTTCTGGCTGAAAGAAAAGAAGCAGCAAACAGAGCAGCATCCCTGTTACCATGGGCACCCCCTGCCTCTCTGCCCAAGAGTCTCTAGTGTCTCACCGAGGCTGTCCGTGTCCCGTTGTCCCGATGGTGCAGTCACATCCATCCTGGCTGGAATGTGTCACCTGGCTCTTCCTGTGAAACCATGGGGGGTGTGGGTTGGGGTCATCTTACCTGTCCTGTAGTGCGTTGGCAGCTCTTCCTTCCAGCTGAGTTCGCAAGGGCGAGTGGACAGGAGTGTGGTGTGGTCTGGTCCCATCACTGTGTGTTTCTGGCTGAAAGAGAAGAAGCAGCAAACAGAGCAGCATCCCTGTTACCATGGGGAGCCCCTACTTCTCTGCCCAAGAGTCTCTAGTGTCTCACCGAGGCTGTCCGTGTCCTGTAGTCCTGATGGAGCGGTCACATCCATCCTGGCTCGAATGTGTCACCTGGCTCTTCCTGTGAAACCATGGGGGGTGTGGGTTGGGGCGATCTTACCTGTTCTGGAGAGCATTGGAAGTTCTTCCTTCCAGCTGAGTTCTGAAGGGGCGAGTAGACAGGAGTGTGATGTGGTCTTGTCCAATCGCTGTGTGTCAGGCTTTAATAAGAGAAAGAACAAACAGAGCAGCATCCCCCTGTGATCACGGGCTAACCCTGCCTCTATGCCCGAGGGTCTCAAGGTCTCACCACGTCCATCTGTCTCCCATCATCCTGATGGAGAGGTCAGTCCTGTCCTGGCCTGAATGTGTCACCTTCCTGCTTGCAGTTAGAACCTGTTGGGTGAGGGTTGGGGCGATCTTACCTTTCCTGTAGTGCATTGGCAGCTCTTCCTTCCAGCTGAGTTCTCCAGGGGCGAGTGGACAGGAGTGCGATGTGGTCTGGTCCCTTCGCTGTGTGTGTCTAGGTGAAAGAAAAGAAGCACCAAACAGAGCAGCATCGCTGTTACCATGGGCAGCCTACATCTTTGCCCAAGAGTCTCTAGCGTCTCACCACATCCATACGTGTCCTGTAGTCCTGATGGAGTGGTCGCTGCCGTCCTGGCCTGAGTGTGTCACCTTCCTGATTGCTCTGAAACCTTGGTGGGTGTGGGTTGGGGCGATCTTACCTGTCCTGCAGTGCGTTGGCAGCTCTTCCTTCCAGCTGAGTGGTCGAGGGCAAGGAGGCCAGGAGCGTGCTGTAGTCTCGTCCCATTGCTGTGTGTTTCTGGCTGAAAGAAAAGAAGCAGCAAACAGAGCAGCATCCCTGTTACCATGGGCACCCCCTGCCTCTCTGCCCAAGAGTCTCTAGTGTCTCACCGAGGCTGTCCGTGTCCCGTTGTCCCGATGGTGCAGTCACATCCATCCTGGCTGGAATGTGTCACCTGGCTCTTCCTGTGAAACCATGAGGGGTGTGGGTTGGGGTCATCTTACCTGTCCTGTAGTGCGTTGGCAGCTCTTCCTTCCAGCTGAGTTCGCAAGGGCGAGTGGACAGGAGTGTGGTGTGGTCTGGTCCCATCACTGTGTGTTTCTGGCTGAAAGAGAAGAAGCAGCAAACAGAGCAGCATCCCTGTTACCATGGGGAGCCCCTACTTCTCTGCCCAAGCGTCTCTAGCATCTCACCACGTCCATCCGTGTCCTGTAGTCCTGATGGAGCGGTCATATCCGTCCTGGCTCGAATGTGTCACCTGGCTCTTCCTGTGAAACCATGGGGGGTGTGGGTTGGGGTCATCTTACCTGTCCTGTAGGTTGTGCACAATTATCCGGCACAGTGGTGGAAAGGAGCGGCCGGGAGTGTGCGGTGGTTTAGTTTGGTCCGTGTCCCTTAGGGCGCTGAGAGCTGTTTGAGGTGAGGGCCTGAGGAGAGAGGAGAGTGGAGCTGAGTTCGTCTGGTTCAGTTTGCGTGCAGAGCGGAGGCTGGAGCCGCAGGAGCAGGCAGCCGAGCAGCCTCCCCGTGAGCACGGGCAGCCATGGCAGGGCTGCCCAACCGCCCAACTGCCGCTGGGGCCAGCGTTCTGGGGCCAAGGCCGTCCCTGCCCCTTTGTGACATGGGGCACCCCCTGCCTGCTGTGACATGGGCAGGGTAGTTCCGGGGTTGGGGGGGCAGCAGGTGATGCGGAGCCCAGGCAGGGGCTGGGAGGTGGAAAAGTTGCCCTGGTGTTAGGGCAGGGCTGTGGGGCCGTGCCAGCAGGCTGTGGGAGCGTGCTGGGGTCCGTCTGGGGCTGTGCTGCCTGCCCTGCAGGGCTCGGAGAGCTCCCCGCCGAGGGGGAGAGGCCAGGAGCGTGCCCCAGTTGGTTCCCGTCACTGCGTGTGTGTGTGGCTGGGAGGGGAGAGGCTGCCCCCCATCTCTGAGCAGGGTGACACGTGTGTTCTGCCCGCCATGGAAGCACGAAGGAAGAACTAAGTGAAAAATAAACATTGAAAAGCCCAAAGCCACGGGTTGTGATTTTGGGGAGGGGAGTCTAGAAGCATTAGCAGCAATTGCAAGAGCAGCTGCTCAGCAAAGGTGGAAAGTGTTCATTGAAATGAACTTTGTTTCAGCTAAAGGGTAAAGTTAAGGAAAAGCTAAGAAATCCCCAAACTCTACTCAAAATGAAAGCAGCTGAAGTGGTGTCAATTGTATACATCATTTGCAGGGACACTTCCCTTAACAGAAAAGATCCTCCTGAAGGAAAGTCTTAAGGACATCATTAAGATCGGTCTTGGTGTGACCGAAATCAGTGCAATTTGGGGTGAGAATTCTGCCTGACGTCATGCAGTGGGGCTCTGCTGAAGCCAGTGTAGTTGCTCATGCAGTGGGGTCCCAACCCCAGCGAAAGACATCAGTGACCTTTGTTGGTCGCTTATAGGGAGAAAGTGGCACTTGGTTTTGTTTGACCATATGTAAATGCACTTTGTTTGACCACAAGTAAATGCAGTAAGGGCAGGAAAAAGCAGCCAGTGAGGTTGTGAATTAGAACATTTATTTGGGCAACGTTTGACAAAGACATGGGGTGGGGTGGTGCAGAGGCGTGCCGAGCTCTCTTTGTTCATAGCAGCGGCCTGTTGGTGTGTTTGTAGGACCATAGGCGAGTAGAGACGGGGTCCTTGTGTGCTTCCTGCTCCTCTGGTGGCTGCGGTTGTAGAAAGCTGCAGCAGCCTTCAGGTCAGTGGCCACGGAGGGATTAGGCAGAGGAAGGAAAGGCCAGTGGCAGACCTTGGTGTGCTCAGGGGGTTTCTGCTGGGCAGAGAAAGGAAAATGATCAAGAAGAGTAGCCCCAGACTGTTGCCAGAGTCAGCCCCTGCATCCCTGCGTGAGGCTCTCCCAGCCTCACTCCAAGGCCGTCCATCTCCCGTGCCCCTGACGGCCAGGAGATGCCCATCAGAGCCCAACCATCTCGTCTTCAGGCATGCTGTGAGACGGTGGCGGGGAATGGGTTGAGGATAGCTTATCTGTTTTGTACAGCATTGGCAGTTCTTCCTTCCAGCTGAGTTCTCAAGGGGTGAGTGGACAGGAATGTGATGTGGACTGCTCCCATCGATGTGTGTGTCTAGGTGAAAGAAAAGAAGCAGCAAACAGAGCAGCATCCCTGTTCCCATGGGCAGCCCCTACCTCTCTTCCCGAGTCTCTCGCATCTCACCACGTCTATCTGTGTCCTGTAGTCCTGAGGTCATTGTCGTCCTGGCCCGAGTGTTTCACCTGGCTGTTCGCTGTATAACCATGGGGGGTGTGGGTTGGGGTGATCTTACCTGTCCTGTAGTTGCGTTGGCAGCTCTTCCTTCCAGCTGAGTGATTGAGGGCAGCGAGGCCAGGAGTGTGCCTTGGTGTGGTCCCATTGCTGTGAGTTTCCATCTGAAAGAGAAGACGCACCAAAAGGAGCAGCATCCCCCTGTGACCATGGGCAGCCCTTACCTCTCTGCCCAAGAGTCTCTCGCATCTCACCACGTCCATCTGTGTCCTGGTGTCCGGAGGTCACTGCTGTCCTGGCCCAAGTGTGTCAACTTCATGCTTGCTGTGAAACCTTGGTGGGTGTGGGTTGGGGCGATCTTACCTGTCCTGCAGTGCGTTGGCAGCTCTTCCTTCCAGCTGAGTGGTCGAGGGCAAGGAGGCCAGGAGCGTGCTGTAGTCTCGTCCCATTGCCGTGTGTTTCTGGCTGAAAGAAAAGAAGCAGCAAACAGAGCAGCATCCCTGTTACCATGGGCACCCCCTGCCTCTCTGCCCAAGAGTCTCTAGTGTCTCACCGAGGCTGTCCGTGTCCCGTTGTCCCGATGGTGCAGTCACATCCATCCTGGCTGGAATGTGTCACCTGGCTCTTCCTGTGAAACCATGGGGGGTGTGGGTTGGGGTCATCTTACCTGTCCTGTAGTGCGTTGGCAGCTCTTCCTTCCAGCTGAGTTCGCAAGGGCGAGTGGACAGGAGTGTGGTGTGGTCTGGTCCCATCACTGTGTGTTTCTGGCTGAAAGAGAAGAAGCAGCAAACAGAGCAGCATCCCTGTTACCATGGGGAGCCCCTACTTCTCTGCCCAAGAGTCTCTAGTGTCTCACCGAGGCTGTCCGTGTCCTGTAGTCCTGATGGAGCGGTCACATCCATCCTGGCTCGAATGTGTCACCTGGCTCTTCCTGTGAAACCATGGGGGGTGTGGGTTGGGGCGATCTTACCTGTTCTGGAGAGCATTGGAAGTTCTTCCTTCCAGCTGAGTTCTGAAGGGGCGAGTAGACAGGAGTGTGATGTGGTCTTGTCCAATCGCTGTGTGTCAGGCTTTAATAAGAGAAAGAACAAACAGAGCAGCATCCCCCTGTGATCACGGGCTAACCCTGCCTCTATGCCCGAGGGTCTCAAGGTCTCACCACGTCCATCTGTCTCCCATCATCCTGATGGAGAGGTCACTCCTGTCCTGGCCTGAATGTGTCACCTTCCTGCTTGCAGTTAGAACCTGTTGGGTGAGGGTTGGGGCGATCTTACCTTTCCTGTAGTGCATTGGCAGCTCTTCCTTCCAGCTGAGTTCTCCAGGGGCGAGTGGACAGGAGTGCGATGTGGTCTGGTCCCTTCGCTGTGTGTGTCTAGGTGAAAGAAAAGAAGCACCAAACAGAGCAGCATCGCTGTTACCATGGGCAGCCTACATCTTTGCCCAAGAGTCTCTAGCGTCTCACCACATCCATACGTGTCCTGTAGTCCTGATGGAGTGGTCGCTGCCGTCCTGGCCTGAGTGTGTCACCTTCCTGATTGCTCTGAAACCTTGGTGGGTGTGGGTTGGGGCGATCTTACCTGTCCTGCAGTGCGTTGGCAGTTCTTCCTTCCAGCTGAGTGGTCGAGGGCAAGGAGGCCAGGAGCGTGCTGTAGTCTCGTCCCATTGCTGTGTGTTTCTGGCTGAAAGAAAAGAAGCAGCAAACAGAGCAGCATCCCTGTTACCATGGGCACCCCCTGCCTCTCTGCCCAAGAGTCTCTAGTGTCTCACCGAGGCTGTCCGTGTCCCGTTGTCCCGATGGTGCAGTCACATCCATCCTGGCTGGAATGTGTCACCTGGCTCTTCCTGTGAAACCATGAGGGGTGTGGGTTGGGGTCATCTTACCTGTCCTGTAGTGCGTTGGCAGCTCTTCCTTCCAGCTGAGTTCGCAAGGGCGAGTGGACAGGAGTGTGGTGTGGTCTGGTCCCATCACTGTGTGTTTCTGGCTGAAAGAGAAGAAGCAGCAAACAGAGCAGCATCCCTGTTACCATGGGGAGCCCCTACTTCTCTGCCCAAGCGTCTCTAGCATCTCACCACGTCCATCCGTGTCCTGTAGTCCTGATGGAGCGGTCATATCCGTCCTGGCTCGAATGTGTCACCTGGCTCTTCCTGTGAAACCATGGGGGGTGTGGGTTGGGGTCATCTTACCTGTCCTGTAGGTTGTGCACAATTATCCGGCACAGTGGTGGAAAGGAGCGGCCGGGAGTGTGCGGTGGTTTAGTTTGGTCCGTGTCCCTTAGGGCGCTGAGAGCTGTTTGAGGTGAGGGCCTGAGGAGAGAGGAGAGTGGAGCTGAGTTCGTCTGGTTCAGTTTGCGTGCAGAGCGGAGGCTGGAGCCGCAGGAGCAGGCAGCCGAGCAGCCTCCCCGTGAGCACGGGCAGCCATGGCAGGGCTGCCCAACCGCCCAACTGCCGCTGGGGCCAGCGTTCTGGGGCCAAGGCCGTCCCTGCCCCTTTGTGACATGGGGCACCCCCTGCCTGCTGTGACATGGGCAGGGTAGTTCCGGGGTTGGGGGGGCAGCAGGTGATGCGGAGCCCAGGCAGGGGCTGGGAGGTGGAAAAGTTGCCCTGGTGTTAGGGCAGGGCTGTGGGGCCGTGCCAGCAGGCTGTGGGAGCGTGCTGGGGTCCGTCTGGGGCTGTGCTGCCTGCCCTGCAGGGCTCGGAGAGCTCCCCGCCGAGGGGGAGAGGCCAGGAGCGTGCCCCAGTTGGTTCCCGTCACTGCGTGTGTGTGTGGCTGGGAGGGGAGAGGCTGCCCCCCATCTCTGAGCAGGGTGACACGTGTGTTCTGCCCGCCATGGAAGCACGAAGGAAGAACTAAGTGAAAAATAAACATTGAAAAGCCCAAAGCCACGGGTTGTGATTTTGGGGAGGGGAGTCTAGAAGCATTAGCAGCAATTGCAAGAGCAGCTGCTCAGCAAAGGTGGAAAGTGTTCATTGAAATGAACTTTGTTTCAGCTAAAGGGTAAAGTTAAGGAAAAGCTAAGAAATCCCCAAACTCTACTCAAAATGAAAGCAGCTGAAGTGGTGTCAATTGTATACATCATTTGCAGGGACACTTCCCTTAACAGAAAAGATCCTCCTGAAGGAAAGTCTTAAGGACATCATTAAGATCGGTCTTGGTGTGACCGAAATCAGTGCAATTTGGGGTGAGAATTCTGCCTGACGTCATGCAGTGGGGCTCTGCTGAAGCCAGTGTAGTTGCTCATGCAGTGGGGTCCCAACCCCAGCGAAAGACATCAGTGACCTTTGTTGGTCGCTTATAGGGAGAAAGTGGCACTTGGTTTTGTTTGACCATATGTAAATGCACTTTGTTTGACCACAAGTAAATGCAGTAAGGGCAGGAAAAAGCAGCCAGTGAGGTTGTGAATTAGAACATTTATTTGGGCAACGTTTGACAAAGACATGGGGTGGGGTGGTGCAGAGGCGTGCCGAGCTCTCTTTGTTCATAGCAGCGGCCTGTTGGTGTGTTTGTAGGACCATAGGCGAGTAGAGACGGGGTCCTTGTGTGCTTCCTGCTCCTCTGGTGGCTGCGGTTGTAGAAAGCTGCAGCAGCCTTCAGGTCAGTGGCCACGGAGGGATTAGGCAGAGGAAGGAAAGGCCAGTGGCAGACCTTGGTGTGCTCAGGGGGTTTCTGCTGGGCAGAGAAAGGAAAATGATCAAGAAGAGTAGCCCCAGACTGTTGCCAGAGTCAGCCCCTGCATCCCTGCGTGAGGCTCTCCCAGCCTCACTCCAAGGCCGTCCATCTCCCGTGCCCCTGACGGCCAGGAGATGCCCATCAGAGCCCAACAATCTCGTCTTCAGGCATGCTGTGAGACGGTGGCGGGGAATGGGTTGAGGATAGCTTATCTGTTTTGTACAGCATTGGCAGTTCTTCCTTCCAGCTGAGTTCTCAAGGGGTGAGTGGACAGGAATGTGATGTGGACTGCTCCCATCGATGTGTGTGTCTAGGTGAAAGAAAAGAAGCAGCAAACAGAGCAGCATCCCTGTTCCCATGGGCAGCCCCTACCTCTCTTCCCGAGTCTCTCGCATCTCACCACGTCTATCTGTGTCCTGTTGTCCTGAGGTCATTGTCGTCCTGGCCCGAGTGTTTCACCTGGCTGTTCGCTGTATAACCATGGGGGGTGTGGGTTGGGGTGATCTTACCTGTCCTGTAGTTGCGTTGGCAGCTCTTCCTTCCAGCTGAGTGATTGAGGGCAGCGAGGCCAGGAGTGTGCCTTGGTGTGGTCCCATTGCTGTGAGTTTCCATCTGAAAGAGAAGACGCACCAAAAGGAGCAGCATCCCCCTGTGACCATGGGCAGCCCTTACCTCTCTGCCCAAGAGTCTCTCGCATCTCACCACGTCCATCTGTGTCCTGGTGTCCGGAGGTCACTGCTGTCCTGGCCCAAGTGTGTCAACTTCATGCTTGCTGTGAAACCTTGGTGGGTGTGGGTTGGGGCGATCTTACCTGTCCTGCAGTGCGTTGGCAGCTCTTCCTTCCAGCTGAGTGGTCGAGGGCAAGGAGGCCAGGAGCGTGCTGTAGTCTCGTCCCATTGCCGTGTGTTTCTGGCTGAAAGAAAAGAAGCAGCAAACAGAGCAGCATCCCTGTTACCATGGGCACCCCCTGCCTCTCTGCCCAAGAGTCTCTAGTGTCTCACCGAGGCTGTCCGTGTCCCGTTGTCCCGATGGTGCAGTCACATCCATCCTGGCTGGAATGTGTCACCTGGCTCTTCCTGTGAAACCATGGGGGGTGTGGGTTGGGGTCATCTTACCTGTCCTGTAGTGCGTTGGCAGCTCTTCCTTCCAGCTGAGTTCGCAAGGGCGAGTGGACAGGAGTGTGGTGTGGTCTGGTCCCATCACTGTGTGTTTCTGGCTGAAAGAGAAGAAGCAGCAAACAGAGCAGCATCCCTGTTACCATGGGGAGCCCCTACTTCTCTGCCCAAGAGTCTCTAGTGTCTCACCGAGGCTGTCCGTGTCCTGTAGTCCTGATGGAGCGGTCACATCCATCCTGGCTCGAATGTGTCACCTGGCTCTTCCTGTGAAACCATGGGGGGTGTGGGTTGGGGCGATCTTACCTGTTCTGGAGAGCATTGGAAGTTCTTCCTTCCAGCTGAGTTCTGAAGGGGCGAGTAGACAGGAGTGTGATGTGGTCTTGTCCAATCGCTGTGTGTCAGGCTTTAATAAGAGAAAGAACAAACAGAGCAGCATCCCCCTGTGATCACGGGCTAACCCTGCCTCTATGCCCGAGGGTCTCAAGGTCTCACCACGTCCATCTGTCTCCCATCATCCTGATGGAGAGGTCACTCCTGTCCTGGCCTGAATGTGTCACCTTCCTGCTTGCAGTTAGAACCTGTTGGGTGAGGGTTGGGGCGATCTTACCTTTCCTGTAGAGCATTGGCAGCTCTTCCTTCCAGCTGAGTTCTCCAGGGGCGAGTGGACAGGAGTGCGATGTGGTCTGGTCCCTTCGCTGTGTGTGTCTAGGTGAAAGAAAAGAAGCACCAAACAGAGCAGCATCGCTGTTACCATGGGCAGCCTACATCTTTGCCCAAGAGTCTCTAGCGTCTCACCACATCCATACGTGTCCTGTAGTCCTGATGGAGTGGTCGCTGCCGTCCTGGCCTGAGTGTGTCACCTTCCTGATTGCTCTGAAACCTTGGTGGGTGTGGGTTGGGGCGATCTTACCTGTCCTGCAGTGCGTTGGCAGCTCTTCCTTCCAGCTGAGTGGTCGAGGGCAAGGAGGCCAGGAGCGTGCTGTAGTCTCGTCCCATTGCTGTGTGTTTCTGGCTGAAAGAAAAGAAGCAGCAAACAGAGCAGCATCCCTGTTACCATGGGCACCCCCTGCCTCTCTGCCCAAGAGTCTCTAGTGTCTCACCGAGGCTGTCCGTGTCCCGTTGTCCCGATGGTGCAGTCACATCCATCCTGGCTGGAATGTGTCACCTGGCTCTTCCTGTGAAACCATGGGGGGTGTGGGTTGGGGTCATCTTACCTGTCCTGTAGTGCGTTGGCAGCTCTTCCTTCCAGCTGAGTTCGCAAGGGCGAGTGGACAGGAGTGTGGTGTGGTCTGGTCCCATCACTGTGTGTTTCTGGCTGAAAGAGAAGAAGCAGCAAACAGAGCAGCATCCCTGTTACCATGGGGAGCCCCTACTTCTCTGCCCAAGAGTCTCTAGTGTCTCACCGAGGCTGTCCGTGTCCTGTAGTCCTGATGGAGCGGTCACATCCATCCTGGCTCGAATGTGTCACCTGGCTCTTCCTGTGAAACCATGGGGGGTGTGGGTTGGGGCGATCTTACCTGTTCTGGAGAGCATTGGAAGTTCTTCCTTCCAGCTGAGTTCTGAAGGGGCGAGTAGACAGGAGTGTGATGTGGTCTTGTCCAATCGCTGTGTGTCAGGCTTTAATAAGAGAAAGAACAAACAGAGCAGCATCCCCCTGTGATCACGGGCTAACCCTGCCTCTATGCCCGAGGGTCTCAAGGTCTCACCACGTCCATCTGTCTCCCATCATCCTGATGGAGAGGTCACTCCTGTCCTGGCCTGAATGTGTCACCTTCCTGCTTGCAGTTAGAACCTGTTGGGTGAGGGTTGGGGCGATCTTACCTTTCCTGTAGAGCATTGGCAGCTCTTCCTTCCAGCTGAGTTCTCCAGGGGCGAGTGGACAGGAGTGCGATGTGGTCTGGTCCCTTCGCTGTGTGTGTCTAGGTGAAAGAAAAGAAGCACCAAACAGAGCAGCATCGCTGTTACCATGGGCAGCCTACATCTTTGCCCAAGAGTCTCTAGCGTCTCACCACATCCATACGTGTCCTGTAGTCCTGATGGAGTGGTCGCTGCCGTCCTGGCCTGAGTGTGTCACCTTCCTGATTGCTCTGAAACCTTGGTGGGTGTGGGTTGGGGCGATCTTACCTGTCCTGCAGTGCGTTGGCAGTTCTTCCTTCCAGCTGAGTGGTCGAGGGCAAGGAGGCCAGGAGCGTGCTGTAGTCTCGTCCTATTGCTGTGTGTTTCTGGCTGAAAGAAAAGAAGCAGCAAACAGAGCAGCATCCCTGTTACCATGGGCACCCCCTGCCTCTCTGCCCAAGAGTCTCTAGTGTCTCACCGAGGCTGTCCGTGTCCCGTTGTCCCGATGGTGCAGTCACATCCATCCTGGCTGGAATGTGTCACCTGGCTCTTCCTGTGAAACCATGAGGGGTGTGGGTTGGGGTCATCTTACCTGTCCTGTAGTGCGTTGGCAGCTCTTCCTTCCAGCTGAGTTCGCAAGGGCGAGTGGACAGGAGTGTGGTGTGGTCTGGTCCCATCACTGTGTGTTTCTGGCTGAAAGAGAAGAAGCAGCAAACAGAGCAGCATCCCTGTTACCATGGGGAGCCCCTACTTCTCTGCCCAAGCGTCTCTAGCATCTCACCACGTCCATCCGTGTCCTGTAGTCCTGATGGAGCGGTCATATCTGTCCTGGCTCGAATGTGTCACCTGGCTCTTCCTGTGAAACCATGGGGGGTGTGGGTTGGGGTCATCTTACCTGTCCTGTAGGTTGTGCACAATTATCCGGCACAGTGGTGGAAAGGAGCGGCCGGGAGTGTGCGGTGGTTTAGTTTGGTCCGTGTCCCTTAGGGCGCTGAGAGCTGTTTGAGGTGAGGGCCTGAGGAGAGAGGAGAGTGGAGCTGAGTTCGTCTGGTTCAGTTTGCGTGCAGAGCGGAGGCTGGAGCCGCAGGAGCAGGCAGCCGAGCAGCCTCCCCGTGAGCACGGGCAGCCATGGCAGGGCTGCCCAACCGCCCAACTGCCGCTGGGGCCAGCGTTCTGGGGCCAAGGCCGTCCCTGCCCCTTTGTGACATGGGGCACCCCCTGCCTGCTGTGACATGGGCAGGGTAGTTCCGGGGTTGGGGGGGCAGCAGGTGATGCGGAGCCCAGGCAGGGGCTGGGAGGTGGAAAAGTTGCCCTGGTGTTAGGGCAGGGCTGTGGGGCCGTGCCAGCAGGCTGTGGGAGCGTGCTGGGGTCCGTCTGGGGCTGTGCTGCCTGCCCTGCAGGGCTCGGAGAGCTCCCCGACGAGGGGGAGAGGCCAGGAGCGTGCCCCAGTTGGTTCCCGTCACTGCGTGTGTGTGTGGCTGGGAGGGGAGAGGCTGCCCCCCATCTCTGAGCAGGGTGACACGTGTGTTCTGCCCGCCATGGAAGCACGAAGGAAGAACTAAGTGAAAAATAAACATTGAAAAGCCCAAAGCCACGGGTTGTGATTTTGGGGAGGGGAGTCTAGAAGCATTAGCAGCAATTGCAAGAGCAGCTGCTCAGCAAAGGTGGAAAGTGTTCATTGAAATGAACTTTGTTTCAGCTAAAGGGTAAAGTTAAGGAAAAGCTAAGAAATCCCCAAACTCTACTCAAAATGAAAGCAGCTGAAGTGGTGTCAATTGTATACATCATTTGCAGGGACACTTCCCTTAACAGAAAAGATCCTCCTGAAGGAAAGTCTTAAGGACATCATTAAGATCTGTCTTGGTGTGACCGAAATCAGTGCAATTTGGGTTGAGAATTCTGCCTGACGTCATGCAGTGGGGCTCTGCTGAAGCCAGTGTAGTTGCTCATACAGTGGGGTCCCAACCCCAGCGAAAGACATCAGTGACCTTTGTTGGTCGCTTATAGGGAGAAAGTGGCACTTGGTTTTGTTTGACCATATGTAAATGCACTTTGTTTGACCACAAGTAAATGCAGTAAGGGCAGGAAAAAGCAGCCAGTGAGGTTGTGAATTAGAACATTTATTTGGGCAACGTTTGACAAAGACATGGGGTGGGGTGGTGCAGAGGCGTGCTGAGCTCTCTTTGTTCATAGCAGCGGCCTGTTGGTGTGTTTGTAGGACCATAGGCGAGTAGAGACGGGGTCCTTGTGTGCTTCCTGCTCCTCTGGTGGCTGCGGTTGTAGAAAGCTGCAGCAGCCTTCAGGTCAGTGGCCACGGAGGGATTAGGCAGAGGAAGGAAAGGCCAGTGGCAGACCTTGGTGTGCTCAGGGGGTTTCTGCTGGGCAGAGAAAGGAAAATGATCAAGAAGAGTAGCCCCAGACTGTTGCCAGAGTCAGCCCCTGCATCCCTGCGTGAGGCTCTCCCAGCCTCACTCCAAGGCCGTCCATCTCCCGTGCCCCTGACGGCCAGGAGATGCCCATCAGAGCCCAACCATCTCGTCTTCAGGCATGCTGTGAGACGGTGGCGGGGAATGGGTTGAGGATAGCTTATCTGTTTTGTACAGCATTGGCAGTTCTTCCTTCCAGCTGAGTTCTCAAGGGGTGAGTGGACAGGAATGTGATGTGGACTGCTCCCATCGATGTGTGTGTCTAGGTGAAAGAAAAGAAGCAGCAAACAGAGCAGCATCCCTGTTCCCATGGGCAGCCCCTACCTCTCTTCCCGAGTCTCTCGCATCTCACCACGTCTATCTGTGTCCTGTAGTCCTGAGGTCATTGTCGTCCTGGCCCGAGTGTTTCACCTGGCTGTTCGCTGTATAACCATGGGGGGTGTGGGTTGGGGTGATCTTACCTGTCCTGTAGTTGCGTTGGCAGCTCTTCCTTCCAGCTGAGTGATTGAGGGCAGCGAGGCCAGGAGTGTGCCTTGGTGTGGTCCCATTGCTGTGAGTTTCCATCTGAAAGAGAAGACGCACCAAAAGGAGCAGCATCCCCCTGTGACCATGGGCAGCCCTTACCTCTCTGCCCAAGAGTCTCTCGCATCTCACCACGTCCATCTGTGTCCTGGTGTCCGGAGGTCACTGCTGTCCTGGCCCAAGTGTGTCAACTTCATGCTTGCTGTGAAACCTTGGTGGGTGTGGGTTGGGGCGATCTTACCTGTCCTGCAGTGCGTTGGCAGCTCTTCCTTCCAGCTGAGTGGTCGAGGGCAAGGAGGCCAGGAGCGTGCTGTAGTCTCGTCCCATTGCTGTGTGTTTCTGGCTGAAAGAAAAGAAGCAGCAAACAGAGCAGCATCCCTGTTACCATGGGCACCCCCTGCCTCTCTGCCCAAGAGTCTCTAGTGTCTCACCGAGGCTGTCCGTGTCCCGTTGTCCCGATGGTGCAGTCACATCCATCCTGGCTGGAATGTGTCACCTGGCTCTTCCTGTGAAACCATGGGGGGTGTGGGTTGGGGTCATCTTACCTGTCCTGTAGTGCGTTGGCAGCTCTTCCTTCCAGCTGAGTTCGCAAGGGCGAGTGGACAGGAGTGTGGTGTGGTCTGGTCCCATCACTGTGTGTTTCTGGCTGAAAGAGAAGAAGCAGCAAACAGAGCAGCATCCCTGTTACCATGGGGAGCCCCTACTTCTCTGCCCAAGAGTCTCTAGTGTCTCACCGAGGCTGTCCGTGTCCTGTAGTCCTGATGGAGCGGTCACATCCATCCTGGCTCGAATGTGTCACCTGGCTCTTCCTGTGAAACCATGGGGGGTGTGGGTTGGGGCGATCTTACCTGTTCTGGAGAGCATTGGAAGTTCTTCCTTCCAGCTGAGTTCTGAAGGGGCGAGTAGACAGGAGTGTGATGTGGTCTTGTCCAATCGCTGTGTGTCAGGCTTTAATAAGAGAAAGAACAAACAGAGCAGCATCCCCCTGTGATCACGGGCTAACCCTGCCTCTATGCCCGAGGGTCTCAAGGTCTCACCACGTCCATCTGTCTCCCATCATCCTGATGGAGAGGTCACTCCTGTCCTGGCCTGAATGTGTCACCTTCCTGCTTGCAGTTAGAACCTGTTGGGTGAGGGTTGGGGCGATCTTACCTTTCCTGTAGTGCATTGGCAGCTCTTCCTTCCAGCTGAGTTCTCCAGGGGCGAGTGGACAGGAGTGCGATGTGGTCTGGTCCCTTCGCTGTGTGTGTCTAGGTGAAAGAAAAGAAGCACCAAACAGAGCAGCATCGCTGTTACCATGGGCAGCCTACATCTTTGCCCAAGAGTCTCTAGCGTCTCACCACATCCATACGTGTCCTGTAGTCCTGATGGAGTGGTCGCTGCCGTCCTGGCCTGAGTGTGTCACCTTCCTGATTGCTCTGAAACCTTGGTGGGTGTGGGTTGGGGCGATCTTACCTGTCCTGCAGTGCGTTGGCAGTTCTTCCTTCCAGCTGAGTGGTCGAGGGCAAGGAGGCCAGGAGTGTGCTGTAGTCTCGTCCCATTGCTGTGTGTTTCTGGCTGAAAGAAAAGAAGCAGCAAACAGAGCAGCATCCCTGTTACCATGGGCACCCCCTGCCTCTCTGCCCAAGAGTCTCTAGTGTCTCACCGAGGCTGTCCGTGTCCCGTTGTCCCGATGGTGCAGTCACATCCATCCTGGCTGGAATGTGTCACCTGGCTCTTCCTGTGAAACCATGAGGGGTGTGGGTTGGGGTCATCTTACCTGTCCTGTAGTGCGTTGGCAGCTCTTCCTTCCAGCTGAGTTCGCAAGGGCGAGTGGACAGGAGTGTGGTGTGGTCTGGTCCCATCACTGTGTGTTTCTGGCTGAAAGAGAAGAAGCAGCAAACAGAGCAGCATCCCTGTTACCATGGGGAGCCCCTACTTCTCTGCCCAAGCGTCTCTAGCATCTCACCACGTCCATCCGTGTCCTGTAGTCCTGATGGAGCGGTCATATCCGTCCTGGCTCGAATGTGTCACCTGGCTCTTCCTGTGAAACCATGGGGGGTGTGGGTTGGGGTCATCTTACCTGTCCTGTAGGTTGTGCACAATTATCCGGCACAGTGGTGGAAAGGAGCGGCCGGGAGTGTGCGGTGGTTTAGTTTGGTCCGTGTCCCTTAGGGCGCTGAGAGCTGTTTGAGGTGAGGGCCTGAGGAGAGAGGAGAGTGGAGCTGAGTTCGTCTGGTTCAGTTTGCGTGCAGAGCGGAGGCTGGAGCCGCAGGAGCAGGCAGCCGAGCAGCCTCCCCGTGAGCACGGGCAGCCATGGCAGGGCTGCCCAACCGCCCAACTGCCGCTGGGGCCAGCGTTCTGGGGCCAAGGCCGTCCCTGCCCCTTTGTGACATGGGGCACCCCCTGCCTGCTGTGACATGGGCAGGGTAGTTCCGGGGTTGGGGGGGCAGCAGGTGATGCGGAGCCCAGGCAGGGGCTGGGAGGTGGAAAAGTTGCCCTGGTGTTAGGGCAGGGCTGTGGGGCCGTGCCAGCAGGCTGTGGGAGCGTGCTGGGGTCCGTCTGGGGCTGTGCTGCCTGCCCTGCAGGGCTCGGAGAGCTCCCCGACGAGGGGGAGAGGCCAGGAGCGTGCCCCAGTTGGTTCCCGTCACTGCGTGTGTGTGTGGCTGGGAGGGGAGAGGCTGCCCCCCATCTCTGAGCAGGGTGACACGTGTGTTCTGCCCGCCATGGAAGCACGAAGGAAGAACTAAGTGAAAAATAAACATTGAAAAGCCCAAAGCCACGGGTTGTGATTTTGGGGAGGGGAGTCTAGAAGCATTAGCAGCAATTGCAAGAGCAGCTGCTCAGCAAAGGTGGAAAGTGTTCATTGAAATGAACTTTGTTTCAGCTAAAGGGTAAAGTTAAGGAAAAGCTAAGAAATCCCCAAACTCTACTCAAAATGAAAGCAGCTGAAGTGGTGTCAATTGTATACATCATTTGCAGGGACACTTCCCTTAACAGAAAAGATCCTCCTGAAGGAAAGTCTTAAGGACATCATTAAGATCTGTCTTGGTGTGACCGAAATCAGTGCAATTTGGGTTGAGAATTCTGCCTGACGTCATGCAGTGGGGCTCTGCTGAAGCCAGTGTAGTTGCTCATACAGTGGGGTCCCAACCCCAGCGAAAGACATCAGTGACCTTTGTTGGTCGCTTATAGGGAGAAAGTGGCACTTGGTTTTGTTTGACCATATGTAAATGCACTTTGTTTGACCACAAGTAAATGCAGTAAGGGCAGGAAAAAGCAGCCAGTGAGGTTGTGAATTAGAACATTTATTTGGGCAACGTTTGACAAAGACATGGGGTGGGGTGGTGCAGAGGCGTGCTGAGCTCTCTTTGTTCATAGCAGCGGCCTGTTGGTGTGTTTGTAGGACCATAGGCGAGTAGAGACGGGGTCCTTGTGTGCTTCCTGCTCCTCTGGTGGCTGCGGTTGTAGAAAGCTGCAGCAGCCTTCAGGTCAGTGGCCACGGAGGGATTAGGCAGAGGAAGGAAAGGCCAGTGGCAGACCTTGGTGTGCTCAGGGGGTTTCTGCTGGGCAGAGAAAGGAAAATGATCAAGAAGAGTAGCCCCAGACTGTTGCCAGAGTCAGCCCCTGCATCCCTGCGTGAGGCTCTCCCAGCCTCACTCCAAGGCCGTCCATCTCCCGTGCCCCTGACGGCCAGGAGATGCCCATCAGAGCCCAACCATCTCGTCTTCAGGCATGCTGTGAGACGGTGGCGGGGAATGGGTTGAGGATAGCTTATCTGTTTTGTACAGCATTGGCAGTTCTTCCTTCCAGCTGAGTTCTCAAGGGGTGAGTGGACAGGAATGTGATGTGGACTGCTCCCATCGATGTGTGTGTCTAGGTGAAAGAAAAGAAGCAGCAAACAGAGCAGCATCCCTGTTCCCATGGGCAGCCCCTACCTCTCTTCCCGAGTCTCTCGCATCTCACCACGTCTATCTGTGTCCTGTAGTCCTGAGGTCATTGTCGTCCTGGCCCGAGTGTTTCACCTGGCTGTTCGCTGTATAACCATGGGGGGTGTGGGTTGGGGTGATCTTACCTGTCCTGTAGTTGCGTTGGCAGCTCTTCCTTCCAGCTGAGTGATTGAGGGCAGCGAGGCCAGGAGTGTGCCTTGGTGTGGTCCCATTGCTGTGAGTTTCCATCTGAAAGAGAAGACGCACCAAAAGGAGCAGCATCCCCCTGTGACCATGGGCAGCCCTTACCTCTCTGCCCAAGAGTCTCTCGCATCTCACCACGTCCATCTGTGTCCTGGTGTCCGGAGGTCACTGCTGTCCTGGCCCAAGTGTGTCAACTTCATGCTTGCTGTGAAACCTTGGTGGGTGTGGGTTGGGGCGATCTTACCTGTCCTGCAGTGCGTTGGCAGCTCTTCCTTCCAGCTGAGTGGTCGAGGGCAAGGAGGCCAGGAGCGTGCTGTAGTCTCGTCCCATTGCTGTGTGTTTCTGGCTGAAAGAAAAGAAGCAGCAAACAGAGCAGCATCCCTGTTACCATGGGCACCCCCTGCCTCTCTGCCCAAGAGTCTCTAGTGTCTCACCGAGGCTGTCCGTGTCCCGTTGTCCCGATGGTGCAGTCACATCCATCCTGGCTGGAATGTGTCACCTGGCTCTTCCTGTGAAACCATGGGGGGTGTGGGTTGGGGTCATCTTACCTGTCCTGTAGTGCGTTGGCAGCTCTTCCTTCCAGCTGAGTTCGCAAGGGCGAGTGGACAGGAGTGTGGTGTGGTCTGGTCCCATCACTGTGTGTTTCTGGCTGAAAGAGAAGAAGCAGCAAACAGAGCAGCATCCCTGTTACCATGGGGAGCCCCTACTTCTCTGCCCAAGAGTCTCTAGTGTCTCACCGAGGCTGTCCGTGTCCTGTAGTCCTGATGGAGCGGTCACATCCATCCTGGCTCGAATGTGTCACCTGGCTCTTCCTGTGAAACCATGGGGGGTGTGGGTTGGGGCGATCTTACCTGTTCTGGAGAGCATTGGAAGTTCTTCCTTCCAGCTGAGTTCTGAAGGGGCGAGTAGACAGGAGTGTGATGTGGTCTTGTCCAATCGCTGTGTGTCAGGCTTTAATAAGAGAAAGAACAAACAGAGCAGCATCCCCCTGTGATCACGGGCTAACCCTGCCTCTATGCCCGAGGGTCTCAAGGTCTCACCACGTCCATCTGTCTCCCATCATCCTGATGGAGAGGTCACTCCTGTCCTGGCCTGAATGTGTCACCTTCCTGCTTGCAGTTAGAACCTGTTGGGTGAGGGTTGGGGCGATCTTACCTTTCCTGTAGTGCATTGGCAGCTCTTCCTTCCAGCTGAGTTCTCCAGGGGCGAGTGGACAGGAGTGCGATGTGGTCTGGTCCCTTCGCTGTGTGTGTCTAGGTGAAAGAAAAGAAGCACCAAACAGAGCAGCATCGCTGTTACCATGGGCAGCCTACATCTTTGCCCAAGAGTCTCTAGCGTCTCACCACATCCATACGTGTCCTGTAGTCCTGATGGAGTGGTCGCTGCCGTCCTGGCCTGAGTGTGTCACCTTCCTGATTGCTCTGAAACCTTGGTGGGTGTGGGTTGGGGCGATCTTACCTGTCCTGCAGTGCGTTGGCAGTTCTTCCTTCCAGCTGAGTGGTCGAGGGCAAGGAGGCCAGGAGTGTGCTGTAGTCTCGTCCCATTGCTGTGTGTTTCTGGCTGAAAGAAAAGAAGCAGCAAACAGAGCAGCATCCCTGTTACCATGGGCACCCCCTGCCTCTCTGCCCAAGAGTCTCTAGTGTCTCACCGAGGCTGTCCGTGTCCCGTTGTCCCGATGGTGCAGTCACATCCATCCTGGCTGGAATGTGTCACCTGGCTCTTCCTGTGAAACCATGAGGGGTGTGGGTTGGGGTCATCTTACCTGTCCTGTAGTGCGTTGGCAGCTCTTCCTTCCAGCTGAGTTCGCAAGGGCGAGTGGACAGGAGTGTGGTGTGGTCTGGTCCCATCACTGTGTGTTTCTGGCTGAAAGAGAAGAAGCAGCAAACAGAGCAGCATCCCTGTTACCATGGGGAGCCCCTACTTCTCTGCCCAAGCGTCTCTAGCATCTCACCACGTCCATCCGTGTCCTGTAGTCCTGATGGAGCGGTCATATCCGTCCTGGCTCGAATGTGTCACCTGGCTCTTCCTGTGAAACCATGGGGGGTGTGGGTTGGGGTCATCTTACCTGTCCTGTAGGTTGTGCACAATTATCCGGCACAGTGGTGGAAAGGAGCGGCCGGGAGTGTGCGGTGGTTTAGTTTGGTCCGTGTCCCTTAGGGCGCTGAGAGCTGTTTGAGGTGAGGGCCTGAGGAGAGAGGAGAGTGGAGCTGAGTTCGTCTGGTTCAGTTTGCGTGCAGAGCGGAGGCTGGAGCCGCAGGAGCAGGCAGCCGAGCAGCCTCCCCGTGAGCACGGGCAGCCATGGCAGGGCTGCCCAACCGCCCAACTGCCGCTGGGGCCAGCGTTCTGGGGCCAAGGCCGTCCCTGCCCCTTTGTGACATGGGGCACCCCCTGCCTGCTGTGACATGGGCAGGGTAGTTCCGGGGTTGGGGGGGCAGCAGGTGATGCGGAGCCCAGGCAGGGGCTGGGAGGTGGAAAAGTTGCCCTGGTGTTAGGGCAGGGCTGTGGGGCCGTGCCAGCAGGCTGTGGGAGCGTGCTGGGGTCCGTCTGGGGCTGTGCTGCCTGCCCTGCAGGGCTCGGAGAGCTCCCCGACGAGGGGGAGAGGCCAGGAGCGTGCCCCAGTTGGTTCCCGTCACTGCGTGTGTGTGTGGCTGGGAGGGGAGAGGCTGCCCCCCATCTCTGAGCAGGGTGACACGTGTGTTCTGCCCGCCATGGAAGCACGAAGGAAGAACTAAGTGAAAAATAAACATTGAAAAGCCCAAAGCCACGGGTTGTGATTTTGGGGAGGGGAGTCTAGAAGCATTAGCAGCAATTGCAAGAGCAGCTGCTCAGCAAAGGTGGAAAGTGTTCATTGAAATGAACTTTGTTTCAGCTAAAGGGTAAAGTTAAGGAAAAGCTAAGAAATCCCCAAACTCTACTCAAAATGAAAGCAGCTGAAGTGGTGTCAATTGTATACATCATTTGCAGGGACACTTCCCTTAACAGAAAAGATCCTCCTGAAGGAAAGTCTTAAGGACATCATTAAGATCAGTCTTGGTGTGACCGAAATCAGTGCAATTTGGGGTGAGAATTCTGCCTGACGTCATGCAGTGGGGCTCTGCTGAAGCCAGTGTAGTTGCTCATACAGTGGGGTCCCAACCCCAGCGAAAGACATCAGTGACCTTTGTTGGTCGCTTATAGGGAGAAAGTGGCACTTGGTTTTGTTTGACCATATGTAAATGCACTTTGTTTGACCACAAGTAAATGCAGTAAGGGCAGGAAAAAGCAGCCAGTGAGGTTGTGAATTAGAACATTTATTTGGGCAACGTTTGACAAAGACATGGGGTGGGGTGGTGCAGAGGCGTGCCGAGCTCTCTTTGTTCATAGCAGCGGCCTGTTGGTGTGTTTGTAGGACCATAGGCGAGTAGAGACGGGGTCCTTGTGTGCTTCCTGCTCCTCTGGTGGCTGCGGTTGTAGAAAGCTGCAGCAGCCTTCAGGTCAGTGGCCACGGAGGGATTAGGCAGAGGAAGGAAAGGCCAGTGGCAGACCTTGGTGTGCTCAGGGGGTTTCTGCTGGGCAGAGAAAGGAAAATGATCAAGAAGAGTAGCCCCAGACTGTTGCCAGAGTCAGCCCCTGCATCCCTGCATGAGGCTCTCCCAGCCTCACTCCAAGGCCGTCCATCTCCCGTGCCCCTGACGGCCAGGAGATGCCCATCAGAGCCCAACAATCTCGTCTTCAGGCATGCTGTGAGACGGTGGCGGGGAATGGGTTGAGGATAGCTTATCTGTTTTGTACAGCATTGGCAGTTCTTCCTTCCAGCTGAGTTCTCAAGGGGTGAGTGGACAGGAATGTGATGTGGACTGCTCCCATTGATGTGTGTGTCTAGGTGAAAGAAAAGAAGCAGCAAACAGAGCAGCATCCCTGTTCCCATGGGCAGCCCCTACCTCTCTTCCCGAGTCTCTCGCATCTCACCACGTCTATCTGTGTCCTGTAGTCCTGAGGTCATTGTCGTCCTGGCCCGAGTGTTTCACCTGGCTGTTCGCTGTATAACCATGGGGGGTGTGGGTTGGGGTGATCTTACCTGTCCTGTAGTTGCGTTGGCAGCTCTTCCTTCCAGCTGAGTGATTGAGGGCAGCGAGGCCAGGAGTGTGCCTTGGTGTGGTCCCATTGCTGTGAGTTTCCATCTGAAAGAGAAGACGCACCAAAAGGAGCAGCATCCCCCTGTGACCATGGGCAGCCCTTACCTCTCTGCCCAAGAGTCTCTCGCATCTCACCACGTCCATCTGTGTCCTGGTGTCCGGAGGTCACTGCTGTCCTGGCCCAAGTGTGTCAACTTCATGCTTGCTGTGAAACCTTGGTGGGTGTGGGTTGGGGCGATCTTACCTGTCCTGCAGTGCGTTGGCAGCTCTTCCTTCCAGCTGAGTGGTCGAGGGCAAGGAGGCCAGGAGCGTGCTGTAGTCTCGTCCCATTGCTGTGTGTTTCTGGCTGAAAGAAAAGAAGCAGCAAACAGAGCAGCATCCCTGTTACCATGGGCACCCCCTGCCTCTCTGCCCAAGAGTCTCTAGTGTCTCACCGAGGCTGTCCGTGTCCCGTTGTCCCGATGGTGCAGTCACATCCATCCTGGCTGGAATGTGTCACCTGGCTCTTCCTGTGAAACCATGGGGGGTGTGGGTTGGGGTCATCTTACCTGTCCTGTAGTGCGTTGGCAGCTCTTCCTTCCAGCTGAGTTCGCAAGGGCGAGTGGACAGGAGTGTGGTGTGGTCTGGTCCCATCACTGTGTGTTTCTGGCTGAAAGAGAAGAAGCAGCAAACAGAGCAGCATCCCTGTTACCATGGGGAGCCCCTACTTCTCTGCCCAAGAGTCTCTAGTGTCTCACCGAGGCTGTCCGTGTCCTGTAGTCCTGATGGAGCGGTCACATCCATCCTGGCTCGAATGTGTCACCTGGCTCTTCCTGTGAAACCATGGGGGGTGTGGGTTGGGGCGATCTTACCTGTTCTGGAGAGCATTGGAAGTTCTTCCTTCCAGCTGAGTTCTGAAGGGGCGAGTAGACAGGAGTGTGATGTGGTCTTGTCCAATCGCTGTGTGTCAGGCTTTAATAAGAGAAAGAACAAACAGAGCAGCATCCCCCTGTGATCACGGGCTAACCCTGCCTCTATGCCCGAGGGTCTCAAGGTCTCACCACGTCCATCTGTCTCCCATCATCCTGATGGAGAGGTCACTCCTGTCCTGGCCTGAATGTGTCACCTTCCTGCTTGCAGTTAGAACCTGTTGGGTGAGGGTTGGGGCGATCTTACCTTTCCTGTAGAGCATTGGCAGCTCTTCCTTCCAGCTGAGTTCTCCAGGGGCGAGTGGACAGGAGTGCGATGTGGTCTGGTCCCTTCGCTGTGTGTGTCTAGGTGAAAGAAAAGAAGCACCAAACAGAGCAGCATCGCTGTTACCATGGGCAGCCTACATCTTTGCCCAAGAGTCTCTAGCGTCTCACCACATCCATACGTGTCCTGTAGTCCTGATGGAGTGGTCGCTGCCGTCCTGGCCTGAGTGTGTCACCTTCCTGATTGCTCTGAAACCTTGGTGGGTGTGGGTTGGGGCGATCTTACCTGTCCTGCAGTGCGTTGGCAGTTCTTCCTTCCAGCTGAGTGGTCGAGGGCAAGGAGGCCAGGAGTGTGCTGTAGTCTCGTCCCATTGCTGTGTGTTTCTGGCTGAAAGAAAAGAAGCAGCAAACAGAGCAGCATCCCTGTTACCATGGGCACCCCCTGCCTCTCTGCCCAAGAGTCTCTAGTGTCTCACCGAGGCTGTCCGTGTCCCGTTGTCCCGATGGTGCAGTCACATCCATCCTGGCTGGAATGTGTCACCTGGCTCTTCCTGTGAAACCATGAGGGGTGTGGGTTGGGGTCATCTTACCTGTCCTGTAGTGCGTTGGCAGCTCTTCCTTCCAGCTGAGTTCGCAAGGGCGAGTGGACAGGAGTGTGGTGTGGTCTGGTCCCATCACTGTGTGTTTCTGGCTGAAAGAGAAGAAGCAGCAAACAGAGCAGCATCCCTGTTACCATGGGGAGCCCCTACTTCTCTGCCCAAGCGTCTCTAGCATCTCACCACGTCCATCCGTGTCCTGTAGTCCTGATGGAGCGGTCATATCCGTCCTGGCTCGAATGTGTCACCTGGCTCTTCCTGTGAAACCATGGGGGGTGTGGGTTGGGGTCATCTTACCTGTCCTGTAGGTTGTGCACAATTATCCGGCACAGTGGTGGAAAGGAGCGGCCGGGAGTGTGCGGTGGTTTAGTTTGGTCCGTGTCCCTTAGGGCGCTGAGAGCTGTTTGAGGTGAGGGCCTGAGGAGAGAGGAGAGTGGAGCTGAGTTCGTCTGGTTCAGTTTGCGTGCAGAGCGGAGGCTGGAGCCGCAGGAGCAGGCAGCCGAGCAGCCTCCCCGTGAGCACGGGCAGCCATGGCAGGGCTGCCCAACCGCCCAACTGCCGCTGGGGCCAGCGTTCTGGGGCCAAGGCCGTCCCTGCCCCTTTGTGACATGGGGCACCCCCTGCCTGCTGTGACATGGGCAGGGTAGTTCCGGGGTTGGGGGGGCAGCAGGTGATGCGGAGCCCAGGCAGGGGCTGGGAGGTGGAAAAGTTGCCCTGGTGTTAGGGCAGGGCTGTGGGGCCGTGCCAGCAGGCTGTGGGAGCGTGCTGGGGTCCGTCTGGGGCTGTGCTGCCTGCCCTGCAGGGTTCGGAGAGCTCCCCGACGAGGGGGAGAGGCCAGGAGCGTGCCCCAGTTGGTTCCCGTCACTGCGTGTGTGTGTGGCTGGGAGGGGAGAGGCTGCCCCCCATCTCTGAGCAGGGTGACACGTGTGTTCTGCCCGCCATGGAAGCACGAAGGAAGAACTAAGTGAAAAATAAACATTGAAAAGCCCAAAGCCACGGGTTGTGATTTTGGGGAGGGGAGTCTAGAAGCATTAGCAGCAATTGCAAGAGCAGCTGCTCAGCAAAGGTGGAAAGTGTTCATTGAAATGAACTTTGTTTCAGCTAAAGGGTAAAGTTAAGGAAAAGCTAAGAAATCCCCAAACTCTACTCAAAATGAAAGCAGCTGAAGTGGTGTCAATTGTATACATCATTTGCAGGGACACTTCCCTTAACAGAAAAGATCCTCCTGAAGGAAAGTCTTAAGGACATCATTAAGATCAGTCTTGGTGTGACCGAAATCAGTGCAATTTGGGGTGAGAATTCTGCCTGACGTCATGCAGTGGGGCTCTGCTGAAGCCAGTGTAGTTGCTCATGCAGTGGGGTCCCAACCCCAGCGAAAGACATCAGTGACCTTTGTTGGTCACTTTTATGGACAAAGTGGCACTTGGTTTTGTTTGACCATAACTAAATGCACTTTGTTTGACCACTAGTAAATCAGAATCAGAATCACAGAATCAGAATCACAGAATTTCTAGTTTGGAAGAGACCTCAAGATCATCGAGTCCAACCTCTGACCTAACGCTAACAGTCCCCACTAAACCATATCCCTAAGCTCTACATCTAAACGTCTTTTGAAGACTTCCAGGGATGGTGACTCTACCACCTCCCTGGGCAGCCTGTTCCAATGCCTCACAACCCTTTCAGTAAGGAAGCTCTTCCTAACATCTAACCTAAAACTCCCCTGGCGCAACTTTAGCCCATTCCCCCTTGTCCTGTCACCAGGCACGTGGGAGAACAGGCCAACCCCCACCTCTCTACAGCCTCCTTTAAGGTATCTGTAGAGAGCGATAAGGTCGCCCCTGAGCCTCCTCTTCTCCAGGCTGAACAAGCCCAGCTCCTTCAGCCGCTCCTCGTAGGACTTCTTCTCAAGGCCCCTCACCAGCTTCGTCACCCTTCTTTGGACTCGCTCAAGCACCTCGATGTCCTTCTTGTAGCGAGGGGCCCAAAACTGAACACAGTACTCGAGGTGCGGCCTCACCAGAGCCGAGTACAGGGGGACGATCACCTCCCTAGCCCTGCTGGTCACGCTGTTTCTGATACAAGCCAGGATGCCGTTGGCCTTCTTGGCCACCTGAGCACACTGCTGGCTCATATTCAGCCGACTGTCCACCATCACTCCCAGGTCCTTCTCTGCCTGGCAGCTCTCCAACCACTCATCTCCCAGCCTGTAGCTCTGCTTGGGGTTATTGCGCCCCAGGTGCAGGACCCGGCACTTGGCCTTGTTAAACTTCATGCAGTTGACCTCAGCCCATCGGTGCAGCCTATCCAGATCCTCCTGCAGAGCCTTCCTACCCTCGAGCAGATAGACACACGCACCTAACTTGGTATCATCTGCAAACTTACTGAGGGTGCACTCAATGCCCTCGTCCAGATCATTGATGAAGATGTTGAAGAGGACCGGCCCCAGCACCGAGCCCTGGGGGACGCCGCTAGTGACTGGCCTCCAACTGGACTTGACTCCATTTACCACAACTCTTTGGGCCCGGCTATCCAGCCAGTTTCTAACCCAACGAAGCGTGCACCAGTCCAAGCCAAGAGCAGCCAGTTTCTTGAGGAGAATGCTGTGGGAGACGGTGTCAAAAGCCTTGCTGAAGTCAAGGTAGACCACATCCACAGCCTTTCCCTCATCCACCCAGCGCGTCACTTTGTCGTAGAAGGAGATCAGGTTCGTCAAGCAGGACCTGCCTTCCATAAACCCATGCTGACTTGGCCTGATCGCCTGCTTGCCCTTCAAGTGCTGCATGATGACTCCCAAGAGGATCTGCTCCATGAGCTTCCCTGGTACTGAGGTCAAACTGACAGGCCTGTAGTTCCCCGCGTCAGCCCTCCGGCCCTTCTTGTAGATGGGCGTCACATTCGCTAGCCGCCAGTCAGTTGGGACCTCACCCGATAGCCAGGACTGCTGATAAATGATGGATAGTGGCTTGGCCAGCACCTCTGCCAGTTCTCTCAGTACCCTTGGGTGGATCCCATCCGGCCCCATCGACTTGTGCACATCCAAGTGCCGTAGCAGGTCACCAACCAGTTCTTCGTGGATGGTGAGGGCCACATCCTGCTCCCTATCCCCTTCCACCAGCTCAGGGTACTGGGTACCCAGAGAACAACCGGTATTGCCGCTAAAGACTGAGGCAAAGAAGGCATTGAGCACCTCCGCCTTTTCCTCATCTCTTGTAACTAAGTTTCCCCCCGCATCCAGTAAAGGATGGAGATTCTCCTTTGTCCTCCTTTTTGTGTTGATGTATTTATAAAAGCGTTTTTTGTTATCTTTAACGGCAGTAGCCAGATTGAGCTCCAGATGAGCTTTGGCCTTCCTAATTTTGTCCCTGCACAGCCTCGCTACATCCTTATAGTCCTCCCTAGTGGCCCGCCCACTTTTCCAAAGATTATAAACCCTCTTTTTTCTCCTAAGCTCAAGCCACAGTTCTCTGTTCAGCCAGGCTGGTCTTCTTCCCCGCTGGCTCATCTTTGGGCACATGGGAACAGACCTCTCCTGCGCCATTAGGATTTGCCTCTTGAAGAGCGCCCAGCCTTCCTGGACCCCTCTGCCCTTCAGAACCGCCTCCCAAGGGATTCCACCAACTAGTGTCCTGAGCAGCCCAAAGTCAGCTCTCCGAAAGTCCAATACAGTGGTTTTGCAGTAAGGGCAGGAAATGCAGTAAGGGCAGGAAAATGTAAGTAAATGCAGTAAGGGCAGGAAAAAGCAGCCAGTGAGGTTGTGAATCAGAACATTTATTTGGGCAACGTTTGACAAAGACATGGGGTGGGGTGGTGCAGAGGCGTGCCGAGCTCTCTTTGTTCATAGCAGCGGCCTGTTGGTGTGTTTGTAGGACCATAGGCGAGTAGAGACGGGGTCCTTGTGTGCTTCCTGCTCCTCTGGTGGCTGCGGTTGTAGAAAGCTGCAGCAGCCTTCAGGTCAGTGGCCACGGAGGGATTAGGCAGAGGAAGGAAAGGCCAGTGGCAGACCTTGGTGTGCTCAGGGGGTTTCTGCTGGGCAGAGAAAGGAAAATGATCAAGAAGAGTAGCCCCAGACTGTTGCCAGAGTCAGCCCCTGCATCCCTGCGTGAGGCTCTCCCAGCCTCACTCCAAGGCCGTCCATCTCCCGTGCCCCTGACGGCCAGGAGATGCCCATCAGAGCCCAACCATCTCGTCTTCAGGCATGCTGTGAGACGGTGGCGGGGAATGGGTTGAGGATAGCTTATCTGTTTTGTACAGCATTGGCAGCTCTTCCTTCCAGCTGAGTGATTGAGGGCAGCGAGGCCAGGAGTGTGCCTTGGTGTGGTCCCATTGCTGTGAGTTTCCATCTGAAAGAGAAGACGCACCAAAAGGAGCAGCATCCCCCTGTGACCATGGGCAGCCCTTACCTCTCTGCCCAAGAGTCTCTCGCATCTCACCACGTCCATCTGTGTCCTGGTGTCCGGAGGTCACTGCTGTCCTGGCCCAAGTGTGTCAACTTCATGATTGCTGTGAAACCTTGGTGGGTGTGGGTTGGGGCGATCTTACCTGTCCTGCAGTGCGTTGGCAGCTCTTCCTTCCAGCTGAGTGGTCGAGGGCAAGGAGGCCAGGAGCGTGCTGTAGTCTCGTCCCATTGCTGTGTGTTTCTGGCTGAAAGAAAAGAAGCAGCAAACAGAGCAGCATCCCTGTTACCATGGGCACCCCCTGCCTCTCTGCCCAAGAGTCTCTAGTGTCTCACCGAGGCTGTCCGTGTCCCGTTGTCCCGATGGTGCAGTCACATCCATCCTGGCTGGAATGTGTCACCTGGCTCTTCCTGTGAAACCATGAGGGGTGTGGGTTGGGGTCATCTTACCTGTCCTGTAGTGCGTTGGCAGCTCTTCCTTCCAGCTGAGTTCGCAAGGGCGAGTGGACAGGAGTGTGGTGTGGTCTGGTCCCATCACTGTGTGTTTCTGGCTGAAAGAGAAGAAGCAGCAAACAGAGCAGCATCCCTGTTACCATGGGGAGCCCCTACTTCTCTGCCCAAGCGTCTCTAGCATCTCACCACGTCCATCCGTGTCCTGTAGTCCTGATGGAGCGGTCATATCCGTCCTGGCTCGAATGTGTCACCTGGCTCTTCCTGTGAAACCATGGGGGGTGTGGGTTGGGGTCATCTTACCTGTCCTGTAGGTTGTGCACAATTATCCGGCACAGCTGTGGAAAGGAGCGGCCGGGAGTGTGCGGTGGTTTAGTTTGGTCCGTGTCCCTTAGGGCGCTGAGAGCTGTTTGAGGTGAGGGCCTGAGGAGAGAGGAGAGTGGAGCTGAGTTCGTCTGGTTCAGTTTGCGTGCAGAGCGGAGGCTGGAGCCGCAGGAGCAGGCAGCCGAGCAGCCTCCCCGTGAGCACGGGCAGCCATGGCAGGGCTGCCCAACCGCCCAACTGCCGCTGGGGCCAGCGTTCTGGGGCCAAGGCCGTCCCTGCCCCTTTGTGACATGGGGCACCCCCTGCCTGCTGTGACATGGGCAGGGTAGTTCCGGGGTTGGGGGGGCAGCAGGTGATGCGGAGCCCAGGCAGGGGCTGGGAGGTGGAAAAGTTGCCCTGGTGTTAGGGCAGGGCTGTGGGGCCGTGCCAGCAGGCTGTGGGAGCGTGCTGGGGTCCGTCTGGGGCTGTGCTGCCTGCCCTGCAGGGCTCGGAGAGCTCCCCGACGAGGGGGAGAGGCCAGGAGCGTGCCCCAGTTGGTTCCCGTCACTGCGTGTGTGTGTGGCTGGGAGGGGAGAGGCTGCCCCCCATCTCTGAGCAGGGTGACACGTCTGTTCTGCCCGCCATGGAAGCACGAAGGAAGAACTAAGTGAAAAATAAACATTGAAAAGTCCAAAGCCACGGGTTGTGATTCTGGGGAGGGGAGTCAAGCAGCTGTACCAGCAATTGCAAGAGCAGCTAGCTGCTCAGCAAAGGTGGAAAGTGTTCATTGAAATGAACTTTGTTTCAGCTAAAGGGTAAAGTTAAGGAAAAGCTAAGAAATCCCCAAACTCTACTCAAAATGAAAGCAGCTGAAGTGGTGTCAATTGTATACATCATTTGCAGGGACACTTCCCTTAACAGAAAAGATCCTCCTGAAGGAAAGTCTGAAGGAAATCATTAAGATCGGTCTTGGTGTGACCGAAATCAGTGCAATTTGGGGTGAGAATTCTGCCTGACGTCATGCAGTGGGGCTCTGCTGAAGCCAGTGTAGTTGCTCATGCAGTGGGGTCCCAACCCCAGCGAAAGACATCAGTGACCTTTGTTGGTCGCTTATAGGGAGAAAGTGGCACTTGGTTTTGTTTGACCATAACTAAATGCACTTTGTTTGACCACAAGTAAATCAGAATCAGAATCACAGAATCAGAATCACAGAATTTCTAGTTTGGAAGAGACCTCAAGATCATCGAGTCCAACCTCTGACCTAACGCTAACAGTCCCCACTAAACCATATCCCTAAGCTCTACATCTAAACGTCTTTTGAAGACTTCCAGGGATGGTGACTCTACCACCTCCCTGGGCAGCCTGTTCCAATGCCTCACAACCCTTTCAGTAAGGAAGCTCTTCCTAACATCTAACCTAAAACTCCCCTGGCGCAACTTTAGCCCATTCCCCCTTGTCCTGTCACCAGGCACGTGGGAGAACAGGCCAACCCCCACCTCTCTACAGCCTCCTTTAAGGTATCTGTAGAGAGCGATAAGGTCGCCCCTGAGCCTCCTCTTCTCCAGGCTGAACAAGCCCAGCTCCTTCAGCCGCTCCTCGTAGGACTTCTTCTCAAGGCCCCTCACCAGCTTCGTCACCCTTCTTTGGACTCGCTCAAGCACCTCGATGTCCTTCTTGTAGCGAGGGGCCCAAAACTGAACACAGTACTCGAGGTGCGGCCTCACCAGAGCCGAGTACAGGGGGACGATCACCTCCCTAGCCCTGCTGGTCACGCTGTTTCTGATACAAGCCAGGATGCCGTTGGCCTTCTTGGCCACCTGAGCACACTGCTGGCTCATATTCAGCCGACTGTCCACCATCACTCCCAGGTCCTTCTCTGCCTGGCAGCTCTCCAACCACTCATCTCCCAGCCTGTAGCTCTGCTTGGGGTTATTGCGCCCCAGGTGCAGGACCCGGCACTTGGCCTTGTTAAACTTCATGCAGTTGACCTCAGCCCATCGGTGCAGCCTATCCAGATCCTCCTGCAGAGCCTTCCTACCCTCGAGCAGATAGACACACGCACCTAACTTGGTATCATCTGCAAACTTACTGAGGGTGCACTCAATGCCCTCGTCCAGATCATTGATGAAGATGTTGAAGAGGACCGGCCCCAGCACCGAGCCCTGGGGGACGCCGCTAGTGACTGGCCTCCAACTGGACTTGACTCCATTTACCACAACTCTTTGGGCCCGGCTATCCAGCCAGTTTCTAACCCAACGAAGCGTGCACCAGTCCAAGCCAAGAGCAGCCAGTTTCTTGAGGAGAATGCTGTGGGAGACGGTGTCAAAAGCCTTGCTGAAGTCAAGGTAGACCACATCCACAGCCTTTCCCTCATCCACCCAGCGCGTCACTTTGTCGTAGAAGGAGATCAGGTTCGTCAAGCAGGACCTGCCTTCCATAAACCCATGCTGACTTGGCCTGATCGCCTGCTTGCCCTTCAAGTGCTGCATGATGACTCCCAAGAGGATCTGCTCCATGAGCTTCCCTGGTACTGAGGTCAAACTGACAGGCCTGTAGTTCCCCGCGTCAGCCCTCCGGCCCTTCTTGTAGATGGGCGTCACATTCGCTAGCCGCCAGTCAGTTGGGACCTCACCCGATAGCCAGGACTGCTGATAAATGATGGATAGTGGCTTGGCCAGCACCTCTGCCAGTTCTCTCAGTACCCTTGGGTGGATCCCATCCGGCCCCATCGACTTGTGCACATCCAAGTGCCGTAGCAGGTCACCAACCAGTTCTTCGTGGATGGTGAGGGCCACATCCTGCTCCCTATCCCCTTCCACCAGCTCAGGGTACTGGGTACCCAGAGAACAACCGGTATTGCCGCTAAAGACTGAGGCAAAGAAGGCATTGAGCACCTCCGCCTTTTCCTCATCTCTTGTAACTAAGTTTCCCCCCGCATCCAGTAAAGGATGGAGATTCTCCTTTGTCCTCCTTTTTGTGTTGATGTATTTATAAAAGCGTTTTTTGTTATCTTTAACGGCAGTAGCCAGATTGAGCTCCAGATGAGCTTTGGCCTTCCTAATTTTGTCCCTGCACAGCCTCGCTACATCCTTATAGTCCTCCCTAGTGGCCCGCCCACTTTTCCAAAGATTATAAACCCTCTTTTTTCTCCTAAGCTCAAGCCACAGTTCTCTGTTCAGCCAGGCTGGTCTTCTTCCCCGCTGGCTCATCTTTG
This sequence comes from Anas platyrhynchos, assembly GCF_047663525.1. Classification (NCBI taxonomy): domain Eukaryota; kingdom Metazoa; phylum Chordata; class Aves; order Anseriformes; family Anatidae; genus Anas; species Anas platyrhynchos. The sequence continues at coordinate 64,791,689 of NC_092588.1, read as the reverse complement.
GGCACATGGGAACAGACCTCTCCTGCGCCATTAGGATTTGCCTCTTGAAGAGCGCCCAGCCTTCCTGGACCCCTCTGCCCTTCAGAACCGCCTCCCAAGGGATTCCACCAACTAGTGTCCTGAGCAGCCCAAAGTCAGCTCTCCGAAAGTCCAATACAGTGGTTTTGCAGTAAGGGCAGGAAATGCAGTAAGGGCAGGAAAATGTAAGTAAATGCAGTAAGGGCAGGAAAAAGCAGCCAGTGAGGTTGTGAATCAGAACATTTATTTGGGCAACGTTTGACAAAGACATGGGGTGGGGTGGTGCAGAGGCGTGCCGAGCTCTCTTTGTTCATAGCAGCGGCCTGTTGGTGTGTTTGTAGGACCATAGGCGAGTAGAGACGGGGTCCTTGTGTGCTTCCTGCTCCTCTGGTGGCTGCGGTTGTAGAAAGCTGCAGCAGCCTTCAGGTCAGTGGCCACGGAGGGATTAGGCAGAGGAAGGAAAGGCCAGTGGCAGACCTTGGTGTGCTCAGGGGGTTTCTGCTGGGCAGAGAAAGGAAAATGATCAAGAAGAGTAGCCCCAGACTGTTGCCAGAGTCAGCCCCTGCATCCCTGCGTGAGGCTCTCCCAGCCTCACTCCAAGGCCGTCCATCTCCCGTGCCCCTGACGGCCAGGAGATGCCCATCAGAGCCCAACCATCTCGTCTTCAGGCATGCTGTGAGACGGTGGCGGGGAATGGGTTGAGGATAGCTTATCTGTTTTGTACAGCATTGGCAGCTCTTCCTTCCAGCTGAGTGATTGAGGGCAGCGAGGCCAGGAGTGTGCCTTGGTGTGGTCCCATTGCTGTGAGTTTCCATCTGAAAGAGAAGACGCACCAAAAGGAGCAGCATCCCCCTGTGACCATGGGCAGCCCTTACCTCTCTGCCCAAGAGTCTCTCGCATCTCACCACGTCCATCTGTGTCCTGGTGTCCGGAGGTCACTGCTGTCCTGGCCCAAGTGTGTCAACTTCATGCTTGCTGTGAAACCTTGGTGGGTGTGGGTTGGGGCGATCTTACCTGTCCTGCAGTGCGTTGGCAGCTCTTCCTTCCAGCTGAGTGGTCGAGGGCAAGGAGGCCAGGAGCGTGCTGTAGTCTCGTCCCATTGCTGTGTGTTTCTGGCTGAAAGAAAAGAAGCAGCAAACAGAGCAGCATCCCTGTTACCATGGGCACCCCCTGCCTCTCTGCCCAAGAGTCTCTAGTGTCTCACCGAGGCTGTCCGTGTCCCGTTGTCCCGATGGTGCAGTCACATCCATCCTGGCTGGAATGTGTCACCTGGCTCTTCCTGTGAAACCATGAGGGGTGTGGGTTGGGGTCATCTTACCTGTCCTGTAGTGCGTTGGCAGCTCTTCCTTCCAGCTGAGTTCGCAAGGGCGAGTGGACAGGAGTGTGGTGTGGTCTGGTCCCATCACTGTGTGTTTCTGGCTGAAAGAGAAGAAGCAGCAAACAGAGCAGCATCCCTGTTACCATGGGGAGCCCCTACTTCTCTGCCCAAGCGTCTCTAGCATCTCACCACGTCCATCCGTGTCCTGTAGTCCTGATGGAGCGGTCATATCCGTCCTGGCTCGAATGTGTCACCTGGCTCTTCCTGTGAAACCATGGGGGGTGTGGGTTGGGGTCATCTTACCTGTCCTGTAGGTTGTGCACAATTATCCGGCACAGTGGTGGAAAGGAGCGGCCGGGAGTGTGCGGTGGTTTAGTTTGGTCCGTGTCCCTTAGGGCGCTGAGAGCTGTTTGAGGTGAGGGCCTGAGGAGAGAGGAGAGTGGAGCTGAGTTCGTCTGGTTCAGTTTGCGTGCAGAGCGGAGGCTGGAGCCGCAGGAGCAGGCAGCCGAGCAGCCTCCCCGTGAGCACGGGCAGCCATGGCAGGGCTGCCCAACCGCCCAACTGCCGCTGGGGCCAGCGTTCTGGGGCCAAGGCCGTCCCTGCCCCTTTGTGACATGGGGCACCCCCTGCCTGCTGTGACATGGGCAGGGTAGTTCCGGGGTTGGGGGGGCAGCAGGTGATGCGGAGCCCAGGCAGGGGCTGGGAGGTGGAAAAGTTGCCCTGGTGTTAGGGCAGGGCTGTGGGGCCGTGCCAGCAGGCTGTGGGAGCGTGCTGGGGTCCGTCTGGGGCTGTGCTGCCTGCCCTGCAGGGCTCGGAGAGCTCCCCGCCGAGGGGGAGAGGCCAGGAGCGTGCCCCAGTTGGTTCCCGTCACTGCGTGTGTGTGTGGCTGGGAGGGGAGAGGCTGCCCCCCATCTCTGAGCAGGGTGACACGTCTGTTCTGCCCGCCATGGAAGCACGAAGGAAGAACTAAGTGAAAAATAAACATTGAAAAGCCCAAAGCCACGGGTTGTGATTTTGGGGAGGGGAGTCTAGAAGCATTAGCAGCAATTGCAAGAGCAGCTGCTCAGCAAAGGTGGAAAGTGTTCATTGAAATGAACTTTGTTTCAGCTAAAGGGTAAAGTTAAGGAAAAGCTAAGAAATCCCCAAACTCTACTCAAAATGAAAGCAGCTGAAGTGGTGTCAATTGTATACATCATTTGCAGGGACACTTCCCTTAACAGAAAAGATCCTCCTGAAGGAAAGTCTTAAGGACATCATTAAGATCGGTCTTGGTGTGACCGAAATCAGTGCAATTTGGGGTGAGAATTCTGCCTGACGTCATGCAGTGGGGCTCTGCTGAAGCCAGTGTAGTTGCTCATGCAGTGGGGTCCCAACCCCAGCGAAAGACATCAGTGACCTTTGTTGGTCGCTTATAGGGAGAAAGTGGCACTTGGTTTTGTTTGACCATATGTAAATGCACTTTGTTTGACCACAAGTAAATGCAGTAAGGGCAGGAAAAAGCAGCCAGTGAGGTTGTGAATTAGAACATTTATTTGGGCAACGTTTGACAAAGACATGGGGTGGGGTGGTGCAGAGGCGTGCCGAGCTCTCTTTGTTCATAGCAGCGGCCTGTTGGTGTGTTTGTAGGACCATAGGCGAGTAGAGACGGGGTCCTTGTGTGCTTCCTGCTCCTCTGGTGGCTGCGGTTGTAGAAAGCTGCAGCAGCCTTCAGGTCAGTGGCCACGGAGGGATTAGGCAGAGGAAGGAAAGGCCAGTGGCAGACCTTGGTGTGCTCAGGGGGTTTCTGCTGGGCAGAGAAAGGAAAATGATCAAGAAGAGTAGCCCCAGACTGTTGCCAGAGTCAGCCCCTGCATCCCTGCGTGAGGCTCTCCCAGCCTCACTCCAAGGCCGTCCATCTCCCGTGCCCCTGACGGCCAGGAGATGCCCATCAGAGCCCAACCATCTCGTCTTCAGGCATGCTGTGAGACGGTGGCGGGGAATGGGTTGAGGATAGCTTATCTGTTTTGTACAGCATTGGCAGTTCTTCCTTCCAGCTGAGTTCTCAAGGGGTGAGTGGACAGGAATGTGATGTGGACTGCTCCCATCGATGTGTGTGTCTAGGTGAAAGAAAAGAAGCAGCAAACAGAGCAGCATCCCTGTTCCCATGGGCAGCCCCTACCTCTCTTCCCGAGTCTCTCGCATCTCACCACGTCTGTGTCCTGTAGTCCTGAGGTCATTGTCGTCCTGGCCCGAGTGTTTCACCTGGCTGTTCGCTGTATAACCATGGGGGGTGTGGGTTGGGGTGATCTTACCTGTCCTGTAGTTGCGTTGGCAGCTCTTCCTTCCAGCTGAGTGATTGAGGGCAGCGAGGCCAGGAGTGTGCCTTGGTGTGGTCCCATTGCTGTGAGTTTCCATCTGAAAGAGAAGACGCACCAAAAGGAGCAGCATCCCCCTGTGACCATGGGCAGCCCTTACCTCTCTGCCCAAGAGTCTCTCGCATCTCACCACGTCCATCTGTGTCCTGGTGTCCGGAGGTCACTGCTGTCCTGGCCCAAGTGTGTCAACTTCATGCTTGCTGTGAAACCTTGGTGGGTGTGGGTTGGGGCGATCTTACCTGTCCTGCAGTGCGTTGGCAGCTCTTCCTTCCAGCTGAGTGGTCGAGGGCAAGGAGGCCAGGAGCGTGCTGTAGTCTCGTCCCATTGCTGTGTGTTTCTGGCTGAAAGAAAAGAAGCAGCAAACAGAGCAGCATCCCTGTTACCATGGGCACCCCCTGCCTCTCTGCCCAAGAGTCTCTAGTGTCTCACCGAGGCTGTCCGTGTCCCGTTGTCCCGATGGTGCAGTCACATCCATCCTGGCTGGAATGTGTCACCTGGCTCTTCCTGTGAAACCATGGGGGGTGTGGGTTGGGGTCATCTTACCTGTCCTGTAGTGCGTTGGCAGCTCTTCCTTCCAGCTGAGTTCGCAAGGGCGAGTGGACAGGAGTGTGGTGTGGTCTGGTCCCATCACTGTGTGTTTCTGGCTGAAAGAGAAGAAGCAGCAAACAGAGCAGCATCCCTGTTACCATGGGGAGCCCCTACTTCTCTGCCCAAGAGTCTCTAGTGTCTCACCGAGGCTGTCCGTGTCCTGTAGTCCTGATGGAGCGGTCACATCCATCCTGGCTCGAATGTGTCACCTGGCTCTTCCTGTGAAACCATGGGGGGTGTGGGTTGGGGCGATCTTACCTGTTCTGGAGAGCATTGGAAGTTCTTCCTTCCAGCTGAGTTCTGAAGGGGCGAGTAGACAGGAGTGTGATGTGGTCTTGTCCAATCGCTGTGTGTCAGGCTTTAATAAGAGAAAGAACAAACAGAGCAGCATCCCCCTGTGATCACGGGCTAACCCTGCCTCTATGCCCGAGGGTCTCAAGGTCTCACCACGTCCATCTGTCTCCCATCATCCTGATGGAGAGGTCACTCCTGTCCTGGCCTGAATGTGTCACCTTCCTGCTTGCAGTTAGAACCTGTTGGGTGAGGGTTGGGGCGATCTTACCTTTCCTGTAGAGCATTGGCAGCTCTTCCTTCCAGCTGAGTTCTCCAGGGGCGAGTGGACAGGAGTGCGATGTGGTCTGGTCCCTTCGCTGTGTGTGTCTAGGTGAAAGAAAAGAAGCACCAAACAGAGCAGCATCGCTGTTACCATGGGCAGCCTACATCTTTGCCCAAGAGTCTCTAGCGTCTCACCACATCCATACGTGTCCTGTAGTCCTGATGGAGTGGTCGCTGCCGTCCTGGCCTGAGTGTGTCACCTTCCTGATTGCTCTGAAACCTTGGTGGGTGTGGGTTGGGGCGATCTTACCTGTCCTGCAGTGCGTTGGCAGCTCTTCCTTCCAGCTGAGTGGTCGAGGGCAAGGAGGCCAGGAGCGTGCTGTAGTCTCGTCCCATTGCTGTGTGTTTCTGGCTGAAAGAAAAGAAGCAGCAAACAGAGCAGCATCCCTGTTACCATGGGCACCCCCTGCCTCTCTGCCCAAGAGTCTCTAGTGTCTCACCGAGGCTGTCCGTGTCCCGTTGTCCCGATGGTGCAGTCACATCCATCCTGGCTGGAATGTGTCACCTGGCTCTTCCTGTGAAACCATGAGGGGTGTGGGTTGGGGTCATCTTACCTGTCCTGTAGTGCGTTGGCAGCTCTTCCTTCCAGCTGAGTTCGCAAGGGCGAGTGGACAGGAGTGTGGTGTGGTCTGGTCCCATCACTGTGTGTTTCTGGCTGAAAGAGAAGAAGCAGCAAACAGAGCAGCATCCCTGTTACCATGGGGAGCCCCTACTTCTCTGCCCAAGCGTCTCTAGCATCTCACCACGTCCATCCGTGTCCTGTAGTCCTGATGGAGCGGTCATATCCGTCCTGGCTCGAATGTGTCACCTGGCTCTTCCTGTGAAACCATGGGGGGTGTGGGTTGGGGTCATCTTACCTGTCCTGTAGGTTGTGCACAATTATCCGGCACAGCTGTGGAAAGGAGCGGCCGGGAGTGTGCGGTGGTTTAGTTTGGTCCGTGTCCCTTAGGGCGCTGAGAGCTGTTTGAGGTGAGGGCCTGAGGAGAGAGGAGAGTGGAGCTGAGTTCGTCTGGTTCAGTTTGCGTGCAGAGCGGAGGCTGGAGCCGCAGGAGCAGGCAGCCGAGCAGCCTCCCCGTGAGCACGGGCAGCCATGGCAGGGCTGCCCAACCGCCCAACTGCCGCTGGGGCCAGCGTTCTGGGGCCAAGGCCGTCCCTGCCCCTTTGTGACATGGGGCACCCCCTGCCTGCTGTGACATGGGCAGGGTAGTTCCGGGGTTGGGGGGGCAGCAGGTGATGCGGAGCCCAGGCAGGGGCTGGGAGGTGGAAAAGTTGCCCTGGTGTTAGGGCAGGGCTGTGGGGCCGTGCCAGCAGGCTGTGGGAGCGTGCTGGGGTCTGTCTGGGGCTGTGCTGCCTGCCCTGCAGGGCTCGGAGAGCTCCCCGCCGAGGGGGAGAGGCCAGGAGCGTGCCCCAGTTGGTTCCCGTCACTGCGTGTGTGTGTGGCTGGGAGGGGAGAGGCTGCCCCCCATCTCTGAGCAGGGTGACACGTGTGTTCTGCCCGCCATGGAAGCACGAAGGAAGAACTAAGTGAAAAATAAACATTGAAAAGCCCAAAGCCACGGGTTGTGATTTTGGGGAGGGGAGTCTAGAAGCATTAGCAGCAATTGCAAGAGCAGCTGCTCAGCAAAGGTGGAAAGTGTTCATTGAAATGAACTTTGTTTCAGCTAAAGGGTAAAGTTAAGGAAAAGCTAAGAAATCCCCAAACTCTACTCAAAATGAAAGCAGCTGAAGTGGTGTCAATTGTATACATCATTTGCAGGGACACTTCCCTTAACAGAAAAGATCCTCCTGAAGGAAAGTCTTAAGGACATCATTAAGATCGGTCTTGGTGTGACCGAAATCAGTGCAATTTGGGGTGAGAATTCTGCCTGACGTCATGCAGTGGGGCTCTGCTGAAGCCAGTGTAGTTGCTCATACAGTGGGGTCCCAACCCCAGCGAAAGACATCAGTGACCTTTGTTGGTCGCTTATAGGGAGAAAGTGGCACTTGGTTTTGTTTGACCATATGTAAATGCACTTTGTTTGACCACAAGTAAATGCAGTAAGGGCAGGAAAAAGCAGCCAGTGAGGTTGTGAATCAGAACATTTATTTGGGCAACGTTTGACAAAGACATGGGGTGGGGTGGTGCAGAGGCGTGCCGAGCTCTCTTTGTTCATAGCAGCGGCCTGTTGGTGTGTTTGTAGGACCATAGGCGAGTAGAGACGGGGTCCTTGTGTGCTTCCTGCTCCTCTGGTGGCTGCGGTTGTAGAAAGCTGCAGCAGCCTTCAGGTCAGTGGCCACGGAGGGATTAGGCAGAGGAAGGAAAGGCCAGTGGCAGACCTTGGTGTGCTCAGGGGGTTTCTGCTGGGCAGAGAAAGGAAAATGATCAAGAAGAGTAGCCCCAGACTGTTGCCAGAGTCAGCCCCTGCATCCCTGCGTGAGGCTCTCCCAGCCTCACTCCAAGGCCGTCCATCTCCCGTGCCCCTGACGGCCAGGAGATGCCCATCAGAGCCCAACCATCTCGTCTTCAGGCATGCTGTGAGACGGTGGCGGGGAATGGGTTGAGGATAGCTTATCTGTTTTGTACAGCATTGGCAGTTCTTCCTTCCAGCTGAGTTCTCAAGGGGTGAGTGGACAGGAATGTGATGTGGACTGCTCCCATCGATGTGTGTGTCTAGGTGAAAGAAAAGAAGCAGCAAACAGAGCAGCATCCCTGTTCCCATGGGCAGCCCCTACCTCTCTTCCCGAGTCTCTTGCATCTCACCACGTCTATCTGTGTCCTGTAGTCCTGAGGTCATTGTCGTCCTGGCCCGAGTGTTTCACCTGGCTGTTCGCTGTATAACCATGGGGGGTGTGGGTTGGGGTGATCTTACCTGTCCTGTAGTTGCGTTGGCAGCTCTTCCTTCCAGCTGAGTGATTGAGGGCAGCGAGGCCAGGAGTGTGCCTTGGTGTGGTCCCATTGCTGTGAGTTTCCATCTGAAAGAGAAGACGCACCAAAAGGAGCAGCATCCCCCTGTGACCATGGGCAGCCCTTACCTCTCTGCCCAAGAGTCTCTCGCATCTCACCACGTCCATCTGTGTCCTGGTGTCCGGAGGTCACTGCTGTCCTGGCCCAAGTGTGTCAACTTCATGCTTGCTGTGAAACCTTGGTGGGTGTGGGTTGGGGCGATCTTACCTGTCCTGCAGTGCGTTGGCAGCTCTTCCTTCCAGCTGAGTGGTCGAGGGCAAGGAGGCCAGGAGCGTGCTGTAGTCTCGTCCCATTGCTGTGTGTTTCTGGCTGAAAGAAAAGAAGCAGCAAACAGAGCAGCATCCCTGTTACCATGGGCACCCCCTGCCTCTCTGCCCAAGAGTCTCTAGTGTCTCACCGAGGCTGTCCGTGTCCCGTTGTCCCGATGGTGCAGTCACATCCATCCTGGCTGGAATGTGTCACCTGGCTCTTCCTGTGAAACCATGGGGGGTGTGGGTTGGGGTCATCTTACCTGTCCTGTAGTGCGTTGGCAGCTCTTCCTTCCAGCTGAGTTCGCAAGGGCGAGTGGACAGGAGTGTGGTGTGGTCTGGTCCCATCACTGTGTGTTTCTGGCTGAAAGAGAAGAAGCAGCAAACAGAGCAGCATCCCTGTTACCATGGGGAGCCCCTACTTCTCTGCCCAAGAGTCTCTAGTGTCTCACCGAGGCTGTCCGTGTCCTGTAGTCCTGATGGAGCGGTCACATCCATCCTGGCTCGAATGTGTCACCTGGCTCTTCCTGTGAAACCATGGGGGGTGTGGGTTGGGGCGATCTTACCTGTTCTGGAGAGCATTGGAAGTTCTTCCTTCCAGCTGAGTTCTGAAGGGGCGAGTAGACAGGAGTGTGATGTGGTCTTGTCCAATCGCTGTGTGTCAGGCTTTAATAAGAGAAAGAACAAACAGAGCAGCATCCCCCTGTGATCACGGGCTAACCCTGCCTCTATGCCCGAGGGTCTCAAGGTCTCACCACGTCCATCTGTCTCCCATCATCCTGATGGAGAGGTCACTCCTGTCCTGGCCTGAATGTGTCACCTTCCTGCTTGCAGTTAGAACCTGTTGGGTGAGGGTTGGGGCGATCTTACCTTTCCTGTAGAGCATTGGCAGCTCTTCCTTCCAGCTGAGTTCTCCAGGGGCGAGTGGACAGGAGTGCAATGTGGTCTGGTCCCTTCGCTGTGTGTGTCTAGGTGAAAGAAAAGAAGCACCAAACAGAGCAGCATCGCTGTTACCATGGGCAGCCTACATCTTTGCCCAAGAGTCTCTAGCGTCTCACCACATCCATACGTGTCCTGTAGTCCTGATGGAGTGGTCGCTGCCGTCCTGGCCTGAGTGTGTCACCTTCCTGATTGCTCTGAAACCTTGGTGGGTGTGGGTTGGGGCGATCTTACCTGTCCTGCAGTGCGTTGGCAGCTCTTCCTTCCAGCTGAGTGGTCGAGGGCAAGGAGGCCAGGAGCGTGCTGTAGTCTCGTCCCATTGCTGTGTGTTTCTGGCTGAAAGAAAAGAAGCAGCAAACAGAGCAGCATCCCTGTTACCATGGGCACCCCCTGCCTCTCTGCCCAAGAGTCTCTAGTGTCTCACCGAGGCTGTCCGTGTCCCGTTGTCCCGATGGTGCAGTCACATCCATCCTGGCTGGAATGTGTCACCTGGCTCTTCCTGTGAAACCATGAGGGGTGTGGGTTGGGGTCATCTTACCTGTCCTGTAGTGCGTTGGCAGCTCTTCCTTCCAGCTGAGTTCGCAAGGGCGAGTGGACAGGAGTGTGGTGTGGTCTGGTCCCATCACTGTGTGTTTCTGGCTGAAAGAGAAGAAGCAGCAAACAGAGCAGCATCCCTGTTACCATGGGGAGCCCCTACTTCTCTGCCCAAGCGTCTCTAGCATCTCACCACGTCCATCCGTGTCCTGTAGTCCTGATGGAGCGGTCATATCCGTCCTGGCTCGAATGTGTCACCTGGCTCTTCCTGTGAAACCATGGGGGGTGTGGGTTGGGGTCATCTTACCTGTCCTGTAGGTTGTGCACAATTATCCGGCACAGTGGTGGAAAGGAGCGGCCGGGAGTGTGCGGTGGTTTAGTTTGGTCCGTGTCCCTTAGGGCGCTGAGAGCTGTTTGAGGTGAGGGCCTGAGGAGAGAGGAGAGTGGAGCTGAGTTCGTCTGGTTCAGTTTGCGTGCAGAGCGGAGGCTGGAGCCGCAGGAGCAGGCAGCCGAGCAGCCTCCCCGTGAGCACGGGCAGCCATGGCAGGGCTGCCCAACCGCCCAACTGCCGCTGGGGCCAGCGTTCTGGGGCCAAGGCCGTCCCTGCCCCTTTGTGACATGGGGCACCCCCTGCCTGCTGTGACATGGGCAGGGTAGTTCCGGGGTTGGGGGGGCAGCAGGTGATGCGGAGCCCAGGCAGGGGCTGGGAGGTGGAAAAGTTGCCCTGGTGTTAGGGCAGGGCTGTGGGGCCGTGCCAGCAGGCTGTGGGAGCGTGCTGGGGTCCGTCTGGGGCTGTGCTGCCTGCCCTGCAGGGCTCGGAGAGCTCCCCGACGAGGGGGAGAGGCCAGGAGCGTGCCCCAGTTGGTTCCCGTCACTGCGTGTGTGTGTGGCTGGGAGGGGAGAGGCTGCCCCCCATCTCTGAGCAGGGTGACACGTCTGTTCTGCCCGCCATGGAAGCACGAAGGAAGAACTAAGTGAAAAATAAACATTGAAAAGTCCAAAGCCACGGGTTGTGATTCTGGGGAGGGGAGTCAAGCAGCTGTACCAGCAATTGCAAGAGCAGCTGCTCAGCAAAGGTGGAAAGTGTTCATTGAAATGAACTTTGTTTCAGCTAAAGGGTAAAGTTAAGGAAAAGCTAAGAAATCCCCAAACTCTACTCAAAATGAAAGCAGCTGAAGTGGTGTCAATTGTATACATCATTTGCAGGGACACTTCCCTTAACAGAAAAGATCCTCCTGAAGGAAAGTCTGAAGGAAATCATTAAGATCGGTCTTGGTGTGACCGAAATCAGTGCAATTTGGGGTGAGAATTCTGCCTGACGTCATGCAGTGGGGCTCTGCTGAAGCCAGTGTAGTTGCTCATGCAGTGGGGTCCCAACCCCAGCGAAAGACATCAGTGACCTTTGTTCGTCACTTTTATGGACAAAGTGGCACTTGGTTTTGTTTGACCATAACTAAATGCACTTTGTTTGACCACAAGTAAATCAGAATCAGAATCACAGAATCAGAATCACAGAATTTCTAGTTTGGAAGAGACCTCAAGATCATCGAGTCCAACCTCTGACCTAACGCTAACAGTCCCCACTAAACCATATCCCTAAGCTCTACATCTAAACGTCTTTTGAAGACTTCCAGGGATGGTGACTCTACCACCTCCCTGGGCAGCCTGTTCCAATGCCTCACAACCCTTTCAGTAAGGAAGCTCTTCCTAACATCTAACCTAAAACTCCCCTGGCGCAACTTTAGCCCATTCCCCCTTGTCCTGTCACCAGGCACGTGGGAGAACAGGCCAACCCCCACCTCTCTACAGCCTCCTTTAAGGTATCTGTAGAGAGCGATAAGGTCGCCCCTGAGCCTCCTCTTCTCCAGGCTGAACAAGCCCAGCTCCTTCAGCCGCTCCTCGTAGGACTTCTTCTCAAGGCCCCTCACCAGCTTCGTCACCCTTCTTTGGACTCGCTCAAGCACCTCGATGTCCTTCTTGTAGCGAGGGGCCCAAAACTGAACACAGTACTCGAGGTGCGGCCTCACCAGAGCCGAGTACAGGGGGACGATCACCTCCCTAGCCCTGCTGGTCACGCTGTTTCTGATACAAGCCAGGATGCCGTTGGCCTTCTTGGCCACCTGAGCACACTGCTGGCTCATATTCAGCCGACTGTCCACCATCACTCCCAGGTCCTTCTCTGCCTGGCAGCTCTCCAACCACTCATCTCCCAGCCTGTAGCTCTGCTTGGGGTTATTGCGCCCCAGGTGCAGGACCCGGCACTTGGCCTTGTTAAACTTCATGCAGTTGACCTCAGCCCATCGGTGCAGCCTATCCAGATCCTCCTGCAGAGCCTTCCTACCCTCGAGCAGATAGACACACGCACCTAACTTGGTATCATCTGCAAACTTACTGAGGGTGCACTCAATGCCCTCGTCCAGATCATTGATGAAGATGTTGAAGAGGACCGGCCCCAGCACCGAGCCCTGGGGGACGCCGCTAGTGACTGGCCTCCAACTGGACTTGACTCCATTTACCACAACTCTTTGGGCCCGGCTATCCAGCCAGTTTCTAACCCAACGAAGCGTGCACCAGTCCAAGCCAAGAGCAGCCAGTTTCTTGAGGAGAATGCTGTGGGAGACGGTGTCAAAAGCCTTGCTGAAGTCAAGGTAGACCACATCCACAGCCTTTCCCTCATCCACCCAGCGCGTCACTTTGTCGTAGAAGGAGATCAGGTTCGTCAAGCAGGACCTGCCTTCCATAAACCCATGCTGACTTGGCCTGATCGCCTGCTTGCCCTTCAAGTGCTGCATGATGACTCCCAAGAGGATCTGCTCCATGAGCTTCCCTGGTACTGAGGTCAAACTGACAGGCCTGTAGTTCCCCGCGTCAGCCCTCCGGCCCTTCTTGTAGATGGGCGTCACATTCGCTAGCCGCCAGTCAGTTGGGACCTCACCCGATAGCCAGGACTGCTGATAAATGATGGATAGTGGCTTGGCCAGCACCTCTGCCAGTTCTCTCAGTACCCTTGGGTGGATCCCATCCGGCCCCATCGACTTGTGCACATCCAAGTGCCGTAGCAGGTCACCAACCAGTTCTTCGTGGATGGTGAGGGCCACATCCTGCTCCCTATCCCCTTCCACCAGCTCAGGGTACTGGGTACCCAGAGAACAACCGGTATTGCCGCTAAAGACTGAGGCAAAGAAGGCATTGAGCACCTCCGCCTTTTCCTCATCTCTTGTAACTAAGTTTCCCCCCGCATCCAGTAAAGGATGGAGATTCTCCTTTGTCCTCCTTTTTGTGTTGATGTATTTATAAAAGCGTTTTTTGTTATCTTTAACGGCAGTAGCCAGATTGAGCTCCAGATGAGCTTTGGCCTTCCTAATTTTGTCCCTGCACAGCCTCGCTACATCCTTATAGTCCTCCCTAGTGGCCCGCCCACTTTTCCAAAGATTATAAACCCTCTTTTTTCTCCTAAGCTCAAGCCACAGTTCTCTGTTCAGCCAGGCTGGTCTTCTTCCCCGCTGGCTCATCTTTGGGCACATGGGAACAGACCTCTCCTGCGCCATTAGGATTTGCCTCTTGAAGAGCGCCCAGCCTTCCTGGACCCCTCTGCCCTTCAGAACCGCCTCCCAAGGGATTCCACCAACTAGTGTCCTGAGCAGCCCAAAGTCAGCTCTCCGAAAGTCCAATACAGTGGTTTTGCAGTAAGGGCAGGAAATGCAGTAAGGGCAGGAAAATGTAAGTAAATGCAGTAAGGGCAGGAAAAAGCAGCCAGTGAGGTTGTGAATCAGAACATTTATTTGGGCAACGTTTGACAAAGACATGGGGTGGGGTGGTGCAGAGGCGTGCCGAGCTCTCTTTGTTCATAGCAGCGGCCTGTTGGTGTGTTTGTAGGACCATAGGCGAGTAGAGACGGGGTCCTTGTGTGCTTCCTGCTCCTCTGGTGGCTGCGGTTGTAGAAAGCTGCAGCAGCCTTCAGGTCAGTGGCCACGGAGGGATTAGGCAGAGGAAGGAAAGGCCAGTGGCAGACCTTGGTGTGCTCAGGGGGTTTCTGCTGGGCAGAGAAAGGAAAATGATCAAGAAGAGTAGCCCCAGACTGTTGCCAGAGTCAGCCCCTGCATCCCTGCGTGAGGCTCTCCCAGCCTCACTCCAAGGCCGTCCATCTCCCGTGCCCCTGACGGCCAGGAGATGCCCATCAGAGCCCAACCATCTCGTCTTCAGGCATGCTGTGAGACGGTGGCGGGGAATGGGTTGAGGATAGCTTATCTGTTTTGTACAGCATTGGCAGCTCTTCCTTCCAGCTGAGTGATTGAGGGCAGCGAGGCCAGGAGTGTGCCTTGGTGTGGTCCCATTGCTGTGAGTTTCCATCTGAAAGAGAAGACGCACCAAAAGGAGCAGCATCCCCCTGTGACCATGGGCAGCCCTTACCTCTCTGCCCAAGAATCTCTCGCATCTCACCACGTCCATCTGTGTCCTGGTGTCCGGAGGTCACTGCTGTCCTGGCCCAAGTGTGTCAACTTCATGCTTGCTGTGAAACCTTGGTGGGTGTGGGTTGGGGCGATCTTACCTGTCCTGTAGTGCGTTGGCAGTTCTTCCTTCCAGCTGAGTTCTCAAGGGCTGAGTGGACAGGAATGTGATGTGGACTGCTCCCATCGATGTGTGTGTCTAGGTGAAAGAAAAGGTGCACCAAAAAGAGCAGCATCCCTGTTACCATGGGCAATCCCTGCCTCTCTGCCCAAGACTCCCTAGTGTCTCACCGAGGCTGTCCATGTCCTGTAGTCCTGATGAAGTGGTCACTGCCATCCTGGCCCGAGTGTGTCACCTGGTTGCTCGCTGTAAAACCATGGGGGTGTGGGTTGGGGCGATCTTACCTGTCCTGCAGTGCGTTGGCAGCTCTTCCTTCCAGCTGAGTGGTTGAGGGCAAGGAGGCCAGGAGTGTGTTGTAGTCTCGTCCCATTGCTGTGTGATTGTGGCTGAAAGAGAAGGAGCACCGAAAGGAGCAGCATCCCTGTGTGACCACAGACAGCCCCTGCCTCTCTGTCCAAGACTCCCTAGTGTCTCACCGAGGCTGTCCGTGTCCTGTAGTCCTGATGGTGTGGTCACATCCATCCTGGCTGGAATGTGTCACCTGGCTCTTCCTGTGAAACCATGGGGGGTGTGGGTTGGGGTCATCTTACCTGTCCTGTAGGTTGTGCACAATTATCCGGCACAGTGGTGGAAAGGAGCGGCCGGGAGTGTGCAGTGGTTTAGTTTGGTCCATGTCCCTTAGGGCGCTGAGAGCTGTTTGAGGTGAGGGCCTGAGGAGAGAGGAGAGTGGAGCTGAGTTCGTCTGGTTCAGTTTGCGTGCAGAGCGGAGGCTGGAGCCGCAGGAGCAGGCAGCCGAGCAGCCTCCCCGTGAGCACGGGCAGCCATGGCAGGGCTGCCCAACCGCCCAACTGCCGCTGGGGCCAGCGTTCTGGGGCCAAGGCCGTCCCTGCCCCTTTGTGACATGGGGCACCCCCTGCCTGCTGTGACATGGGCAGGGTAGTTCCGGGGTTGGGGGGGCAGCAGGTGATGCGGAGCCCAGGCAGGGGCTGGGAGGTGGAAAAGTTGCCCTGGTGTTAGGGCAGGGCTGTGGGGCCGTGCCAGCAGGCTGTGGGAGCGTGCTGGGGTCCGTCTGGGGCTGTGCTGCCTGCCCTGCAGGGCTCGGAGAGCTCCCCGACGAGGGGGAGAGGCCAGGAGCGTGCCCCAGTTGGTTCCCGTCACTGCGTGTGTGTGTGGCTGGGAGGGGAGAGGCTGCCCCCCATCTCTGAGCAGGGTGACACGTGTGTTCTGCCTGCCATGGAAGCACGAAGGAAGAACTAAGTGAAAAATAATCATTAGAAAAATAAATAAATTTAAGAAAAATAAAGTAAAAATATATAAATAACTACATGGCAATTCTGATCTGGAGCACCATTTTGAAGTAAAATATTGTCCTGACTTTCCATGCTTTGGTTCTTAATGTGGAGAGGTTTTGGAATGTATGACCTATATGTCTCACAGAAAAATTGATAGGTATGTGTGATCCAGGAACACAACTAACTTTTCCTCCACCAGAAATTGGTGGTCATCCAGAGATATAAAGCTTATCTATATGATGTTGTGGACACTGGGTCCTAAGCACCAACGCTCTTGCTTGGCAGATTGTCTCTTCTTTCTCTGCACCACTCACTGATGTTCACATACCCTGTCAGAACTGCAATTGTGCAGTTCTGTACCAGGATCTACCGATCCAGGAGCATCAAACTACTGAGAAGGAAAGGTGATGTCTTCTGCTGACATCTGTGCCTGGTAAATTTTGCTTTTGAACAGTTGTTGGCGTTCTCTGGTTTTTGTTTCTGCATCCATGGAAGCCCAAAGAGTCATCTTGCAGTCAGAGACCCTAATATTCACAGTGCTGGAACATGAGATAATATGGGTGGAATTAGCATAGAGCTTGTTCCAGCTGAGGCCTCTTACATTCTTACTCTGGACCTTACAAGGTTTTACTGAAACTACAGTTTTGTAGAGGTTGAAAATAATTTATTTGCAAAGTTCAAGATCTTCAGTCCAGAAGAAGCAACTATGACATTTAGTTTGACATCCAACTAATGCACAGGTCTTTTATTATTATTATTATTATTTTTAATCTAGTATGCATCTTTGTACAGCCTAGTAATTTATGGGTATGCTAGATCATATCTTTATAAAAGACATCCAATTTTGATTTAAAATGTTCTTCAGAGAATCCAGCATACCCTTAAGTGAGGTGTTCTATTGATTCATTGCACTCACTCTTAAAATATTTTCCGTCAGGCTTTGCCTAGCCTCAGTCACCAGTCATTCATCTTTGTGCCTTTGTCTGTCATGGTTACCACTGAAAAATTACCACTGAAAATTCTTTTAATACAGAGGTACTTACAAACAGAGACTTTTCTTTCCAGTTCAGTAAAATCTACATATATTTTCAAAATACTTTGAAAATAAAAATAAACCAGAATTTAAAACAACAGTTTTCAACACTTTCCAATTTTGGGGGAATAGAAAGGAAAGGAGAGGTACCTTTTTCATTCTCTATATATAGTATAGTTATACTGAGCTTGCAGGAAAGGGGGGGGGGGGGGGCGAAGAGCTTTTTTTTTTTTTTTTCCACCAGACCATGGCCAAATGAAGAAGGCCTGCTATGGCGTTCCTTTTTGTTACCTCTCAGATAACATCATTTTTAAACATATGCAGCAGGGGTATTTTTTTATTTTTTTTTAACAGTTGTGTCTCAGAAAGTTGTTCTTATTGCAGCTGCGACTAGATAAAAGGCACAAGCACACAGAAATGATAGCATTAGAAAAGCAAGTACCTAACGGGAATTGTAGAAAAGGTGGAGCCAGGCTCTTGAGCCTGAGATATTGCAACATGAGAAATACATATATATATATATATGTATATTTAATTGGAATTAAACGCCAACTATATATATAAAAATATATATATTTTTTGTATATATATATATATATATTTTTTTTTTTTTTTTTGTATATATATATATATATATATATATTTATTAGTTCCCAGAGAGGTTTTAGAATCCCCAATGATGTTCAAATTTGACTGTACATGGCCCTGAGCTACCTACAATAGAAGGCTCTGCTTAGAGAAAGGAGCTGAACTTAGATGATCTGCTGAGGTTCCTTCCACCCTGAATTTTTCTTTAATTCTGTGAATATTGCAAGTGAGGTTACATGAGTGATTCAGCCTTTCTTTGACGGAGGGCTCCCTGCTCAGCCTGGTTGAGCAGTTGCCTTGGAGTTTGTTAGAAGTTCCTGTCTTTTAGATTCAGAGAACGCCACTGCAAACAAATGGCCTGAACAGCTAATCTTCATTTCCCTAGGCCAGTAGGCCCAAACGAGACATCAGCTCCACATTTAAGTGTGTCACATGTGAACCAGTGCACTATTGAGCTAAATTGGTAGCAGTGTTGACATGAAACAAACAAACGAAGGA
Source organism: Anas platyrhynchos (assembly GCF_047663525.1). Taxonomy (NCBI): domain Eukaryota; kingdom Metazoa; phylum Chordata; class Aves; order Anseriformes; family Anatidae; genus Anas; species Anas platyrhynchos. Next base: position 64,774,151 of record NC_092588.1, on the reverse strand, counting down.
TTATAAATGGGTCTAGGATTTGAACTACTTGTGCTGTATTGCTGGTTACTAAATCTCAATTTCATCACATATCATTTGCCAGACACATTTTGGTAAATGGTGATGTCTAAAATTTATCTCAGTGTTTTTTTCTTTGTTTGTTGGTAATAAGTAATTTTATTGGCTTGGTGTTTGCATTTATTGAAAATTATACAAAAAGACACTAAAGATCAGAAAATAGAACTCATTTCTATTCACTTGCCATTTGTCTCCCATTTCTCTAGCCATTACAAAATATTGCCTCTCTCAGATAAGCCAGTGTTCAAGCAATGCAAATTAATAGTTAAAAGAAAAATGAATCTCTTATTCTAGCGCAGTGTATTGTGTCACAAAATTTAAACAAGTATTATTCTATTACCTAATTCATTCCTTTTAATCAAACAAAGGATATGCCTGTCTTTGTGATTTTTTCCATAAATAAACCATGAAGTCTGGAAATTTTTAAATCGGGGAAGCCAGGCTGTCAGTAAAGTCACATGTGCAGCTTTCAAATTCAAGAACATCTCTAATATTATCGTCTTTGATATACATCTGATAAAAATAAACTTGTTACATAAGGTCTTGATTCAGCAAAGAAATTAACTACATGCCTAACTTTTAGGCATGTAAGTGATCCCAGTAGTATTCAATAAGTGCATGCAGATTTTAATTCAAAATTATTGAATACAGAGAATCGTTGTTAGGAACATAACTGCGTTTCAGTTCTACTGATAATATATTTGGTGGATTGTTTGTTTGGTTTGATTGTTTCTTTTAGCATGGTCATATATTTCAGTTGCTATTGACCTATAGTGAACTTATTTCCAGCAAAATTTTCAACTCGTTAGGTAACAGCAGTGGTCAGATAAGCAATATATTTGATCAAATATGGTTACTGAAAACACCACACAATTCAACTGTTCTAATTCCATGACCTCTTTCTCCTCTTCCTTTGTACTCTCTATGTTCAATTGTGAATGGTACAGTTAATTATCACTAAACTCCCATCTCTTTTCTCTTCCTCTGTTTCTCCTATATTCTTCTCAAAATTCCTGTCACTAAAACTAAGTTAGTATTTTCATTTATCATCTTTGTCCCTTTTATATTATTATTATTTATACCATTAACGTATTTCTTTTACACAGTGCTTGATTGTTTCTATGTGAGAACAAAACACTATTTTTGTTTCTTTTATTTTGAAAGCACTGTTTCAGATATTTATTTTTTTTTGGTAGTAATAGTTCAAAATAAAGAATATCTCAAAAATTTTATCATTTTCGAATCTGTTTTCTATATGATAATAGGGACCAGTTATAGGGACCAGTTCCCTCTTCTTTTGGTTTGAATCTACTTGGAATATCACAAAAATAGAAGATGGAGAATGCATGCTGATTTTACACAGTTCTGCATGTGTGTATTAGGGAGTGTGTGTGCTCCCTTTTGTTTTTACATGAAATGATGATCCAGCTCTTAGACTATGAAATATTTTGTTTTGAATGATAATGTTTTCTCATAAATAAATTGATCACAGTGCAGATATGGTTTGACTTTCTTTTAAGCAGATCATGAATTGAAGTTTTTCATACAAATTGTTTGAAATGTACCTGAATTCATTTGTGTTTTGCAGCACAATGGCATCAAATTCTCTGACAGCAATGTCTGTATTTTGCAGCCATTAAATTCCATGGAAATATCAATTTATTTTATTGCTGAGGAATACGCTTCTTTTTCTTCACTTCTGCCCCTTCCAAAGACACAAACTATGACTTATAGCTGAAAATAATCAACAAATTTTATGTTGGATTAATATTTTCAACAATTACTTTTACGAGCTTTCTACGCAGTATGGCCACATATCTTAGGCTTTGACTAGTATCATCACAGAACCTCAGTCTGAACCTGCTTTTTCCAGTGTGCTGGAGAAGAGAGTAAGCCTGAAGCCTATTACAGCATTTTTTCTCCATAATTTCAACAAGTCTGTACTACTGCTTTGGTGATAATGTTGCTTCAGGTCTACAGTGCAAAGTGCACTGTAAGAATCTCTGTGGAACTGATAGTCTAGGTTGTGTAGCTGAAGTTACTGGCCCTTGTTCCCATCTCTTCCAGTTCTCCCTGCAAATCTAGCACTAGTGTTTGATCCCATCTTTTGAACCATTCATTGTAATCTAATGAGAAGCACTCAATGGATAAATCTTCGGAATAAGACTCAGCTGTGAACAGGAATGGCTGATTGCTTTCTTTACATGGATCAGGAAGATAAAACCTTATCTTTTAGTTTATGCAGCTTTTTGGTATGTTTAAGTTTGAACTGAGAAGGTTTCTCACCAGTCTCTTTGTAAAAGTAACTAGACTTGCAAGGGACTGGATCCTGACTCAAGAGGTTCTGCCCAGCCTATGTTCTGGCCAAACAGTGAAATTAGTAAGTCAATCTAATAAAAATGGAGAGAGTCAAGAAGAGAAAAGACACCATTCAGAGCTGTTGTTTCAGCAAATACATGCAGAATATACACATCAATTTACACTACAAATTTAGTCTCTTCATTGTTATTTAGCTTCCTTATTGCCTGTTGGTTTTAGTGTGTGATTATGAAAAGGAGAGGAATTAGGTACCTGCTGAACTATAGTCCAACATTCTGGGATGTAATTTTTAATGAAGAAGGAGTTCTGGTGTATCATTCCATGAAGAAGATGAATTGTGAAAGGAAATGCTTGTGATTTTTTTTTTTTAAGAAAAAGTACATTTTTCATACTGAAGACCATGTTAATAGTACATTCTTGACAAATTTGTGCTTTTTATCTTCTTCATAATCTTCATTTTTATCTTTTCAAATCTTTTCAAGCCTTTCTGTAGCTCTTGATGTCACTGCCTTTTCCATTCAGATTATGGTAGTTTTGCAAGTGTGATCTCCCTAGAAATTCACCAAATATATGGGGTCTAGAAGTTCTTCTTTAACATGAGATGAAGGATATTTTCCTGACACAAAATATAGTTGTGTAGAAAGTTTACTACTTCAGAGTAAATTTTATAAAACCAATTTTAACTTTATATATAGTTTTTATATCAAGTGTAAAGACTTGTTAAGATTCAGAATTGTGAATTGAGTGGTCTTGGTAGATGAACTGAACGCATGATTCTGTGTTTTTAATAAAGTGAATGCAAGAAAATAAAGTAAATGCAAGAAAATCATATGATTTACTTTTCCAGCACAACTGGAATTACTGGATTGTTTGTTCTTATGTTTCAGAAACTGTAGGAAGAATGTTTTGAGGACTGGAATATTATATTCATTAGAAGGCCTTAACATTTAAATTTATGAAAATCGTGCTGTAACTATCTGGGAAGGTTTTGGACAAAGGTTTTTCAAATAAATATTTAGAGAACTTTATTTGTACACAGGGAGTTGATTGATAATCTTACTGACCTTTCTGACTTAGCAGACTAGATATGATGGAATTCAATGTTCAACTAGAAAAATTCAAATGTGTGTGTGGGGAAACATCATCTTTGTTTGTGAATGGTAACTGCAGTCTCCTAAGTGTTGTGGGAGCTGTGCTCTTACTGGAAGTCTTCCACGTGGTATATTCCAGGTAAACCACAAGTTGTTGGAAGTCGTTGCAGGAAGTGTTAAACAAGTTTATCTTGCCTACCTTAAATGAGGAGCTGGGCATGGGGACTTTCAGTGGTCCTCACATCATACTCATCCTCCTTGTTAAGCGTGTAGAGAATGTTTGCCACCATGCAGCTGACAGGTAGAGGTGAAAGTCTGAAATAAGAAAGGCATTTTTCTGTATGCTTGTCTGTTCCCAATTCTTTTCTTTCACAACTCTTGTGACTGCAAAGAGGTTGCTGCTTGGGATCTCTGTCGACATACCTAAGGGCTTTTAAAACTCAAGTTACAATAATTATTCTCTGCGTTACTTTCTAATGGTTATAATCAAGAAGAAAGCTATCTGAACTGTTAAGTAACAAAAAGAGGGAAACAGTGAATTATTCACTCTATAGGAGGAAGATTTAAAAATCTCTCATTTTTTCTGTCAGTTTTCAACATCTACTGTTAAAACAACTGTAGTAACTATGACAGGATGGTTAGTCAGGTATTATGGCTGTTTTTACAGTGAAGACAAGCTTTGTTAGGAAGCAAAAAGTCTAAAAGGGGAGAAGTAATTCACTAGGGAAGCACTAGAAAAGATAATGGATATACTTTCAAAGGCTTTCAAGTGCTTTTTTGTAAGTTGTGTTTTGATATATACCTTTACTGCAAATAAAATCAACTCTGAAAAGTAATGTTAGCTTCCTACTGACTGCTTGGGTACTCGAGCAGATCAATGATATAGATTACTTTTATATTTTATTTTCTTTATTTTCTTTTTCTTTTTTTTTTTATTTTCTTTAGTGATATATTTAATATAACCAGAAAAATAGTTTTAATACTGACAGAAAATCTACTGAAAGTGATATAATTTCTTTCCACTAAGTTTCTAAACTAATATTTACTCAATTAAATGAAGTTAGAGTGTTTTCCCCCATGCAGAATCCAGTGCCCTTGTAAATAATAAATATATGCTTAAAAACAAACACAAATTACTAAATTTATTTTGACACTGTAGATAGATCTAAATCTATTTTGTAGACTCAGTTTCTGATAAACAAGCTTTGTCAGCTTCTTGCATGTTTAAAGTAAACAACTTTATCTTTCTTAAGTTGATTTTTTTTTTTCACATTACATTTTTCTTTTTTTTTTTTGAGAGAAAAGGGCAGCATTTGTTTAAATAAGGTATTTGTTTGTGTTTTTTTTGCTTCATTGATTTTTTTTGCAGACTAGGATAAGGGAGGCATGTGGATTATTAATATGTGTCTGTTGTTCTGACTGGAGAAGCAATTTACATGTTATGACATTTGAATCTGCTCTGAGAAAGTGACAAGGAAGACTGCATGTGGTATTTTTTTTTTCCTCTTTGCCGCTTTAATATTGGCTTACGGGAATCTGTTCTATTTTCAGTTATTTTACCAGAAATATTCTCAATGTTTGTAATTAGGGATTTAGCTGGGTGACTCTTGAAATTTAAGGGACAAGTTAGGGTAAGGGTATATTTATTGATGTGTATGGGTAAGAATTTTTGAATAGTTTCCATTTTTCTGGCTCCAGAAGGAAAAATCTGATACATGCACTATGGCTCTTACTGTAAGAATATTTAAGCAGTTCTCAGGAAAATTAGGTCTCTCTACATGCCCAGTTTAATGTATGCTCCTTTTTGGGAGAGAAAAAGTGTTAATAAAGTTATTTCAATTTGTTTGTATTGATTGACATTGCTATAAAGGTGTTTTATAATCAGTTAGTTTTGATGGCTTTTGTCTAACCCTAAAAATTTAGAAAGATTTTAACCATTTTCCATGTATGAAAATGCTAATATCAATCATGAGTTTTCTCTGTTTCTAACGGTAATCCATTTTTTACCTTAATAATGTACATTTGTCATTTTTACTCAGCTGTCCTTTCTGGGGATAGGTTATGTCACTATAATTCAAATGCACAATTTGTTTGCAGTGACATAGTTTAGTACTTGCAGTGGAAGGTTTCCGCTTCTGATATCAAAGGTACCAAAAGATATTCCTTTGACAATCACCACTTCATTCTGTACAAACAAGATGAGCCCTGCGTTTGCTTGTCACTCATTTTAATAATCAACAAAACTTTGAAGTAAAGAATATTTTTAACCTAATGTGAAGTGAAGGAAGTTTCATTTGTCCTTGTTTCTCTATAATACTTTAGTTAGGGTTTGCTTGCTGAAACACCTTTAATTTCAGAGTCATAAAAAAAATAATCTTTTTATGTGTCTATCATTCAGTACCTCAGTGTGTTAGAACTGAACATTGTCTGCAACTCCACAGCTTTCCTCAAGGATAATTTCAAACATCTGAAAGATGCCTGCTACTCCGTTACCTTAAAATACTTTCTCAGTTTCTTCTTATTGCTTAATGAACTCTTGCCTGTGTTATTAGGCAGTGGTGATTGTTCTCTGACTAGTGCTGTCAGCCCTGCTAAAAATGAATTCACTAGCAAACATTATAAAATCCTATTATTGTTGTACAAATTACATGGTCCGGTATGCAAGATTTTTCAACAGATGCTACAAATCCACCCCTCCCCTTTTAATGCTACTACTACTACTACTAATGATAATAATGTAATAATACTAATAATACATAAATTGTAATAAGTTTTCTACTTTTTCCTGTATGCTATCCATTATCTCATCATGGATTATTGAATATTCTTTATTATGCACTTATTATAACTTTTCCGTGAAGGCCAAGTGTGTATTATGTCTTCTCTGCTCTTTCAGGTTCCAGACAAGAAGGTATTTTTTTTTCAGAAAGAACATGACACTTGATTTGATGCCCAGAGCACTGAAGACATAGTAATAACTTGTTTTACATTTAACTAAAATTAAAATGCCCTTCTGCATTAGACCTTAAGACTGAACACATCTCATGAGGAGGCCAACTTCTGCTTTTGCAGGCAGACCCTAAACTGTCCACCTCCTCTTCCCTTCTTAAGTGTATGAAATAAATAATATCTAAGTGTACTACTGGTATATATCGGAAACCTCTTTGTGAGTCCAAATGTTGCAAAGAGCTGGAAAAACAGTCGATTTTAGAACCATTTTTGGGGGCTTTTTATTTTCTTCCTGGTATTCCTAGAATTTTCTTTCCAGTTCATTCTGTTTCTCATTTACTTTTTATTTGTGTTTCATTGTTTTTGAGAACTCCCAGCTGATCCTCCTTTGCTTAAGCTCCACTTCTCCAACTCCTTTCCAAAAATGTATCATTGAACACTCAATGCCAGAACTTAAAATGAGTGAACAACCCAATTAGTTTAACGGAGAGTAGAAGAATTCATGTCTCAGACTTCTATTCTCTGCCAGCTGAGGAAGGCAGAAGAACATCAAACAGCTCCCAGGTTCTGCCATGCATAGCAGTGCAACATATAATTGGGTCCATAATGTCCATGCTGGTGATGATGTCTCTCTTTTCTGCCTTTAGAGGGTAAGGACATTTGCTGTTTGCTCAGATAAAATTAAAGAGAAGAAATGAGAGAATTTCACACATTCAACCTTTTAGATTTGGGATGTGAGCAAATATCTGTAACTACCTAAGTTATGCTGGGAGCTAAACACAGTAGCTAGCCCTGCTGATCTGGTTTGTTGGTGTTCACTACTCCATACCTATATACATCCATTCCTACAGTTATCTTCCCCATGGGTCAAGAAGTCGCATCCTTGCTCCTACATTGCCCTCTCTCTCCCCAGCATTGGAGAGAGAACAGAGTCACAGTGCTGGTATGTTTGTAGACAGCTATCATGGACATCTTCCAAGTGGGAACTGCAGGGAATACTTTGATCAAAACACAGTGGAAGTTTTTGTGCAACAGCTTGTAGAGAAAGATGTGAAGTGCACAAAAGGGTATGAAGATAAAACTGATTTTCTCTCAATGGAATATTTGCTCCTCTCAGTCAACAGATCAGAGTTCTTAGAAAGGTAAAAAAAAAAAAAAAAAAAAAAAAAAAATCATTAAAATGACTGTTCTGTGGTTCACTCAGTGTGACTGATACAGTAAGAAGGTGATTTTTCTGGTAAGGATATATTCTATTCTTGCTTCTGGCCTTCCTGATCAAGCTTCATATAGATCTGAATTGTTTGCAGCTGTACTGCTTATGCTTTATGTGTTTTTAGCTGGTTTTATTTTGTTTTGTTTTTAAAGCTCTAAGACAAAGTTATTACTGAATTACTGGTGAAGTACACATATATGTATATATATATATGCACATATAGAATCATAGAATCATAGAATATCCTGAGTTGGAAGGGACCCTTAAGGATCATCAAGTCCAACTCTTGACACCGCACAGGTCTACCCAAAAGTTCAGACCATATGTCTAAGTGCACAGTCCAATCTCTTCTTAAATTCAGACAGGCTCGGTGCAGTGACCACTTCCCTGGGGAGCCTGTTCCAGTGTGCAACCACCCTCTCTGTGAAGAACCCCCTCCTGATGTCAAGCCTAAATTTCCCCTGCCTCAGCTTAACCCCGTTCCCGCGGGTCCTGTCGCTGGTGTTAATGGAGAAAAGGTCTCCTGCCTCTCGACACCCCCTTACGAGGAAGTTGTAGACTGCGATGAGGTCACAGCCCCTCAGAGCCTCCTCTTCTCCAGGCTGAACAGGCCCAGTGCCCTCAGCCGTTCCTCGTACAGATATGCCTCTCCTCCTCAGAAAAAAATGCTGACAGGACCAGGATCTAAGCAGTGTGTGTTTCAGACATCAGTCGCACTGCCACAGATCAGAGGTCAATATCACCACCTTTATCAGACAGCATGTTGATAACCTGATTTCAGTTCCCCACCTTCCCCCACCCAGTGATGAACAAATTTTCAGCGCTAGCCAGGACAAGGGCATAAACTAGTCTTCCAGAGGTTTCTAGCTGAATATGATGTGGTCTTTACATCGCTCCGCATCCTCAGTATAGAGATAAGGTCTTGAACTTCTGAGATGAATTTCTAAATTTGACTCTATTCTCTATATTTTCTTCTAATCTCTCCCTCGGTGAAGGAGATAGCACAAATGGTTTGTTTGCAAGATGTACTGCCAACAGCAGGACCCCAAAACAGCAAATTCAGTTTATTGTGTGTGTTTTACTTGGATGTTCTTTCTTTGCCCAGCAAGACAGAAGTTCAGAGATGGTGAAGATATACAGCCTCAGCACGGACTGGTGTTTTGGAGAGTTGCCAGACACTTTATTTGATGTCTGATGTTGCCTCTCATTTGCTCAGGCCGGTTTGTAACTAATCTCCTTTAGGTTTAATTCTGTTTTGGGTCAAGAAGCTAGTTAGGTGTTGACATAAATGCATCCTCTCTCAATTTAATCTGCATAAATTTCAGAATAAGTGGTTCTGAAAAATTGTTTCCATTGGAATTCTTCAGAGATGCTATATATATAAAACAAACAAAAAGAATGGTGTGCGAATCATTTAAAATTTATTTTCCCACACCTTCTTAATTTCATTTTCAAAAGGTGTCATTGAGGGATGTCTGGAACAGTAATTTCTTACTAGCATACTATTTCATACTTAGGAGTACTTCTGAAAAAATCCCTTTATAAAGTCTGAATAGACTTTTGTGCTAGAATTCCTGTGAAGTGATTTCCACTGGTTAGTTTGTTATGCCTTCAATAAAATTCAAATTATGAATATTTGTCAGACATAAAGTGAGAAAATAGTTTCACTGTGCTTTAGTCACTGCTTAACAAAACATGTCACTGGTTAATGAGCTGGACAGAAGCCTTCCAACCAGGTTGTAATGTAACCAACCAGGTTACATTTGTTAAACTTGAAACATTTCGGTAAAGCTTCATACTTGGGACAATATTTAATTCTTCAAAGTAATAGCTGTTGCCAGTCCTTCCACAGTTTAAAGTGGAATGGGGTTATTAACAAAGGGACACTGCTAGTTATTAATCTTCCTTATTTCTGGATATAGCCAGTGCAGAAAGAGAGAACAAGAGACTGCCCTCTAGAGAACAAGATCAGCCCCTGAATTAGGCATTGCCTTCAAGAAGAGTCTCTCCATCGACCACAGAAGGCTAGAGAAACTAAAATAGCATGTACAGCTAGCCTGGATTTCTAACTCATTAGGATTGCTTAATTATATCAATATGTTGGAGATTTTTCTGTGATGTAAATTCACCTTCCATCTGCACGACCTTTTCAAGACTTATTTTTTAGCTTTTCAGCTTCTAGTCAAAATATCTGCTCCATGAGTGTCGCAATTAATATGGGAATGTCACTGAAAACAGTTTCAGATTTTGTATTTGAGGAAAATGTGGAGATTGTTTGCATGGGAGGCAATAAAACACTACATAACCTCTTATTGCATGTTGTTCATTTTAAAATGGGTTTGCAAGGAGCTGGGCATTCTCTATAGCTTGTACATCCAGTTGGTAATATTTATTTTAAAACAGCACTTGAAAGTTCCAGTCAAATGAAAGCTGTTTCATATACAGGCAGAACACCTACTTTGAAGACCCATATTGATAAAGATCAGGCATCACATGCACCCCAAACCTGAATTTTCTACAGTATTCTATGTATGATGTATTCTCAATAGAGCTAGATAGATTTCACACACTTGTTTTCACACAGAATCACAGAATCACAGAATTTCTAGGTTGGAAGAGACCTCAAGATTGAGTCCAACTTTCATTTGTTTTGAAATATATATCTGTATTACAAGTCTTAGTTCTGGATCAAACATGGTATTTTCTGTTCTGTTAATTTCATTGGAATGGTATGTCTTTTAAATTCAAGCTACACAGTTTTATTCTTTGTAACATAAAATCATACCAAAAGTTTCCTGTTGCTGAACTGAATGAGCTATGATATCTGCTGCTCTGTTTATTTACCATATCAGAGACTACTCTTTAAAAACATACTAATTTCATAATTTTGCATTGAAGAAACCAAGATGTTGGTTCTATATTTTGAGCATGAGGGTGTTTTTGTTTGTTTGTTTGTTTGTTTTTGTTTAAATCTTTGGTTTTAGTTTGTACTTGTGAAAAGGTTGGGATTTCTCGTAGAAAGTGTGGTTTTGCAGAATTGCCACTCATTTTGTTTAGGTTGGTATGTTTTGTTTTCTTACATTTGTAGTCTGTTTTATTCCCTTGCATGCTGCATTCTACCTGTGGACCTCCTGCCAAGGAGGTCCATTTCCAAAAGTAACTTCTGTGTTCAGGTTCAATTCTGTCATAAATAAATTTCATTTCCAGGTAATCCACATTCATGTGATTTAGCTGCATTACTTAGTTGCTTACCATATCTCAGGGGCTCTATGGTGTAGCTGATTTCACATTAATAAAAGTGGGTTGTTTTCTGACTAGGTACTTCCAAATATCATTGAATGAGTCACTTAGAAATTTCAAACTGGCCATCAGTTTCTGGAGAGCATACAAGAGAAACTTATAATACTGGAACAAGCAGTTATGTTGAAATTAAATGATGTATGAAACTGGAGGAATGTTACAAGAGTTTTTGCTTGAGTTTGTTGTTGATATTGTTATTATTAATTGTTATTATTTTTAGAAAAACTGACAAAATCATTTCAGGGAGACCAAAATGGATGAACTAAAATTAGTAGTTTCAATATTTTATAAAGAAAAGAAACTTCACTGTCATTTTGAAACTATTTCTGTTTTCATTCTTCTGTTGTATAGCAAATGAAAAGTGGAAATTAAAATAAGACTTTTCAGCTAACTCAAAATAAGACTTTGTACAGAATTACACATTTTCTTACTTTGCAGTGATCCAGAACAAGCTTATCTTTTTCAATCCTTCCTCTGTGTTCCAGTACTCCATATAGTTATTGTGTTCTTTCAGCTGACTGTTCCCACTGGTATTAAGTGGAGACCTGTCATGTTTCTTGGGAGGGGGTAAGAGGATGCTACCTCAGACACCCTGGAAAAGAATTGGAAGGTTGGAAATTAGTACCTTTTTGGTTGAAAGATGCAAGTGGAATTATTCTATTTTGAAGTGCTCTATTTCTGTCTACATGTAATTAGCACGCAACACAAATGAATATGGATAAAAAACGTGGACTCTATGTCTAGGTGCTAATTACAATGCAGTCAGACTGACAAGGAATATCGCTTTGGTCACCCACTGGGCACTTCATCTTAATGACTCCAATGACCAAAACTGATTCTATTTTAAAACCTGCAGCTCATGAAAGTGAAGTAATTTTATCTTCAAGCTGTTGATTCAGTAAGGCATCTCGAGTAATAGGTGATTCTCTTTGGCTAGTTCTTTTATATTGGGAGATAACTCACAACTGGGAACTGTCATGGTAAGATAGAACTATTAGTCCCTCCGTACTTTATGAATCTACAGACAGGTCTTGTTAGATTCAAGTAATTTGTAACACTCACTGAATCTGAAGGTTGTTGCCCAGTATTAGCTGCAGGACTTTAATTAGAAAATTTTTATATTTTATTTGGGTATATTTAAAAGCATTTGCATGTTTCTCCATCTTACAATTACTTTTCTAAAGGATCTACAGAGTACTGTGTTGCATGTTTTCAGGTACTTTTTTGTGTTTCCTTACAAAACAACTCTCTTAAGTCTGACCACTCTTTTCAAGTCATCCCATTTTGATCTCTAAAATCTTGATGTGGATCGTATTACTTAGAAAATCTAATTTTATTGCTGAATTTCTTAGTGGTGATATAAAGGAATCTTTTTGTCTTGCTTTAACTTGTCCCTAAAGAAAATATAGACATGCATTAGTGTTTTATACTATCTGTTTTTAGGGTCTGTTTTCATATAAATCAATGTCTCCAGTTCCCGAAGTTATCCATTATGCATTGTGCTGGTTTATTTTCTCAGGAATTTGTTGAAATTCCCCAGTTCTTCAATAATTTTCAGACATTTGCCTTTCTATTTCTCTGGGCATGGCATTTACTTTATCCTAGTATCACTGATACTACAATTTGACCTGCTTTTGCTCGGTTGGCTATGCCGACCTTTTTCCACTTGCAGATCTTTCTGCAACTGATTTTGTTGGATTTTAGTGTATTTTTAGTTCCAAATTATTTTGCTATATCCAGATCATTTCAACTTATTTTTTGACAGAGTACCTCAGTGGAACATAATTGAGCCAGATGTGATAAAAATAATTTCAGTCAGTACATACTGCCATACATGATACTTGCATCAGCAGTTTAATTTTGACATTTACCGTTCCAAGTAATTAATTTTACAATCTCTTTTATAATATAATTTGTAATCCTAATGTCCACTATTGAAATAAATACAAACAGAACAAAAATTGCCTCCTCAAAATCTGAGACCTACTTTAAGTTAAGTGACCCAGGTTACAGAATCTAAAGACAGATTTTAGAAATCCACCATGTAAAACTTATAAAATAAAATAAAATAAAATTTTGGAAGGGGCTACTAAATAGTAACCTTCTGTATGGTTCAGTCACTTTTATTGAAGTACATGGCAGGGAGCTGTTTCACTGTCAGATCTACAGGAAAGGAGTATAGTACATGTATATCTTTTGTGCTTAATTTTTCAATGATTTAATTTTATAGTGAATAGGGATGGGGAGGTGGGGGAAGTTCAGGCTATACATTTGGTGAGATGGAAGTTATTCCTTTCATGTCAGAGATATCCTTTTTATGTCTTACAGGACAGAATATAGCAAACAGAAGAAAATATATTGTGGAATACAAGAAAAATATGCCAGACATTTGTGTTATCTGTAGGTAATGAATAAAAAATATTGACAGCACTTCCATTTTCTATTTCATCTGTTTTTGAGGGTTCATTTATAAGAAGCTTTCTGTCCCATTTGGCTGACAAATACTAACATCTGAATCTTGATGCAATCGGCATCTTCTCTTACTAAATCATTCATGAATGTTGCACTACTTTTAGTCTCTTTATTCTGTCAATGACTTTGTGATATAAATAGAAATAGAGCTTTTTGATTTCAGCAATTTGATGCATTCATAGTTGATGCAGATCATTAGCTCTTTTAAATGCATAACTCATGGACCCTAATTTTACAGTCTTTGGGCTTTAAACCTTTTGGTAGTATCTTGAAGGAGTAACTTCACAAGTAAATTTTTATACAGAATGGAATTAATCACCCTACTATAGTAGATACATACCTACAGAACAACAATATTAAAATTAATCTCCTAGAAGAAAGAAGAAATATTATTAGCCAAAACCATACACAATAGAAAGAACTTGTTTTATTCAACTTAGAGGAAAAATAAGATAATGCATGATAGCATTAAGCACTGTAGGGAACAAGAACTGTCCCAAGAACCATAGGGAAAACAAAAACTGTCTCCACCTCATTATATGACCTTCAATTAAAAGAAAATGAATTTGTGATTCTAACTAGTGATAAGCCCTTAATGCTTCAAGATGTGTGCTGTGTAAGAGCTACTGACCTAAAAGTTGAGAAAAATGTCAACCAGAAGAAAAATTGTTGCTGCAAGTAAATCTGTTGGTGTGCACAAATGTTTCTGCAGAACTTTAACAAAGGCAGAACAACAACGACAACAAAAACAGAGTATAGTAATACATGCAGCTTTATTCAAGAAGTAGAAGAAAAAATGGCTAAAAAGAAAAAAAAAATAGCTAAAAAGAAAAGACTTTGCTCCAGGAGCAAGGAATCTGTGATCTTTACTCACTTGAATCATGCTGAGCAGCTGAAGAAAAAAAAATCTCATTTATATCATTTATATATTTATATATATACAATTATTTTTGTTAAGAGAGATTTTGACTTTTCTGCATTACAGGAGCTTTAGATATAAAGTAAGCTGCACCACTGAGGTATTAGTAAGTTAATGTATTTACATATTAGTGCATTAGTGAATCCGTGCATGAATTGCTTGTCTTAAAAAAAAAAAATAAAATTGCTCTAGGATTTTTCAGTGGGGATTGCCTTAATGTTGATGGATAAAAATAAATAGATAAAGACAGCAAGAGATAGATAGCTTCCAAATTACTTAAGAGTGTGTAAAGTTTAGTTTGATGTCAATTAGCTTTTAGATATCAACATTATTTTGTCTTACTTACTCCATTGTTAAGCCACTTACATGATTGTGTGGAAAACTGAACATGTTGGGTTGCTTTTTTAAATCTATATTTAGTGCCAAATGAATTTAAAATGAAAGTCAAGAAATGGAAATGCTTATATAGCAAGAAAAACAGAATTTAGATTAGGTTGCAGGTTTTTGCTCTTGAAGAACAGGCAGCTGCAGTGATTTTTCTTTTTATAGAATTGAAAGAGAAGAGATGAACAAACTCCAATGGAAAACCTCGATTTGAATGGTATGAGAGTGTCTTTCATAGAAGAGGAAGCAAATTGTTTTGTGAAGTGTGCTTTGTTTACTCCATTTTTTTTTTGATGAGAAGGTGCCCTTCATTTAAAATTATGTAAAACATTAATGCAACAACTTATCTCCTACAGAAAGGCTGAAATAAGTGACAGTAGTCACATATGATCTGATATAGTTATGGCTCCAACAGTTTTTTTGATTAGTTTGCTACACATGAACGGGCAGTGGGATTGGTAGGCCCCTGGTATAAAGTGCTTACTTCTGAAATGAGCATAGGTAAATAAAACATTGCATCTGAAAGTTAAGAGTGCTGCTGTCTTCTGGATACTTCTCTCTTTAGTTTTCTTTGCTCTTTGTTGAAGAACTGTTTCACAATTACAATATTATTATTTTTATTATTTATTTATATATTATGAATGGTTATGCTATATAAAGATATATTTAAAAAAACATAAAACCATAGAATCATTCATGTTGGAAAAGACCTCTAAGAACATCTAGTCTAACCTTTAACCTAGCACTGACAAATTCACCACTAAACCATGCTTACATGGTAAGCATAAGCTCTATATCTACATGTTTCTTGAAGACCTCCAGGGACTCAATCGCTTCCCTGGGTGGCTTCTTCTAATGCTGCACAACTCTTTCAGTTTCACACTGTAGGAATCATTCCACAATTTTGATTATTCTTGGCACCCTTTGTGCTTAGAGTTTAAGAGCACAGCTTTATATGCACTTAAATAGAGTTGTGGATTTTGTATGGCTTTACTACATGAATATTGCATCCTGTGTACAAATACTATCAATCTGCAGGTATACTGCAATTGTTCATAGAACCATGGAACTGTTTAAGTTGAAAAAGACCTCTAAGATCATCAAATCCAACTGTTAACCTAGTACATGCTCATCTAGTTAACCTAGTACATGCTTCCAATTTCTCATCTGCCTGTGAAACAACAACAACAACAACAACACGTTTTGGCACAATTTAATGTCTTGTATGGACAGAAAAATATGAAGGGATTGTCATTTTCACAATTTCTAGAGAGATCTGAAAAAAGTGACGTGGACATGAAAGCATTTTTAGTGGATATTTAATTTATTTGATAGCAAATAACCTAGCAAAAAAGAAAAGGTATAGAAATTTTCTGCAGTTAAAAGGCATTTACTAGCACAGATGTTCTTTATTGCAATCTGAATTCTGAAAGTGGCAGCTGAAAACTATGTGTAGATTTTAATGGAAGTGTTAATAACAACTGAGACAGTAGAATGTAATTATTGCATGTTATTATACTATCACCTGTGCAGTTGTGAGGTGTAGACTGAATATTTTGCCACGTTCAATCAGAAGATAAAAGTAGCACTTTTCACTAACGGGAACCAAGCCCATTAAATGAGAATTTAAATCACTACAACTGAAGTAGCAACTATAAAGTCCTCCCACATTCTGGCCAACAAGACATGTTTCATGATTATCAAAGCTTAGTTTTTCCAGATGTAAGTAACCAAAGCTGGTAGTTTGGGTGATGTCTTCATTTTCATCTTCATTTTGATTCATTTGGCCTGTCAGATTTGTATGATTCTGTTATGCTCCCTGAGAAGTGGTTGTCACAGAAAATGTGTTGTCCTGGAGAATGGAGCAGAAGAAGACTTCCCACCATGTTTCTAACAATGTCCCTATGCACTCTTCTTGGTGCTTACCATACTGTTCAGCCTGTTTTCCAGTCTCTGGCCAGTTCTCCAGTCAGCCTGGAGAAAATGCCCCTACCTTCTTAGTCTAACATACTTTTCCTTGCAAATGGTCCCTGTGGGGCTGCAGCACCTTCCTTATTAGAGCCAAGCGATAGGGCAGTGACATGGTGAGTTGACCTCTGTTCTAGGAAATAAATCAGTTACAATGATTGATCTTCCTTTCATGGTAAGAGTTTATTTTTCATGATCTTAAGACAGGCTGAACTTGTAAAGGCATACACTTGCCCTATGAATGTTATTGCTGTGATCAAGCAGCCACTGGAGTTCACAGGAGATTACGAGATTCACAAACTCAGAAATGAGAATTTAAAAATTTCTCGGAACTCCAAAATTTTAGTCACGTGTCAGATGACATTTCCTGTATTCACTATGTTTGACTACACTAGATTTATGATAAAATAAAGGCTTAGTTGGGGTGAATTAATCTAAAACACCACCTAGAAGGTCTCTGTGAGCAAAAAAAAAAAAAAAAAAATCGATGTTTTTCTGTTATCATTTAGACTTACGTCCTGTATACATGTAAAATAAGGTGCTCAATCCAGTAATCCTCATAACAAATTTATAGCTTTAGATTTAAGAATGCAGGTACTTCCTACCTACTGATATATATACTGAGACCAATTAAAAATTTAGTCTCTTATTTGTTATGAACTTACAAGTTTCTGACATGTTGCTGACATGTTAGCATTAGCATTTGACAACTCTAGTCACTTTTATGATAGTCATAGTCCCGTTGAGGCTGGAAGGCACCTCCAGAGATTGCCTGGTGCAATATACCTGCTCAAAACAAGGTCATCTTGGAGCAGGTTGTCCAGGACCATGTCCGGTCAGTTTCTGAAGATCCCCAAGGAGGGAAACTCCACAGCCTCTCTGGCAACCTGTGCCAGTGCTCTGTCACCTGCACAGTATGGAATTGCTCCTTGGTGTTCAGACAGAACCTCTTGTATTTCAGTTTGTGCCCATTGCTTCTATTACTGTGCACCACTGAGAAAGAGCCTGTCTTCATCCCTTTGCATTGAGGGGACATTGATAAGGTCCCCCAGAGTCTCCTCCAGAATGAACAGTTCCAGCTTTCAAAGTCTATCCTCATAGGAGAGATGCTCCAGTCCCTTAATTGTCTTTGCTGCCACTTTGCTGGCTGGTCTAATTCCACACAGTCCATATCTTGTAACCCAGTTTCTTCACAAATGTTCTTTTCACTATTTTCTTTGACATTTAAATGGTATATTCTAATGAGTCCTCTTTCAGATCACCGTTTCTTTATTACAAACACAATAGTAGAATCTGTACTAGTTGTACTTTGATGCTGACTGATGCATGAAGTTGGACTCTTTTCTCTGATTCTGCAATTGCACATCAAGTAAAATGGAAAAGTACTGGTTTTAAAATTGTGGTACGTCAGTTATACTTCATGTCAACCAACCAGACTTGAAACTCAAATGTGTCTTTTATTTGTCATAAACAAAGAAATTTGACATCTCCACCCAATTAATGTCAGCCAAAAGAAAACAACACAGTCCTATAAAAAACTAGGCAATGGTACTTTAATCTGTCAGAGAATACCAGCTTCCTTCACCTAAAGAATTGCTGTCTGCATTCCTCCCACACTTTAAACTGTGACCTACAAAACAGCACCCATAGCCCCCAACCAGCAGCACCAAAAACTCCCCACTTCTTGTTCGAAGTATTGCTGCTTTTTTGTATTACACAGTTGGGTATTACTTTCATTTCTAAGGTTTTATTTTGTCCTTAACAATCAATAAAGCATATTGATTTAAAATATAATTAAAATCTATCACTTCATAGAATTAAAAAGTAATAATTTTCTTTATTTGAAACAACTACAATTTCACATGTTTCAGAGAATAGTAAAAGTAAACCCTAAAAATGTCATGCAAACCCCAAAATTTCACATCATAATGTGTCACTATTTGGTATGAAAAAAAAAGGCACAATAAAAATAAGCTTCACATATAGCCTGTCTTTGAAATTCTTGAGTTGTCTTGTAACCATTTCATATTGGCAATTTTCAGGCAGCAAACTACCTTTAATTTCTTGATTTTTTTCTTACTTTTTCCCTTTTTTATTTATTTTATATAGAATTCTAGATGAAGAATATAAAGTCAATATAAAAATAATATATAAATATATATTATATATTATATAATATATAATATATATATTATATATATTATATATTTATAATATATATATGTATTATATATAATATATATATTATAAATATATAATATATAAAGTCAAAAGACAAGAAAATCATATTTAAGAAATTTATGTCTTATTCTCATGTGGAATATTGAATAAAATATAGCATATTGAATAGAGAAATGTTATTATTTGAGGGTTAGTTTTGGAACACAGAGTAATAATGAAGATTTATTATTTTTATGTCATGTGCCATATCTCAATTTAGAAATTAAATATCTTAATTTTGACCTTCAGGACAGGTGTAACAGGTGTACTTTTGAAGTACAGCTCCCTGTGAATTTCTTCTTATCAGTATGGAAAAATTTGAAAAATCTTCTCTTTAAACACTCATTGTCAATTTCTTACTTCCTTATTTCAATTAGTAAAGTTAGGCTGTTGTTTTAATAATATGTCTGGCATTTGCCTTTTTTTTTTTTAATTTTCTCTATTTATTACTGTCATACCTTGGTGACAGTGTCCTATAGAGTGATTTATTCTGATCAGCTGCCGACAGGATGATGCTGTGAACAGTGAAGTTAAGTAAGTAAAGTAAAGTAGAAATAGGTTTCAGACACCATATTAGCTCAAGAAACGGTTGCAAAGTAATCTCTTCTGGTTCCACAAACTCATGACTAATACTGTAACTGCTGCAAGACCTACAGTCATCCACTCCAACATCTTCAGTCTGTTTCTTCCAGAAAACCCCAAGCTTGGAGTTGGAAATCTACCCAAAAGAAAAGTGAATCTTCAACAAAATTATCTTCTCAGAAACAGACATAATTTTTCGAGCATCCCTACAACATGTGTGCTATGTCTGGAACAGCTGTCACATGGAAGGGTCTTAAACACCTTGACACTTGGTATCTCAAACCCCTAAATAATGAAGGAGAAAAAAAAAAAAAAAGTGTTACATTAAGTTCCCCAGTAGACTGGATGACAGTTTTATGACTGCTGTTTTTGTCCCCTGAGATACAAGAGACAGTCCGCCTAGAAGACAGTTACTCTGTGTTGCATAAAGCTCCCTGCTGACGTTCCTCTGGAGACCTGCCCGCCCTCTTTGCCTCCAGCCCCATCCTCTCTGCACACCAGCCGTGTCCTGGCAGCTCATCTTTCTAGTCAACAGGACTTCCCTATCCACTGATTCAAATGCACTGCAGTCTCTGCTGTCTTCCTTTTTGTCCTGCAAGCTTGACTGTCCTTTTATTCCTTCCTTTTCTTTATTCAGGACAAGGACAAGGTACAAAACCTAGCTTGGCTTCTTCCCCCTACGTCTTTCTTAATTCCTTCACCTTTTTAAAGATATTCTCTGGTCTCTCCATCTTGGACATAAAAAATAAAAATACAGTCCAGACATCCTAGGAATGCTGTGACTAAGGTAATTCTGGAGCAGGCAATGGCAAAGCAACTCTATGACTATGAATGTTAGCATGCAGCTTTCCCCACAAATTATTTCCTACTGATAGGCAGGCTATATTAGCTCTGTGTCACTCTGGGATGGTTTGGTGTGTTCTGGACCTGAGCTAGAAGTGCTGCCTGGCACTACACTCTGTATGTTTAAAAAAAACAACTAACCATGTTCATGGTTAGTTCTGGCCTCTTAGGCATGTTACCCATACTTAGCCTAATTACCCTATGTCTCCTGTTGTTGTACACCCGAGTATGGCTATTTTCTACACAAACATGCACAGGCCTTTCTGAAGCAAATCTAAATCTTGCATATATAAATCTATGAAACACATAAGTTTATGTTAACAACAATTCTGTGACATGCATTAGAAATCTGCCTTGCTTTGGTCTATTTATTTATTTATTTATTTTAATCCAGTCTCTTTTCTTTTTTTTTTTTTCCCATTATCACTTCAGTGTTAATGTTTTGTCTGGCATTCAAGCAATTTCATACTGGTTTCTTCCTGAAAATTGAATATACTCATGTTTCAATGTTGCTGAAACAATACTACAGTGCAAAAACTAAAATAAAGCTTTTATATTTTTTGCAGTCTGTTTAGTGATATCTCTTAATTGCTCTAACAGTGGAGCAGGATTTTCACAGAAACTAGATTTTTAAAATAAGCCTAAAAGTAGTCTCTTTAGAAAGATTTGGAAACCTTCGTAATATCAGCTTTAGGGGATTTCATGTATCTGAAATGCAACAGATAAGCAAGATGCTTATGCGCCTTTTTAGTACTTATATCTTTATATCTGATGATCCTATTATGCCATATATATATAGTCATAAATATAGTACTGCAAAACAAATAATGGGCAAATATGAGTTCTTCCAGTTGCATAAAGATAGCTAATGCAATATTTTGCCTTTCCTCTTATTTTGGTAGAAATTATCTCTACACAGACCAGAAACAGTGAATATCACTAGTGAATATAATTGTTCCTCTCCCTCCCCTCAACTTCCAGATTCTTATAAAAAAGAATTTGCCTAGCTTCTCAGAAGAGTTACCTCTTATAAATAACATTTTCATTGACGTAAGGGAAAAGCAAGTAATGATTGTGTCTTAGCTAGTCTTGCTTTGAAACTCAGGTGCTGTTCTGTGTTATCACATGCCATTTGCCTTGAAGAAGGTACAAGACATGGTTTAATGAAGATATGTTCCTTGAAGCTCACAATTTCATGAGGTCATTTTTAGAATTTTTTTATTTTATTTTTTTTTGGAAAGCCTTTGCCATTGCATTCAGTGGTAACCACACTAAGTCCTTGTGGTCTCCAGAATTCACCAGAACTGTTCTTTTCAGCACATGCACAGTATTTTTTCCCTGAAAAAGCCTGTAAAATAGCTTAAAGTCAGGATCAGTATGGCAGATATCAGTTTAAAGTTCATCCTTAGTAATCTTGTCCAAACTTACTTGCTGGGGAAGTTTTTTGATTTTGTTCTTAGCACAGTATACTTTTATGATTTGCAGTTCTTCAGAAAAAGAGAATGTGAAGTAAGAAATTGTGTGCTGAATGAAGTATTGCAATTCTTTAAGCTCATTTAGAAAACAACTCATCTGAAACTGAAAATAATATGATTTCTGAAGCTGAAGAGTTCATCTGGTGTGCTGCTTGGTGTCATTATGACCAAGCATGCCATGTCTCTGTATTTGTTCCCGTGACCTTAGGTATGAGTACAGTAGCGTGAAGTACAACATAATATTTGCTTAATCAATATGCCTATTAAGAGATGACTCATCTGTGGCCTTATAAGTACCTACAAAGAAAGATGTTAAGTAAGGCCCTTTACAGTATCATGTACTCAGTGTCTAAAACGTAAAATTAGCAAATTAAGAATCATATACAAAAGCTTAACAGAAACCATAATTAGGCACTGGAGCAGAGTGATGATTTAAACTCAGTGTCACTTGGAATATTTAATCAGGAATTCTCCAGTTCACTAGGAATTGGGTGAAGTTAGATGCTATACAGATGATCTGACAAGTTCATATAATCCTTTTACTTTAAAATTGTAGTAGTCTACAAAAAAAGCTTACAAAACTTACATGAATTACAAAAGTGTAGTCATAAAAGAGAAAGAGCCAATTATGCAGAAACAGAAGATAGTCTACTACTTAGTCCTCTTTTGCTCCAGGTTCTTATTTTATTTGGAAGTCTTCATAACTGAAAAATTGATAAATACATTAGGAGGTGGAGAAAAGGTGTTAAAAAAAATTGAAAGTGAACAAGATACAATTTAGTGAATCTCTAAGAGTGTTCAAACACTAATATGAACTAACTATACTTCTTGATGCAACAGAAAAAAAAGGTTAAACACAGTTTGAGTTTAATTAACAAAAATAATGTTTTTCTTGAAGGTGTATGAGCACTGATTGAAACACTTACTTGAAAAGTTGTTTGTTTGTTTGTTTGTTTGTTTAACAGTAGATATGAAGGTATTTATTTCAACATTCTTAAAATGTCTAACTGATAGGAAACTTATAGAATCACAGAATGCTTGAGGTTGGAAGAGACCTCTGGAGGTCATCTGGTCCAACCCCACTGCTCAAGCAGAGAAACCACGTTCAGGTGGTTTTTGAAGATCTGTAAAGACAGAGACTCCACAGCATCTCTGGACAGTCTGTGGCAGTGCTCAGCCACCTGCACACTACAGAAGTGCTGCCTGGTGTTCAGACAGTGTGCCAGTTTGTGCCCATTGCCTCTGTTCCTGGCACTAGGTACCAATGAAAAGAGCTCTTTAGGAGAGGCACTCTAATCCCTTCATCTTCTTTGTGGCCTTTCTTTGGACTGTGTCCAGTAGCTCCACATCTCTATTGTACTGGAGAGACCAGAAGTGGACACAGTGCTCCACATGTGGCCTCACCAGTGCTGAGTAGAGGGGTAGGATCACCATCTTTGACCTGTTGGCAATTTGTTTCCTAATGCAGATGAGGATACCACTAGTCTTCTTTGCTGCAACGTCACATTGAGAAATCATTTTCTGTTCATCACTAATAAACAGGGAACTGCACAGCTGGTTTGAAATTAGTTACTTATTCATAAAAAATCCGTTCTTTTTTACTGAGACAGAAGTATAGATACCTCTGTGCTGGAAAGAGGATGAAAAGGCTACAAGTTGTACCACTATGTTTAGTTTATAGGAAGCATTTATGATGATATAATAGTAAAATAGTTTGAGTGCATATCCAGTTGACAATATCTGCTGAAATATACTATCAGCACAGAATGAAATTTAGGTAAGTGAATATGTTCAATATTTATTTTGTAACTGTACAGTTTTGGTTGCATTAAAATAAATATTCTGAATTAAACACTAAGACTGGTTTAGAAGCAGTGATTTCTAAAGTCTGTATTGTGGTAAGTTTGGGCATTTAAAAAATAGTACTTGTACAACAACAATGTATAGCAATGCCCTCATCGTTTCTCTGTTGACATATCAAAATCTGTTGCAGCGAGCAAAACCTGATTGTGGCCTTGGAAAATGAAGAGGGGGTATTGTAAAGAAACAGCTTGGGTGAGGGAAGGAAAAGGGGAAAATAAAGTCTTTCAAACCAGCTCTTTACCACAAGTGACAAACAGGTTGTCATTAGATGACAAGCATAAGGACCTCTTTCAATGTCTATTTATTAGCTTCCAGACATTTTTCAGTCTATCAGTTACTGCTACAAATTGAAAGCATGATTAATCCTACTGCTCAGTGAAAACCTTATGCCCACAAGAGAAATCAGTGATTTCAAGAAAAAATTTTACGGGTACAAAACACTGTTCCTGTGATGCAAATTGCAAAAGTGGGCTCTGATTGAGAGCTATACTATAAGGGTGAGAAATAACCTTTGCTTGTGATTAAAAATTGGTTAAAATCATTGCATAATGAATTGGTATTCAAAAGGCTTCTGGAAAAGCAGAAAATGTAAATATTGTGGTAAGAAAATCTTAAATAAAAACAAAAAATCAGAAGAGGAGGAGAAGCAATCCTTGTATCCCCAAAAGCTCTTTTGTTGTTGATTGTTTCAACAACTTTAAATTTATCAGCTCTTAATGATATTTTAATATATAGTTTGGAAATACTGAAGAAACATGTATACTAGAATGTGCATAAGGAGGGATGAAGTTTGCACCAGAAGCCTGCCTAATGCCACTGTTAGTTACTTTCTGACATGGGTTCTTGATTTCCATGTAATCTGGGCACCCAAAAGCTTAGCTTGTCTGCTCCTCTCTTTTGCTTAGAAAGAGAAGAGCTGGTTCATAATTTTCCCCTTGTTAGACTTAGTGATACAGAGGGCATCCACAGTAGTACATCAATTCATGTGTGGAACTATAATCTGACTGGTTCTGTACATGTATGTTAATAAAATACATTGCAGCCCTGAGCATTAACCTTTATAGGTATATATAAATCCTACATTAAAGAGATATAAGGAGAATGTTAAAGAAAAAAATAATACATAACACTCCTATTAAACAATGAAAATAGTTTGAATATTAGAATGTAAATAAGAAATTGATATATTTTAAAAAGGTTGACTGGCGTGCATTCTCACAGAAAATGGGGAAGACAATACCCACAACCATAGTTTTGCTCAGGTAAAGATGTTAAGACGGCAATGACTATCACACCAACACTACCACTTTGGTTGGAGGCCTGTGGTCTGCTTGTGTTGCGTGGGGGGAGAGCCTGTTCTCTAGATGTCATATCCACAAGTTCCTGCCTTGGATGGGGAAGATGAGACCGGCTCTCATGTATGGATTTTTTCTTCTTTTGTCAAGTTGCCAATATATAGGTATGAGGATGCAGTCCTTTGGGGGCTCACATCTTAATGGTTTACTATTATTCTTCTGCATTCTTTCCATGGAAGCAGAAGTGAGAAGAAAAAGTTGCTCTGTTAGTTGTGACTCCAGCCAAGGACCCTCAGTATTTCTGAAATTATCTTGAAACTCATTGCAATTAAAAGGCTGAAAGACTCCCAAAGACAGATACTCTGCCTAAATCCAAATATTGAGTATTTAAATTTTGCAGTCTCATGTGAAGTTGCTTGTCTGCAATGATTGATTGTTTGTAATGTAGTATTGATAGATATCCATTAGTACTTTAAACCTGTAGACATAAGTGAATATTTAATTATTTTACTATCAAATCAAGTTTACAAGAACACATTTTGTCCATTTATTTCTCTAAGTCATTGGTAATGCCCTTGCTGACATTGTTACAGATGCACAGTATGACTGGTGACTTACAGGAATGCAAGCACACTTATTTATTTATTTATTTATTTATTTACTTATTTACTTATTTATTTATTTTCCTTGTAGTCTTTTTCAGGGATGGATCCATCAGTGCACTGAGTTTCAGCCATGATGCGGCACAAACTGCAAGGCATAATTTGATGCTCAGTGCTTGGTGTTGATGCACCTTAATGAACATGGATAGGTGTTTACAATGTGTTTGTAAAACATCTTCTGTCTGTGTTACATATTTATATGTATATATTTATTTTTCTTTAGCAGTCGATAATGACAAAAAAGATGAGGATCTGTTTATGATAAATATCAAAAGCAGTACGTGCCCCCTATGTATCAAACTTCCAAGCTAAAGACAAGCCTTTAGCATGGCTTTGGCTGTTATTTTTTGGCAGAAAATTTTCCCAGATCACAAGAGTCCTGAAAGTTAAATGTGCTGTGCCTGTTAGAGAGTTTTATGACAAAGAATATGAGGAAATGTGGCAAGTTGTGAATTAACATATATTTTGCTGATACTTCTGTGGTGGTTTTACCATGCTAGGCAGCTAAACACCACAACCACTCCCTCACTCCCCCTCCTTAGATGAGGAGGGGAAGAAGTAAAGTAAAGAACAACTCACAGGTTGAGATAAGGATAATTTAATTAAAGGGAAAAATAATAATAATAATAATTATTATTATTATTATTAAGGAAAGATTATTATTAACTAAACAATTTAACTAAAGGGGAAAAAAAAAACGGAAAGGGGAAAAGGGAGGGGGAAAGAGAAAAAACAAAAGAGAAAAAACAAAAAATAAAAATAAAAATAAAAGGCTATGTGTAAGTGCAGAGGAAAGAAATTACTCTCTACTTCCCACAAATGAGTGATGCTTGACCACATCCTTGAAGCAGGGCCTGAACACACGTAGCCGGCGTTTGGGAGGAGGACTGACGTTTTCACAACGAGAGCCCACCCTTCCCCTCTTCTTCCTCTTTCCACATTTTATTGCTGTGTGACATCATATGGTATGGAATATCCCTTTGGTTGGTTTAGGTCAGCTGCCCTGGTGATGTTTCTCTTCTCACTTTTTTGCCCACCCCCTAGGAGGGTTAGAGAGAGTCCTGATGCTGTGCCAGCACTGCTCAGCAGAAAACACAACACTGGTGTGATACCACTGCTGTTCTAGCTACAAGTGCAGAGCACAGCACTGTATGGGCTGCTGCAGGGAAAGTTAACATCCCATCCAGACCCAGTACAACTTCTTAAAAATATCAAGCACGAAAGTACACCGTAGGGATTAAGGAAAAAAATCACAGAAGGCTCTCCCCCTAAGAAAAGTGGTGCTTGGGGTTTATGGACAATGCCTCAGCCTTAGTTGGCAGGCAGGCAAAATTACTTTTGTCCAGTTGTTTTAGTGAGAGTTTATTTAAAAAGCAAACAAGAATGAGAAGGTGGATAGGAAAAATGATAAGGCCTACTCTGCTCCCACACAAACACTTAAAAAGCACTGATTGTACTAGAATCAAATATTTACTTGTATATGTATTTATTCATTGTATATACAGTTATGCAAGTATCATCTTTGGTTTTCTTATTTTTTAATTAAAAATCTGGTTGCATTTGCTGTTGGCCTGACATGACATTACATCCTATGCAGTCCTGATGGCAGCTCAGTAGGCTACCACAGACACTGCAGTAGAGCAAATGCCAACTCATGCCTGCAGGCAGATGGGAAAGTAAAACATGTGTGTTAATTCCAAACCATTTAAAAGAATAACTGCTCTTGCACCATCAGATAAAAACATATTAAAGAAAATCTGTCTTTTTACACATTTAGATAAATATGTTCTGTAAGACCAATTACATTGGGTAATGTGTTTGAACAAATATGCAGCAATTAGGATATTTTGTTGAGTCTGTCTGCTGTAACTACCAAACATGTTAAAATCATGTTGGTAGTAATCTTCTTTATTCTTTTTGTTGCTTAAAAAGAAATTGAATTGTGAAAAACTGGAAGTTAACAAATATTTGACGCTTTTATTTTTTTTAATCTGTTATATATGTTCAGTTAGAGAGTAATTTCTTCCTCACTAGGTATTGTAAAACAGGAAACATAGCATCTTTTCTTAGCATTGTTCTTCTTGTGTCATACTTCAATTGGGATAGACTGACTTTTCCAGTACATGAAAAAATACACACACACACACACACAACAAACAAAAAAAAACACAGAACCTGCTGTTCTTCTTCTGACCAAGGAGAATGTACCTCTACTTTGATGAGATGAGGAAGTACCTAGTATATATCTGTAACTGCAGTCCTCTGTTCCCATTGTTTTGGGTACATTAAAAAAAATAAAACCATATTTTCATGGTGGTGTTCATCTAAAACATGTTTCTTTTGTATATTTTCTGAGTATGAGTAAGCATTCATTTTTTTTTTTTTAGTAGCAATTTGACTTATCCAGCTATAGAGAAGAAAATTTAGATGATTGAAAAATTGCTGAATGCTGGCAAAAGTTGAAAAAAGTTGTAGATAATTAAAAGCAGAGCTTGTCCAGAGATTGTAGGCCATGTATTCAGTGTAGGTTTCCACTGTTGGAGGAAATGTTATAATGGTTTTGATAGAAACACACTAGGTTTAAAAATCTTGATTCATATTCTGTCAAAATGATTATTTTTATAAATAGGAGTGATAAAAATATACATTTTCATGCATCTCTCATTTAAATTTTAAGATGTAATATTTGACATATTTGACTGGTTCTCTGCATATAATTTATATAACAAGAAAAATTGCAAAAAATATAGGTTAAACAGCATATGAAAGCAGAAAGGTGGGAAATTGAGGGGTTTTAGGTAGTCCTTCATAGAACATCAGGTGTAGAGTGGAATCAGTCGAAATGATATTTAGGATGTTTATTTCTATTCATTTAACAGTTTCTTATTTTATTTTATTTTAATTTATTTTGTTTTGTTTTGTTTTGTTTTGTTTTACTTTATTTTGTTTTACTTTATTTTAATTTCTAAAGAGCACACTAAGTTTATTCCCAGATCAAAGACTAGGGTGATGGGAATCTGTATGGGACACTAAGTAGGATATACAGATTAAAAAAAAAAATCAGACTGGATCACCCTGAACTTTTAGGCATAAGCCTGAAAGACACAGCAGGTCTTTTCTGAAAACAAACAAACAAACAAACAAACAAAAACAAACAAACAAAAACACTTGTTTCTCATTTTATGTTTGTATAGGTGATTATTTCCGTCTGCAAATGTAATAGCTTGCTCATATTTCTATCAAATTCATTATTTATTTTCAAGTTATTTCTTCAAATTATCAAGAATTGTTGTTGTTCTACTTTTGACCTTTAATTTGCTCACATCCCGTCTTTAAGTTATGCTGTGTGCTGATTTAGTATGCTGATTTAGTGTTTGAAGGCTATTCAGTAGCTAAGAAACATTCCCATACTCAGACAAACGTGGTGGAGTAAAAAGACAAAACACAGTAGTGGCATAAAAAGAAATAGAAATCTCAGGAAGAATCACCATCTCCTGGTATCTTGTAGCTGTGCTCAGAAGTAGCCCCTGAGTTTGCGTATTGATGAGCAGCTTCTGTAAAGTTTTCTGTGTTTTGCTGGTTTCACTGGCAAAAAGGGCAATTCAGGAATTTGATACATTTAAACACAGGGACAAAAATGCCAACAAACAGCAAGAAACACCCGGAATTTTGAAGAACTGTGAAAGAATGTCCTTGAGGAGCCAAGAAACTAGTGAGTTCATGAGCTTTTTGGCTCTGTTTTTGTGTGTTCAGGTAGTTAGTACAACTTGAGCCATCAAGGGCGGTCTGACTTTTGACCCTACCATTACTTTCCTAAAAGAAACAACATAATAAAGCCCAAAGAATTAGTTCAGCTCTCTGACCAGCAGGAGAAATACAAGGGGAAATATGAAACAGGTAAAGGATAATCAATCTCTGAGCATGACACTTGAAGGTTGTGTGCTCAGAGGTGAGCAATGAGAATGATTATCAGTCCAGAAAACTTGACCTGCAAAGGAAAAGACCAAAGGAATTGAAGTTATGAGGAAGGGTGGGAGGGAAGAATGATAACAAGTTTAAAGCATGAAGGAGGTGACTGAAAGAAGGAAGAGGACAGAGCCAGGACCTTTCCTTCACTGTACTGTGAAAGATTCAGCTCAGATTTCAGAAACAACTTTCTACTTTTAATAAGTGTTTGTTACCCTATTATTTAGGCAAATGGAATACTCTCTCTGCCAAAACTGTTAAAGCCCTTTCCAACCCACTGTGGGATTGTCTGACTTGACTTCTGTTATGCCACCCTCTCATACCTGACTTCATTCCCTGGGTCATTTTTACACTTTTAAAGGCTTTTCCTCAGCTGCTTTTTCTTCTGTATATGTACCCACTTAATGATTATTTTTCTTCATCATGGAAAAATACTTTTTAAACTTCTAGCCTTATTTAACAGGAAGCTTGCAACCACTGACTAATGTTTTTCAGAAAGTCATTTTTCTATTTCCTAACCATTTCTGTTTTCTGTGCTTCAAATTCCCATTCACAGCTGGAGACTACAAATAAATTTATATTTTCAGAACAGGGTCTTTACTCCATCTATACCCTTTTATAGCATCTATAAAAATACCTTGTATTCTCCTTATACTATCTTGGTTCTTGGGTTAACGTTTAATTCCTTCCTCCTGTGTGTCACTTAGTACATTCTCTTCCTCCAATAGGTGGAAATTGTCTGCTTCTCTCTAGACATATTTTTCGGGTTATGTTGTCTGGTGAAAGGCCAAACCTTGGTCTGCTCTCAGTATAGCTAGTCAACTGATCAACTCCCCCAGAGCAAGAGAAACCCATTTGTGATATGAAACAAGTTGTTATAAAAACTTTACGGGATTATTCAAATACAAGATAGTTTATCCATCTGTTGTCAGACGTAGGAATGCTTTGACCACCTAACACAAAGCTGTAGAAGCCAAATTTTCATGAAATCTCTGCCTACAGTTAGTTGGCATGTCCTAGTGTAACTTAATACTCCGCCAGCACTGACACCTCTACTGGTACATGCAGCTGAACTTCTGTAATCTGAGTGGCGTAACACCCAATTCTTGCTTACACCTAATTTTTTCATAAATCTCCTGACAGCAGTGACCAGAAGTCATGCTGTGAAAGTGTGCCATGTGGTCAGATTTCTCATGAAATGCAGTGGTTACCACAATTTCCTCTAAAGTGCAACAAGAGTCTAGAGAAGAGGAGGCTCAAGGGAGACATTATTGCTCTCTACAACTACCTGAAAGGAAGGTGTGGGGAGCTGGGTGTCAGCCTCTTCTCACAGGTAACTAGTAATAGGACTAGAGGGAATGGCCTCAAGTTGTGCCAGCGAAGCCAACTCTCCTGATGACACTGCAAATGGGGAGAAGCAGTGAAAGGGTTCTGAAGGTCTTCTACTTCATTGTGATTTCTAACTAGCACAGAAGAGCCTTGAGGACTGATAGAATCACTTTGAAATGATTAAACTTTGTGGTTGAATCTGCAAGAGCTATTGACAGGTCCAAGATCTGGGGGAGGTATGAAGAAAGCAGACTCTTCACTTGCCAGTCCTTCAGGGTTGAACCTGTTGGTTTAGTGATTACACAAATAAGATAACCATTCACCGATGGGGGTGTTCTAATTTTAAGATGACTCTCTAAAATCTAGTTAAGTAATTTAGGAATATAAGGGCTAACTTGCAATGGAATTTCATTATTTAGGGAACAAAGAGGGAAAAACATTTTTTAAGGAGTTTTTTATTCAGACATAGACTTTAAGTTTGCAATTTGGTGACTACTCCAAAGCCATAAACCCACGTTTACTCTAACTTGTTAATTAGGACCTTATTCTTAGTAAGTGATTAACAAACTCAGTTGAGTCATCACCCAACAGATAGTCAGTGGGTACATACCATTTGTACACAAACTCCCTCATTTTCAGCCCCTGCTTGTCAGCTGCCAATGGCTGTATGGACTGAACAGAGCTGTCAGGCCTCAAGATTCAACTGCAACACGTGTGATATTCAGTGTTTTAACACCTCAGTTCCTGACTTCTTGTTGTTATGCAAGAATCTTTATACTCCCTACTCCCTTTTCCCAAGTGACTAGGCTTTAAATATGAACCTTTTAGAATGAATGGAGGGAAAACATGGAGGGAAAACTGTGATTTCTTTTTAAATTTACTTTACTTGAGGAAGTCAACAAGTGTGTGTGTTGTTTGTTTGTTTTAAATACTTGATTTTGGTAGTACTGTAAAAAGTGCTGAGGGTTTGTTTTCTTAATCTGTTTGTCTCCATCAACAGGGGTAGACAAGTTGTAATAGGCTAACTGCTAAAATGGATTGTTTTAGATAACACTTTTGTTAATGATAAATACCTGTTTCTTCAGTGTCTTACATTGAAGATTCATTCTGGATAAAATACTCAGAAGCATTTTGCTACAGCCATGTGGAGATCGTGCTCTGTTTTCAGTAGACAGCTTCCCTTTGTTTAAAAAGTTCTTCAAAACTGTTTGGAAATGCTTCAGTGGCATTATGCTGCTTCAGTGCCATGTCCTGCTAGTCCATTCAGAAGAGGCATAGCTCTATGATGAAGTTCATTGGTCACTTCTGTTGTTGTAGCTGGGTGTTTCAGGACTTCTGATGTGCGACTCTTTTGCCACAGCCTGGTGTAGGTTACAGTGATTTTTCTCCTTTGTGAGTAATGAAAAAAGATATGTTGTCCCTTCTGAAG
Source organism: Anas platyrhynchos (assembly GCF_047663525.1). Classification (NCBI taxonomy): domain Eukaryota; kingdom Metazoa; phylum Chordata; class Aves; order Anseriformes; family Anatidae; genus Anas; species Anas platyrhynchos. Next base: position 64,741,815 of record NC_092588.1, on the reverse strand, counting down.
CTACCTGGCTCTTGAAGGAGTTGTGGTTTTGTTTTTGTTTCTTTTATTCTGCTCCCTCCCTCCCCCCCCCCAAAAAAAAAAAAAACCAACAAAACAGGACCTAAATTAAAAATCACAGTGCATATTTCTTTTTAGAAGGATTGCTATCTGTAGGGCAAGTTATGTTGCTCCAGCCAAAGGGACCTCAGGTAACTACTGACAGCCTTTAAGTTATGTGAATTCACAGGACAGTAGTCCTCTGGTTCTTAAAAAGTAATGTAACATAAAATTCTCAGAAGCATATTTTGCACATTATTGGCAGGATACTTCTACTAACCTTAAAACCTTGCAAGCTATTCAGCCATTGTGTTTTTATATTGCGTAGGTCTAGGGTGGTTGTCATTATCTTACAACGTAATACAAGTCTGCTCTTTTACTGTACTATTCCTATTACCTTTCTGGTATGTCTGAATATCTGTATCATTGTACTACACAAGCACATTTTTCATACTTAAAAATAGAATCAATAACCATTTTCCTTTCATTTTACAACTGCAGTAGCAACTACATTTCCTGTCCAATAGGACTTATGAAACAATTAGGCAAATTTGGGACAGATCTTGCCATTGAATTCTAGACAGAATTCTCTTTATCCTCACCAGGCCATGTATGTGCAAAAGCTAAATAATTACACCCTGAGGCATGGCTTTATTAATGCCTGTGCAATAAACACTCTTCCAGTTTTACACATGGACCATTTGATTTGGTTTCACAAAATTAAATCAATGGATCCTATAACTGGTCATTTGTAATTAATTAATATCAAAAATAATGCATCTTTGTTTCTGTTGTACCTTCTGTTTTCTTCACTGACTACTGCTGATGATTATACTGCTGCAGGAAATTATTAGCACTCAAATTAGAAAGACTTTGAAAATACAATAAGTCAAAAAGATTAAAAAAAAATCCAACAAAAACAACAACAAAAAAAGTAAAATCCCTGTCCTTCTTCTGAAGGATTTCACACCTCAGAAAGACCCCCAGATCACCAGGGTACTGGCTGTTTAAGACTTTGAGGGAAGTTATATATCCTCTTGTCAAAGCTGTTATTAAGGACTCATCACACTGGAAAAGAAAATAAATATTTTGGCTCACCAGCTACATATACTAGCAGCTGTACTGGGAAAAGGTTATGAGTTACCTTGGATTTCAGGCTGAGAACCTGCTGAAAAATAAAACAAACAAAAAACTACTACTTATTGTTTCCACTAACCGTGCAGTATGGAATAAAATACAGTCTTGAAGACTGGAATGGATGGCAGAGAGCCCAGAAGGTCTGAAGGCTGACTGCTGGAGGGACCAGAAAGCCAAAACCAGTGATGGGAGAGACTGTGAGGCCAGGAAGTTGTCTGAGAAACCCTTTGCATGTGTGTGCCTGTGCCTGAGGAGCCTGGACCCCTTTGTTTCTTACTGCAAGTTTTAAGTTTAATATGTAGGGAATAATTTGTGGTTTGGGGTTACTGGAGCACGTGCTGGCTAGACTCTTACTACAATTGCTGAAACTGGATTTAAAAACCAAGATCTAGTTTTATATTGCAGTAGGCAGATTATAATGACTACATGCTACCAGCTGATAGCTATTGCTTCTTAAGTCAGTAGTTTCATCGTTCATCACTTGGAGCTTCTGGGTTGATCCTCTGTAAAGAAGTATGTTGAACCTCTGGAAAGAAGTATGAAAGAAAGTTTGGCCTCTCCTCCTCTACTAGTAGTAACAATATGCTGCTGTATCAACATATATCATCAGTAGATGACAAACTCCACTCCCAAAGACAGCACTCCTGTTTGTAGCAACAGCACATCCTTCTTCCTGCAGAATGTCATTACTGATTCACATTCAGCCTTTGAACTATTGTATGCTCACATCTTTTCTGCCTATACAGGACTAACAAGTTCCCTTTTAACTTTTTTTTTTTTTTTTTTTTTTTTTTTTTTTTTTTTTTTTGCGGGTGGGAGAAGGGTTGAATTGTTCCTAAAGCTTACAGAGGTTTTTCATTTTTTTCTGACTAAATTTCATCCTATTTTTTTCAAGACAATTTCTCTCATTTACCATTTTTCAGGTTTGTTTCCTGCCAATAAAAACATGAAAAATTTTCTAAAACTCTCCTGTTGACTTTGAAGACATGATAAAACTTGAGGTTAATCGAGGATTTGGCAGGTTTTTTCCTCCTCTTTAGCAGAATGATATTAAAACACACTTCTATGTTACAGGATTCAGAGGTTGAATTGCAATATAAATTTCATATTATGTTGATTTTAAGAACAATTTCATTTTAACATTTCCTTGACCATTTCTTCTTTGAGATGCAATGTGGAATTGTTCCATCTTGTTTATCAGGCATTGAGCATTTCCATTTTTTGTTTTCAATTGAGATTTAAAATCATAATAAAAAAAGTCTGACATATTCATGAGTAATGGCACTGATGTCTGAATTAATTTTTTTTGACCGTCTCTCATCTGTGTTAAAGACTTTTTTCAGTATTCAGAAGCAGAGCCTCTGTCTGTGTTCCCAGCAGTGTAGCTTTCAATATTTTCACGTTGCTCAAAATCTGTGTGACTTTATTAGCACAGTGCTGAGCCTGAGCTAATATACCCTGCTGAGGGACTTAGCTGCTGCACAGAGTTCTGGCAGAGTATCTCCTGATATTATAAGAATTACTCGTTAAACTCTATACATGTTGTTGACATAGCAGCAGTGTTTTGAAGCAGTGACTAATGCTTCCACAGCTGTAGGTAGTATCAGGCATTTGGTTATTATTAGGGAAGTTGCCAGCATATTAGCAATGTTTGTATGCAGTTACTATAGCCAAAGGTACTATTTGTTGTTAGGCATCACCATTAGAAATGTTCTTAAAATGTCTTAAATCTCCCCTTACTGTAGCCCCAGCTGACTGTGAAAGCTAAAAGCATTGGCAAAAAGCTCCTTAGAAATGATAAGCAATACCAGTATGCCAGTGTTTATTGCTAAGTGAAATAAATTGGTAGTAGCACCGCCAACTTGCTGAAGCTGCTTGCAACAGCTGTGAACCCCAAAGCAGGTGATTAATGTCAGCTCGAAGCATTGCCAGCTGCCTGACAGGCCGTATACCACCCTTGAACTCTGAACCACGGGGCTTCTGATGGCTGCAAGCAGTGCTGACTTTCAAGCAATGTATGTAACAGCTACAAGCCCTGACACACACACTTCACAGCATTTTTGCTTTTGTCCATCTTCACTTGGCTCTAGTGAAATCTAATTGCCAAGATAAAACCTGAGGAATTTCAGAAAGTCTGTGGAATTATTTTTGCTGGTAATCCAGCTGATAAATTTAATTCCATGAAAATATTACATTTGTTTTTACAACTTAACAGCTGCCCTTGCAATTTCAAGATGGGGGCTAGATTCTCAATGTGATTTTACTCTCTATTCATTGCTAGGGGGTGGGGATACACTTTTACAGAGCCACTTATAAAATTCTTATCCTGGGAGCAGTTCCATGCTATTTCCTATCTCAGTATAATTGAAAGCAGCCTGAGGATTAGAGATTTAGTTTCCAACTAAGAATTGCCAGAGTTGCAGCATTGTGCCAGCAGCTTCCACCCTCTGCTTGTTGTCTATATGGGGAACTGCAGTGAGTATTGGAAGAGCTGGTAATAAAACATAAACCTTCAAAAACATTAGTAGGCCAGTTGTCCTACAATACTTACCATGTCATGTTAAGGCATTAAGTTTTAAGTCATACATATAATGATAACATTGTTAACGTTACCAATGAGATAAACAAAATTACCGATTAATCTATGATTATAATAGTATTTTCTCATGAACATCTACTTCTTATTCATAGAACTATTTCCGCTGTCTCTGCCACAATCACGTTTATCAGTCTTTGGACTGCCAAGCAACTGTGCAACCTCAAAAAGCAACTGAATTAGATAAATTCATGGAAGGGCGGGGGGAGAAAAAGAAAAAAAAAAAAAGCATGAGGGATAGTAAATACGAAGAGGTTAGAAAGATACGAGTAAATCATTGTGCCACAAATTTCTGGAGGATGCAAGTTTTCTTTGGGAATGTCTCTAACAAGGGCTAAGAGCAGGCACCTAGGAAAGAGCAGGTGCATAGGTGAAGAAAACATCTGTGCAGATTTTTGCTTTGATCTTGTATGGCCTCTGATAAGTTCTTAAATTTTCTTTGAATCAAAGTGTGTAACTCAGGCACAGTGGACCACAGCACAGGCATTTGTCTGGTCTGCTTTTGTGGAAGATCTGATGGAATAATATTGAAAGTTGTATGAGTTTTTCTCACTCACCTCGTCAGACTGCCAGCTTTCTGGCTTCATGAAGGTGAGTGAAGTGATAATAAATCCATGGTGTGTGTTTTAGGTAAAACTTGAAGTTACTGTTTTATTTGTAGTTATTAGATGGATGGTAGTTTCTGAGTTCAGAAGCAATGAGATAACTGTGTTTGTGGGATTTGTGCATATGCGTTCATGAAATCATGTATTGGAATTATGTGACTCAAATAATGGTGTTTTTTCAATGGCAGCCATCTAAATAATGAGACACTAAGCTGGATGCCTGAGCCTGAAATACAATATATGCAGTAACTGCATATACAGAAACAATACAAGGGATTGAAGTTGAATGCTGTCAGTTTAGATTTAGTGAAGATATTTTCTGTAAAACTGCATATGAATAGCAGGGCTAGGGGGCATCATTCTTATGGAGTAATGTATTTGCTCTATGATCAATTTGTTGGCAAAGGGTGAAATAGAGGGATACACCATACCTATTATCCTGCTTTAGAGCTTTAACTCTGAACTGTACCTTAGTGATTTTTAGAAGTCATCTTTATGACTGTTTTATTTTACTGGCTTTATTTTTCTGTTTTAATTTATTTTTTATTGAAAACATTCTGAGGAGATGACAAGTGCAGAATTTAAGTACACATGAAGGCAGTAAAAAGAAGATATTATTTAATATTTAAACTACAGAGATCGATACTGGGGCCAATACTACTTAATGTCTTCATTATTGGCCTGAATGATGGATGGGATGAAGCACACCCTCAGCAGATTTGCAGATGGTACAAAAATAGGACAGGTGCTTGATATACCAAGTGGCTTAACTGCTGTTCAGCGGGATGTGGAGAAGCTGGGGGTCTGGGTTCTCCTGAAGCTGAGCAAAGAGAAAAGCCAAATCCTGCCTTTGGGGAGGAAGAAACTTTGGGCACTCACCCATGCAGGCTGGGGAGTGTTTGGCTGGAAAGCAGCTTTGCAGAAAAGGCTTCAGGGCTCCTGGTGGACAGGAAATGGAAAATCAACCAGCACCCTTGATGCAAAGGTGGCCAGCAGCATCTGTGCTGCATTAGGAAGAGCTTCACCAGCCAGCTGAGGGTGATTCTTCTCTGCTTGACCCTGGCATGAGCACACCTGGAGTACTTTGTCGTGGTCTCAGCTTCCCATAACAGTGGCTCTTTGATAGATTTTGCCAGACACTAGAACACTGGGGGAGGTCTATCAAAGGGTCACTGTGCTGGGTAATGGATCAGGGCATCTGTCATAAGAGGAGAACCTGAGAGAGCTGAAAACATTGGCTAAATTAGAAGACTCAGAAGATCTCATGTGTATAAATATGTACATATGTCTTAAAATGTATAAAATCTTTAGGGATTTCCTTCTATCTCCGTTTTATAAGAATAAAGGCAATAATTGGCATTATAAGCAACGTTTTTTTTCCATGATTCAAAAATAGGAATCCACTATAGGAAGCCACTTGCAGCAAGGGGCAGTGTTGCTGTAGGTGGCTGACCAACTCTGCTGTGTGAGGATACAGGGGTGGGCTGTCCTGTTACCTGCTTCTTACCCAGTCAGTGGGATGGGAGCTAGGGAGAGAGGGATTGTTCTGGTTTATCTCCAGCCTTTTGAGTTGCTTGGCTGCTTGTTCAAGCCTCAGCTTTCTATTCCACCTCTTCGGAGAACAGCTCCCAGTTCATGTCCCTTCTAAGCAGTTTAAGAGGAGGTGAGTTGAGGTTATAGGGCCAGGGATAGAAGGATGGCTGTTTGGGGGACACAAGTGTGCATTTGTATTGTGGGTCTCAAGAAAGCTAATGACCTGCCTGGCAGGAAAAGGGAGAGGTAGGAAGACATAAGGGTGAGGAGCACATGCATATCTATTCCCAACATCACCCTCCAAAAATTGCAGTAGCCTCTCACTCTTTGACAGTTGTTACAAAACAGTCCTGTACCTTCCCAAAACAAGAACACAGAAATAGCGATACTCGTTTCGGAGTCATTCTCCTCTTTCCCCTCCTGACCAACTCTCCTCAAAGCACAGCACTGGATTGAGTCCTGCAGGCTCACAACTTGAATAGATTGGTTCTGCTTGCAGTGAGACATACAGGCTGTCAATGCAAGAAAATTTTGTGTATTGACCATTACTCATAGCTTATGAGTTCGCAATAACATCAATAAGTAATGGTGTCCAAATTTCAGAATTACTACTTTGAGTGAATACAGAAAAAAACACTTTTCATCAGCAATGGGGTCATTCTATTTTAACTTGATCACTAACTTGTAAGTAGGCATCACTTTAACACAAAATGACTTGAAACAAGTATGATTTGAATGACATCCCGACCCATCAACATGTATTGCAGCAAAAGCGGGGAAGGAGAGTGTAATATTTCCAAATATTTTTCCTTTCCTTTTTTTTTTTTTTTCTTTATCCAATAATCCAAAACATTTTCAGACTCTGTGTTTTTGAGGTTTTACTCTGTTTTGCCTTTTGTTTGTGTCTCCTGTTATCTCCAGGGAAGCTTTATGCTTGTAATGCACCATTTTCTGCTAAGAACAGTGAAAAATCCTTGACCCAACTGCCTCTCTTTCATCTTAAGTTGGCTGTCATAGGGGTTAATTGTGTCTAGCTCTCCAAATCAAAAATGGATTGGATTTGGTTGTAGTATTTGTCCAGTATCCTCTTCCCTGCAATTACGCCACACTTTTGCTGCAAAGCAAAGCAGGTTATTGGAGAAAAGTGTGGGTTAAAATTGTAGTCTCTAGTCTTCAATTTAGTCCTTTAAAATATATTTCATGTCATATTTCAGCTGTGTTGCACTTGTATTTTGGTAAAGCAGAACCTGCAGAAAACTGACAGCAAGAGTGAGTACTCAACTATATGGCAGTTTACAAGAGCTGAACTATCATGCAACAGTTGTATGGTAATGGAAGTGGGACCCCATGCATGTGCCAAGGATCCCATGTGGCATAATTACAAGACAGGTGATTTCAGTGGAAGTTCAGCAGCAGACTTCAGCTGGGCTTGTGTGTACCACAGGTCTGCCTGTGGCCTTAGCCACATGAACTTAAGTACAGGAGCTTAAAAGGAGCAGATGCAAGTGTGTGTGGGCATTTATTTGTTTGGCTGTTGCTTGAGATTTAAAGTAAATGAGTTTGCTGGTCATAGAGGGATATTATATGGAGGTGAGACCATGCTCAATGACACTGCAAAATCACTGGTTGAAATTGCAAGTCATATTCAACAAAGTAAACAATTGCATCACGAATAGTTTTGAGTTGTCTATGTAGAAGTGAAAATATTATGCTGTTATGAAAGATGTGGCAAGGATAGTGTTAAGACTATTTTGAGACACCTAACCTGAATCTTCAACAATTTTAAGATTGAGATAAATTACAATGAAAATTCAGTTGCCTTAAACTTTAGCACTTATAATAAGAATTTTTCTGGACAGTGAAGATGTAAATCCACTTGAACATTTTGTAACATCTGCATTTATTTTTAATATGATTTTTGAAGAATTTAGGCATCATCAATTTTACTAACCATTTAGTTAAAGAGATCAATTACCTGAAAATCCTGAGGGTCTAGGAGGCCAAAGTGCCTTCTAGGTGCCTCACTGCTTAAATCACATGCTTAGATATCTATAGAGATCTGATAATTTGTACAGGATTCATTTGACCAAGTGTAGTGTAGGCGGCTGCATCTGATATAGTCACTGTTGTCTCCCATCAGTGCCTACAGTGGTGAGAAGTAGATGCTTCTAGGGAGTGATTCATCTCACCTTAAAGTTTATCTGAGGCAAGTCGATACAAGTTATGATGCACCAATATAAATCACATCAAACTTGAAGCTTTACTCTGCTGTAAATGTGCTGGGAGGTAAAATTCCTTGTGTAGACTTAAGGAAAGTCTTAGAAAGCACATGCTAAGCAGTACTTACTGCTACCTCTGGTCCAGATGAGCCAGGTTTTTCAGTGGCTGCAGACCTCTGAAGTTCCTTAATTGAACACAGGCATGTGTAACCATGCAGCTGGTTAGGTGCCTCTCTTTACATCAGCTCAAGTATTCGCAAAGCCCAGATTTCAGCATAATACAAACGAGGTCAAGATTCCTTCTGGAAACATAACTATTAGCATGTTCACTGCATCTATCCACTGTGTCTGTGTTTTGTTTCGCTCTGTTCACCTCTTTTTTTCCTACAGCGTGTCTTCTCATGTGCTCTGAATATTGCCTCCTTGGTTCTTTCTTGTCATTTGTCCATCTATCTCACAATCTCTTATCCTGTTCTTGTGCTGTTACTTATTTCCTGCCTGAATTTCCTCCCTGCTTCGTCTTATCTTCATAGCCCTGTTTTGGAATGGGTCAGGAGGCAGTATTCAAGCTGTCTGCCAACTGAGAACTCCTTATCTGTGCTCTAGGAGGTGCTTTACTGCTCAAACTAATCAGAATCTCTCTACAAGAAGAAAAACAGGACTCCAGGAAGCTGGAGAATGAATAAACTATTAGTACAGTAAAAATGAAATATGGAAATTCCAGTATCTTATAGATAATGGACTGGATAAAACTGATAACCAAATTAAGGAAAAGAAGGGGGGAAAAAAAGAGAGAGAAGAAAAATGCCATATTAATTTCTAGGTCTTTCTGTGAACTTGCTGCAAATTTTTGCCCTCTCTTTTTTCACTAGGTAATGATCAAATACGCAAGAAGTCCCAAATCTCAAAGAGATGGTTTTCTTTAGTAGATAACTGTTGCTCTTCAGTTAACAGACTTAACTATACACATTCAGAGGATTTCAGAATAATCTGTTTGTAGAAAAGGTAATGAATATAGTTAATCTGATTTCATTTTTCACCCAGATGCGCAATACATTAGTACAGGCTGTTAGTGCATGCCTTGATTATATTCTTGATAAACCTGACAGCATTTTTACCTGAGGGACATACTTCAAAATTCATAGTGGATGTATGTTAGCATGTAGTAAAGTCTAATTCTTTAGAAACAAACAAACAACAACAACAAAACCATTCAGATCATCCATTTAATTTCTGAAATCTTTAGCTGAATATTCATGATTTATATTTTCTGATCTGGAATCATAACAGTAACCTTTGTCAAAGATGCTTTCCATTTGCTCTCTTGTTTTTACCATAAAGCATTTGCCCCATCATGTTTGTCTCATGTGCAGACAGTAAAAACAGTAGATGCTCACACTTGGCAGGGATATGTACAGCAGTGGCATTTGTAAAAAGTCAAAGAGAACTCAGCAGTAGCCAAAATAACAGAAGTCAAAGTCCGTAAACTGTCAAGACCAAGTAGACAAAGCCACAATATATATAAGATAAATAGTTAAAAAGAAAAGCCTCAAGATAAAATGACAATTTAGTAAAAATGTATAAAAATTAAAAGCAATTTAGAAAACTACATCACAACAACAACAAAAAAAGTTGAGAAGAGGCAAGTGACTTTGAAAATTACAACTTAATCACCACACATCAGAAGTGAATAATAAATAATGAATTACATGAGATTGAATTAGGAAAGACGATATGTAAACCAGCCTTCCAAAACTAATAAGCACTACCAAACTCTAATGCTCATAGTGAGTTTTCATATGTGAGTGCCTTCTCTCAAATCAATATAACTCTTGAAATATTTAAAATTAAGTGATATCCTTAAGCACTTTCCTGACTCTATGCCAAAGATCAAACACAAAGATATTCCTTATGAGTGAAAAAATTAAGGCTACATTGGGTTTAGTGTTACATATGATTGTGGAGTGATCCAGTTCAGTTTTTGTCTAACATGGATGGATGGATGGATCGAAGTTATGGCAAATACCGTAAAAAGAGCAGATCGATAAGGGCTATTTTCAGGAACAGATGGGTTTGTAATGAGCAATTTTATGAAGTGGCAAAAGCAGGTAAAAAGGTCTAGAGAAAACATTCAGTTGTTGGTCAGCAGAAATGAGGATGATGGCAAGATCTAAGGAAAAATGGTTGAGAGATCTAATTGAAGTGTACATGATCTTAAATGGTGTAGATAATGTTAATGCTTTGTACCCAGAATGCATTCTAAGACCAGGGGCAAGTACTGTACTTAAAATCAAATGCAGACATAAAGAAACACTTATTAAATTAATAGTAACCACTGCAAGGCATAGGTATTGAGAGAAACACATTCAGGCAACAATTAGCTGATGTCCTGGAGGCAGTGGTACAGGGAGGAAATGTATTTGCTTTGTTCCACTTTGCCAGTGACATTCAGAAGGGATTTTTGTTTTGTGACCATACTTAGACCAAGACAGTTTGCCAGTTCCCCCCCCCCATTATTTTTTTTTAGAAATAGAATATAATGCCTCATAAAAAATTTTATAGCCATTCTTACTTCAAGTTTAGAAACCACAGAATATACCTTTGAGTTGACAAATAGTTTTGTAATTTATATTGTCTGAAAAGATCAGCATGAACTTTTCCTTTCTGCATACGTTATTAGAAAATGTTGTATGTGTAGTTTTCTGTCTAAAACATCTTGATAAAATCTCTATTCACTGCAAATCAAGAAAATTACCAAGTGTGTAATCTTAGTTATTACTTAGAATGGGATCAAATGTACATTTGACATTTTTATGCCAAATATAGTATAATCATAATTGTGATTGGCATTTCTGCTGAAGGTTTATTGTGACGATGTAAGCCAGGATGACCTTGCTTCTGGGCATGGAAGAAACGTTTTCCTTGGCAACAGTACTAATTTTTCTGGCAATGGTTGTTGGCAAATAAAGTTCCCTGATTTTTTACCAGTCTCTGTTTCAACACCTCCAGCAAACTCTTTGAGTTAACCCCTCTTCATCCATAATTAGAGAAGGTACAGTTCAAAGCAAACAATGTTGGATTTTTCTCTGAGCATTTCTAGTGGATTGTGACTGCACCATGCAGTGCTGAGACATCAGAAAAGCTACAGACCTGAAACAAAAGGCAAATTAGTCCAAACAGAGTGCAGAATTACTGTTAAGGTATTGCTTCCAGGACCTGATAAGATATCTCTGAGCTGTGCTGCTCCACACAGAGTAAACAGCATATTTTTCTCTACATTGTACAGTGAGGATGTTGCCTGTTTTTGGCTTGAAAAATCTGGGATATTTTGCTTAGATTTGAAGCGAGAGAATGAAGGAATAAACAAACTGCTAATTCATGACTTAGGGCTATGCAAAAAGGATATTTTTAGGGATTTCAGTAAATCATGAATTAATATTGTGTTCTTCAGATTCACATTTCTACAGATTCTTCAGATTTCTTCAGATACCATATTTGCAGCAACAAAAGAAAAAAATAGAAAAAACAGAACTAGGAATGTGTTAAGGTGTCTGTCCCCCAGAAGAAATTAGGAGTTCTCATTTTAAATCTCACCAATGCTCCATCTCCCTGATTCTAACAGAATGCAGTGTTGATTTGTTTACATGAAAAGACATCCAGACATCCCATACTGCACAATTAAGATATCTTTGAACTGGGGAAACTTTCCCCTACTTTTCATCATTTAGAGGAGAAAAATTATAAAACAAATATCTTATTTGAAGTCCAAATGTAGACAGAACAGATGTAGTTTTAACATGTGTTAGCTGGATGAAGTCTGCCGAACAAACAATACTAATAGAATGATAATAGTTTTGGGCAGCCATCCAGGAACAAGCTGTTGTGAATAGGTCTGGATCTTTTTTTTTTTTTTTTTTTTTTTTTTTTTTTTGTGCTTGCTTGTTCATTTGTTTTATTTTTATTTTCAATATATTTTTGCAGCATAGCCTGTTTTGTCAAAGGTGACATATTTTACAAAGTTGTTGCTTTGCACTAAATTTTGAGGACAATGTCTTGTAGTTAGGAGACAAGAAAACCGGGTAGATAGAGTATGAGTGTAGGAGACTGCATGATTTGGGATAAATAACAATTCTGTGATTGAAGCAGAGCAGGGATTTGAAGCGGAATTCTGGTATAATCCAGGCCAGTAGCCAAATGCTAAGCAACTGAGTGTGACAGACAAAAATACAACCCCCTCTCACAATGTAGTTCCATTTATGAAAATGCTTAAAAGATTTTGTTTCTTATTCTGTTTGGAACTTAAACAATTTTTGCAGCAATCTCTGTACATCTGACATTTGATTTCAATGCTCTGATCAACCTCCAGCAGTATACAAAACACCTGTGTTAGTTGTAAATGTGTCTACTATAGATCTGAAAATATTCTCTAGAGAAAAAACAATCCATAATTGCCAGATTTATTCCCTTTTCTGAGATCTGCTTCAGACTGTGCTAGATTTTTTCAGGTGAACGGTCAGAAGAAATGTGCAATGGAAAATGTAAAAGTTGTTTATTTTCCATTAATAGTGCAAGAATCAAGTTAGGCTAATGCTGAATGTGGTAATCTGTTTGAGATGATATTCTGCTTCATGTTCAGCTAGCAACTGAAACAGTGTTTAAATGACAAAGTCACTTTCAACTTGACTGGTTGCACTGTTAGCCGTTGAATTGAAGGATCCTCTCCATAACTCCATGAGGTACTTCCTTGGCATGTCTCAGAAGTAAGTGTCTCAGAAGTGAATTTATTAGTTTCATTAAGTAGCATTTATTGGAACTTAAAATGGATCCCATTACTTGGACTTGGATTTGATCTGTAACTTTATTCTTCTTTGAATATCTCTACTATTTTCTGTTCATCTGAAATGTTTTTCAAGGAATTCCTTTAACTTAGTTCTTCTATGAAGTTCTTAAATTTAGGCACTGGCTGGTGTGAACAGTTGGGCGAAATTTTAATATTCCAATCTAAGAAGCAGGTGAAGTACTAATGCTAATGTCTAGACCATTTTTTTCCTTCTTTTCTGGGAGGGGAGAGGGCAGATCTGCTACAGTTTTCAGCTTTTGTTCAGTCTCTCCATTACTTGAAGACCACTAAAACATGCAAGCAAACAAACAAAACACAAAAACAGAAAACCAAAAACTAACAAACAAAACACCTCACTTGAGGTTCAGTTGTATCACTATACTTTAATATAATCTATAAACTTATGGGAGTAGCAAATCTTAACACCAAAAAACAAAACTTCGTCTGGTCTGATTTTCTGCTTTCAGACATTATCAGTTCCTACCATGTCATTCCGGGTGTATGTCAGGCTACACAAGCTGGAAGTAAACATGACTGAATGGTTCTTTCCCATAAACCTATAAGTACATGTATTTCAGCTGAACTACTTGTCATATGGATTATATATATATATATATAAACCAGTTTCTATCCTCAAAAATATTGATTCGTTCAGTAGCCAGAATTGCTTCCTGAAATGTCTCCAGACCAGCAAGCAGCTGAATGTCAATTTTACTGTGATTGGATTAGTTCACTGGAATGTCACCAGCATGCAGGCGGGTGCCTTCCAACCTTGAGACCAGCTGGAGGTTCTTTTTCTGGAAACTCCCAGGTGCCAGGAGGCAGTCAGTGGAAGCAATTTCAGCCGCAGAATTAATGAAGGTAACAGCAGATGATACTGGGCAGGAGTGTTTGGCAAAACATCTGAATTTAAAAGGAACAGGAGTGCTAATCAGATGGGTAATATGTTTTAGATGATGAAAGGATGTTCATCCATAAGATCCATTCTTGTCCAGTGCGTTTAATACCACGTGTGCTTTTATGTTCCCATTTAGATGGGGCATCCTTCTCATTTACCAGCTAGTGATCCATCATAGAGGTTCTCTGAGGCTTCTAGTTTGCTTTTTCAAAGGTGATAATGAAAGCCTTTACAGAGTTAACAGAACTTTTTTTTTTAATGTTCATTAGTTGTATTCATTATAGCACTGAAGTTTGTCTCATGACAATCTCGTAAAACCTTCCGGATATACTTGTAAGTACAATGGAGACTCGAGAGCTTCATTCTGGTAAAAACTTAAGAGTACTTAAAACAGATAAAATTGTAGCTGCTATAAAGCACCACTTCTTATTATAAATATTTTTTATTTTCCTTTTTTCTTCTGTCTGCTTATGTTAGTGCATCACCTGTGCTATTGGGGATCAGGATTTTGGTATAGCTGGTAGCGAAGATTGCCACTCTGATTCTTAGATTCAGTTAAGAACCAGCTCCTTTACTCTCTGTACATAGACACCCATCACCAGTGGCTGTGCAGGCAAATTGCTGAGAGACATTATCATTGTTTCTTCATCTTTATTACTGTGTATTGCTTTCATCAGCTTTGAAGATTTGTGCAATGCCTCAGTCAATGAAGTCACAGTACTTAGCTTCTGTTGGAATATTCTCCAAATACATCTGTGACTTTGCAGTGTTATTTCTACATATCTTTCTTCCAAATCATTCATCAAAATTGATTAGCTGGTGCATTTTGTGCATTTTGTGCATGGTATCATGTAATTTTTAAGATTATCTTTTGCTTATCTATCTCTGTTTTCTTATTCCAAATACTGTTGTTGTATTAAAACTTTATACATAACTTGACTAGTAATAAGATTGTTTGGTAGTAGCAAGACTGCACTTCTTAGCAAAGTGGCTTGTATAGTAGGCTTAATGTTAATCTCTAAATACTAAATTAACTTTTAACCTAGATCTTTATATTTTGTGTCTTTCAGTATTTATTGCAAAACATAACTAACTCATCAGTTACTGTTCAATAAAAATGCATCGTAATGGTTAGGCTTCAATCCATTCTCTGGTTCTGAATTAAGAGCATATTGTTTCATTCTTGATGTGACATCACTTAGTACTGTCTCAAGTGTTGCAGCAGGCAAATCTTTTAATTCTTCATTAACTTCCATTCAGGTCCTTCTAGCTCCTGGGACCATCAAGTCATCACAAGCCCACACTCAAGTATTATTATTGCTGGCACAGGTTTGTCAAAGCTTTAGAGTTCCTGACAAGGCACACAGTGGAGTTGTATATGATGTCACAATTAGGCATTGCTGCAAATTATTGCCTTCCTAAGTTTTGACCACATTACTTTCTTATGACAAGATGCTGCATGTGCAAGCCTATACCATTGCATTAATATTTTCTGTGGAGCTTTCTAACATTCTGCCTTCTTTTTGGAAATAATTATTTGTGTTTTCCACGTTCACAGAGAATACTGCTTCTTAACTAAGCAAATATGACATGCAATCTTTAGTTATGATGATAATAAATGCTATCACTGACCAATTGAATCAACAGTACTTATCCTGTTTGGCAATGTTGATTTATCAGCATAATACAGGCAGTATCTGCCACTTAAGTGTTTATATATGTATGTGCATATATAAAACTCTCCATCAAGACTTGTTTTTCAGCAACAGGGGCAAATTTAAATTTCTAGGGATCATTAATAAAACACTTACATAAACTACAGTGCAGAATCCTAGCAAAATTAAACTAATCTCTCTGGTGTTCAATAACCCAATTTTCTAAATGCAAGTATGAATCAGTTGTTTTAGCAGACGATGTTTTATTAAAGGGAGATTGCCCTATTACCTAGGGCATTTTTTTTTCTAGTATACAGTACTCCATGCATTCAATTTGTAGTTATGTTTCAGATGTTTCAGAGCCTTCTTTGGAGAGGCAAGTGGTCAGAGTGACACCTTGTCCTGAGTTTGGGATTGTCAAAACCAGACTTTCTGGCAACCCTCGCCAGAAGGCAGGGGTCGCCCTCGAGCTGCTGGGGAGTTTGTGATGGGAGGTGCTGGCTGCTGTTTAGCCACTCTGCTCTGCTGGCCCCTCTTTGCTTTAAGAGAGTGAAGTTTTGTGTTCTGCCTTTATGTACAAACAACAACTTTGCTAAGGGTTTTTGCTATTGATTTCCTTTAGGTAATACAGCCCTTGTAAATAAATGTGTCACTTAACGGATCTTTTGCGGACCCTTGGTCAGGGTGAGTGCTTACCCTAAAAGTGCAGAGCATGGGCTAGTTTTGTGCTCTTATTTTTCCCAGACATCTATACACTAGTACAGTCACAAATTTTTAGCATAAATGCTTCCCTGAGATTGTAAAACAGCCAAACATCAGAAAATAGCTTCCCTTCTCTGGCATTTTCCTTTCCCTCTAGAATTCTTGGGACTGCAGGGTTGCTTCAGTCTTAAAGTTTCCAATGTCCAGACTTCTATAAATAATATATACTCTCTGTATATAGCGTTGTTTTCTTTTCTAATTTTGTTTCAGCTCTTTAATATCTCTTCTGTCTTACATAACTCCTGGTATTTCCCATTGACTTCATTAGTGTTGCATCCCATTTTCTTAAATGAATGCTAGAGCTTATCCTCTTAACATTCCTGCTTGTATATTGACTTTCCTTAAGGGAATGCATTCTTCCCCAAAATAGGAACATGCTTGCTTTAACTTGATAGTGCTTTAGATTGATGTTCTTGACTTAATCCACCATGCTTCATTTCAGACTAATAAAGGGTTACAAAGCTAGCTTGTGCTCATCTAGTGCAGAATTGTTCCTTTCTACACTTAGTTTTAACTTTTTTTCTCCCTGTCTCACTGTATCTACTGTTGGCCAAAACTCTTCCACGAAACTGTATGGATTTTCAAATAAAATGTTTCTTGTTCCAGAAAGTACCATCTTTCTGGAGAAAATTTAATTTACCAAAACATATGCCTGACCCCAGCACCTACTTAATAAAATACTTGATATAATTTTCAGTTTTTCAGCAAAGTCCCCCAGATCAAATTCTTTAACTTAGCCATCTGTCATAGTAGGCTGAAGCTTCTCTCATAATTTGGTACCACATTGTATCCTCTCCTATTGTCACATTATCAAATCCTACTTTCACCTGCAGCAAGAAGCCAAAGAAATTCCCTTGAATTCTGTGGAATAATTATATTAATTTTATATATATATATATATATATTTTTTTTTTTTTATTTATTTTTTATTTTTTTTCTGTGAAAGCAGAGTTTGTCTCATGGGGTTTTTCAATTTTGGATGATTTCCAATATTATTTATTTATTTATTTATTTATAATATAAGAAAAATCCTACATTTTGTGGCCTCAAAACTCATTATTATAAGATGCTCACACAGTGCTAACGGGTGCTTTCTGCATTACCTTTAATGTTTTGTTCGTTTTCTATTTCACACTGATTCCTGAACTCTTTTGCTTTGAACTCATTCCAGAACTGTTATTCACTGCTTCCTTTCTATTAACGGAGTGAGATAAAGCTATTAGCCTGTCTTTCTGCTCTGTTTCTCCACTGTTAGTAATGAAGCACAACTGCTCAGCTCACTCTTGGGCCAGCTGTGTATTTATTTTTCAAACAGAAGAATCTGCATTGCCTCAGATCTGAGTGTAGGCAACTGTAATATGACAGGATCAATAAATCAAAAAGTTGCAATTACATCAGTATCATTAAATCACACTAAGTAAACCTGATTTTCAGGTATTCAGAGACCTGAAAATTGGATTTAAAGGAATTTGGTGAAAGTTTTGGCACTGACTTCAGTGAGATTGAGACTTCATCTGAAACACTGGTTTGCAGTCACCTCATATATACCTCTCTAGTTAGCTGGTCTTTTGCTCCCCTGTCTTCTGTATGGTACATTACAGGGAGAATACCACAGAAAGCAAAGCATTGTATTAGTACATCAACTTCAGATGACAGACTTGAAAGTCATTTTATGCTGCTTCCTTTCATACTTATTCCCAACAAGAATGATTTCTAGGGTATTAACATTTTTTGGAGGGTCATTTCTATGTTCGTTTTTTAACATTTACCGCCAAAATGCATTCTGAGGAAGTTCTGCTAACTATAGCCTGCTCATATAGTGAATCCACAAGCAGTACAACTCATTTAAAAGAGTCAGAAATAGTGCATTGCTGCTGTTAATAAAGTCTTTCATTTGAGAATTTACGTACACTAAAATGTGATATTAAGGCAGCAAAACTTTTACTAAATTGTTTGTGTTTTTTTTTTTTGTTGTTGTTTTTATGAAGAAATAAGCATTTATTTTTCAATATCTTGGTCTATTTGCTTCTCAGTTTGAACTATAGTTAATATCCTTAGTTGAATGGTAAATGTTATCATCTCTTCCATTTAAAAGTTTTAAACTGTTTCATCTCTGAAATCTCACACTGAGTCATAGGGTATATGCTTCCCTTCATTTCAAGTTCTCAAGCAATTGCTTGCAAAATTGTTTCAAACTGTAAGCAGATTTTGTAAAGAAAGGTTTCCCAGGGATGACCTGAAAAGTAGCTTCAGTTTTTCTAATAATATTCAAACTGATATATATTAAGTACTTACATGATAGTTTTTTTCTATATATCCACATATGCACCTCTTTGCATATTCAGATACACTCATTTTTGATATATCACCTGGTATATATAGTGTGTCTTGCATTTGAAATTTGAAAAAAAAAAAAAAGTTTTTTTCAGCCTTTCACCCCTTCTTGAAGTTTGCCTTTTGGACAACATCTTATATAAAACAATCCCCTGTGAAATCGTACATCATAAACCCCACAGATATTTATTGCTGAGTTATAATCCTGCATATAAGTTTTTTGATTCCTACTTTTCTTCTATGTAGAGGAGCAGCTACGTAACATCTGTAATATTTTTTTTTGTGTGTACTCTGAAAATACAGGAATGTGAAAAATAGTACCTTTGTGATTTGCAAAAAGTTATATGAGCAGTAGGATTGCTATTTACCCAGACTTTTGGGTAAATAACTAAAGGTTATAAAAAGAAATTCCAGTAACAGAAAACAGAATTAGATTTGTATGGCTTTCTGTCCATGAATGAAGAAGTAAAGAAACTGAAAAGGTTGCCTTTCAATAGGTTCAATTTTTAATCACTCATGAATAAACAAATTTTGCCCTAAAATACAGAGGATTTATGTTCAGTAAATAAGGCCTGAGCCATCACAATGCATATGGATGGACTGTGTTTTGGTCTTACTTGTGTTATATCATACAGATTTAATTTTTGTCAGTGTTTCTATATAAATACACTATTATCACATGCTTTTCCAGTAAGTCTGTTTTGTATCAATTTATTTATTAACATGAGCTTTTCATTACAACTTTTTAAAACATATAGTGATTTTGTTTCTTCTTTTTCCTTCTTTGTCCTTTTCAATGCAGACCATTAAGTTCTGGAGACTACTGGGTTAAGTTCATTGCATGTTCCCAAACTCTCAGAGGGATGATTTTGTGAGAAGTTAAATATTTTCACTGACTGACTTTCTGTGAGAAAGGGAAAAAAATATGGACTGACATAACTGTTTCAGGTTATTTGTCCATCTCTAATAGATGTCTTATTAAAATGGCAAAGCGATGCAGAATGTGACCAACCATGGCATATGGGATGCGTGAAAGAAAGGCCTCTGAACGTATCCAATGTTCCAAGACTTATTTAAGCATGAAATTTTCCCATTTTAGATTTTAATAAAACCTGTCATGAAAAAGAAAATGAAAAGGTGAATTTCTTGTAATTTAAATGTCAGTAGTATTACACATAAACCTGGATTCACCTCACATAGTTTTACAAAGCTGAGAAATCTAAGTTTTGAATCTTCATCTTTCTTTAGTCAATGACAAGAGGTAATGTTTCACTTAATTGTTTCCTAAGGTAATTTGGACAATTAGGATCATAATTTAGGCATTTTATTTGAGTCACTAAAATGTCAAAGGATGATTCTGATTTTGCTTGCCTGTTTCACAGATCTTTCCCCTAAAGCCAGCTCACAGCTATAGAGATACTCCTCATTACTAAGGCTTTCTGTACTTTTGATCAGAAAATTTACAGTTCCATCTGTGAACCTTGCCTATGTTGCTTGTCACTACTGTGATTTCAGCCTTGTTTTTTACTTTTTTTCCTTAAAGATCAATCAAATTACATTCAATCCAAAACCACAATAATTTGAAAAGCAAGTCCTTTGCAGTAACCAGGCTGAAACAGACAGGCTGCTGAGAAGCATTCCTCTTCATGCTGGATTTCTAGTCAAAGTTTCAAAGTCAAATCAAAGTTTCAAAGTCAAAATTTCTCTTTTTTTTTTTTTTTTTTTTTTTTAGTCACAGTTTTCTTTTTTTTCCACTTTCATTATGCAGTGTCTACATGATGTTCAGCACTACAAGGCTAGACACAAAAGCTGGATGGTTCCACCTAGTAAACCTTCATTCTTTCTCACTTGAAATTAGCTCTTTGCAAACTCGTTGCTGATTACTAGATGTTATGAAGTGCAGAGTGAGCCAACCAGTACAGGTTTGAAAAATCAAGATCACAATATGACAGTACCTCATAGTGTACTTTCTTCATGAAATCTAACAACAGAGCAATTGCTACATTAAATATATTTTACATTAGACTTGCATGGCAGTCTTAAAAGTCTCCTCTAGCTGCTGACCATTGAAGAGAAAGCATCTCCTCTTTGTGAGTAGAGTGTGAACTTTAAAATTATGCACACTTTAACTTGTTTGGATTTCAGGGTTTGTAATTAGGAAAATAAATTTTATTCAGGCTTAAGAGCTTTCAGCAATGCAATAAGCTCTTTGTCAGTGTAAAATCAGAGAATAGACTCCTCCCCTTCCAGCCAAAATGCAGACTTTACAAACACGAAGAAACAGCTCTGTTATTTCAAAGCAAATCTGCCTATTCTAAATTTCAAATGAAGGTTTCTAGCACAAATATACAAAAATCTTGACTGAAGAAAGTATAAGCTTAATACTGTGGTTGGATGTACTTACATAGGCTTGAATTCACCTTCACTTTTTGACTCTTTATTGAGTTTGAAAGATTTAATATAACTGTATTAGGGACCATATTTTTCTGCAGTCAAACCAATTTGCATTAAATTGGTACTTTAAAAAAACCCTCAGTTGTTATGCATGACTGAAAAAAAAGCTTGAGAAACACAATTCTAGTAGCTTTAAAAATATTGGAGGAAATAACCATAAGTATCTTTGGAATTAGAGCATTTTAAGAAAATGAATATTCAAGTATTCCATACACTGCCTGAAAATTATTCACATACACACACACATACACACACACACACCAAAAAACAAACAAACAAAAAAAAGCTACCTTTAACTTGGACATTCAGTGCCCAAAGTAATTGGGAATTCAGTGAAGTGATGGTTTTGTTTGTTTGTTTGTTTTTGTTTTTGTGTGTGTGTGTTGACAGGTTTCTTCTTTTCTTTCAGTATGAACATTCTCCAACTACATTCCAATCCTGGTGTTTTCAGATACGTAGAATTAGCCACTGGGCCCCTTTTGATTACTCAGGTCACAGGGGGCTTCTTCACTGAAGGAAAATGGGAGCCAGGCAAACTTCTGTGCTGCAGTCTTGGCTGTTATAATTATTCCCTTTGTTTCTGGTACCTGGGGCTGTTTTATTACCTGATGATAGAAAGAGGTGCTACTAGAGGATTGTGTCTTATTGCACTGAGTAGAGCAAAATTTTTCTTCTGGCTGCTAGATGACTCATGGTGACTTTCATTTCTTTGTTGTCATTTCTGTTTTGTTTTGTTCTGTTTTTCAGCTTTCATTTGCAGCAACAACCCCAGAGTTGGCTGATAAGAAAAAATATCCTTATTTCTTCCGGACAGTGCCATCTGATAACGCAGTAAATCCAGCGATTTTGAAGTTACTCAAGTATTATCAGTGGAAGAGAGTAGGAACTTTGACCCAGGATGTACAAAGATTCTCTGAGGTAAGATTTGCATAATTTCCAGTGCACAAAGAGAGCTACTAATATCAGACTTCCAAGGAGCTGGTTCCTCCATTAATAGCAACTAAATAAAAAGAAACAGATGAACTGCTTCAGTCTTGTTTGGTTTTATCTTACTAGGCTGTATTTGCTGTACCAAATACACTTATTTCCCTTCTGGGGCTTATTTGACTAGCTATGGTTAAAAATTATTCATCCTTTCCCTTGACTTTTTTTTTACACCAAGATCATTACACCCAAATGCAAAAAATAATATTTGTTTTGTAGTAAAGGATTCTGTATATGCTTTGACTTGCCTAAGTGTGTGATTTTGAAGGAGGTTTGTATCTTGACATTGGTTGAGTTAAAAGAGAGACTAAACCTAATTTCATCTTGTTTTTCCTCTCATGCTCTGATTTATTGGAAGTGTCAGTCTGAAATACTGAGGGACAAAATCTGCTAAATGTTTGGTTGAAGGAGTTGTAGGAGCTTACTGTGACGGAAATGACCGCAACCCCCAGAACTGTTAAGATCAAGTATTACGCACTCTCCAAATCCTCCGAGTTTCACCCTGAGCAACATTTTGCTCATAGAAATTGAAAGGAAGTATGGGACAATTGCCTTAAGCATGGCATTAACAACAGAACGGTTAAAAGAAAACATCCTATAAGTAATTCATTAGAGCAAGACAAGGGAACAAGTTGGCCAATTAACTGACAGGCAAAACTAATAGATGGATGCCAGTTTCATGGTTGGTTTTTTCTTCCTTATCATTCATTAAAAAAGGCTGGCTGTGATCTGAAGACTAATATAATTAAAACCAGTGAAGAGGGGTAAGAACAGGTTAGCGTCTGCTTGGATGAGTCAGATATTTTCAAATTCTCTGTCACAAATGGAGTACTTAATAAATCTTAGAGATCTTTGAGAATTCAAAGATGACAAGTAAGAGTATTGCAGGGGGAGGGAGAGATCAGTGTGCCTGTCTTTCCAAAAAGCACACAAAGACCCAGGGAATTATAGAATTATAGACCACTCAGCCTAAAATAAATTCCTGGAAAGATACTTGAACAGATTATCTGTTTAGAATTACCCAGAAGAGAGAGAAAAAAAAAAAAAAAAAAAAAAAAAAAAAAAAAAAAAGAAGTGCTAAACAATGGCCAAAGTGGATTTGTCTAGAATAAATCATGTAAAGCAAACTAATTTCCTTCTATGACAAGATAACAGGTCTCAAGAAGATGGAGTAAATTATAAATGTGATGTTATATGGCTTATAAAAACATTAAAGCTATTCCTAAAGAAAACTAGGGAAACTTGATCATGAGGAAGATACTGTAAGAGCAAGCAGTCTGACAAATATTCTTGCCACCACAAGGTTAATTGACATCAGATCAGTTGACTGTTTTTAAAATGAATGCTGAAGAAAAGTTGTCAAATAGTATGTATGCTTTATCCTTCACTGGCTTGGAATTATGATTTCAAAGAGTAGTTATCAGTGGCTCACTGTCAAAAAAGAAGGATGGGATTCTGTCAAGTGGTTTGCTAGATAGAGAAAATGTTTATTAAATATGCACTTGATACCTACTTGGGAAGATCTCCAAACGCTTTTGCAGGGGGACAGAATTAGGTTTCAGAGTAATCTTAACAAGTGGAGAAAGGTATAATATAAATATTATGTAAGTGAAAAAGTACAAAATACTGGACTACACTAATAAACTATTTTAATGAAGAATGGCTATCTAGACAGCAGATCTCTAGAGAAAGAGAGGGGAAGCACTACAAGAATTACCAACTGAGTAAAAGTCAAGAGTAAAAAGTAAACTGTAAAAAGTAGAGAAGTAGCAAACAGCTTCCATTTCAACAATCCCAATGTAATGCATTATTGAGATTTAAGACATATAGAGTAAGCTTCAACACTACTTAGTGATAATTAGATGGAAGTTAGAACATCAGGTCTGATATCATCTTCAAAGGGAAACAGATCAGAGAGGTCTCTTTAAAAAAGTTAAGAAATCTAGAAACATGTGTTCCAAGAAAGACAAAAGTGGAAAACAGTGAAATAGAGTGGATAGGTTGTTGAACCTCCATTGTAGAGGGTTTGTTAAGATACGACTAGACAAACACAACATGGGTATTCCAGGTCTTCCGTTGGGATACAGGAATGGACTTCATGTCTGTCCTGATCACTTAAGAAATGTTACAACTGCTGCTTTCTAGGGTTTGCTAGAATGTTAACTTGAGTTCAAGGTCTTTCCATTCCTCTAGAAAGGTGACACCCTTCTGTGTCAGACTGCAAACTCAATTTAGTGTCATTCATTAAAGTGTTCAGGTAATGAAAGATCCAGTTAACTTCCTTCAGTTCAAGTGACTTCATAGACCATATTGAGTCCTGAGGCTCCTGAAATAATTAGGGCTGCATCCTTTCTTTTTCAGCTCCATGCAGTTTTTCCATTCCCTCTGTATTCTTCTGTAGATAGTGAAAGCACAGGAAAAAAATGCAGGAAATAACTGACCAGGAGAAGTGAGGGATAGGATCCATGAGCAGCAGAGGGGGGTAGCACCTGGTGGCAGGGCATTGTAGTGGTGCCAGCTCCACTACAATGGAACCGAGGAGGCCCAGAGGATGGGACCAGGTTCAGCCAAGGACACAGACTATCAGTCAAGTCCATGGCAATGAGTCAGGTCTGAGGCACAGCTGGGAATCCTATTTGTAGGTCAGGGTCAGGTCTAGTGATTGCTGAGCAGATCTATGGCAGGGGTTGAAGGCATAGGACTAAGCCTAAGAGGGACCTCTGGGGTCGATGCGGGTGGAGACCACTGGTGAAAGACCTTTAAGGGTGACTTCTGGGTGCTGATACAAGTCTGTACATCCACTCTAGAACCACAGTCTTTCCTCTAAAGGAACATCAGCCAAAACTATCATTCTAAGTAATGCTTAAATTACTAATTTTCCTAATGTTTTATTGAAAATGAAAAAAATGTGAAGTAGTATCTTAAACATATCTTTGTTGTAAAATCCCAGTAAGTTTGGGATGTGGTTCTTCTTTCTATGCTAAAAAGATATTGTATGCCGCTAGGCAGAAAGTAACTGAATGTTATTTATGTTTACTCTCATATAAAATAAAATAAGCAAAAATTAATGGGGTCCTTGAGGGAGCCTGTGTAGTAACTCAGGTGGCTTTACTGTTAACGGCAGTTTGTTCTGCATGTAATCTCCTGCTCTCTCCCATTTTTTCCATCTCCCAGAAAGCCTGTATCTGTTTGAAATTTTGCATTTTCTAGAATAATTTATATAGAATAATCAGCATATGCCTGAATTTCCTCCAGTTGTTCCTCCAACCCCTATATGGGGATACAGATTGCTTTCTTGTTCATGTTACATGGGAAAGACTTTGTATCCTTTTAGTTCAGACAACAGGAAATCTAACTGCCTCTCATTCACAGCCATCTAATTTAATTTTTTTGTAGTTAATGACTCTTTTTTAGCTGGATCACTGTCTCCTGTCTTTGCAATTTGTACTGCAATCTTATATCCTGATGAAAAAAAAGTTTACTTAACTTGTCCACATTGTTAGCTGCCCTGAAAGTCATAAAACTGTTTGTTGGTTTACCATGTCTTGTAATGAGGCAGTTGTCTAAATTTCTTAGAGTATCAATCTTACTCTAATTTATCTCTGGAAGCCAAAATTACAGAGGACTGTAATTTTTACCTGTTTCCCTTGGAACACTTCCTACAGACAGTATACTGTATCACCCATTCCCTCTTGGTAGAAAAACTCCTCTTTCTTGTAAGCAAATATTACATCTTCCTTTATCTCTAGGTATCGTAGATCAATCAGAAGTAGGTAGAACAGAGAATTCTTGAAGCATATACATAGGCAATATCTGTGTATCTGACACTGGTAGTGTGACTTGAGGATCCTTTTCTTGACATTGCTCAGAACCTAAGGATCGTGATTTTTAATGTGACCTGAATTCTGTGGTTCCCAGCTCACTAGTAGTAGTCTCTGTAAGTTCTTTACATCTATTTGTACAACCAGAAAGGTCTCTTCCATTGGATTAATGTTTCAGCTGTGTAAGTCTTCATGATATAGGGGTGATATACTAATTTCATCAGTTCCTGTTTTTTAACTAGGGCAAGTTCATACCCATTGTGCTTCTATGTCCTAGATTTTTTGGATTGCAGCCCTGTTCCCATCCTCTGGGAGAAGATTCTGTTTCAAAAGTTAATAATTCTATGGCAAAGGTTTATAAATGAGGTTATAAAATATTTTTTCAGGGTTTTCAGCTGTAAGTGTTTGCTATGGCACAGTATCATAGGATAATTCAGGTTCAAAGAGACCTCAGGAGGTTGCCTGGTCCAAGCTCTTGCTCAAAGCAAAGCTAGCTTTAATGTTTATCACCCCTGAAGAACTATGGTTGTCGCAAACACAGTTCTCAGAAAAGTCCTGACTATGTCCAGTTTCCAGTTCGGAGGTGAGCTTTCAGCTGACTGGACATTCTGCAGGAAGTGGTGCCTCTAATTCTGCTGCTATCTGGAACTACCTGTTTGGGATTGTATTTTGAATTAGACAAACCAAGCGATATTCCTGTGGTTTGTGTTTGCTCTGTTTTGTGGTTTGGTGTGAAGAGTCATGAGAATGAAGTCATATTTAGCTATCAAAAACTCACAACTTTTGGGAGAGTATTGCAGTATTGTACCACCAGTATTATAGAAAATATAAAGGCTTCAGAATACGACTGTGAAACAGAAAAGTGTGTAATGATGTATTGATTTTCAGGTAATTCTGTATTTGCTAATAAGTAATTCTAGTGTGCTTTACTGTTCCTACGCATTGACCATTTTGTTTATTCATGTTTAGGTTCATAGGATGTTTCAAACTGAAAGTTGTCACTTAATTGCACTG
The DNA here is from genome assembly GCF_047663525.1 of Anas platyrhynchos. NCBI lineage: Eukaryota > Metazoa > Chordata > Aves > Anseriformes > Anatidae > Anas > Anas platyrhynchos. The sequence goes on along the minus strand of NC_092588.1, from coordinate 64,714,927 downwards.
ATACGCTTAAGGGACTCTGGCACAGAGAAGGACGCTTATTCTAAGCTGTCTTTGTTACTTTTTGCTCCTCTGTCATGTTAAAATTAAGTGAAATTGCATTTTAGCTTTTATTTTGGTAGCATGTTCTTGATATTTCTAGATTCTTTTAAATATATATTTTCCTCCCACTGAGTATCATGTCTGGGATTGTTTTTAAAACAAGTTAAATTCTGATCATCTCAAGTGACTCTGTTTTTCTGTACTTCTTAATAGTCATCTCTTTGTGTGATTTCTCTGCTTCTTCCTGGAAATATTGAGAACTCCTAATGTAATTTTATCAGTGTAGGTGGCATTTCAAAAAGACAGAAAAAATGAGAAGTGTACGTAAGCTAATGAAATAGATTAACAATATGAAAAATAAAAGATTGCTTCATGATTCTATCACCACCTTCATTGAGTTTAATGACCGAAAAATACTAAAACCAAACTTCCCTTGTCAGTGGACAATGCTACTTTCTTTGGCTGACATGATTAACATTCTTAGGATTTCCTGTTGTTCTGCATTTCATACGGTGACATCTACTTCAAAAATTAGTGGTTTATCAGAGTCCATTTTACCTAAACTGAAATCATTTAGCATCTATAAATACAAATTCTCATCCCAGAATATGTAGTACCGTGGGAAAGAAAACTGTCTAAAAGAAAACCTACTAGTAAACAAGCTTTCTCAAAGTAGTATATGTCTATTCCTGTAGAGAAAACAGGACAGAGGTCTTGTTAATCTAGAAGTATATTTACTGCAGTAGTGCTCTCTCACAATGGAGTCTGCAAACTAAGATTTGAATTAGCAGTCAGCTCTGATAAAAATTGATCGGAGAAGTAGATACAAGGAGTTACATACAATGATAGTTACTGAGGGGCTGAGATGGATTAGGCAGGGAAAAGAAATGAGATATCCGGGTACCTTTAAACTTGAGCCAGAAAAGAAACCTGAATACCAGTTTCTGGCATCTGTAGTTAAAAACTGTGCAGAGTTCAAGGTTTGATTGCATTGTCTGACTTGTTAGATTTGGCTTCTTTGGAAAGAGAAGAGCAGAGACATTCATCCAGTCTCTATCTCAGATACCAAGAGGTGTTAGGATAGCAAGGAAAATATTACTTTTTCTACAAGAATAAGCTTGGAAGCATTAAATTTACCCGATACCAGTGATGTTGAATCTGGAGTCTCCAAACAGTACCCATTGATTTAATTCTTGAAGGAGCCCTGTACTTTCACCTTTGAGGGCAGAAAATAAGAAAAGACAGACAGAATTCAAGAGATGTGAGACAGAAGGCAGTCAAATCAAAATATTGGAAATGGAATGGAGAGAAGAGAGTGAGAGCAGGCCAACTGAGACATTACAAACATTATTGTTCAACTGTAGAACTTTTTCAAACTATCTCTTCCTAATATATAATTTTATTTTTTTTTTCCAATCTGCCATGTCTTCCTTATATATTCTACCCATCTCTTAGTTTTCTGCTTCATTTCATTCTTTCCACAAAGTCTTGCAGATTTCTTTTACTGGTTCATATTTTCACTCCTAAGGAAAACTAAAAGATCTCAACCTGCTGTGTGTTTCCTTTCCTGGTTCCATCCAGGAATTTCTCCCATCTCCATGTGTTCAGCTGTCTTCAGGGAAGGATTAATTTTCTCAATGCAGATTGCTACAGTTGGGACAAAATAAACAACTTCTGCCCAGTATTCAGTACTATTTCTAAAGCAAACTGGAAATAAAATAAGTATTGACCTTCTTTAGAATACTATTATAAAGACTTTTAGGCAAAAGTTGCTATTTTCCTCATTGTTATTGGACAGTTATTGACATAGTCTATTCTTCCTTTGTTTGAAGGGTGCTTGACATGCTTTAAGTATTCTTCAAATATTTGTTGAAATATATATATTGTATCTAAGAGTTTTTTGTTTGTTTGTTTGTTTGTTTGACTTTTCTATCACTGGTTTAAAAGGAAAACAAAAGCAAATTTTCACCAAACTGGGATGTATACCTTGAAAACTGTGAACTATTGCTGTAAAAATGCTAGTGAAACAAGATCTGTATTTAATCTGCCTTTATTCACTTTATTTGTTGGCTTTTTTGTTTGTTTGTTCATTTGGTTGGTTGGTTTTGTTTTTCCTTTGCAAAATACTTCAGGTTCCTGATCCCAAAAGCCAAAATCTTTCCCCCAAATAGTGCCAGTGAGTATGATAAGTAGAAATATGGATTCTGTCCTCTGTGGTTTCTAAATTGTTCCGTTAGGCAGAGGTACAGGCACAAATGTTCCTGAGATATTCTTTTTTATCATTCTGTTCCAGATTCTTTCCTGATTGCTAGGGCAAAATCTCAGGAACAACTTATTTCAAGTTCTCTTGAACTTGTAAAGAAGAACGAGTTTCTCTGTTCTGTCTTGTAATTAAGCTTTTCTATAATTCAATTTGATACATTAAGATCTTCACAGGCAGCCTATAAAACTGGCTTCTAATATCATATAAATGATACATATAAATCATCCATATAAATGAGAAAGTGCATCTTTGCTTATTTGTTTCTAATTGGTAGGAGTTGTTGCAGGAATTTAAAATGATGAAAAAGTATAGAGAGACCAAGACATTCATTTCAGTAAGAAAGTTTGAAATGTGAAAGGAAGACATTTAGTAAAATACAAGTTGTCACTTGCTAGAATTTTCTGAACAGCATGCATATTTTTGGCCTTTTGTGCAAATGTCATCCATGCTAAGAAACTTCTTTCTTTTTTCATGGCACTAGCATTTTATCCAATGATTTTCACCTTTTCTTCTGTTTGCCATTACTTATTTTTGTTAACTTCCAAAAACCAGCAAAAAAAAACCCAAGAGGTTAGAACATCACCTGACAAAGAATTGCAGCTATGCAATGATAAAAGAAAAAAAAATCATCAAAGAAATGGTAAAGGAAAAAATCATTATAGTTGTGTTATATCTTGCATTGAAGATTCACAGTCAACTGTCAGCATAAGAGCCCACAGGATTCCCATGAACTGAACACGTCCTTATCAAACTTTGAGTGTCTTGAATAAAAACAAATCAAACTTAAGATTATTATTTTTTTTAGAGAACTGCTCGCCACTCCTTCACATTTAAACTTTATCTTGTGCATATATGACAGGCTGGTATTTGCAATATCACATGAAGCAACAGAATGATCAGTACTTTCACCTAAACTTGAACACCTCTAATAGCTCATGGCTGAGAAATTCCATATAGTTGTTTCCATATAGTTGTTTCCCAATGCATATGATATAAAAATCATCACTCTGTCTGAAACCAAGACTAATCTAGACTTAAACAAAATAAATCCATTTAGATTGGATTGAAAACATGTTCCAAGACAATGCTTGTTATGACATATTGAAATTGAATATTGCTTATACTGCTGCATTGTCCTAGTTCTTTTTTAGGTTTTGCTGTGCTTTGGTGTTTTCATTGGTGGTGAGACAGGACCTTTCATCTGAGACAGGACCTTATCCTAGGTTTGTCCCCATTTATAGAAAACAGTCTGTGCATGCTCAATGAAGAAGTACGGGCATTTGTAGGTGAGAAGTATCCTGCATTGTTAAATTGAATATCTTATCTCAATGAGAACATGTCTTTGAGAGACGTGACTTAGTAAATTTAATGGCATTCTTCATTCCCACTTTTTTTCTTAAGGATTTTTATTTGACACAGTCATATTCTGAGCTATTTTGTTCCCAGTGACTTGCACTAAGCATGGCTTGCATGAAAATTAATTTTTAATCTCTTTCATAGCTTGGAAAAGGGTTCCAAATTGTGGCTGATAAAATCAACCTGTATGTAGCAGGCCTCATACGCTTGTTCCTCCTGGTTAGGTGGGCTATAGCAGACACCTACTAAATATCACCCATCTTGGTCTGCTCTTCAGTCCTCACACATAAGCTGTTAGCTGGCTCACCATCCATTCCTAAGCAGAGCTCCACGTGCTCCAGCTGTTTTCACATAAAGGAGAACTCCACCTCCTCATCTTCCTGGTGCACCCTTCCTAAAAATCCTGTATCCCGCCATTAGAGCACTGCAGTCAGATTTCCATCCATTCCTTCCTCTCTCCTTTTGAGAGAGAAGCCACTTCCAGCAGCCTAGGATGTGGAGGCCGGTACCCACCATCCAAAGCCCCATCTGTGCTGAAGCCTCTGTTTTGCAGGATCGACTGCTTTAAAATCTGCTGGGGCACTGCTCTGCACTATCTTACCTGAGACTATTTATGCTGGTTTGAACACATAAACTATACCTTCTTCTTTGCACCTCCTCTGCACAAACTGCTGCATTTGTTGGTTGCACCCTCAGAACTCTGCTCTAGCCCTGTCTTATATAGTGCTCTCCCTGGCTAAAAGGGTGCTTGACAGGCCTTAATTAGGGCGAAGTTATAACAAAGGCTTCAGTCACCTTGGGCCAAGGCAGCTGATCACACACACACACAGAATTTCTAGGTTGGAAGAGACCTCAAGATCATCGAGTCCAACCTCTAACCTAACACTAACAGTCCCCACTAAACCATATCCCTAAGCTCTCAGACTCAATAAAAGTTACAAGAGCTTCCTCGTACATGCATCCTCGTTGTTCTCTTTACTTCATCTTTACCTGGCAGTAACTGGTACCCTCAAGTTTCTCAGAGGGTTCTCAGGAGTTTCCTGGTAATGTTAAGCCTTGGCCCCTCAAGCTCCCAAAGCAAAGCCCACAGATTACTATATTTGAACAGGATGCAGGAATAGTAAAGCTTTGAAAGAATAAACAGGGAGGCAGATGATAAATCACAATACAGTTTTATTGGCAGAAGATCATGTTGGAGGTGGTAAGATAATTTATTTTTTTATTTTTATTTTTTAACTATTAGAGTGGATTTAAATGCTTAACTTAAATCTAAATTGGTTGGTACAGTGCCCTGTAGGAGTGGAGTGGAATGGAGATGTTAGAATAAGTGCAGGGAATTCTAAGGCAGGCAGGAACTCAGCTAGAGGCAAAACTGCTGCAAATAGTATTATAAGAACTCTTCTCAGGGTAAAGAAATTGATAATGGCATATTTAAAGTAGGGGGGAGGAAGCAGGGGAATAGCCCTTCAACCAATTGTTTTCAGTGTATCAACTCATAACTTGGGGGAGAACAAAGTATGAACTTGTGAAATTTGTAGATGACACAGGGAATGAAGAAATAGCAATAACACGAAGAAACATCATCATAAAGGAAAAACTGTATGATTTTGTTAATCAGAGTCAGAAAAAGAAGTGTGGAACAAAACACATGGTGCCTATATTTTCTGTGACTTTCACAGATCTCAGCTATTGCAGGAACCTAGATATGGGTGATGCTTTCAAATTTTCTTCCCTCTACAGTTCCTTTCTTTGGAACATTATAACTGTAGCTTTTAATGTTTTATTATAGGCTTAAGTTTTGCTTTAGTAAAGTTACATTAAGCTTACATTAAAGCCTGCATAGTATACTATACTGTAAAGCCTACATTATTTGAAGAGACCTCTCAGTGTTAAGTTCTTGTAGTTTTCATATACACACATTCTTAACAAGAATCTCCTTTCCCTGCTTTCCTAGATCTAATCAAATTTATTTTTAACCTTGAACCTCTTCTGGGATTTTCAATTTCTGTAAGCAGAGTGACATCCCATGACATGTAGAGAAATTATTTCATATGAGCATGTATTTATTTTGGTTGGAAAATATCGTTGTAATCATGCTATCATTATTCACTTCAAGATGTATAAGTTCTTTAGGTACCATTTTTGCCAGATTTCTGTCTTGTTTGTGTTTTAGTTTAGTTTCTTAGTCCAGATCAGACCAGCTACTTGGAGATTGTATTAGTATTTCCTGGCTGAAATGGATGCATCAGTGCTTCTAGCACACATGTTTCTAAACTTCTGCCACAGTCAATACAGTTAAAGAGGACTTGAGACAACTCTTTCCGTAAATGTCAAAAGCTAAATTGTATACTTGTTGAAACTAATAGAGGAAAGCTGTAAATAGGAGTTAAATTCATTAGAAATGTTATTGCAGTGTCTCTTGGCTTAGTTTCCAGAGCTCTTTGTAATTGCTTTGACACTAGAGGATCCTTTAGGTAGACTCATAAAGCTGGATCTGTAAAAGCATTTAGGCTCCTTGCTCCTAGATCCAAGAACTGTGGAGTTTGATTGTTCTTCCTTACGAGACTGACAGAGTAGTAGATAAATCTTTTTTGGATTCCCAAAGTCAGATTCAGAAATGACAGAAATGAAGGCCAAAAGCAAAGGTATCCAAGAGACAATGCTGTGTTTCCTGTGTGTTTTTGAGCCTGCTCCTTTCGACAGAGGCTGAAACATTTCTCTGAGGCTAAAAGATGTGCTTCCGAATATGCAAGATTCACATCCCTGAATCGTTTTCCGGACCATAAAGTTCTACAGTCCATAGGTAATGGAGGCCAGTTCTTTCTCCCAGAACACTGCTTCTTCAGATGATGATATCTTCACCTTAGCTGCTCTTTCAAGAACTCACCAAGGAAGTGGAAATTCTGTTTTCTGTTCCCTTCTCCTTGAATCCCTCAAAAGGAAATCACTCACATCAGCCCACCACCAGGACTGAGCCCTAATCAGTAGAACAGCAGACATCTGCATTTTTTTCTGGCAGTGACTCCAAGTACTTTCACAACAGTAATAAATGGGACTGCAGCCCATTCCAGAAGGGTATGGTGTAGGTGGTGGAAAACAAGGAATGTGTCCAGAGACTCTTAAACAGATGTATAACAAGAAATGCTTGTATTTGCTCTGCGCTACTCTGAGGGAGGAAAGTGGGTGGTGAATTCCTGTACTTCATTCTGCAAATTACACATGTACTAGAGGGAGGAGGATTACAGAACAGAATTAGGTAGCATTATAGAGAACATTTCACTTACAAAACTTTTTCAGGTTCAGCCTATATATGGACATTGAGCTGGCAGATTTTTGTGTGATATGAAATGAGCAGATGTTGGTCTTTCTCTAGGCGTTCTTTAGATATGCACAGTTAGTAACATGGCATGTGCAGGAGTGTCTTTTCCGTGACTTTGTTTATAGCATACAGATAGAGTGGAGGTTTTTCTCATGCAGTTTGTGTTCCCAGTCTTAAATAGGTGTTGCCAAGAGAAACTGAAACAGCACCATGAGAGACAAGATGATGTACAGCATCAGTAGGTTCTAACAGCAGGGCATAGCTCCCTTAACAACTGTGTGTGATCAAGTACAACTCGCCAGAAAGAACAAACTGGTATCAAGGACTGGGGGAAGCTGTTGTACCATCTCAGATGCATATCTCTAAGATGCAGTCCCCATTCCCAATAAATACATAAATAAAGAGTATGTAGAAAAATACATTGCTCAAAGTACATGTGTGGGAAGGGTGAGGCTATGGATTTGCAGTTATCAGGAGGGGTGCTTTGCATGATGGTTGCTGAAACCATGGCTTCCTATAGAAGCAAGGGTTCCTCTGTAAGACTAACCTCCTTCTCCACAGTTCCAAGGTTTTGTATTTAGTCCTGACAATCACAGTAAAAATTCTTAAGAGTTCAGAGACCCCTAGGCTAGCACAGATCCAAATTGCCATGCTCATGCAGTGTGTTTCTTGCAAAGTTCCCAGCTCTGTTATTGTTCTTTGGCTATACTGAAAAATTGTACTCCTTGTAGTTCCAGAGACTGCAGGGCTGTCTACACCCCAATGAAATGGTATGCCCTGGAGATGGAGAGGAAGGGAATATATGAATTATCTTTTGATTATGATATGCTGCGGTATAGTATGTAGCCCTCAGCTCTTTTGCTTTCCAGTCGTTTTCCTCACTTTAGCTTTATTTGTTTAATTTCAGCTTGTGATGTTCTGATGTACTAGCAAGCTAATTTGCCTACAGCTTAGTAAAATGTCTTTTTTTTTTTTTTTTTTTTTTTTTTCCTCTGTCAGGTCTAATGATTGCAAAAGTGTTTGCTCTTGAACTGGTGGAACAGACAAGTGCTCTGTGTTACCCTTGTCAGTCTTCTGCAATCAGTCCTAAGGCCTGCCCTCAAACCAGCTTTGTTTTGCTTGTCCAGTTTGCTGAAATGGAAAGCAATGGTATTTGCTCTGTAGGTTTTTGTGATTGATTCCATCACCCATGGTTTCATGATTGCTTTTGTTTATATGAATAGTAATCACTTTGAGCCAAATGCTTGTCAAAGACCAAAAAACAACAACTTATCAATCAATACCCTTTCAGTTGGTAACTAGTTGTTTTCAACTTTTCTGTTCTCTTTGGAACTATTTTTTTTCTTTGTGCAGCCCTACAAATGCAGAATGAGAGAAATCCATGCAGCCTTGACTGCCTTGTTTAGTTTAAGCATTTTCTTTACATATTTTACAAACCTTGTGGTTTTTTTTTTGTTTGTTTTTTTCCTTTCATAGAAAATACTTCGCATCAATTTATTAAATTTACTTCTGACTGAGCCTTTCTTTCCCAGGCAGAATTCCTGTATATTGTGGACATTGTATATTGTATATATACATATACAATATGTATATTGTGGACATGTATATTGTGACCTTTACATTTTTAACTGCAAAACTAGGTAAAAATTGATTCTGGGTAAATTTGGTAAAATGAACTTTTTTCTATCCATTCTTCTTCAAGAACTGTGCCAGTATGGGTCTGTACCATGGGTGGCAGCTCCCCCCAGACCCCCTGCTCCTGCGGGGGCTCTCCCTGGGCCGCAGCCTCCTCCAGGCCACATCCACCTGCTCCACCGGGGGCTCCTCCACCCACGGGGGGGCTGCAGCGTGGAGATCTGCTCCATGGGGGACCCATGGGCTGCAGGGGGACAGCCTGCTCCACCGGGGGCCTCTCCACAGCCCGTAGGGGAACTGCTGCTCCAGAACCCATGCTCTTCACTAACCTTGGTGTCTAAAACATTGTTCCTCTTTACATTTTCTTATTTCTCCCTTCTAGCTGCTTCTGCACAATTTCCCTTTCTTAAATCTGCTCTCCCAGAGGCCCAACCAGCATCTCTCACTGGTTCATCTCTGGCCAGCAGCAGGTCCCTTTTGGAGCTGGCTGGAGCTGGCTCTGATCTGACATGGGGCAGCTGCTGGGTGCTTCTCACAGAGGCCAGCTCTGCAGCAACTCTGTTACCTTGCCATGTAAACCTAATCGAGTTTAGGGACAATAATCATCAAATCAGACAGTTCTGACATAAATATGGAACATGGCTTGAATTTGAATACTGGCTCTATATATTTTCATAAGAAGAAATGTGTTAAATACAAATAAATGAGTTTATTATATATATTATTTATTATATATATTTATTTATTGTGTAGAAGTATCAGTTCTGCTAAATGACTGTTTACCAGTCTGTGATAATTCATAACAAAGTGATTTACATTTACTAGAAGTCCAAGTGACATTAAACAAAGCTCCCAGATCCTTTGATACAACATTAGGAATCTTATGTCATTTTAAAATCAAAATGTTGACTAGTACTGAATACACATACCTTTTCAGTATGAGAGACCTTGTCCTTATAACATTTAATGTAAGGATGAATGAAAGGCAAGGAAAAAAATATTTTCAGCTGTACACAGTATGGATGTTTGCATTTCGGTCAGCAATGCAAGGAGAAACATTCTCAGCTGTAGTCAGTCCTCTCTGCAGACTTTTAAAGCTAAGTGCAATTACTTGACAAATAAACAAATGCTAAACTCTATGGGACCTGAGATTGCAAGTGTGATTCTAAGAATATGTCTCCATTAAAAAGTAAAAGTTCTCACCTGTCTTCAGGATAGAAAGGACTTTCCAAAAGGAATTTATTTATTAGGGCTTAGATTCTGTTATCCTTCATGATTTTGAAGCAGTACTTTCTGACTAAAGTATTATGCCCTCTATTTTGCAGGAGCTCAGACTGAACAACAGATATATTTCCTTCCACTATTTAGATCTTGGAGTTCTCCAAAAAAGTGTGTTACATACCAGTCTATATTAATAGGATGTTGTGTGCGGCATAATGTAAACATATTTCACTGAGATTTTATTGCTGAATACATCATATAGTCTTGAATATCTCTTTGATTTGTTTGGGTCAGCTGTCTTGGCTATGTCCCCTGCCAATGTCTTGAATATCCCCAGCCTACCGACTTTCAGGGACTGGGAGGAGGGAGAAAGCTCTGACACTGTGCAAGCACTGGTCAGCAACATCCAAAGCATTGGTGTGCTATCATCACAGTTTAAGTCACAAATGCAAAGCACAGCATGACACAGGCTGCTATGAAATAAGTTAACTTCATAGCTTCATCTCAGCCAGACCCAGTAAATTGCATTTCTGCTTTGTGCTTAGGTTCCTATCAGTGAAACAGATGTCATGAATATTTTTCATTTGTAGATCTTTAACATTTAAAAGGAACTTGATATTTTTGTTATCTAGAGGTGTTTATTCTCATTTTGGCAATGTAGATGCTGAGGTACAAATCAATGTAGGGTATCTTGTTTTTTTTGGATGACGGTCAGACATAATGTCAGTAAGAATTCAGAATATGAAGACTTGGTTATCGCTCTGACATGAAATCATTGTTCCACAATCAAAACCAATATGACCAATATGCTTGCTTTTTTTCCCCTGAAGAAAAATGCTGCGAGGTCTAACTCATACATGTATATTTTTGTTGTTTACCATCTGTCAAGAGCATCAGAAGGTGGCTAGTGATATACTTTAAAAAATGCATCTTACTTCATCTGTAGCTTCCAGTCACTGTATTTTATGTACTTTTGTCTGCTAGATTAAAGAGACCAGAGTTAGAAATTCTCCTTAAGTAGGTAGTTTATCATGTACAGACTGTATCATCATGATTCAGTTCTGTCTTAATCCATCTTGGAGCTCATTTAGTCTCTTATTGTAAAGTCTATTTCCAAATTGCAAATCCATCTTACGGTTTTCTTCTAAATTTTCACTTTTTCTTGGCATTACTTTTAGTGGAAAAACTGGATAAAATTGGCTATCTTCAGTCTCGGGAGAGGAGTGTATACGGACTCTAGGTGCTTTAAGCATATGTCTTTTTTTTATAAGTGTATGTCTTGAAGAGTAAGTCTTTTTGCAAGTGGCCACAAATTGCCTTCAATCCACATTGCAATCCAGATAGATGCTAGCAAGCTCTGAACTATGCCCAACTAGCTGTGAGTAGAGCTATGGATGCCACTGAGCAATTGTGTCCAAGTGGGGTTATATATATATATATATATATATATATATATATATTTAATCTTAAAAAATATAAGGAAGAAGTTAAGCTTTGCTAATACTTAATACATGGATTGACACTGACATCCTTACTCGGACCTTATGTCAGATGGTCACATACAGTTCACAAAGTGCAAGGGGAAGAGTGGGTACTCCACAATGTGGAGGGGTTGACAGTAGTATCCTCAATTAATTCATATGCTTTCAACGTGTTGCAGTGTATTGTAGTTTATCACAGTTTAATTCTTTGCTGCATCTCATCGTAGTTACATATGTTAAAGTTCCTGCTGGTTGTCTAAAAGAATAGGCAAAGCTCATGTGTAGTTGGCTGTAAAATACTTTGGAAATTCCTGCAGTAGTCCAGAAACTGCAGCACAGTGCTTTTTGTCTATCTTATAAATATATAAGGTTACTACTGCCACTTTACTTTTATTCAATGACCTCTATTAATAAAACCAAGAAGATGAATTAACTATTTTTTTAATATTTTTTTTATTTTTTTTTATTGTTTCATTTTTCTGTCAGAGCTCTGGCATGAGCAGCTATGTTTATGCATCATGAATTTTACAGAGTTTAATAGGAAGGGCTCCACCTTTACACAATCCAAGTACCCATTCAATCCAGCATAGCTTCTGTAGGGATAGTTGCTCTGCTTTTGGATATTGCAGTTCTGCCAAAGATAAATAACCTTAATAAATAGCTCCATTCAGTTCTTGTAGGCTCATTTCACACCATGACATAGACACTGTATGAAGACACTTAGATGTCACTTTCCCTTGTAAAGCTGAAAATTAATCTATTAACCTCTATTATATAACAGTCTAGATAAAGGATAGGAAACTAGGAAAAGCACATATAAGATACTCTCACTTTTTTTCTTTTCTCCTTTAGGAGAAACTGAGGAGGAAAATAGCTGGTGATCTAGAGAATTGCTGAAGGAGTGTGTGTGTGGGGGGGGGGGGGATTGAATTCCTCTGCTTTTCTTTCCCCATTACATTTTAGATCCAGGTGTCAGTGCTAACTTTTTTGTTCCCTTTAATTTGGTGTGTTCATATAATGTGGAGGAGAATCTGATCCTATGTCAATGGATTGATATTCATGCAAATTACTGACAAATGGTCACTAATGAAAAAAATGGTGAAATGTCTTCTTTAGAGATATCACGAGGATTTCTGAAGAGCTGTCATACCATCTATACTTCTGGCATTTTGGAGTGCCACCAGTTTTATGGAAACAAGCTTATTCAGAAATTATCCACCAAATTCTCTGAGCTCTGGAATTAATAAATAGATGAAACCTTACAAATTTTTCAGACCGCAGGTTGAAACATTGTAAATGTAAATGTCTGCACAGCTTTAACAGGAATATTCTGTTTAGGGAAAAAAAATCATCAAAATAAAACAAATGCCTTTCTCCTAAATCCCAGTCCAATATAGCTTCTTGACAGGACTCTGCTTGTATGGGCTACTGGGTTTCTCTTCCCTGTGCTTCTGATTCATTTTTAAAGGTCTCATTCATGTGTAAAGGAGGGATGTGCTTTCTGAGTTCAGTGTGTGGACTGTAGAGGAACCAGAATATGCACTGGAAAATTGAAGATGTTATACAGTTGGATAGATATTTGACAATGTTGTATATGGCCATTTTCAGATGTTCATAATGTCTGGGTCAGTTTGCATGCAGCTAACAGGGAAAATGGTTAAGTCATTATCTTATTAAGTAAGCTTATTTTAGACATTGTCAGGATAAATTTTTCTAAAACTTAAAATTTTCTTGGTATATGAGGAAAAGTGGTGATCCAGAAGAAGTAGTGGATGCTTTTGTTATAATTATTTGTTATAATTATTGTGCTGCTTAGGTGCAAGTGCTGGATGATTTCAAAAGAATCAGGTTTTTTCCTAAATCCAATCTAGTATGCTTTGAAGTTTTTCTGAATCTTCAGTTGGGCTGGCAGTTAAGTTTAGAATAGAAACTACAGATATTAAAAAAATACTAAGTGGAAATTATCCTTCAGATGAACTAAACATGTAATAAATAGTCTGGAATTTATCTAAAACTCAAAATATATATTTTTAAGGGGATTGTTCAATTCTGGTGAAATTAAATGCATAACCTTTAATGATACCATTTGTATTTTCTCCTCCCTCTTTTCAGAGAGCTAAAACAAAGCATTGCATATGCCTATGAAGGTACAGAACATTTTTTTTTATGACAGATTGTTGTTAGTGCTTGTGGGGATACAGAAGGGTGAAGTCTGATTCCAGGTGATCTGTGAATTCCAAGCACAATCTGTAATGCTGAAATGGAAAGGACAGTGACAGTAGAAAGAATTAACACACATGGTCAAGGAGATGACTGCCAGTTCATAACAGACAGACTTAATTTACACCATGCAAAGTTGCCAACGAGTTGCCCAAAGACTACAAATGAAACTTCCTGCTTCTTTAGAGCATAAAACACATCAAGTAATTCTCAGGCAGCCTAGAAGATTTTGTCTTCTGGCTTCCATACTGAATTAGGGATTTTATCTCAGATACTCCTGATAAACTACTTGTATTTTTGTATCATTTTCCCTTTAACTAATTCCTTGTTAAGCAAGGAAAGAAAACTTAAAGTCATGGATAAAAATGGCTTTACTTTCTTAAACCAGTTAGCTTGTATTAATGTGTCCGTGGAGGATTCTTCTGTAAGAAAAGAGACCGTGAAGCCAATGAAATGAAAAGATGCCACCATGGTATTTTTAACTACATTGCTGTAAAAGAGACAAAACTTAGGACAATAACGCCTGTTCAGTATCCCATTCAAAGTAATATAAAATGATGTGCAGAATTTATTTGTAAAGGAGTTGATTATAAGATATGCAAAGAATTGCTGTGATTTAAAGAGCTTAAGGAAAAGTACTAGAAGGAAGAAATTGCAGAATGTAGAAGTCTGTCAGAGAAGAGAAAAAGCAAGCACAATTAATGAAAGCATTAAAGTGTTCAAAAAAGATGCATACAAGAGCCAGGGGAAAAATTCTTGTCTAGAAGGACTTTTCACAGGTAACTGGAGTCCAGCTTTAGCTGACAATTTAAATCTCTGTGGAGGAATTACGTGAACCAAACTGAGAAGCTCAAGTACAGTAAATTATCACCACCATATGGCATCCTTCTGAGGATTCTGAAGTAAATAAAGTGTGAAATAGCAGCCATACGCCATTGCAGGAAATGTTGTTGCAAGTTTTTCTTCGATATTCAAAAAACTGTTAATATAGCTTCAGTGGTCTCTTTAAAGTTGGAGGAGTAAGGGATAATCCCCAAACTATGAAACAACGTTTAATTATGTAGTAGTCCTATACAGAAAGATGAAAATGGTCTAGTAGAGCCACTACTTTGTCTTGCTTTACTTTACTTAACTTGGATTGAAAAATTGATGTTGTTTAAAGTTAGCATAGTGTATACTAACTGGATTATTTTAAGTATTTTTTTCTGATGCAGATTTATAGTGACTTTCTCTCATTCCTTTAAGCAGCCTTGAACTTCAACTCTGACATTACACATGAGAGATGGGGAGAACTTTGGGGGCTTCCCTGAAAAACACAATTTGACTTTGTCTCAAGTGCATGACACCTTTTGAAAATACATTTTAGTAGTAAAGAGTCGATATTATATGCCTGGACGTCTTTTATTAGTCTTGAATTTCTCAGCTTTATTTTTAATTTTATCCTTTTTCCTCAGGCAATGGGTGGCATTACCATGCTAATTAAATGTTAGATGTCATTAATTTTGCACATGTAATCCTACTCCACTTCATGTGCCTTTCTGACATTTCCTAGGACTGCCTTTCCTTCTTTGGGTTTGGAAACAGAACAGTAACATCAAGACGTTTCTTCAGGAAGCATTCAGTGATAGGCATGCTGAGGTGAGGTTTCCTAGCAGGAATGATTCCTTGCAGAATGATCACAGCCACTGCTCACCTTATCTGGTGGCAGCAGTTGAAGGTGGGTGCATAGCCCCCATATAGCTCTTACATGGCTGCTGCTTCCTTCTGCTGGGATGGCTTTCACAGAAATCAGTGCTTCAGTCTTTTTAGGATTAATGTCTCATCCTCAAAGAGGTGAGCAATTCAACAAACTCTGGATTTTGATGCACAGATGAGATGGAGGAAAAATTGTTTTGAAGATACACTGCTAATTTATTGAAAACTTTTATTGATATTGTGTACGCTGATGGCCCAAAAAGAATGACAGCATGATATGAGTTGTGCTGGTTATTTTTACTTTATCTAGGTCATCTTGGTATCTGGATCTTTAGATCTTGTTTAGGGCAAATCTTATGTCGTAGCATGCTTTAAGCCTATATGAAGTGCACTGAGATTACTACTATTGTAATAATTACTACTATTGTAGTAATTCAGGACCTTTTTTTTTTTTTTTTTCCCTTCCCAGCCTGCTTGGTTTGGCATAAAAAATCCCTCATATGACTATGCTGCCTCAAGAAACAGAAGAGTTTGGAGCTGTTGAAAGTGTTTGAAAATGTGTAGTCCTGTATGTTTCTACATTAGGAATAACTTTGGTTTGACTGTTAGCTTCCTGCATATTCTTATACTACAAAATAGCAATGCATAATCTATTTCTTGATTTAAAAAAAAAAAAAAAAAAAAAAAGGAATTTGTGCATTATTTTACAATGTGGATATTTTCCACCTGAACGTACCATGAGTCATTGACATGTGCTATAGCCCTTATGAAACTACAATTCAGGCTTGTGTTTCTGAAGTGGTTCTAAAAATGACCTTTTAATTGTTATCAATAGTACCTTGTACATCAATAGTATACCACAGGTGGCTTCCCACATTCTGCTTGAATTATACCGCTACCACAGGATCTTCATCTTTGGCCAGTAGAGTCTTGACCTAGATATCAAAAGATTGTTAAGTTTCTATTTTCTCTGGAATTACGTATTTAGGCTGTAATGGTCCTTTGGTAGTCTTGAGGAATCATGCATGCTATTTCCACACAATGTCTAATGGATTAGTCTGAATTCTGAAAAGCAGGATGAAAATACACATTTGGGATTTGCTTTATTAGGAAAAAAAGTGACTCAAGTGAAATGTCTATGTACTGTCTATGATTTAGAAGCTAGTGAAACTATTCTTTAGGTAATGTATGTACTTTTACAGACTTACTCTTAAGCACTAACAGTACACTTTTAGAGGACAGACTCAACATTCATAGAGAATCAAAGTGCCTTACCCTATTTAATCTAAAAGTAGCATTCCTTGTAAAGGTGATGCAGGTGACAGGCATTTCTATTGACATGTACAAAATATAATGTGTCTCTTCATGATAAATTAATTTCTCCCCTTTCTCAAATTTATTCTTAGTATTCTGTAGTTTAATATCAGCTGTTTGATAACTGTCAGAAGTTTGATAAGTATCATGACCTGGTTGGCAGCTCTAATTTCTTAACAAATCTGTGTCTTTAACCATCTTCAAGGAAGTATGGTAGTCTCAAGTGGCACTGTGTACTCCATCATGTGCATTGTTTGGTAGGGTCAATTTATGAAGAACCCACTTTTTTTTTTTTAATGCAGTGTGTCTTCTTGATATTGTCAGCATTGATGAAAATACTTCTTAGGGGATTTATTTTTCATACAATTACAACTGGACTAACTGCATTACACAAAGGTTTTAATTGCTTACAGTAGAATTAAGCTTTTAATGCTGTGTCTTTTCAAAATTTTACATGAATGAATACGGCAGGAGTTTCTGTGGACATCCATGACACTATACTCAGGAGTCACAGGTCACTGCACTGAGTAATGAATTTCCCAAATCGAAAAAAATATTAGTTGTATTTGTTTATTTGTACCTCTTTATAGTGTCAAATGACAATAAAATTGAACTTATCAAGTATTCTTACCAGAAATTTTACAGCACATTGCACAAAGTAATGTAAAATATATAGATCAGAATGTAGTAAAAGCAAAGTGCAGCTACAGATATAATCCAAATTATTTTTTGTTTTCTCTAGCAAGTACTATTTGGGATTTCAAATATAGTACTTACAGAAGTATTTTCTGTATATGAAACCATGACAGGGTGTCTGGGGAAGATCTTTTTCCCACATTCCCCAGGTTACATATCTATTCAGCTAGCTTGGAAGATATTATTTGTATTAATTAGAATATAGAATAGTGTGAGGAGACCCAAAGGGCGGAATTTGGTCCCTGTTTTGAAGACTGTCACTACTGAAAATGTGTGTGTGTTTTTTGTTTTTTTTTTTAACCTTCTGAATTGTGGACTTGAAAGTGAGTAGGAAAGAGATTGTCTTGTAGCATTGATAGTGTATCAGTTCCTTATGGTCTCATTACTCCTTGGTTTCTGCTGTATAGATGAATGAGTGCAAACTCTTGATTATAATAATTATTAGCCAGATTCACATTCCTTCTTTGGAAGATCTGAGCTGCAGTTGATTTGCATGGTCTCGCAAATAGAGAGGATTCAAAAAGAGATTGTGCTTCAGAAATATTTGTGAAATTAGTTTGTTTCTCTGCATTATAAAAAGGAATAGGGTGAAGGTATCTGTCACAGATAGTGGATGGTGAAAGGTTTTGCCAGAATGATCGTATCAGCAGTGCTTACAAGCCCAGAAAGGGCACATTTAGATCTGTAAATTAGTTGCTCCCTCAGAACAACTGTGTCAGTGTCCCAGTGACAAAAGAAAGTTAATCAGTATGTGATGCTTCTTCCTTTAAAGACTCCAGAAGGTTTGTAAATTATTTTTGATAGTTAAACATTAATATGAAACTTCAATAAATACCAGTGCAAGAAATGCCCCTCTACTTTCGTGTCATATATCTTCAGTTTGATTTATTCTAACTTTGATTCCAAATGGATTAAAGTTTTAGTCTTAAGTAATACCCACTACAAAAATTCAATCTTATGAAAAGAGAAAAAAGGCACTATTTAACAGACAGGTGCAAGTGAAGAAAATTCTTTGTATGTAAATAATATGCAATGGAGGAAAAAATGAAACTATTTTTTGAACTTCCTGATTGCTTTTCTTTGCTCAGTACCATCACTCTAGTCAGCATCTAATTTAGTTCTTGAATGTAGCAGAATTTTTCTGGCTCAGAAGAGAGTGAAGCAAACTTTTCGCTGTCTCCTAGCTGGAAGGAACATGGGGTGGGAGTACCATTAATATGGTAAAACTGTCATGATTATTTATATCAGCATTATCATTTGATTCAACATAGTCCTGTGAAGGTCTTACATCCCCGAAGTAGCATCTGTATTCCCCTTTTCACCTGTGAGAAAATTATAGATAGACTTATGAAGTTTAAACAGATCTTTTTTACAAAGTTATCTAAACAAACTTGTATGGAGCACTATATTGCCAAGTGCAAAGTGAGTTACTGAAATGTTTTATCATGGTAACTCAGCCAAGTCTGCCGCTCCACTCCTAAAAAGCCTAAAGCCCAAATAACCTGGCGTATTGTGATGAGGACAAATACTCCCATAGTTCAGACAGAATATAGAATTAAATCTTAGTGTGAGATTGTTGACCTTTCTACGTTTCGGAAGACTGAGAAATGTGGTTTGCTATTTCGAAGGATTATTGAACTAGTAATAATTTCCTATTGTCTGTATTCTCACAGGTATGATTTCTATAATCCCCCTTTCATCAAAATGACGTCCATTTTTTGTGTTAGGTAAACTTTTTTTTTTTTTTTAATTTCCCGCTGAAGGTTCTACTCATAGTTTTCAGTTACTACAATGCTTATTCCTGGACACAGAGGTTTTCATAAATATTGACATAGTCCCCTGAGTTTGATGTAATTAAGCCATTAGCAAATGTGGTGGTTTCCGACTGGTAGGTAGTTTTACTACCACATAGCTCTCTATTTCCCCCTCTTCAAAATAACGGGGGTGAAAATATGATGAGAAAAACTCATGGGTTGAGATAAGGGCAAGGGAATCACTCATCCATTACTATCATGGATGAAACAGACTCAGCATAAGGGAGATCAATATAATTTATTGCCTATTGGTAACAAGACTAAAGCAGTAAGAAATCAAAAGCAAAGCACAAAACACCTATTCCTCTTCTACCCCCTTCCACCTCCTCCGGAGCAGCACAGAGGACCAGGGCACAGGGGCTGTGGCCAGTCCCTAACACTTCGTCTCCGCCACTCCTTCACAGTCACTCTGCCCCTGCTCCCTGTGGGGTCCCTCCCACGGGATGCCGTCCTTCCCCAGCTGATCCTACATGGGCTGCCCACAGGCAGCAGCTCCTCAAGCACTGCTCCCACACGGCTCCGTCCCACGGGCTCCATCCATCCATCCCCCAGGAGCAAACTGCTCCAGCACGGGTCCCCCACGGCTGGGCGGCAGCTCCCCCCAGACCCCCTGCTCCTGCGGGGGCTCCTCTCCACGGGGGGGCTGCAGCTGCGGCCCGGGGCCTGCTCCTGCGGGGGCTCTCCGTGGGCCGCAGCCTCCTCCAGGCCACATCCACCTGCTCCACCGGGGGCTCCTCCACCCACGGGGGGGCTGCAGCGTGGAGATCTGCTCCATGGGGGACCCATGGGCTGCAGGGGGACAGCCTGCTCCACCGGGGGCCTCTCCCTGCACAGCCCGCAGGGGAACTGCTGCTGCCTGCCTGGAGCACCTCCTGCCCTCCTGCTGCACTCCCCTGGGGGGCTGCAGGGCTGCTTCTCACTCCTCTCTCCCAGCGTCTGTAGGAAAGCAGTTTTCTGCTTTCTTAAATCTCCCCTCCCAGAGGCTCAAATATTGCTTATTACCTTGGCTCTGGCCAGAGTTGTGTCCCTTTGGAGCCAGCTGAAACTGGCCCTTATCTAATGTGGGGCAGCTCTTCTCACAGAGGCCACCCTTGCAGACCCTTGCTGACCCAATACAGCAAGTAGTACAGCAACTGAGTGCAGGGTATTCGAGCCTAGGTTTTCTGGAGGAAAAAAAAAAATAAAGTCCCAGGTTGATAAAACTTCCAAGCTTTTCAGAAAATCTTTAATTCGTACAAGTCTCCTCTACAAGCCAAGTAGATGAACAACTTGTGTGTTTTCCCTCAGCAGTTGGTTAGTCATACTGAGAAAGGATGCAAGAAAGTAACCCTCTCCTTTGACCTTTTCCTAAAAAAAAAAAAAAATGTGAAGGTAAGGGATCTTTGAGGTTTCTAAGTTTCAGTGAATGTTAGTGGAACAATATTTTTAGACAGGGTTAGGTTTTGAGACCTGAGATTCAGCTGCAGTTCTGTCGTTTC
This sequence comes from Anas platyrhynchos, assembly GCF_047663525.1. Taxonomy (NCBI): domain Eukaryota; kingdom Metazoa; phylum Chordata; class Aves; order Anseriformes; family Anatidae; genus Anas; species Anas platyrhynchos. The sequence continues at coordinate 64,694,396 of NC_092588.1, read as the reverse complement.
TGAACCATCCATTTATAGTTAATGGAAAAAAAGAGGGAGGTGCTTCCAGGGTGCAATTAATCTTACATATTTTAGGTATCAATTTATGGATGAGATGAGTCATTCCTTAGAAATGCCCATTTATCTTAACTTCAGCAATTTCTGTGTTACACCTTTCTTAGTGTTGGAATAAACAATATTTCATCTATCACAGATGGAGAGACTGAATGCATAAATGTTATTCTTGCTTTCTTTCTGCTTCATCAAGAAGGATTTTGCATAAAAATAGCTTATTTTGTAATTATAATTCTTTATAATTGTAATAATATCTTTTCTGACACTGATAACCTTTTCTTAATAATTATTATTCAAGTTGCTCTGTTTGAATTATCCACCCCTAATGAGTTCTGTTTAGAATTGTTTTAGTAAATGGGCTCTTTCTAAGTAGTCTGGAATGTGTGTACTTAAGAGCTACTAATAAATTCTATATATTGTCCACCTGTTGTGATGTAATTTGGTGTTGAGAGAGCCCCTAACTTTTCGTTCATTATTCACACATTTCCTGTGCCATGAGAAAGATACTATAGAAGTGTTTTTGAGGGTGATATAATAGTTTATGCTTCAAACAAAATACATGGTACTTTTTTAAACTATTATTTTTTTATTTATTTCATACTTTACATCTTATTCTGTCCATATTTCCTAATCTTGATCAAATTCACCAATGTAAAGCAGATTTAGTATGCATTCTAAATATTTAAAATCTTTTTTAAAGTAGTTCTTGTTATCAAAGCACATCCCTAAAGCATGTGATTTTATTTTTTTTGTCAGAAAACATATTGTGTATTTTCCATTGTATGTTGTTAATTACTTGCCACAGATAATATTATAGAGTACCTTTATTTGTCTACCTCTGTATTATCTCCAAGATTTTAACACTCCTTCTTATGTGATTGCTTCCACCAACTTTCAGTAGTCCTATTACATTAATTTGCTTTAATAAACAAACATTTTTGATTTCTTGCTTAATTTCTTCTGGCATTGGTTTTCAATTTATTAAATAACCTATTCTTAGTATGGACACTACTTACTGTAGTGTCCATAATACCTGGCATGAAACTTATTGTTATATAATGTTACATGCTTCAGACCCTTTGCTTCTATTCTACTCTCTGTAGCAATTCGGTCTGATAAACTTGTAGAAAAGTGTCCTATTTATCCAAACCACATGGCCTTCAGTGTTCTAGAAAATATATCACATTCAAGGAACCAGAAGTATATTTTGTGTATATTTGCTTCTTCGAGCCTGTTCATCAGTGTTCCTGAAATCTGCATGGAAACTGCTGTTGTAGCTGATCTACATCATCTTTGGGATCCTTTCTGGTTTTGCAATACCTTACACATTTTTTTCCTAAAGGAATGCACCATGCCTTTTCCCTCACCCCTCTACTGCAGAGTTGTGCACTTTCTTAACAGCCAGTCTTTACTGAGGAGAGTTTGTTTAGCTGGACTTTTCAAAGCCCTGCTTAACCTATTGTGTAGATCCTTATAAATTTGTAGAGTAAGCAGAACATATGCTTTTTATAAATCTCTTTGTGTGGATCTGTTTCTTTTTCCTTGTTAAATTTTAATGTCACTGTAGTATGCTGGCATTTGGTAGCAAGTGACCTCATGATGAGATAGATTGATTTTCTGTTTTTGTCACAGAGAAATCAACTTCTAACTGTATGCCAACTTTAAATAAATAAATAAATAAATATAATAGACATCCCTCTAAAACAACAACCCTAAATTCTGATTAATTCTTTTTACCCACAGCTATTAGGAATAGCATGAGAGTTCATGATTACTATTAGTTTCTATGACCAAAAAGCATAAGAAAAAGGTAAATCTACTTTTGTAGAATGTGGGGGAAAGTTAGAGCATTTTATCCTAACTTCATAAAAACTTATGCTTGAATAAGCATGAGCTATGAGGTAATCATGCATGTGTAAGCTTTATGTGAAACCACATTTACCAGAAAAAATGGAAGTCCAGCACATCTCTGTTTTTCTTTCTCCTTTACACACACACACAAAAAAAAAAAAAAAAGTATTTTAAATTTCTTTCTTTATTTATTTATTAGGAAGTGTGATTCTATTCTTAATACCTGAGATTATATTTTACTGTTTCCTTTTGGTTCATCCATGCTTTCGTTTGGTGTTGTCTTTTTGTTCAAAATGAGGTCCTACCTGCTCTTTTGCTTTTATAATCCCAAATGTTGTGTGTATCTATATAAGTATACCTCAGTTTTCTCCTATATTTAAGGCAAATGACAACTATTAGCATTTCTAAATCTCTCTTTTCCAGATACATTATTTCTTGTAAGTAAATTTCACTTAGTGCTCCTAAACCTCTAAATGTGAGGAATGAAAATAGGGATAATTATGCTTGCTTGTAACATATTGTATCTGGTGAGATGCTTCTATCTCTACTAACCCCAGAAACCATAATCTATCCATTGCAATTACTAACAATTTATGTTTGGTCTATGCAATGAGGAAATGTCTTTTTTTATTTTATGTATTTATTTTATACTCATATATTTATACATCTATACTGAAACTCTGACAATACATTTTAAGGTACACAGTATAAATCTCGGCAGCAGGAAATCTTAGTAAAATATCTGACTGTAATCTCTCTGGTCTGACCAGTTCTTATTCATTAGGAGTCTCTTATGATCAACATCTGGTAGGATTAGACTGCCCTTAACAACAAGGATTTAGCTTGCAGTACTTACATACAGCTTTAGTGAACCAAAATGTCATTGGAAATATCTGTTAAAAGCAAAGTAGTACAATTAATCTAAAAATTATTAAATGTATTTTGTAACCAGCAGAATTAGGATTAAATGAACAAACTATACCTTTAAATATATCATCTGAAACAGAGTCTGAAATATTAAGTAGTGGAGGCTACTAAATCCAAACCACCATCCCTAGATTGACAATTCATCAGGAACATCTCCTTTCTTTACTTTTTTTCTGGGAAAAAGGAATAAAATAAAATGAAGTACTGAGATAAAATGAATACTAGCAATTTACTCTTGGTGAGAAGATGCTTATGTGAACAGTCCCACTGAGGTTAGTAATATCTGTTCACCTAAAATAAAATCAATACTCGTCACTTTTGTATCATTGTGAAGTAGGGGGTCATCTGTACTTTGAGCAGATAGAATCATCTTATGGAGATCACATGGGAAGTCAACAACATGCCAACAATGGAAATTCAGTGTCAGGGACTTGAGAATACCAATAGCCCTCTCCACCAATAGCTCCCCAAAGCCTGCCCTCCGCCCACAACCCCATTTCAGCTCGTCCCAGGGCCATCAGTCTCTGCCCAAGTGATGCTGAAGTAGTGCTGGTCCCTCTCTTCATCACAACTGTGTGTGGCATGGATGTAGTTGGTTTAGGCCCACGGACTTGACTTCCCAGCTTGTTCTCAGACCTGTCATGTCAGTGCCCTGCAGTCACCAAGTGTGCATGACACTAGTTCCTCTCACTGGATCTGATCCTTTCCCTGACTCATGGATTGACTTGTAGCATTCTTTACCTTAGACCTTATCACTATGAACCTGGCTGATGGTCTAGACTCATGGTTGAAACTGGTAATCTCCAGACCTGTCCTGATCCCCTCACTTGGGCAGTGAGGGATGGAGCCCTGTCAGGCAAGGGCCCTTGTCCAGTTAATGTGTAATTGCATTCACTTCCCTCTTCCTTAAGGACAGCCCATACAGTTTCCCAACATTCATTTCCTTTTGTTAAACACATATTTCCTGATAAAGACCACATGAATGTTGTAGTTTGTTCTCATCTAGACTTTCTTTTTTTTTTTTTTTTTTCAGCTCATTTAGTCATTGTGTCTATACTCTCAGTTTGTTGAGATTAAAGAAACTCATTTATTTCTTTTCAGTGTGAGTTCTTGGCTCCTCAAAATCCGTGTATTTCTTCCTTCACAGGTGCAGGGTCAGGGACTTTGTTGTTTGGCTCTCAAACATCACTGAATTTGATACAGCAGCTATGAGGTAGGCAAGTATTGCTACCACCCACATCACAGAAAGAGATACGGACAGAATTGGTAGCAAACTTTAGAATCTTATTTAGTGAGCTATATCACAGAGCAGCTCTGGTAGGATGAGGAATAAAAACCAATTCCCTTGTGTTCCATCCATTGCCTCAAGCACAAGGGCCATCCTTTTCTGACTGCAACTGCATTCCTTACATATGACATAGAACCTTTTTTTTTTTTTTTTTAGCTTGTTGCTAGGTAAGCATATTTGTCCTCTAGTAATTTTTGAAGATGACTATATATAGATCTATTAAATATGAAGTAAGGTGAAATCCCAATTTCATCCAGCTTTCTATGAAGAGCTGTATAAAACGCTCTTTTTTTTTTGTGAGTGAAGGACTAGGGTCCATCAAGAGCTTTATTGATTATCAAGTCTGATAATCCTGGTTTGGGGAAAATTAAATATCTTTAAAGTGTATAAAATTGTAAACAGGCATATAGGTACAAACTTCACTAAATTATTAACAATGGACTAAATCACATGGAATTATAATACCTCTGTTTTTATAAATTGGTGCAAAATTTACTTAGGAACTTCAGATGGCCACCAGATTTTAATGAAGTTTTATTACAGCTTTGTACATCCATTTCCTCCAGTTGAAATTATCTCATACTACACAATAAGCAGAAGTGTATTTTTTGTTTGTCTGTTTGCTTGCTTGTTTTCAATTTTCTTCGCTCAGAGTGTTGGTGGAATGGAACAATTACTGCTGAGCTCTCAAACTGCATGTACTGCTGGTGGTACACATTCCAGTACCTGTTTAAGCAAAATGTGCAGCATTTTCTATTCCGAGTTTCACAAATTCAGTCCAAAATTGCAACATTTTCTACAAGAATTGGCTGCTGTAGAAACTGGAGGCCAGGTTTTCCAAATTCTAATGTCAGACCCAAATCCAAATCAGAAGAATCCAAAGTTAAATTGTTTCAAAGAAGTGAAGGACTTCTGTAAGAAGGCAGAGAAACACAAGTCTCAATACTGTGTCAACAGATATTTAGAATATTTAGAAAGAAAAGAACCTGAGCAGGGTGCCAAAATTATGCAAACAGAAAGCAAAGACTGAAAAATGCAGTGAAAACACCCTGAGACCAAGGCATAAGATAAGATTTGTTAGATGACTTGTGTGACAAATTGGGGAAAAAAACTTACTTGATTTGATTGGAGAAAAAAAAAAAATGGTGATGCTGTAAATTCTGATAAAATTTCTAATATCTAGTTGTTATAATAGAAATAGAAACACCTTTCTTTTGGCAAAATCTCCACAACAGATGCATCTGCAAAACAGCCAAAATCTGATTGTGGCAGTGAAGAGAAGAAAGGTTTTCAACTTCTCTGGCACCAAATGTAATAAAATGTGACTTTGGGGAGATTGAGAAATAGTTCAATGGAAAGTCCAAGTTCTTTGAAAGCTTCAGAGTACTGGGCTTCTAGCAGGTGGGGTGGGATGAATAGAGATTTTTCAGTGGCTGAATTTAAATGTGTTGTTCAGAAAAAAAGATTCATTATGATTCCTAAGCCTATTCCTTAAGCGAAAGGAACACCTCAAATGTAAAGTTAATGAACAAGTTCTAAGCACAGCAAGGCAGTAGCTGGTCTGAATGGATAATTCTTCTAATCAGGTGCAGTCCATTGAGGCCTATCTACAAATGCTAGTCTATTTTAATAGTTTTTAATGTTCATAATTTTCCCATGGTCTGATTTGACAAGAAGGTAGTTGGTGTGAATCAGCTGTTCTCCGCTCAGATCAACTGAGTTATGTTGATCTAGTCTTCCTGAGATTGCAAAAACAACTAAAAACTGTTCCAGGAAAAGAAAAACTGAAGAAAATATCAGAAAAGCAAGCCTGGGGAAAAAAAATATCTTGTTTTATAGAAGAAGGTAGTACACTATGGGCTAGAAACATATGACAACTTGTATGACTTTGGAAAGTACAGTTCTGTTAGCTAAGAGAAAATTTGCTTTTTCTAAGCATCATATGATAGTTTTAGTGAACTTTAATACTAAGGAGAAGAATTTTGAACATTAGCTAAACTATGATCAAGAGAGGTCTATTTTCTTTTGATATTACTGATGGTCTATTTCAGAAAGGCAATTTTACATTGTATCAAGAAAGACCTGTATCATAAGGAGCAGCTAATGGGATTGCTGGAGCTAAAATATCAGTCCTCCATTTCACTAGTATACTTGGAGAAAACAACTATTTACTGTTTTGTTGTTTTTTTTTTTTTTTTTTTGGTCAGTGAATATACCTTCATAGAATGTCTATGAATGTCATAGAACTAACTGTAACATCACAAAAGAATGAAGAATATAACCCAAATCTTGGTGGGCGCATTCTGATTGTTACTTCTCTAAAACTGGTTAATTTTTAATAAAATAATTGTCCATGTGTCCACTTGTTTTATGCCTTGTAAAAAGCCTTATAATAAAGTAACAATATGGCTCAGTAATTTGAGAGTATGGCTAAAAGTGTTAGGGTGAAGCAGAGGCCTTAAAAAAAGTAATAAAAACAATCAGTGTCATCATAATGACCTTTAGAAGCACTTCATTGGTCAACCAAGAAACATGCAGAACCAGCTTAAAGAGAAATTTGCAAAAAGGACTGTTCTGGTTTAAGCCCAATAGATAGCTCAGCACCACACAACCTCTCACTCACACTCTCTACATGGGATGAGGGAGAAAAAAAGTGCAAGAAATCATGGGTTGAGATAAAGACAATTTACGAGTTAAAGCAAAAACTGTGCACGCAAGTCAAGCAAAACAAATAATTCACTACTTCCCATCATCAGGCAGGTGGTCAGCCACTTCCAGGAAAGCAGGGCTCAACACACGTAACGGTTTCTTTAGCAGACAAAAAAAATAACTCCGAACATCCTTCCCTTCCTCCTTCTTCACCCCAGCTTTTATAGCTGGGCATCTTGCCAAGTGGTGTGGAATATCCCTTTGGTCAGCCTGAGCCAGCTGTCTTTCTGTGTCCCCTCCTGGCTCCTGGTGCTCCCCCAGCCTCCTCTCCGGCAGGACAGCACAAGAAGCTGAATGTCCTTGGATCTGCTCTGCCACAGCCAAAACCATCAGTGTGTTATCCACACTATTTTCATCAAAAAAAACAAACACAGCATCATACAAGCCTCTACAAAGAAAATTAACTCTATTCCAGCCAAAACCAAAGTGCAAAAATGTCCTTATTTTTTACCCCAAAACATGTCTTTATTTAACAGTTAAACAGCATACCAAAAATAGTTGCATATTATTTTGTCAATAACATAAAAACATGAAATACACCCAACAGAACCACTTACATGTGTAGATCTGGGAGACACTCACAAACATACATTAAAGAAAGGCAGAAGGATTTTGAAGCGATGAGTTTGTCTGTAAAGCTGCCAGTTAAACTGAGATGTCTCACCTGTGACATTTCATGTCCCATTGCACCCTCTAGCTTTTACTGCATTCTTAGGCATGAGTGTGACAGGCTTTCAGCAGAGAGAATATATCAATACCTAGGTCTTTGGATGACTAAATTGTCTTCTCATAAAATAAACTTTACAGTTATCTTAATTTGAATGGAGGAGTTTCTACTGGTGAAGGACAGATAACACTTCCTGTTCTTTTCTTGTCCATGCCACTGTATAGCAAATATTTTCTAATTGTTTAGAATGGACTGTGACTGTCTTTCAAAAGACATTAAGGAAAAGGACAGTTAGGAGGGAGATTTAAAATCTGTAATTCTACTGACTCATGGAGAGGGTCATTGGAAAGTATCCGCATATGATTTACGTACTTCTAAATTTTCCAACACAATGTCACATACGCATTGTATTTCCTGTGTTTGTATGCAATGCCTGTTTTTATTTCTTTTACACTATTATTTGTTTCTCCTGTTTCTGATATTGTTACAAACAAAAAAGGTAATCAGTGAAATGAGTGTGATCATAATTTTATTAAATTAAAATCAGAGTGCCTCTCTTTTCTCTTCAATCTGTAACCATGTTATCTCCATCTAAAATTATTTTTGCTCATGTATTAGAAACAGTAACATGAAGCTCTGGTTTTGCAGTCATATGACTGGAGGAAAAACAGCAGTGATTAAGACAGAAAACCTTGAAGTGGTTGTATGGAAAACAGGAAACAAACAAACAACAGGAGCAAACACCCTACAACTGTCCACCAGATTGTTTTGTATGTTATTTGGCATATTTGTGCTCTTAGGCAGCTCAACTAGCTTGCCACCATAAAATCAGATGAGAAAATCTGTAGATAACGTGGTTACTTGTGTCACCTTTTAGCAAACCATGCTTAAACACTTGATGCCCCGTGAAAAGATGCATGCCATAGGAAAGGGGGAGGCACAGAGCAGTTCATTAAGCTTTATCAACCCTGAGTGACATAAGCTAAGCTCTGCTGATTCATGCTAGGGCCAGCTGATAGTGATTTCAAGTCAGTCCTTGGAATTCACAATCTTAGAGAATTTTCTGACAAGTTTTTCACCTTTATATGGTCTCAAACATTGCTTTGGTTATAAGAAAGCCTTTGGTCTTAGAAGCACTGGAAATTCACAAGAATTGTCCAGTCCCGTGTTTCAAAGTGGGAGTCCACTATGAAATTTTCATCACATGTAATAAAAACTCTTGATATGGTAGATCAGTTGATAGTAGATTATGGTAGTAAAAGAATTTGCCTTGATCAATTTTTAAATGAAATGGAAAAAAAATTTTGTGCGTATTACCACCATTGAGACCATAGCTTTTCATTGCAGGGATAAATATAGTCCATTTTCTTCTGCCTCACTAGTTTGCCTTTTTCTCAACTTCTGACAGGTGAGGAATGATCTGACTGGCGTCCTGTATGGTGAAGATATTGAAATTTCAGATACTGAGAGTTTCTCCAATGATCCTTGCACAAGTGTAAAGAAGCTTAAGGTATGTGATGCTCTTTGTGGAATAAAGAGGTGGTGGTGACTGTGTTGTGATATTTGACTTTTTTGTCATCTGTAGAAGGCTAATAAAATTTGCCTAAGAGTGACTACAGCATAAGTGGCTACAGCATGTCACTGCATAATAAGGTTAACAAATGACATTTTGAGGGCCTAGTCCTGCCCTCAAATGTCAATGAATGTCATCATAGAATCAAAGAATGGTTTGGGTTGCAAGGGACCTTAAAGATCACCTAGTTCCAACCCCTCTGATTTGGGCAGGGTCACCTGCCACCAGACCAGGTTGCTCAAAGCCCCATCCAACCTGGTCACTTCAAGAGATGGGACATCCACAGCTTCTCTGGGCAACTTGGCCTTGCCACCCCAAGAGTGAAGAATTTATTCCTTGTATCTAATCTAAACTTACCCTCTTTTAGTTTAAAGCCATTATTCTATTCTATTCCATTATTCTTATCCTATCACTATAATCCCTGATAGAAAGTCCCTCCCCAGTTTTCCTGTAGGCCCTCATATGCCCAAGCGTATCAAAGTTTTTATAGTTACTGATAAGGATGCAAAGCAAAGCAAGTTGTTGCTGGTTTAATATTCATGCCTAAAGCATGAGTCTTAGTCATATATGTGAAAAAACTCTTAAGTTTTGGACTCAGAGCCCTTTTAAGGTAGATTATCATGTACTGAAACACTGAGCATCTTTCCATTAGCTTCACAGCATTCTAGATTGAATTATTTGCTTATAGTGATTTGCATTATTTCATATGAATAGTAGAAAAAAAAAAAAAAGAGAGAAATTTGACAGAATAATTTAGCATCTCTCTCTTATAATGATTTTTTAGGTTCTTGGCATCTGGTAAAATTAAAACTATATTTTAGCAATGCTATGAAGTGCAACCAACGATAAACTAGACATAGGAATTATGAATCTTAGATTGCATATGAACATGAAAAAATGATTGAGCAGCAAGAGGAAGCTTTTTTAAATGGTGCTGATGGCATCAAATACATAAAATACATAATCAAAATCCTGCAAATGCTTAAATATGTGTAAAACTGGAAAAAATAATAATAGACTGAACACTATTGAAATACTGAAATTTATACAAGGATGTCAACCTATATAAGTTTAGGACACTACAGAATCTACCTGGAAAAGGTCTGAAGCATGGCAAACTAACTGTGCGTTATTCCTACATACTACAGATGCAAACTTGAACGCTTAAAGTATAAGATCATGTTTATATAGAACCATATATGTGTGTCCAGTTTAAGCCAGTTTGTATTTCCCATCTGTGGTTGAAAAGACTCCAGTATGTGTTGTTGGTGAACTCCACATTTTTGGCCAGGTGTTTAACCCATGGTATCAGAAAGCTAAGAACTTTGAAGCCAGATTTTTAAACCAATATGTTAGAACAAGAACAGATGCATATAAGCAAGTGTGTTTAGGCAGGAGGTTAGAAAAAGCAGTGAGATTCCAGCCTTCCCATATGTCAACAACATATTGTTTGTTTTATAGGAAAGACCAGACGAGTCTATCAAACAATATTTTAAAGTTATCTCTTGATTTCCTCTGCAAAATGAATTACTAAAGCAATAAATAAGCATACATCTAGACAATCACTTATTCTTCATAGAAATATATGGTCACTTGTTAGGTACATAACTTAGCTATTCAATTCTGAAAATGTTCATTCTTGTCAAGGAGATGTAAACATACGATTGGTAAACTGGTGTCTGTTTACTGTAATTTGTAAATAGACATAAAATACCTTTTATTTTAGTAAACACAATTTAAATTAATTAAATGCATTTCAGTACAATAAAGAATTGTGCAATGGAAAATAGAAATATCTATTATGAGATGCAGAAATATATGTTCTATATTTTCCCTGGCAATACCTTAAGTTTTACTACATATTGACACCAGCCTCTTTGACTCACAACTGGAAAGTAAATTTAGGCTTAAGGATGTCTTTAAAAGTCATTTTTAAATTGTAGCTCAAAGAAAGGGATGTTGGAAGATATGCATTAGTACATCAACTTAAATACGCTTGAAAATTCTAAGCATGCACAGGCAAACTGCATGAGTAATAACACTTCTGCTTTCAACTGCCTTGTATCTTGCATGTAGAGAAAAAAAAAAAAAAAGAAATATATGAATTCCAATTGAATGAAACAGTTTCCACCTGATGTCCCAAATACAATAGATGCTTTGGATGCTGACTGAACATGATCTCATTCTAACAGTCAAGTTAATTGAATTTTAAAATTTGGGGCCAAGGACAGGTTTGGATATGGCCTCAATCTAAGTGAGTGACATGCATGCTAACATAGATAATGTGGTGGTGGAGGTGGGAGCTGAAATCCTCCAGTTCACCTTCTCCACCAGTAATTCCATAGCTTAAGTTAGAGGCTCACCTGCAAATGGACATCCAGGCATTTTGGAGGCAAAACATGTGGATACCTGTATTGACAAAGCTACCCAGCTATGAGTAGATTTATTGATAACATCTTGACTGTCAGATACGTGGTAGAGAATATGACAGAGTATCTGAGCAGTTTGATTTAGATATTTCATAAAGAGCCTGCCAAGACATTGACTCTTCCTGGCAGATGAGATATTGCAGCAATCCTTCTCTGGAAAGCTGTGTAATACAACATTGTGGTGTTATTCATTAGAAATGAGACAGATTAAAATCTGATCACAGCTCTGCAGGCTAAAAAAAAAAATAAAATAAATAATAGCTGCCTATTCCAGCATAATGTAGTGCTTAAAAACTGAAGAGGCTAAAGAGTGCCTCATATCCGGGATACCAGAAATGGCAGTGGAAGACAAGTTCTTCCTTTCTCCTTAGAGCATCTTAGATGTCTTGACCTTCATTCAGGGTTTATACTACCCAGTTGCCAATACAGTGTATTACCCAGTGCCAAATACACGTTATATTTAGAGAATATCCTTCCCCATAAGAAAGAAAGAAGGGAACAAGAGAATCATTCACTTTTAAGGCTGTGTGGTAGTCTTCATTTATAAAACATTTTTATGGAGAGTCCAACACAACTGTGGGTAAATGAAGTGTAGCTTTTCTTAGTTTTCTTGTCTGAACTGTAGTTCAAAGGGTAGGAACATATGTATTGCTTACTGAGGGGCAAAGATTAAATGCTGATATTGCTGCTTTAATCTCTGAGAAGCATAAATATGACAGCTCACCATCTGGCAAATGGTCTAAACTCTGGTCTTTTTTTTTTTTTTTTTTTGTAAGTATAGTTTAGTGAGTTGCCTTCCCCATGGGATGTTTTTAATCTTCTCATAGATACCTGCCTAGTTCCGTGAATTAAAACTTGTTCTGTCAAATATGCTTCAGTTCTATAAAACCGATGTACAACTCTATGAAAAAGACAAAATACTTAGCACTTGCTAGGATCCAGTGGATGGCCTCTCTGAATCCTACAAGAGAGTTGTGCTGTGTTAATTTGCATCAATCCTATGAGAGTTGGTGTAGGAGAATAATGTATCTATGCCAGGAAATCATACTGGTTGAATTACCAGTGTGACCTAAGGAGGGAAAAAACTATGTGCCAGAAAGTGTCTGATGTCTCTTTTTGCATAAGACTATAACGTGGACATATGTCCTAGCACATGAGCACTGAAATGAACCCAGTTCTGATAAACTGCAGTGCAGATAAAATCTATGCATGGGATTTGAATTATGCCCAGACACATGAATTTGTAGCTTCAGTGTCTGTTTTACAGGACAGTCAGCAGTCCCAATTCTGGCTTCAAATTGAACTAGGCTTATTTACCACACTGAATGCAATTCTTTAGGGACAAATCTGGGAAAAATGTGAACGGAAATGCAAAAAGCAGAGTTGGAGAGAAACAGGCTTGCTGAGGAACATGTCATTGCATAGAGAAAGATGTTATGCATGGAAGATGAAGAGCTATTGTACAGACTTTCCTAAATGACTTCCTTCTACTTATGTTCTGGCACACAATTCTTAGTTAAATGGTTGCATACTAAATTATTCACTCTTTTTAAACTGTAATCCATAAAAAACCCTACACTGCATTTTATGGCATTGTATTGATATCTGCATGGTTTATAAACAGGAGGAATCTCTTGTCGTTTCCCTTCCAAGGCTAACAAACTAAAATTATAGATTATGAAGCTGGACAAAGAAAAAGATAGTTAACCAGATGTTCACTGGCAGCTTGACCCTGCAATCCCATACTCTCCATTTAACCTAGCAACATCCTTGACTCATTCTGAGTCTTCACCCCAAAGTACCTTGCTTACCCAGAGCTACATTCTGCTTCTCTGATTTGTCTCCCTCTGAGCACCTTTGTCTAGATTGCTCTTCCATTTTCTTCTGAGAAAAGCTTACTTTCTGAGATTGAAGTTGTCCTAACTGTTCCAAGAACTATTTGTCAACAAGAGCAAGTGCCAGATTCTGCACCCAGCATGGAGCAATCCTGGATGTATGTACAGACTGGGAAAGAGAGGCTGGAGAGCAACCCTGTGGAAAGTGACCTGGGCATTCTGGTCAATGGCAAGTTAAACATGAGTCAGCATTGTGCCCTGGTAGCCAAAAGGGCCAGTCATGTCATGGGGTGCATCAGGCACAGCATTGCGAGCCAGTCGAGGGAAAGGGATTCTCTTGCTATGCTTTTCACTGGTGTGCAGTTTTGGGTAACACAGTGTAAGAAGTACCTAAGACTATTAGAGAGTGTCCAAAGGAGGGCTACAAAGATGGTGAAGGGTCTAGAGGACAGGATGTTTGAGGAGCAGCTGAGATCCCTTGGTTTGCTCAGCCCCGAGCAGAGCAGGCTGAGAGGAGGCCTCATGGCAGCCTGCAGCTCCCTCACGAGGGGAGCGGAGGGGAAGGCGCTGAGCTCTGCTCTCTGGGGACAGCGACAGGACCCGAGGGAACAGCATGGAGCTGGGACAGGAGAGGGTCAGGCTGGGTGTTAGGCCATTCTTCACCCAGAGGGTGGTCAGGCACTGGGATAGGCTCCTCAGGGTCACAGCACCGAGCTTGCTGGAGTTCATGACATATTTCAACAGCACTTTCAAACATAGAATTTCTTTTTTGGATGGTCCTGTGTGGAGCCAGGAGTTGGGTTCAGTGATCCTTGTGGATCCCTTCCAACTCAGGATACTCTATGATTCTATGATTCTGTGTGTTTGGACGTGCACGATTTGGGTCTGAGTGCTGTTGCCAAACTGGTTGCGCAATGATGTTAGTATAAGACAATCCCAGTAGCCAGTAAGAATATTGAAATGGAGTAAGATATTTCTGGGGAAAAAAATAGGTTGGACTGTACACTTCTCATGGTGCGTTACTATAAAAGCATATTTACTACGGGAAATGTGTTGTGGCTTATGTGATAATCAGTTTTAAGTAATGTCTTAAGGCATGGTACCACAGGCACGACTCTATGTCCACCAGAAGGCACTTCAGTTTAAAAGTTGTCTACAGCCAGTGAGCAGTGATGCTGCAAATGCATTCTTACCCTGTACATCTTGACTACAGCCTCTGGCACTCCTAGTCTATGAGACAGCACATATCCTGTGTTTTTTTTTTGTTAGTTTGTTTGTTTGGTGGTGGTGGTGTTATTATTATTACTGGTTCTCATCTTGTTATAAAATGAAAAGGAATTTATTCAATTTTAAGTTTAATAATTCAGTGCTGTGTCACTTGTTTTTTTCAACAAACCTACTATTTTTCAAATATTAGATATGTGTTCTTATGTTCAGAGAGGTCAAGCAATTTGGAGTTCTAAGACTGAGCAAAATGATTGCTAAAATGTGAAAACTAGAAAACATCGATGAGCTTTTTAGCCATTTAATTCCTAAATCTACTTTTTGTCTTTACAAAAAATGTAATACTACTGGTGACAGTGAGTATAATTTGTGTGATTTGTTTGTTTAGTTTCACATGACCTTGCTAGATTTGTTTAAAAATAATCTAATCTGCTTCAATAAGATTTATATTGCTTTACCAACCTGTGGCTAACTATAAAAATAAAGACAAGTAGGCTTATTGAAAATGCACAGGTTCAGAATGAGCAAAGCATATTATGTATTTTACCATTTTGACCATGCGAAGATAAATTTCATGCACTGAACTGCAGACCCATTATAATATTTTTCTTCACTGTCCATAATGGTATTTTATACTGAACAGGAAATAAACATAGAAATTACCTAAACTGAAAATCTTTGATAAATTGATTTAATTAAAACTGGAATGTTTTTCACCACTGAAATTCATACTGAATCATCTGTTTCTTTTTTCCTTGGAGAGGGAAAGAGTTATTAGTAATTCTAATCCAGTATTTTATAAAAGAAATGAAAAATCATATTTGCTCAACCTATTACTGAGAACCCAGCTTTTGTGTGAAATAAAAGGTAATATTAAGTTATAAAAAGCTGGTTTTGATTTTATGGAAGTTAACCATAATTTTTCATGTGAAAGAATGCCAGACCAGTTCCTCAAGGAATACTTAACTCTATGTGCTTCAGAATTTAGGAATATTTTCTTAATATACTTCTAAGTATGAAAGTGAGATGATTTCTTTTTAAGTCAGTCATAGATTCTAAACAGCAAAAAGTACATATTTTCAAAACATTTTCATGTTTAAATATACAAAATTAACAGTAAAGGAAAAAAATCTTGTAAGACATTAAAAGAATATTTGGTAATTTATTGTTTTTGAGTAGTAATATTTCACAAGGTAAACATTCCAGTTTTTTTCTCATAAGTGCAATTGCTTAAGCGTTTTTTCAAACATCTCAGCTGCCCCCTTTTGCATTGTTTCCAGATCTTGAACATGTAAAACATGGAATAGTTCTGAATGAATTTTGCTGTCTGCAGCTGTAATCTTTTCCAACTCTCCACATGATTTGAATGGCCAGCTGAAGTTGTTTCTGGAAAGGCTGTGACTGTATTTAACTTCCTTGCATCTTATTTAATCTACAGGGTAATGACGTTCGGATAATCCTTGGCCAGTTTGATGAGGAAATGGCTGTGAAAGTTTTCTGCTGTGTAAGTAAATATATGCAATTGCATATCAGAATAAAAATGTGGTACATTTGAATAAAAATATATTTGAGTATAAACAGTTACATATGTTTTGCTCCATTTCTGTTTCAATAAAATACTTTGCACTTGATTTTAGTGGAATTTAGTCACAGCCTTCATGGTTAGATTTTATTTCTGCTTTCCTGTTATGGAATTAAATGCCAGATTGAACTTCATGTCAGGTCATAGGAAACACTTGTTTATGTAGTTGTACATGTAGCCACAGATGCAGAGAACTGCCAGATTTACATCGTGTCAAAGAGCTGCATTCTGGTCTGCATATACGTATTTTTGCATGTTTTGCTCTGGAAGAATAAAAAAAATCAAACAGTTCCTCTAGAGGTTAACCAAACAACTCTATTTCTGCTACCCAAAATGCTATTAATTGCATAGCCACCATTCACTTCCCACTTACCATACATTTGACATATTCTTACTGAAAGAAAATATTACTTTGTAAAACTATAAAGGAATTGAATTAAAAGAAATGTAGTAAGACCAGCATATATAATTTCACTGAATATATCTTCACCATTTGTTTGTATGTATTTGAATGTGCTGCAAACAGTCTGATTGCCATTGAAAGAAGCAGGAGTAAAATGTAAGGGTTTTTTTTTTGTTTTGTTTTGTTTTGTTTTGTTTTGTTTTTATCTGATCAATAAATAAATGAACCCCAGATATAGGCAGATTTTAGTGGACTTAATTTTGTACTAATATTGAATTATTAGTCTAAATAACCAGATTAATTCAGTATGCACCAATAACACAAAGAGTATAGTAAAAAAGCAATAATGATGGTACTTAAGCTTCAGAGGGTGTCTTTCGATGTTCACTTAGAGAGACAAAGTTGCCTATCCAAGCAAAGAAAGGAAAGGCAAATGTTCAAAATCTGAGTGCTACATGTGCCTCAGACATATGTTGGCTCTTATTCAGCATCTGTCATAGTTGCTGGCAAAATTTGGAAAGGAGCTATTGCAGAATATGTTTGGAAGGAGCAAAATATGTTTGCATCCAAAAGGAAATGGAAAGCATTGTTTGGTTCTTCATTCTTCTCAGCTCTGATTGGTCTTTATATATAGAACTTTTTGTTCCAGCATTTAAATTGGATCGACAAAGATAATCTTCAATTTTTCCATTCCTGCAAGAAAGAAGGTTCTTTCCATGGCTCACATCCTACACAGATCTCTGGTGAATGGGCTTCATTTGTCTAGCTGAGGTGTCCTAATCACAGCTGTCTGCCAACATAGTACTTGGCAAGTTTTTGGCCTTACAAAGGCCACTGCCCTTAGTATGTTATTGCTTTCCTCTACAGTTCTGTTCCATGTTTGTGTATCCATGAGGACACTGAAGAAATCCTAGAAATCCTCATGGGCAAAGTGTCTTCTTGTCCATACTGGGGGTTGAAGAGTCTGAAGGACTTATGGCAGGGACTGTCTCCTGAACACAAAAGCTTGGTGCAGCTTTCTACAGGAACCAGTTTAGTACTAACACAGGAAGCATGCGTAATTCAAGTTTCAAGAGTGACGGCTTCTTCTAAAGTACATTAGTGTCAAAAATAATAAGGTGGATTTTTTTTTTTTCTGGAGCCTGGAGAAAACCAAGAGATTATGTATTTATGCTTTAATAAATGTATTAATATGAGAATTTCAGCAGGAGACTGAATGCAGGAGAGGGCAGTTCAAAGTAGGTCATTTATATATTAATACACTACAATGTGTCAGTAAGCTTGTTATTAGTCATAAAATATATTGTTGACTCATGCACTCCTACTGCAATGTGTCTAAGAGCACAATAACTTAGTTATGTCAAGTTTTTTAACCCCTTTCCTCAGGTGTAACTTCAGACAGGTTTTGTTTGTGATTCCCTGTTATATTTTTCAGAATATAACAGAGCTTTACGTTTGTTAGAGAGAGGTGCTATTGTACCGGTGGAAAATATATATATATGCATTTCTGATGGTGGTTATAACAGGAATACTATTTGCTAATGATTTATGTAGGTGGCAAAGTCTTTAAAGTATGCCTCGGTTTTCTGGTTGGATTCAACAATCATACGCTGTGAGGTTTCCTCGGGACCTCCATTAGAGGTTATATGCTCATTTTCATTTTACCTGGATGTTCCTTGCACACACATGCATATACACATGCAGAAAGCATTGCACATAACGATAAATGGACTAAAAGGTAATCTAATTCAGTGGGAAACTTTAAAAACATTACAGGACTAATTCAAGCCTAGGTGAACATTAGCAGATGTTTCCTATGATGGCTTCCAGTAGACTGGAAGCTGGCAAATGTTGTGCAAGTTTTCAAGAAGGGCAAGAAAGAAGACCCTAGCAATTACAGGCCTGTCAGTCTCACATCAGTACCTGGTAAAATTATGGAGAAGATGATCCTTGAAGTTACTGAAGCGCACCTGGGGGACAATGCAGTCATTGGTCCCAGCCAACATGGGTTCGTGAGGGGTAGGTCCAGCCTAACAAATTTGATTTCCTTTTATGATAAGATCATCCATTCAGTCGATCAAGAGAAACCAGATGATGTGATCTTTTTGGACTTCAGCAAGGCTTTTGACATGGTTTCCCATAGGATCCTACTGGACAAAATGTCCAGCATACAACTAAACAAAAACATCATACAATGGGTGAGCAGTTGGCTGATGGGTAGGGCTCAAAGGGTTGTGGTAAATGGGGCCACATCAGGCTGGCGGGTGGTCACTAGTGGGGTCCCTCAAGGCTCCATTTTAGGGCCAGTTCTCTTTAATGTTTTTATAAATGATTTGAATGTAGGACTAGAAGATGTTTTGAGAAAATTTGCCGACAACACCAAACTTGGAGGAGTTGTGGACTCTGATGAGGGTGGAAAGGCCTTGCAGAGAGATCTGGACAGATTGGAGAGCTGGGCAATCACCAACCACATGAAGTTTAACCAAAGCAAGTGCCGGGTCCTGCATCTGAGACAGGGCAACCCTGGCTATACACACAGACTGAGCGACGGTACGCTGAGAGGGATGATAAGAACACAGACATACAGACTGGGCAACGAGACGCTGAGACGTCTTCGACGAGAGCAGCCCTGCAGAGAGGGATCTGAGGGTTGGGGTTGACAGCAAGTTGAATATGAGCCAGCAGTGTGACCTGGCAGCCAGTAGGGCCACCCATATCCTGGGGTGCATTGAGCATGGCATTGCTAGTTGGTCGAGGGAAGTGATTGTCCCGCTCTACTCTGCACTGGTGAGGCCTCACCTCGAGTCCTGTGTGCAGGTCTGGGCACCACAGTACAAAGAGGACGTTAAACTGTTGGAGTGTGCAGAGGAGGGCAACAAAAATGGTGAAGGGCCTAGAGGGGAAGACATATGAGGAGTGGCTGAGGTCACTGGGCCTGTTCAGCCTGGAGAAGAGGAGGCTGAGGAGAGACCTCACTGCAGTCTACAACTTCCTCACAAAGGGGGGTGGAGAGCCAGGCGCTGACCTATGCTCTGTAATTACCAGTGATAGGACCAGTGGGAACGGTGTAAAGCTGAGGCAGGGGAAGTTTAGGCTGGACATCAAGAAGAGGTTCTTCACCGAGAGGGTGGTTGCACACTGGAACAGGCTCCCCAGTGAAGCAGTCACTGCACCAAGCGTGTCTGAATTTAAGAAACGATTGTGCTGTGCACTTAGTCACATGGTCTAAACTTTTAGGTAGACCAGTGCAGTGCCAGGAGTTGAACTTGATGATCCTTAAGGGTCCCTTCCAACTCAGCATATTCTATGATTGTATGGTTTAAATAATCTTGGCTATTCATTTAACATGAGTGTCGAAAGAAGTTAGCAGTTGTAATTCAGTGGGAAATCCTAGCTTTCCATTGTTTTCACTTCAGTGGGATGAATGTGATATTTTTTAGTGGAATAAAAATAAGGGTATTTTGCTCAAAACTTAACAATTGAAGAATCAAAATGTTCAGCTATGTTGGACCATTGTCAAGTTTTGTTTTGTTTTGTTTTTCATTTGAAATTGGATTGACATGCAACTGCACTATATTCCCAATGAAAACTTCAAATTCTGCACAAAATTTGTCTAAAAAACTTAGTGAGAATTTTTCCACATATCATCTTTAAGCCATAGGGATAATGAAGTATAGCCACATGCACATCAAGTCAGCCTAGCTGACACAATTATCTGTCTGAAGACAGTTAAAGAAGGTGAATATAGGAGGAAAACAAGGCTTAATCAGGCCTGTTGATACAGAAGGATTGGATTCTACTCTCCTTGAGCTCATAGAATTTTACTGCTGAGTCTCTGCTTTGGAATTAAAGGCACCATTGATTTTTAATGAGAAACAGATGGAGGTTCATTGCAGTTCAGAAGTCTACAGGCATTTTGTAGAGGTGGGATGTTGGATGTGTACATGCTGACATGATGGAAACATGATGGAAAGACAACGGGGGTGAGATTTTGCAGCCACTTTTGCACAATACACCAGTATTTGTTTCCTACACACAGAAAGCTTTCTTACAGAGGCTGAGGTGATTCATCTTTTTGATTTCCACTTGATCTCAGATCTGAGATGTTGAAAGCAAAACTGGCTTTCTTTAACTACTAAGAGGCATTGTTATTTCTCACAATGATTTTTTTTTTTTTGGCTTGCTTATTACACATTTCCTACCAGTTTGTCTCTAATAGCATTCCATATATGTGTTGAAGATGAGCATTTTAAATGAACACAGAATGTGCTATGCTCTGTTTTAGATATCATGAAATTTGAAATAAGGCAGCATCCATAAAATAGCTTGCAGATAAAATCCTAACGATATTCAGTGTAATGGTTCCATTAGCAAAGGCAAAAGCTCAACTAAGAGCAAAGCCTTTTTTTAGAAGGGTGTAGAAATGTTTCCTTACAGAATTAAGTGTGTTTTGTTGTTGCTGCTGTTTTCTTTTAAACTGGAGCAGACTTTCATTTGCATATGAATGCAGATTTGGCACCAGCAAAGATAACCTGTAGCTTTTTATGAATGTGTTGCTCCTGTTTTGAGTAATGCAAGCCCATTGTACAAAGCAATCAAAGAGAAGAATCAACATCTCTGCTGATACCCTGAGAACCACTTCATAGTTAAAACTAAAGTTCTCTGTCATGCACAAATAGTATAGTATATCTTCTTCAACCTTACATCCCTTACAGTCTGATTAATAAATTAATCATTTCATAACATGTAAGTAATTCTGTTAATTAGCTTATTCTAAAACTAATTAATAGCAAGGGTCTCTTTAAGAAGTGCATGGTGCCTGCTTGTCTTTTGTCCTGATTTCTTTATGCCCTTAATAGAATAAAACAATTTCTTCAAACTTGCTCTATAGTCATAATTAATCAAAATCTCCAGCATAATACACTTTAGAAATTAGATTTAATTTTGGCACATTATTAAAAGCTGTTTGTATCTAATTCCTATAAGGCTCAGTTAAGCTTACATTTTAAAAATCATTTAAATAGTCAGTTAACCTTTAAGTATGGCCATTTGTAAGTGCAAAAAAAAAAAAATGTTTCATTGATCATCTCATCTTTGGCTAATTTCTGGGCAGCAGCTCTGTTTGTTAATGTGAGTTTTTGACAAAAGGGACAGGGTGTATAAAGCACAAAATAGATGTATAAAGCGCTGAGCCAGAGTTTCTACCTCACCAAGCATTTTACAATTCCAAAATATATATATATATATATATTTATATATATATATATATATATATATATTTAAAAATAAGTATCTCTTTATGGATTCAAACAAGAATTATAAGGTTTTATAAAAAAATACAAAATTCAGTCTCACAAGGGCAGAAAATACTGAGGATATTTCGCTAGGTGCTTGGCAGTAACTTAGGGTTCTGTAGCCTACATAGGGCATACAGGAAGGTTGGGGAAGACACTGTAACTACTTTACACTGTTCTGATTGTAGAATGCATTTGTAAGCCTTCTCTACCCTGCTCTTTTGTGCCAATAAATCTTTCTCATAGAATCTGAAACCTGTAAGAGGTGATCTGTGTGCAATCAAACAGCTCAAGAAAGATCCGTATGTTTCATGTCAAGGAAATGCATCTTTCAAGCATCAGAATCATCTCCATGCAGCAGAATCAACAGGGATGAAACTGTGGGGAAAACAACCAAAACAACTAAACCTACCAACCAACCAACCAACCAATATTTTGAAATACACTCGAAGTCTTCTTTAAGCCAAAGCACTCGTTGTGCTATCACTGGAAAAGTGACATGGTGCTCAGCTTTGAGGGAACTAATATTGTTCCTCCTCCTCGTTTTGGCTTCCTCAGATCACTCTTCCAGCTCTGTCATTCCACCAGATCTGAAAGGAATAGTTGCCAACACTTTTTTTTTTTTTTTTTTTTTTTTTTTTTGGTTAGCAAAATCTAAATATTTAACCAGATTCTTGCAGGTATGGTAAAGTTTCACCACAGCCTTGTTGGGAATGATCCCTCATTTTCAAGGATGGAATTTCTGGTCATTTGGAAACTTTTAATTTTTACACAATATCCTAGGCCATTTCCAGATTATGTAGAAGACAGAGTCAAGTGCTCATGCAAACAGAATAATTCCAACAGCTCCAGTTTCAGGATACTTCATAGCTAATAATTCCCTGCAACATATGGTTTGATACTTCAATCTGTATAGAGCAGAGGAAGCTGTCAAAGCCTGCCCTTCCCTAGAAGTGCCATTCTTTGTTAATTTGTGTTCTCAGTGATTTGAAAACTGACAAATAAAAGACACTATATGACTGAAAGGTCTTGAATCACCTCATTGTGTAGAAGAAACTTGTTTGGACATCAGAAGGTATTGGTGGATGAAATTGCTATTTTCTTCAAAGGTGGACATGGGATGCGGTGTCACTGTATCAGTAGAAGGAGCAGAGATGGACAGGAAAACAAAAACAGATGTATTTCTGGAAGGATAGAATTAAAAAGAGAGACAAAGACAAGTAATTTAAGTGAATTGTATGATAACATGTGAGATGGCAGACACTGGGTTTCAGACCAGGAGCACTTTCGAGCAGCACCGTATACAAAAGCATGAAATTTGATTTTGGCTGAACATCAGCTCTTGCAACCAGGGGCCAAACAAAACTGCTTTATGCATAATACATCTCTGAACTGAGTTTGCGCCATTGTAACAGATTTCAAGCCCAATTTTAATTTTACTATTAATGTATTTAGGAGGCTTTCCTATGTTGTATTTTTTGCTATTCATCTTTATATATCTGATAGGCTTTGGGGAAGATCTTTGGGATACTTTTCAAAGCAGTTATGCTCTGAGTGAATAATATTTCCTCTTTGCATTCTCATAGTTCCCTTCTTCTACTGTTATAAAGATTCTGTAAAGAGTTAGAGGTTTTCCAGTTAAGAGCTTTAAAGTTGCACCACATATTTATAAAAACTGTTTGTTTTTTGTGTTGTGTTTTTTTTTTAATCTCATATGTCTTGTATCTCCAGTATTGCTTATATTAAAACCAAAGAAGCATAAAGACTGCTGTTTGAAATCGAGTCTACCCGAAGTGTCAAAAGAAAACTATCTAGTTACAAGACAGCGAGAGAAACATCTGAAATATAATTCGCTAACTTTATCCTAGAACATTCTTCACAATAAAATATCTATTGTGAATAGATCAGCTTTTAGGTACACCAGCATATGTGCCTATTAAGAAAATACTTCTATTTATTTTCTTCTGTGTATTTAAAAGGGATCATCATCATCTCAGTATCTTGAAGTACAATAGGCTGTATTCAGTATTCAAACAATCTAGAATTTCACCTGAAGAATTATCATGCTGGAAAAAAAATCACAGAGGTTTGCTTGCTTTATTGGTTGACCTTATTAAAGCTCATCAGAAGAAAGTGTTTACTTAGTGTCCCTGTGGTCTCTATTTTATCACAGTCGTGCCATTCATATTTTCAATGTTGGGATTTGATGGTGTCTAGGATCTATGTTTTCTTGCTTAACCTCACTCTGTTTTATGTGCCTTTTAATCAGATAATAATATAGCTTAAATATGTTAGCATGGTGGTCCTACCACAATGGAAAAACTATGTTAAGTAAAATTTCTTATGGAAACATGGTGCCTTCTGCCAGTGTTCCTCTTTATCTCTCCTGGTTTTAGAATCCAATAGTTTATTCCTCTCATTTTGAATAAATGTTCTATTGGAAGCAAAATAGATTTTATTGAATTTTCTTCTCATGACCTTAATTTTAAAGACAGGAATCTTCAAGAAAGAGGTATTCATTGTCAGCAAATAATTATTCTAAACTGCTCTAAATACTTGTGTGTTCTTCAGTCAGGCCATTACGTCATTAATGATGAAAAACAAAATAAACAATATTCTTTATGTTTAATATGTCTATTAAAATATCTACTAACTTTTCTATTTTTCTTTCATTGTAGGCTTATGACGAAGAAATGTATGGCAGCAAATATCAGTGGATTATTCCAGGGTGGTATGAAAACCTTTGGTGGGAATCCTGGATTAATTCCTCACAGTGTCTCAGCAAAAATCTTCTTGCAGCCATGGAAGGTTATATTGGAGTGGATTTTGAGCCTCTCAGTTCAAAAATGATAAAGACCATATCAGGAAGGGTTAGTATTTTTCCTCCAGCAATTTTTTCATACAGTCAGTAGTCTCACAACATCATGGCACAATAAAGCATGGAGGAAAAAGGTCAAGTTACAAGATGCTTCTGCAGAGTTGGTGTTCATGCTACACATGGCAAATGATGCACATGCTACATCATGGCAAATTAGTATAACTGAGCACAGAAATAGAAAACTCTTATGTTTATCCCTAATCCTGCAAATGGCTGATCTTATTGGTGATATGTAACTCAGAACTGGGGGCTGGTGGTGGGGCTTGCTGTAAACATGTAAGTATGTGGCATTTCCATAAAGTACATAACATTTTATCATAGTACAAATGCATGCAAACTCTAGCCAATGAATAAACATGCCTGATTTTGCTGCTTTTCATCTTTTTTCATCTGTTGTCTTTCATGCCTTGCTGACTGAGCACGAAAGGGAACTTTACAAAAAGGCAACTCATCATAACAGAGCACACCATAAAGAGCATAGTAAACTTGTAAAATGTACACAAATTGCCACTTAAATAATTGCACATTAAGCAAATAGTTGCTTAAATGAAGATTAATTGATTTGCATTATCCTATAGAATGTAATCAGAGCAATAATTTGCAGGGATTCAGACTTAATATGTTTTGGTATTATGGCTCACCAATATGCACCCCAGGCTGACAGCTTTGGTTGAACTAAAACTTTCTGTATGAAAGCAAAACAAACAAAGTTGTCCTTCATACAGAGAAGCCCAACAACTGCATTTCAGTCTTTTTGTCTCTATCCCCCTTCTGGCCCCACCACCAGTCCGTAACTCAAGCAGCATGTTTTTGGAATTTTTTGCTTCTTTTTCTGGTTGCCTTTTCTATATTAGTTGTGCAAACATCTAAATTGGAGCACGCAGTTCATGGTGTAGATTTGGACCCAAATCTGTAAAATGTTAAGTATTGAAGTAAGACTGATTTTTTTCTCCTCTGCAGACTCCACAGCAATATGAAAGGGAATACAATGCTAAACGAGGTGATGGGCAATCCAGCAAATTTCATGGTTACGCCTATGATGGAATATGGGTGATTGCCAAGACTCTGCAGCGGGCAATGAAGTATCTCAATGCCACCAACAAGCACCAAAAAATTGAAGATTTTAACTATACAAATCACAAACTTGGCAAAATTTTTCTGGATGCTATGAATGAAACCAACTTCTTTGGAGTAACGGTAAGTCAAAAAAAAAAAAAAAAAAAGGAAAGATAGCTCTGTTTTTCCTTTATCTTCAGAGCTTCCTCAGTTCTACTTTATCTTCATTCACAATTAATGCGGATGCTTTAAGACTATTGTTCATTACCACCTTGTGGTGCTGAGAGATGACACTGTTCAATTACTCACTTATCAGATTTTTAAGCATGGATGTGATCTGAATTAACAACTCAGATCTGTATTAAGGAAACCACTAGTTTTGCAAGCTGCAGTAACATTTTTAAGTGACTGTTTATACAGCTGAGGAGTAGCTGGGGTGTGATCCGAAAACACCTATTTCTCCCATCTTTTATTTTCAGTAATAGGTTATAGTACATTAATGTCTCCGACTCCAGTGCTTTAAATCCTAAAAAATCCTCCAATATATTTCAGTAACCATTTACCTGTATTTAAAATTTGTATTCTTTCACAGTCAAGTACAAAGCATGTCTATGACTGAAAAGCTGGTCACGTAGTAATAATCTCATTCTGTTTTCAATTGCACCATTGCAAATTCATAGTAGGGTTTGGTTTGTTTTTGGTTTGGTTTGGTTTGGTTTTGCACTGCCTCTATTTTTTTTTAGCAGAGTAAAAGAGGCAATAAGCAGTGTAGCCCTAAAACTTCTTAATTGCTTAAATGTATTTGAGACATCAGTCAGAAGTTAAAGGAACAAACATATTGAAGAGAGTCTGCAGAGCTCTTCAAACATATTGAAGAGAGTCTACATCACCAAGAGAGCTGAGCGGACTTCGTTTCAGGGAGAATGGTTTCACACTTTCCAATAATGTAATATATGTAGTAAATAGTAAATGAGAGAAGCTCCTAGAACCCATTTTGTTATGCCACATACTTGTCCTGCTACATAGTTAGATAAGGAAATCAGAGTTTTGAAGAGAAGTGTAACTCAGTGGTGCATGCAAGGAATGCTTTTAGGAACGTCTCTGCAGCAAGAGCATGCAGATGCAGAGAATTAGCATCATTTCTGCTGCTGTGCAGTAGCTTGTCACGTTCTGTCCCTGAGTTAATTTAAATTGTCTTGGATATCAGTAAACCTCAAAACATGTTGAAGCAGCAGAACTAAGGTTGTCATACATGTCACAAATGGTTTCAAGGAGGAAATGTCAAAGTATAGTTATGAACAATGAAGCAGGCTCAACTTTTTGGTGTCCATATCAATTGCTAAAAAAAACTGCTATATGTCACTATTCGAATGAAACTAATTTAGGATTTGTAAATAATAAACAATCAGATGGCAAGGCAATACTAGAATCTAGTTGCCTGTACAATATATATATATGTATATATATATTTATTTTTTACACTGTGTTTAGCTGAAGGCTTCAGTAAAAAACTTGTTCAGTTCTGGGGTATCCTGTTGCATTATAGCAGGCCTGAATCTTTGATAAATCTGTCAGTCAGTGGCAGCCGTAAACCAGACAATACAGGGACTCAAATGAGAGTCCTGAGTTACTCAAGGCACAGTATCTGTGAAACTGTATAGTGGCCATGTAGCTCCTTTACCTTTTTTTTTTTTTTTTTTAACCCCCCCCTAACCTTTTGGCCTGTTGTTTTTGTCTTGACAGCACATTGTAGTAAATTGATAAATCTCATTAGCACTGCTTAATTACCATCTTATGACTAAACCCCTACCCTTCGCCCAGCCTCTCTCCACCCCAAAGGGGAAAAAACAAACAAACAACAACAGCTGCAAAACACACACATGCACACAAACACACACAAAACACCTCTAAGATGTGGATGGGTCTTTTTTGTTACTTTTAGAGACACCAGCAAAAAATCAAATATGAACTGCCTCCTCTTGCAGAGGGAATGAATCAAAATTTTGCCAAAAATATTCAATCATGTTGCTAAACTTTATTTCTTCAGGTATAATGTTTTCTAAAGCACTTACTGCAGGTTTATTCAGTGTGTTTAGTACTTGTCTGAGGAACTTAATAAAATGTTTATTTTAAAGATTGGTTCACCAAGTCATTGTAACAATGAACAGACTAAATATATATCAGTGACATATATATATATCGATAACAATAGATTATATTTGTTTGTTTGTTTTTGAGTACTTAGCAATATTAAATTTACTTTCTGTCTTCTTTAAAGGATCATATTTCAGCTTCTAAAAAATATATATTAATCAAAAAGTTAAGGAGATAATAAAATCAACACCAGCTACATTTTCTTAGGTTTTAATTAGATCAAACAATACTTAAGGTTTTTCTAGAACACATGAAGAAGAGTTTCATAGTAGACATTAAAGTTTTGCATTGCAATGTTCAGAAAGTTGAAGGAACAGATCGAATCCTACCAGAAATATTTTTAGACTTTATATTACTCAGTCTAATAAATCGCTGTCATTTTTGACCTACTTTAAAACTTTCATGGGAACAGAATCTTTAGGTCTTGGAGTGCCAAAATGCATTTTTATATTTTTACATAAAAATATTTTTGTGTAAGATTTTTACATTTTATTTTTAATAACATATCCTAAACAGGAAAAGGATATTCATTTGTTCTAGGGAATCATCTATGTCAAATATAAAATGAGTTTCTGAAAGAAGAGGAGGGTCTAAATATGATTAATCTTTCAACACCTCATCCAATGATATAGTAAAATATGTTGTTAACATATTTTATATGTAACATATTGTTACATAAGAGGAGAAGATAAGATAGCTTTAGACAAGAATCTAAAAATGCAAAATCTTAATAAAAAGATTCATCTTTCATTATCCTTTCTGTTCACTGACACATCATAAAAAATAAATCCTTCCATCCAATATTAATTTTCTTTGAAATTATATATAGTAAAACACAGTAAATATATTCATTGTTGAGTAGTAGGTTTTGTGTTGTTGTTGTTGCTTGTTTATTTATTTTTGATTTATTTTGATAAAAATTTTGAAAATTTTTGTTGGGAGTGAAGCACGTAAGTTCCTGATTATACAGAATGTCTTTTTTTTTTTCTTTTTTTTTTTCGTTTTCTTGGAGACGGGATTTAGAAAACAGTTTAGGTTACTGCCCAAAGACATGACAGAACTAATTGTCCTTTTGAGCATCAGAAGTTCTATACGTAGATGTTACTCGTTCTGTTCTACTGTTAGAAATCTTGGTTGGAAAGAAAACTATAGGTATTCCTTAAACATCACTGAATATTCTGCTTATTCACAATTTTTTTTTCTTTTCACTTAGAAAAATGGTTCTTTTCTTATTTTTCAACTGAGATTTAACTTGTAGTTAAAGACATTACCGTACAATGTTCTACTGTATTTGGAATATAGACCAAGGAAACAAGTATTATTAGGTGTTTTATCAGGAAACAGTACTATAGTTATCTGCTACTATTTTTTAAAAGCTAATTTGGATACTATTGTAAAGGTACAAAAGAACTTTGTGGTGAGAAATGCAATACAAACAAAACACCTGCAGAGGATGTTCCTAGAATTCTGTTAGTCTCTATATCCTAATTCTACATTCAGATCTTCTGAGGTCAGCCCTTTTAAAACTGCATAAGGTATTGTGGGGTTAGAGCAGTCCAATTGCAACTACTATCTTCCAGGAATAGGAGTCCTTTTGATACAGGAGTAGGTTTAAATTTTTCTAATTCCTTACCTACCGGAACACTTACTTTGGAGAGTTATGAGAACAAAAACCTCTAAAAGGATTTTGGATATTTTTTCCCTGCTTTTCTTAGTCAAGATAAAGCCAGCTATATAACCTCAATGCAACCCTGTCACCTGCATGGTTTATAAATCACTGGATGTCTGTTAGCATGCTAAATATATCCCTATCCTCTTCTCAAATAATACACATTCTTCCTGATAATGTAAGTGACAGAAAATGAAAGAAAGAAGTATTCACACAATTTATTTCGACCCATTGTAGATGTCTGAGGAACATCCTTTTATAACTAGTAGATCCACTAGAGGTTATTTAGAGCTGGACAATTTCCTGAGGTCTCTGTTGAAATGTTACTGGTTTGAATCAGTACAGAAAGACAAAGTGATAAGAAACAAAATTTGTATTTCTGATATCTATGTATTTATATACCAATCATACAGTGGTCAATAGCATACTTCCAATAAAATGCCCAACAAACATGTGTTAATAAAATAAAATAAAACGTATTTTCCATGGAGCTAGAATAATTCTAAAGCAACATCCTTTTTCTAAAGAATTAAAAAAAAAAAAAAAAAAAGAAGAAGAAAAGTCTAGCAAGACTAACTTTATTTTGTGTAATATTTACATGCTATGGCTTGGAAGTCTGATAATTAGTGAAGAATTTTAGCTGTCTTTCACATGGGCTTTTGTGGATACTGGGTCATACTTAGTGTTTACTGAATCAAAATCCATCTAGGAGATGGAAGGATTTATTTCAGTCCTTTTTCCTTTTTTTTTTTTTTTTTTTTTTTCCTTTTTAAAGGCTATGGAAGGTTACACCTTAGAACTACAGAAATGATATTTGTTTGGAAGAAATGATGGTTATTATTCTTGGAAAGATTAAATACCACTTTGTTTTCAGAATGTTAAATGTTTGTAGGGTAGCCAGGTGGTGAATTATTCTTAAACAATGCCTTTTAAAGATTTATTTTATTTTATTTTTTTACTTGTATAATCGCTTCACCTTTGGCATTTGTTCCCTGTAGTCGTTGTGGTAGGGTATTCTGCTGCTTGATTTTATTGCTGCTGTCTGTGATTATAAATCAGGCCTCAGAATTATTAATTTATTTCTCATCCATGTGGCCTTCTATTATTTGTGTGTAATGGAAAAAGAATTACAGTGGAGGAGAGAGAAAATTAAATACAGTGTTGTATTTCCTCTTACATCAGCCAGAGACTCTGTAGCACAGTAGGATAAAATTCCATCACAGTAGCTGAACAATTGAAACCACTGCCATGAAATAGCTTTCATGTCTGTCCCTGGCATCCCGCATTCAGACAGATCCAGTCATGATTCAGAACTGGAAATGTTTATTGATATGAAGTTCATTTCATGTTTTGATGCTGATTATTTCTGAAGATTGATTTTAGCAGTCCGCCTCCGCTTTCCAGGCTTCAGCAGCTATTGTGTTGTCCAGACATCTCAGAAATATAGGAGGTATTAGCATCAGAATAGCACCAGCGAGTAAGTATTTATTTCATGGCATCCTGGAAAAAACAATGTTCCCTAGGCCTATGAAATTGAGAAATACCTGGGTCCATGGCAGAGAATCAGATGAAATCAATTAGGACTTCAGCCAAGTGAACTTATGCTTAATAGGGGAGTCTAACAAACATTTCTGTAGTGACATTGATCACTGTAATTAATTTTGCTTGAATAGTTCAGTATCAAGCCTCTATAATTATTTATACCTTTTATACCTAGAGTCTAAATTTTCCTTCCTTCCTTCCTTCCTTCCTTCCTCCCTCCCTCCCTCCCTCCCTTCCTCCCTTCCTCCCTTCCTGTCTCCCTCCCTCTGGAGGAGGAGCTAGCTCCTTGTTAACCTAGGATTCTGCTTTCAAAGTACATTTAATCTCATAAAAGGTGGGAGGAGAGGATCCAGTGTGCAATGTAATACCTAAGTCTATAAAAAATAGCTCTCAGTTTTCATGTTTCTCATAGCTCTTTTTTGTGTTTCTTCAAATTTGACTTTGTCTTAATTTTCAGCACTTGAAAATTTGCATTTGGCCATTAGCCATAATGGGTGATTTGAGGGACTTCAATAAGATAGCAAAATGTGGTTTGGCAACTATAGGTGCATATATATCCATATACTTGCACATGCTCATAACCCTTCCCAACTATTGGCAGATCTCAGTTTTGTTCACACCTGACACCATGGGTTATGAGTGTGAACCACTCTGAACTTAATGCCTTGTGTTTCCTTTTGATTTTTCAGAACTTGCCTCCTGTGACTGGCTTTCTTGTGTAGCACAAGAAAGAAAAATACTTGGGGTCTGTCTGTGTGAAAGACCTCCTTTGTGGTTTTCCTGAACCTTGAATCTGAGCTTCCCTCAGTGCAGTGGAGATAAATGTGGTGAATCTCTTACTTCCTTACTCCCTCTTGACTTCCACTGCATTATCCAACTCAGATGAACAACTGAGAGTGCTATAAAAGGTTGAGGGAATAATCTACTCTCAATATAGTCAATTCATTTATAGGAGACTCCTCCAAAGAGAGAGCTGCTAAAGTAAGCCATCAGCAAGCTTGCATAGGGTCATAAATAATGCTGGCTCATTAGGAAAATTCAGTGTAAATGTTTTCATCTGCCAACAATGTAAAACTGCATGCAGAAGGAAATCCAAACTTCTAAAGTGAAAACTGAGATTAACCGTGACATTTCAAGATTAGCCCTCAAGCTAACCAGCAGTTGATGATTTAATAGGTATAGTAGATGGCAAATAAAAAAGCTTTAGTCTGAAGTTGTAGAATGCTTATTACTGCATCTGTCACTCTAATAGGTGGATATTTGATGAAAGTAAATGAACAACAGACGTTTACAGAAAAGCTAGTAAAACATTTTCAAAGATCCGGATCTTAGCTTTCTCTCTCCTATATTTAGTTTTGTCTTAATCTAGACAGTGTTTAACATAACACAAAATATGCCCTGAAACCTGTTTTGTTGCTACTATGGGTGTAACTAATGGAAACCCCTGCAAATAATAATAAAGAAACAAAGCTCTAGTGAAGGTAATTGTGTTTGTGCTTCTTCAGGCTTCTGAAAAAAGTACATTTCAGTACTTTCAACACACTGTTTTTACTGAAGTGTGCTTTGATTTGTACCTGCCTGCTTACAATCCACCTTGATTACTCTCTCTCTCTCTTTTTTTTTTTTTTTTAACTGTTTTTCTGTTCTATATTGTTTAAAGTTGAATGATGATAGATTGAAGAAAATATTAAATTTATGAAATTTGGAAGCTCTCTATGTCAGCAGTTAAGCTGGGAGAAGGTGTCAGCACTTTTAAAACCAGTTCTCAAAATAATGTCTGCCAGTTGGTTTTATCTGAGATTGGTATAAAGGACTATTAAATATATATATATATATATATATATATATATATATATTGAAAGAGTGAAAAGATATACATCCTGCACAACC
The DNA here is from genome assembly GCF_047663525.1 of Anas platyrhynchos. Classification (NCBI taxonomy): domain Eukaryota; kingdom Metazoa; phylum Chordata; class Aves; order Anseriformes; family Anatidae; genus Anas; species Anas platyrhynchos. Next base: position 64,661,371 of record NC_092588.1, on the reverse strand, counting down.
AACATAGGAAATACGAGTTCTGGTATTACTTGCATAAGTAGGAGATTGTTTTTGCTGATAGTTAAATGACCTTTTGCATTCCATTTAGACTGAAGTACTAAATAAGTAAGGTGTTCTTTTGCCACCCCCTCCAGCATATGGTGGAAAACAAAGGAAAAATGTTACACAGCTTCTGTGTCCTACACAGGTCTTTAGAAGAAATAGTAAATACTGTTCAGGTACCTTTTAAAAAGGGGTGACAGGATTGAAAATATAAAAAATATTAATAATAATAATAAAATTAATAAAAAATAATAAAATAATAATAAAAAAAATAATAATAATAATAAAAAAACACTTATGGAGAAATGACCCTCTTGCAGTAAGTGTATCAATGAAATATCATTTCTGAAAATTAATACAAAACCATGAGTAGCTCTATCTACCTATACTGTGACTTCAAACCTTGCCAGTAACTTATGATCAAAGTCAGCTGACACATCAGTGTGCATTGCTAGAGCTGATCTCATATCAGCAAACGAATATACACCACATCTCTCTGTGGTCCATGTCCAAGAGAGCAGAAAATAGTTAATGGTTTGCAATATATGCTGTAAGAACTGTTTTGGCAAAGTCTCGTCTGCAATTAAAATCCCAAATGGAAAATATGGTGCAATGATGATAATGATGACAATGATGGACAATTTCTAACAACTAGAGGTTGTGAAATATAGCCATTTCTTTAAGTGAAACAGTGGCTGTAAGCTCCCAAGAATGCACTAGGACACTGCTGTTAAGGGAGGTGCAGAAGGAAAGTGAGGAGTGATGGAAAAGAGAAAGTCTCAGATGCCCTGGAACCTGATGCAGTTCTTGGTATCTGTGGTAGCACATAACGTGACAAGTAATGTAGTAGCCTAGCAAAAAAAGTGTTGAGTGCTATGATTACATAGCACAGGTAAAAATTATGTCAAGCCCTTTTCAAGTATTATTAACTGCAAAGGCAATACTGACCCTGATGAAGAAGCTGCAACCTCCTGGGATGGAGGGAGTGGGATCTGGATGGGGAGACCCTGAGAGAGAGTAGTTACAGATTATATCCACAGCTATGTCTCCCCACCTCCTCTCACACACACACCTTTTCTTTTTTTCTTTTTTCTTTTAAGAAGTCTGGAATAGGAGACTGTAGGAGAAGGTGTATTGGGGAGAATATAATGGGAAAGGAAGAAATTTCCTGGAAGGCTTTTATATAATCTGCATCACTGAGCAGTTCTGAGTTTCCATTCTCTAGTGTACCTTGTTCTGCTTTGTTTAATAGCGCATAGAGTTTAACGAGCATCATCTCACCTGACTGTTCTTCTCTTGAAGCTGATTTTACTGTCCTTGTTGAGAGCAGATCATTAACAGAGTACATTCATTCCAAGGAAATATGTCCAGATATAGACATATCTGTATGGGCTGTGTATTTACTAGATGGGCCATGTAAGTGTTTATTAGATGGAGCTTGATGGTCCTGAAGAGCCAACAAAGCTCTTTTATGGTTAGCTGCCAGATGGTGTATGAATCAAACAGGTCCAGGCTGGTGCAGGCACAGCTGAACTGTGTTTCCAGGTGAGATTTTTGCAGCTGATGCAATGACATCTAGGCAGAGATCTATGAATTAACGACCTTCCAGAGTAACAGTGGTATCCAGTGGTGTAAGTATTCCTGCATTTAGTGTTGCTAAGAGAAGAAATAAATATATATGGTGAATTTGCTACTGCTTCTATCTGCTGCAGCTTCATTTAAAATGACAAGCAATGACATCTTCCATGGATGTTCCCAAGCCCTCAGCTGCCCAGTGGTTTGGGGATGAAATTCACCAAACATTGTGCATCCTTCAGTTGCAACTTATTCTCTCAGTACGCTCAATGGCTGAAGCAGCAAGATTAGTTATCCTGCATTGGCCTCAGTCTGCAAACTCTTTCCTTTACCTGCCTCTGGTTATCTTGTCCCCTCCTAGAAGAGATCACTGCATATGTACCTGAATTTGCTCAATTAAAAACCACTATGATGGTTAAAAACATTTGCTCAGTTAAAAACCACTATGATTGTAGAAAGAACCTATTTTAGAAGTGGTATAAAACTGAATTCCTGCATGCTTGAGGAGATTGCAATTGTTGTTGTATTTTTCACTGGAACAGATGCTAGCCCTGCTGCCTTGGGATTGTTCCAGCTCTGGTAATTCCATTCTATGTACCTAAAACTCTCCCTGAGATTTCAGGTGGATAAGGAAGTTATTATTTACTAGCTTTATACCAGGACACTTTTGGGATAATGCTATAAAGATGCAAAATAGTATTTTAGTATTATTGCTCTCACTTCTTTTATTAGACATTATATTTTATTATTATTTCCCTGTAAAGGCAAAATACAGTAAGATTTTACTGATTTTATCCTGTTCTGTTACAGTCAGTGGCAAATCTCTTTTAACTTCACTGTGAGCAGGAGGAGGTCCTTACCTAGCAAACTGCTTTAATAGCTGACTTGTGAACATAACTCAAAATATTATTCTCAAATCCTTTTCACTTATAGAATTTGTTTTTAAAATGCTTCGGAAATGCTTTCTAGAATTAATGAATACATTTTAAGAGTGCTGATCTGTTGTAGTGCTGTAAGTTAGTAATGAATGATTAGACACAAGAGCTTGTTCAAGCATACTTGGAGAATGCCTCTAGATAGTGTGCTATGTGGAATTACATGACTCAGATGTCAAATAACTATGAGCGATGGAAATAATGTGGTGGAGTATAGCAATTTACAAAGTAACATCTACTGATGCCTATAAAAGGCTGCAACTTCTAGTGTGGATTTTGTAAATCATAAAAATGCTAAATATTTTAGTGATCATTTGCTCAGTTGCATTCATTATACATGTATATATTCTTTTCGCATAACACTGTAATTCTTAACTGTGTATCAGATATTTGGGTATCTGAAATAGTAATATGGAAAAGAGATAAAGGAGAAATCTCAGAGAGCATACAGAGAGTATCATGAAGGTCAAAGCAATAGGAAGACTATTCATATACCAGTTTGTGAAAATCTTCAGAATACGTTTTTACTGTTTGTAGGGCTGTTATCATGCTAGTTTAAAATCTCAGCATCAGTTTGGCTTTGTTATAAGTATTGAGAGTGTAAAGAATGATTAAAACATGTAAATAAGAAATATATTTCTAAATATGTCCAAATCTTAAAGAGTCTTTCTTAAAGAAAAAAAATGACAACATATAAAAGTAGTTCTAACTTGCATTCTTTTTTATCCTTTACATCACTGCTTTAGATACTCTGAAAAAAAAAATAAACAAAATTTGTGATATTTTTTGTGTTATATGTATAATGATTTGTTGATTTAGATTAATTGGACTATTTCTCTCTGTTGCTGAATAATTGCATGGCAGTCTTTTTAATTTATATTTTGTTTTCATCTAGGTTGCTCTATCAATGGGCAATTTAAAAACTTTATAAAAAGTAATCTTTTTCTGACTTTATTGAAAGAGATCCACACTGATGTGTGAAGAACTAGAATTTAGCCTGATAAGATTTTTTGTGTGCACCTAAGAGCAAAATTTTCCCTAGGGTAATTTTTTGCAAAGTGAAATTTTTACTTTCTGGCCAGCAAAAAAATTAAACATTTAAAATTGTGTTTTAATTCTGTGTTCATACTAAAGTACTTCTGAGATTTTGGCTTCACCAATTAACATACTCTCTGCTGTTGTTAATCTTTATGACAGCTCAAGGCAAAAATATTCCTTGAATATAGAATTTTGCTGAGTATTATGATTCTACGTGTAATATTAAAAATGGTGTTATTAGCTGACTTAGCCTGGAGATGCTCTGGTTGTCAGGTCTGATGTTCAATAGATTATATTTTCATACATCACTGCTCCTCTTTTCTGGCAGTCATGGTTTCTACAATGTACTAGTTTTCCTCCTCTGAGAGGTGCTCTAGTTGTAAATAGGATTCTTGGAGCCTGCAAGCATTTTATTTGAAATACAAGAAAATTAGAGTATTATAATGACATTTATTCTAGGTATCTACATAGTACATTTTCAAACACTTTTCCAGTATTTTTCATATTAGTTTTTAAGACTTCTGTACTTGTTACCTTCTTCTCTCCACCATCATCTTATGGCAGTTTGTTGTCTCAAGCCTTGCTGGTGATGAGGATGATTTCTGAATTATCTAGCACCTGCTGAAGTGATGTTAAGAGTATTCTATCTTGAGATTTCACAACGCACAGAAGAACTTTGACTTCAGTAAAGTATATGGTATTGTTTATGTGTAGTCAAGACTTTTTGACTGAATGACCCTTTACCCTGTACATAACCTGCACAGTTTTTGTGTTATTCCACTCATGTGGTATATCAGTGTAGTAACAGATCACATGGATGAAAACAACCCAGCTCCAACTAAAACAGCATAACTCAAACCCAGAGTGAATTTATGGTTAAACAATACTGTAAATTATGTAAATAAAGCTGGCCACAGTTGATGTTTCCTCTTCACTACAGAGAAGAGAACGGTCTGCTCACTGCAGGGTGCCATGTAAAACTCTGAGTGCCACCATAATACTGACAAACCGAAGAATTTTCCAGAGTAAATCAACACAAATCAAGAGATTCTAGAGAACGATTTGAGGAAAGAGTTGGCCATATACTGCATTTCAAAATCAACAAAAAATGCAATGTTTTTCCATCTATGATAGATTGGCATATGTTTCATGTCAAATTTATTATCGGTAGATGTAAATCAGATGTATAAGAGCCAAACCTTATCAGAGAATCACAGAATGGTTTAGATTGGAAGGGATCTTAAAGCCACCCAGTTCCACCCCCCCCTGCCATGGGCAGGGACATCTCCCACTAGAGGGGGTTGCCAAAGCCAGCCTTGGCCTTGAACACCTCCAGGAATGGGGCATACACAGCTTCTCTGGGCAACCTGTTCCAGTGTCTCACCATCCTCTGAGTGAAGATTTTCCTCCTAACCTCTAAACTAAATCTCCCCGCTTTTAGCTTAAAACCATTCCCCCTTATCCTATCAGCACAAGCAACAAGTTGTTCTCCATCTTTTTAAAAGCCCCATTTAAGCACTAAAAAGCTGCACTGAGGTCTTCCTGAAGCCTTCTCTTCTTCAGGCTGTACATCCCCAGCTCTCTCAGCTTTTTGTAATAGGAGAGGTGCTCCAGCCCTCTGACCATCTTCATGTCCTTCTTCTGGACCCACTCTAACAGCCCCACATACTTTTTGTGCTGGAGCCTCTGACCTGGATGCAGTACTCCAAGTGGGGCCTCACAAGGGTAGAGCAGAGGGGAACAATCACCTCCTTTGACCTGCTGGCCACTCCGTTGATGCAGTCCAGGATGCCAACAGGATCCTGCTCCATGGAGAGCCTCTAGGAGGAAACAGCTTGGTGAGTCTTTGGTGGGGGCTCAGGAACAGAAGTTCAGCTCTCAGCTTCCCTCAGGTTTTCTTTGCCAAGATGAAGGACTGCAATGCTGGGTGCTAGGGCATTTGCATCTGGACATCAGATATTTTACAGCTTTCTCTGGCATGGCTTGAAAGACCAAGGCCTCACCTCACCCAGCTATCTAGTCCTGTGTGGCAGTGCTAGTGCTCAAATTCCTTTCTGATGCAGTGCGGTGGTGCTGCTGCATCTGCCTGGTGACTGTGAGGCTACAGACTCAGCATGCTCACAGTTCAGTTAAAAGTTCCAGTTAAAAAGTTCCTCAGGAGTTACAAAGGAGTGTGGTTACATTGATCAAAAGTGCATGTTCCAGCAGAATGTGAGTTCTGTGAGATGGAGGTAAACTTCTGTAGCCTGGAGGCTCTTATTCAGCTGAATTCAGGTGTTTTCTGCATACCATAGTAGTATGTGGGCTGCAATGATGTTTCCTAATTGGAAGTGTTAGACTTTCTTGGCATTGAGTTTTGTAAGATCACAGGCACATCTCAGAAATTTTGATACTTGTGCTTTTATTATGAATGACCTTGAAACTTGATGTTTGAGACCTGAAATATCTTACTAGTTAATTATTTCTTTTCTTTTTTTTTTTTTTTCTTATTTTTATGTGCAGCAATGAAAAAAAAAAAAAAAGGCAATCTAATTATGACATCCTGACACCAAAAAGTTATCTCAGGTAACCTGGAGAATACATTGGTAAATTGCATCTAGGAGTAAACCAGTAAAGCTGTATGCACAGCTAAGTATGTACAGCTAAGGATTGTTTGCTGGTCCCTTCAGATGAGTGCAAAACCAACGAACTCAGTATTAAATGTAATGTACTGGTAATGTACTGACAGCTGTGAGCTACACATAGACCTCAGAAGCATCACACAGCTTCTGTGAGGATCTTGAGGTACTCACTTCAGTAGACCAAATTAAGCTTCTCCTCTGCTTAAGGTGTATTTCCCATAACACAGCTGTTAAGTCCCAAGGGACACAGCAGCATCCATTTCCTCTCTTAGAGTTGACCCATAGCTGCAAGGGAGGCGATGCAACCTGGTCCAGAGTACTTGTAACATGAATCTGAGCTGCTCCTGGGCTACTGGAAAAACTGGACCAGAGTGAGTAAAAGGCCCTGTAGATGTGGTTCAGAAAACAACTGGATAAGTAGATGTTGTGGATCACGAATATTAAGCACTCTTTCTTCTAAAACCTAGCTAGTAACATCTGAGTCACTGGGCTCAAATTTCTGTAGTTGTTACTGCAAATAGAATGTACATGGAAGGAAAAAAGGAAGGAAAACATTATAACCACCTCTCCAATTATTTCTTTTCAGATCTGTTTTTTATATTTGGGCATTTGGGGCTTTAAAGTTCTGGGCGGTTTCAATTGCTATATTTGTATGGTGCATCAGTGAGTAAATGTCAGCTGTTAAAAATGTTCAGGCAAGTAAAGATGCAGCTAAGCACCTAGAATATTGATTTTCTTGGAAAACCTATCATCTAGTATGTATTTAAACATATGCATACTGTATTGGATTTCTAATAGAAATAAATACGTAGAGAGGAAAGGAGATAGGATGCATTTTATGTATATCCTGATTATCAGATTGTCTGCCCTATACATTCAGGGTATTTTAAATAAGCAGTATGACAAACTGATAAATAGGTCAAAAGCTTGCCCCATGATGAGTTCTAAAAATGGGTGATATTAGAAAGAATTCCATGTAAACATTAAAATAAATGTGGAACATCCTACCTGTTGCCTATTTTCAAATGTAAAACAACATTATTTCTCCATTGTAAATCAAGTGAACATGGAATATGTAGCCAAATGTTTTAAAAAAATGTAGTATATTCTTTCTCTACTTCTTAATATAGATACTTTAAAATCTTGGGGGCAGAATTGTTGAATTTCATATTTTACTTCTGTAAAATATTTTCCCCAAGGCTTTCAGACTGTTTATACTGCTCTTTCTCTTAGGCTGTGATTAAGTGAAGTGCCTAAGAGCACACTGAATATTAAGCATGTGTATTCCAAACGGGCTGGTAAAGGGCTGTATTGAATCAAGTCTTAAAAGAGTAAGTTCTTTGTTTTTCAAGATAGGCTGTGTCCAAGTAAAAGAAACATTTCCTATAGAGATTTAATGTTTAGTAACCTCTCTGTGTGGAACAGTTTTACAATATCATGAATGCTAACACTAAGAGAGAATAAACTTGTTATACAAAATGCATTATACAATTTTTAATGTGCATCTCAGTGAAATTAAAGGCATGTCAGATTTGGGCTTTTCAGTAAAGGCATGCCACAGCCCAAGGGGCTTGTCACGGCTGAAAATCTAGTTTGTGACATGCTTTTCACTTCTCTGAGCGACATGCAATGCAGTGTTACAGCCCAAACTACAATGTTAACAGAGATATTGTGTGTTATGCTTTTGCAGACTGCATATATTTTGTGATCTTACTGTTATGAAAGTATCATACAGAAGTAATAAAATTAAAATAATAACTGGAGTGTTAGGTTAGCTTTATTCGTTGAGTTCTCCGAATGCTTTTTAAGATGTGTACATCATGGACTTGTCTCAGTAAAAATACAACTGCATGTGATGCAATACCAATACAATTCAACAACATTATTTTCTCTTGCATCTTTCCAGCTAGGTCTAGCTACATCTGAGACTGCTTTCTCCAGCGTTCAATGATGCCTGGCACTACATAAGAGATAGTAGCCAGGAAAGAATCTGGTCCAATGCCCTGTGAGTCACCAGTGTAATCTCATTCAGTAGTGGATTGCCCATAGAAAGGGGAACAAGTGAAAAAAAATCAGAAACACAGCAATTCCCTGATGTGTTAATGAGATTTTAGGATGGGTAAAAAGAGTGATTGCTATCTTTTTCTGCCAAACTACTTTTTCTAGAGTACTAAAATTCATCCAAACAGACAAAAAAAGTCATTCATAATAATAAAATATTTAATGTCTGTTACGTTAACAAGGTTCTGTTGTTGTTGTTTCAATTGTCTTTCAGTTCTAGTAATGACAAAAGTTCCTTGCAGTTAAGTATAACCTTTTACATAAATACAAATTTAAGTTCATGCACCTTTAACCTTTGATAATTGGCAGCCAATATAAGACACAGTTTACATTCATAATTCACAGTACACTGTTTGACTTCAATGCTGATTTTAGTTAATCAAATGTGTATGGTTTGCTTTGCAGACAGTGGTACACATTCTTGAAGCCCTGTACCCATGTTTTTTTCTTTACCATCTCTCTTCCACTCCATGTTGACACTTTCTTTTACGCTTTTCTCTGTACTTGCAACAGAATCCTGCTGGTCACGACCAAAGCTTGAAGTCTATATTAAAGACATATTTCTCTCTCCTAGCCTTCTTTGTGCTGTAGATCGAATCTGTTCCTCCTGCTATAGTTCTCCTTTGACTATCTTTGCAACATTTTTCTTTGCTGATTATCACCTTCAATTATTTGTGGCAAGATCTCTTTTTATTTGCTATTCAGCCATTCCATATAGATGGAAAGATCTTAATCCTCCCCAGGAAATTAATCACTATGACCTTAATTTGATTTAAATTTTTCTACCAATGCATATGTTAAGAAATGGCAGTGAGCAGACTGTTGATTTAAATGTGTGATCTGAGAGAGGAAATAGTACTTGACATGCATGATGTTGGCAAAAGCTGCTTTTGTGCTGTGGCTTCCTGAATTTCCATTCATTAATTCATATTTTTCTGGAATGGCAGTGTTTGTGAGTGATCGGAGCTTTCTCAATGTAAGACATCCGAAAGGTTATTCCAAACAGATACAAGCAATTTCACATCCACTCTTCATCGTTTTATCTTGTTGCCTCTAGACTGTACATCAGTTCGTTTAAATCTACCATATTTTATTGTAAACACTGATTGCTTCTCCTGTCCAGATTCCTGAAGCCTGGATGTTTTGTTAGTTTGATTACAAAATTAACTGCAGGAGGGTAGAATTGATATAGGCAGGAAGAGCTGGCACCCTCCCTGCATCCCTTTGTGCAGTCTCCTGGCAGACAAGGTTACAAAGTCTGTGATGCCATTACTGATAGAGTTTGTTCAGTCAATCTCTAAGGTTGACAAAGGCAAAGCACGGTATTTTTGGCAAGGATATTTGCTAGGTAGTACATTTAAAATGTGCAGAAAGTAGCATGTATTTGTACTCACTAACTGCAGATGTTTAACATTAAAAAATATTAACTATTTTTTCAAATATTGGATGTGACGAAATTCACCCCAAAATCACTTACAGTGCTATTTTTCTGCTCTACTTTTGTCTGACAAAACAAACAGTAAGGTATTCTTATTTGGCATCTGTGTGAGTGGAAGAAAAAAAAAAAAAAAGAAAAAATAACTCCCCCCCCCCCCCCCCCCAGAAATAAAAAATAAAAACCTCCAAAACCCAAAATATATTATCAAGAGTTAACACAACACAATGAGTCTAGCACAGAGGCTTTTTCCTAATGCTTCTGTAGGAAAACTGTATATTGTATGCTACTTTGTGGAAGTTGTTGGCAAATACTGTTTATAAAGTCTCCCTACTTGACAAAAAAAAAAAAAAAAGGAAAAAAAAAAAAAACCACTGATCTGACCTGATTTCTCTTTTAAATAGTGATTAAGTATAAGTTTAAAGATGATTTAATTTTCAAACCATCAGTTTTTCAAAGGGCATGTGTCCTCATATGGCCTACTAAAAAGGTGAAAATAAAAGTTAAAAAAAAAAACAAAACAAAACTCAGAAACCAGATGGCACTGTTTTATTGAATGGAAGAGGTCACAGTTCTCTTTAGATTAGTGATCTAGGATATGAAACAAAAACAATCATTTATCTTAAAGAAAAGTGTCTTGTGTTTCTGTTTCAGGCTTGCTCTTCTTCTCCCCTCCATTTTGCCTTACTCGTTCTTTTTGACTCTTGTGATATCAGCAAACCCCCCATGCTGGACAGTAAACTGACTATGAAAATAAGTGCTTCCTTGAGGGGTTGTTGCTCAGAGTTCAAGTAAAATAACCGAGGAGCTGGGTTATAATAACCCTTAGATTGGCAAATGTGAATCACAGTACTGGGTCCCTGTGTAGGGAGTGCCTGTGTCGAGCCTGCTTTGACTTAGGTACCATTTCCAGCCCTACCTGAGGGGATATGCTATATTAATTTACCTGTTGAATGCTGAGGTCATTTGGTTTCTGAGGCCAAGTGCATGAATAAGCCCCTAGTGCTGTGGAGTATGTCAGGAACGTAAGCAGCAGCCAACAAAACTTAAATTTTAATACGTATTCTTATAAAAACTGTCTGCATGATCGTTCTCTTTAACGCATGTTTTTTTGTGCAGCGTGTCAGCATGAAAAACTTTTCTTGCATTTGTGGCACATTCAAATGAGCATCCAGATTTGGCAAAACTTGAAACATCTTGCTGGATCTGATGCACGTAGAAACAAAATCTATAATTGTATTATAACTATTATCTATTGGCAAGTGGTTTTAGCATTTCATGTACAGTAGAATTTAAAATAAAGCTCCAATAGAAGGTTGTGCGTTTGAAGCTGACTTGCTTTTCCTACCATAGAATGTGGATAAATTTGGAATTAAAGATGCCTCATCTCAAGCTATAAGTGGAGGTACTTTTTTAAGAAACTGTTTCTGATCAAAGGAAGATTTTAGTGAAAACTCTGAAATTCTAAAACCGCACACTAGTTGCTAGATTATTTTTTTTATGTGCTGGACTGATAGACTATCTTAACACAGATTTTACAGTAGTTTCATTAAATAGAAGCAATGAAAATGGGAAATACTTTGTGCACTATTTCCCCTATTCCTCTCCTGTATGTAATACTCAGTATCTTTGTAATGTGTGACATTAATTTTTGTATAAACTTTCATATCTTATACATTTTTAAAATGGAAAGATTTTATATCCACCTGACCCTCATTTTCACTCGCTGTCGAATAAGTATAGTAACTGACTTCTGCTATAACTTTAGTAAAATGCATTTTGTTTGGACAAAGAGGTTACAACGGCCTGTGGCAGTCACATAAAAAAAAAAAAAAAGGCTCATCTTTCTCACTGAGAGAAGATAATCAGAAAGCTTCTCTTGCTTAGGTGTGATCTACATTATTTCAACCATTATTTTCCATGAGAATACTTCCAGGAGTAAAATCTTGGCAGAGTGAGTAATGGTTTAGCTTCCTCTAGGAATGAATCTTACAGAGGTTCAGAGGCTCAGAAACCCCCCAACTCATATTCTTTGCTAATAAGACCAAAGCATGTTCCGGGTAAAAATAGTCATTATCTGGATTCATTTTGAGAAGGAAAAAAAAAAAAAAAGAGAGAGAGAGAGATTAATGTTAATGCTGTCCTAGAACAGAAATTTGTATCAAAAAACACTTCAGATATTTTCTTTTCTACTATAGTTCAAGTACAAATTAGAATGGCTGGAAACATGAAAGTTTTCTCCTTTAAGTAAGATTGTGATAATCTCTTGGGGTTTATATATAAAAAGTTTTGCAACGAGGAGCAACTCCACCACCAGATCCACCACTTGCTATGGGAGCACCACTGTACAGGGACCAAAATAAAGTTCTGTCTTCAAAATGTAACCCTGGCAAGAGTACGAACATTATGTCTTCATCTGTAGGACAGACTGTATCCACCCTGGAAGACAAATCAGAGAGCACTGGAAATGGTTCCTGGCTTCAAGCCACAGAAATTATTGTCAGGATTTAGTAAGTAAAATTCTTTCTCCTGAATAAATTGAGTCAAAAAAGTCACATCGTCATCAGCAAATGTCTCACCTCCTCTATTCCTGTATGGTCACTCTGCCACATTGCAGAGGAAAAAAGGAAAGGATTTTGAAGGAAAAAAGGAAAAAGAGAAAGAAAAAGAAATAAAGCCCTTTCTGTCTCCAGGGGTTACCAATGCACATTATCTGATGGTTAATAATAGAAGAGAGAGAAATAAGATTGAAAAATAGTGCTGCTTAAATTCTTCTATCTAGTTGAACAGTAACATAGCCCAACAGTACCACCTGGTACCCAGATCTTAATTGAAGCTTCCTAATCATTTCCTATGAGTTCCTGTCAAGGGATAATTTTTCCTTCTTTTAGCAGGAGACACAGTAATATGGGCATCCAAGGAAGCTGACTTGGTCTAACAGTTTCAGAAAAACAATCTGATATAAGGAGTATCCTCTGTATACAGTTGTTCTAAGCCCTTAAATACAAGATAATTTATATGCTAATAAGATTTCCATTATTGCAATGATTCTTTCTTGTCCATTAATTATGTACACTTTGATTACTCAGCATTAGTACTGTGCATAAAATAGCTTTACAAATATTTAATAGATGGGTTCGTATTATTAGTGTTTTAAGGACGGTTTTGCTACAAATTAAGAGGCTCCTTTTCGAGCTTAGAATATGATGATAAAATATGATCTAATTTGAGAAGCAATTGTTTGGTTAGCTGTTTTGCAATTATTAATTCCTTTTATGAGTGATGGAAAGGAAGAGAGTAGAATCTCCTTTTAAGTGCTGTATCCTCATTCTAGCTGGAATTCAACATTGTCAGATCACTGCAATATAGTGCAAAAACATCATAAATATTCATTTCATTGCCAGTGGCAAAGAAGGAAATACTTTTTTATTCTAATAACACTTTCACTTGAGACAGATGAAATAAAAGGCTTCTCGTTAGTTACTTTGGAAAACTTAATACACTCTAGGAATGCCTTATACTTGGTCAATTACCATGTATGATTGATGACAAGTATCAAAAATATAAAAGTCACTGATTTTTAGGGGCAGCTTTGAATACTGGGTTTGCTGTCATTGTTCAGAGCAGTGCAGTTTGTCAAAATATTAAAAAGAAATTTAGTTCCATTTTATTCAGTGTGAGTGTGTTGACCGAGATAAGGAAAAGGTCAAGATACAGGAGATAGCTGGAGAAAATAATGGAATCTGTCATTTGTCTTCCTTCAAGCTGTCTAGATGTTATTTCTGTCTTTCTCCATGTAGTCCTCTCTGGGAAGCCAGGAGCATCATGCGGGAGTGCTGTAATTAGAAAGTTGTCAGTGTGAACTTCGACTCATTGTACTTATTTAGAAATCGTAGCGTTGGATGTTTTCTGGAAAGATCAAGAATGCTGCATCTTTAAATGAAGTTTTCTTTGTTTCCACGGAGTTCTATTCAAAGTAAAATGCTTTTCAGACCTTGAAGGTCTGATCAAAGGTTGGACTAGAAGATCTAAGAGATCCAACCTGATTTTATGATTCTATCTTTAAAGCAAGGCTGAAGAAAGAAGCCAAATCGCTAAGACAGCAGGTATATATACTGACATCAATCCAGAATGATCTTGAGTATAATGCAACCTCCTCTTTCCTTGAGAAGAGGAAAATGGGCTTAGTAAGGGCAGTGCCACTGAACTTGCCTTCAAAGATCTTGCCCTAAATGATTCAGCTTAGCATCCTCAGCAGAAAAGAGCTTCAAAGACTTGCTTCAGTAGAGCTGAAGTGCTGCCAGCACTGGGCCCAGCAGGTTTGTATTGGCATCAGTCAATTTGTTTGGCTGATTTGATTGCTGGGGCTCTTACAGTAATTCAGTCCAGCTTAGTGTGATTCAGGGGTGTAGGGCAGGGGCAGTGCTGTTAGGATATTAATTTGGGGGGACAGAAAACCTATCCTTGTATGCAAGTAAGTACAGGCCTTTCTGAATAAAAGTTAGGGAAATGGATGGGCAATTTTACAACTGTATATTTTATTCTCTAAGAAGTGCAATTATGAGTCAATCAAATATATTTGTGCTTTTGAGTGAAATTCTCTATGAATCAGCCTTCTGATTCACACAAATCAGATACACAAATACTTTTTTTCAGATATTTAAATATATTTTGAAATATTTTCAAAAACATATAGATAATTGTTTTTACATTTTCTAAAGAAAACTTTCAACATTCTCTTTCAAATGAAATATTCAAAAATCTGAAAATAGTTTTAAGCCCTTATTCCATGTGTGAAAATTTTAGGTTTCTTTTGTTTTCCATGTTTTTCTGTTTGTACTTCTTTTAAAATGTATTCATTTTCCATTTTTTTTTATGCCACTAAGTAAAAGCAAAGGGCATAGCCAATATCAAACAGTCTCTTAATTATTAAATAACAGAAGTGTGTTATATGCCAAATTGCCAGAGGTCAGCTTTCATCACTTGATGAACAGGTGACAAGACACAAACTTGCACTGCACATCTTAATTAGTAATGCCCACATGCGGACATCATTTACACTACAGGTTAGTAGAACGCACCAAACCAAAGCCAGGACTTTAAGTACAGGTTGTCCGTTCTTTGGACTATGCCCAATACATTTGTCAGCTCTACCTCATGAGCTGCTGACCTCTCTGACTGCATGGGAAATGGAGCAGAGGGAATCTGTCTGGGTTTAATGTAATTGTTTGATGTACTGCCACAAGAAAAAAATGACTAATAAAGGCAGCTGGAATATAACTTTTTTTTGTAGAGGTGGTCCCAGCCTGGACTGAAAGGACTAGGAACTTTCCTAGCAGAGTTTCCCCAAAATGCCAACATCAGCTCTCGAACTCATGTTACCAGTTATTTTACTTTATGTCTAGCAATAAAAGGAAGAGTCATTGGTGCAACTTGTTGATAACATGGAGTTGAAAGGCACTCTTAAGATAGAGGACAAATAAAATATCACATGGGCAGAACTGAAGGACCTTGAGGATTACGGTAAGAGAGACTGGAGAGATTCAGGGGTGAAAAATGCAAGGGTATGCACTAAGGCAACTGAGTGCTTTAGACACACCAGAACCATTTAAACATAATGTAGTTGTCCAAGATTCAGGGAACAGTAGTTTGGAGGGTTCTTCCCCAGTCTTTAACTTAACCTGTGATGGCTCAGAGAATACCTGGTATGCCAAGAGGAGAACTACGTATTCTCTATGTAAATATTGGCTGACAAACATAGGGGAAAGAGCTGTTTATTTCAAATTGTACTGTAAGACTTTTTTTTTTTTAAAAAAAAAAAAAAGCATATGGAGGAAAACTTAAAATGACAAGGTTCATACACAGTCTCACACAGTCTCCTGGTGGAAAAGATGGAAGCCAGAAATTCACCACACGGAGTTTTGTAATTCCAAGGGCTTAGACGTGAAAACAGCCCCCTGCAAATGCATGGATGGGTAGTAACACTATTCTGGTAGAAATTTACTGATCCTCCTTCTGCCTGTGCTCCTCATGGAGCTAGAACTGAGAGCAATGCTTTAAAGATCTGTGCATATCAGTTTGTGTCCAGAAGCTGTTTTAATTATGTCAGAGCTGAGAAAGGAGATTCACTAGACCAAGCTTGGCACCCTGGGAATCTGAGTGTACTTTCAGACTCAAACTGATCGTGTTTTCCTACGTAAATTTACCAGTTCACTTGCTTGGGTGTATCTGAATTAGTCTGCATGACACAGTGTAGATACCATCTTGGCTACAAGAACATTGGAGGGGAAAAAAAAAAAAAGAGATGTCCAGCACTTAGCTATTCCATGTGATTAATTGGACTTTTCACAAGATCTTGAGTTAGAAAAAATGCAGAAAGTGGACTCAATTTACTGGAATTTTTCCTCATTTCTGAAAATCATCTAGTTTTACTTAAGGGTTGACAATGAAATATAATATGTTGCCCTGTTTTTATCCCCATAATCATGTCTATAGGAATCATGAAGGGTTTACAAATATATTTTATTAAAAAACCACACTTTTTCTTTTAAATGAGTGTGCATTCTATATATGTTTCAATTTTTTAGTGTAACATTGATTTAAGATTAATTTTAAGCAGAGGATGTATTTGAATCAAAAAAGTATTTCTTAAAAAATAAATAAATAAATAAAAATAAATCCATCACAGTAGAAAGATGTTTAAATATCAGTAAGCCTTCACAGGAGTGTTCTGAAAATGTGGGAAGAGTGAACCCAAAGTAGTCCCATTACTCTAAGCATCACTTTATGGCATCTGAAGAGAGTTACGCCTTTGAGAGCTCTGATACATGCCAGCTGGAAAGCTCTTACACTACGTAGGATCTAATGACGTGTGATGCTGATCTCTCACAACTCAGAGGCTGAACTGAGCATCTTCCAGGGTCTCTGGATCTGACTGTTTTCTGAAGAACATGGAAAAAGATGTCTTTTCTCACTAAAACTGCTGCAGGGATATAAATTGAGAATCTTTAAAGTTTCAAAAATATTCCAATTATATCTCATTGATACTCTGCAGGCTGTTGGCACAGGTTAAAACACCCTGAGGGATTAAAATGTACAACAAAAAGGGCTTAATTTGATTTTATAAAAAAATATGTTGGCCAGAACTCATTTCTGCCACCGGCAAGTCTGTTCAAATCTCCCTGCCCAGTGCCACTAATACTGTTCTCTGCAGCTTTTGGTCAGAATTTGATGCTCATGAAAGCATCACCTGAAGGGATGTAGCACTAAGGAAGTAGAAGACGATGAAACATCTACTTCATTATCATCAAACATAGCTGTCTTCAAGAGCACTTGCTGATATGGAAAGCAATATAAACAAAATCTGAAATTTTAAAGAAAGGTGATTCTAAAGCCCTAAGATTAGAAATAGTTTTGTCTAGGCTCTTTAGCTTTATAGAAAAAGCCATCTTAATTGCCATAATAATTCTGACAGTCGTCAAGCAAAGCCAAAACTACATCTGGGTTAAAATAAACAGCTGTTAGAAACTTGCTGTAAGTTTAGATGAGGTATTATCTTTGTTCCATTATGAAATGGAAAATCAGCCTTTCAGTGACTGTCACTGTGAACTATATATTAGAAAGTTAATGACCTGGATAGTTCCTATGCTTTGAATTGCCTTAATTGATTTGCCATAGAAAGGTTTAAAATCCTTTAGTCACTAGAGACATTTCATGAATATTGAATAGAAATATTTGAGTTCCTGTTTGAGAGCTAGTGTTGGGTAAGGAGGGAAGCTCAGTGTTTGTGTTCTAGACATGGATGCACTAAAGCAACAGCCTTTTAGTTGTTTACAAATGACTTTCCCGATAGGTATCAGCTTCACATTTCTGCCTGCATGGGAATTTTCAGATGTAGAGTAGCCATGGAAGACTGAAAATGAGTCTCCTATCATAGTCTTTTCTATAGCCAGTAGTAAGAATCATCCAAGGCTAACGAGGCTAACAAGCTTGAAATGCTAATTTGTAAAACTGGCTGGTCTGCATGCCTTTTTTTTTTTTTTTTTTTTTTTTTTCTTTTTCTTACTCATTAATGCAATTTTGAATAAAAGTTTGGTCACTTAAAACAATAATAGTCAAAAGATCTCTGCGGTGAGACCACATGCACATGAATAATACCAGCGTGCTCTGCTTTGGATGCAAAGACCTTGCTAATAGCATAGGCTGGCTTCTTAGTGGAAAAAGTGTAGTAAACAAAGCAATGTACTGTATTCAGCAGATGTGACAGAGACTGGGCAGGAAGAAGTATGCAGAGGGTAGGTAGTGGCTCCTACCATCTTTTGGGTCATCATCGGAACAAATGAAATGCAGTCTGTGCTGTTCTCTCCACTGGGATTAATGGAGTTTGAAGAGAATGAAAGAAATTACTTCTGAACATCATCTGAAATTGCACTGTTGAACAGATAATACTGCTGCTTAGTACGGTGTCCTTAAAAGGCTTTATGCCATCTCTTCTGATTCATTCTTACAAAAACAGTTTAAAACACACACACACACACACATTCGTGGTGGAATATAATATACTGTTATGCTGTTTCTACAGACATACAGAGCAAGAAACTGAAATCATCAGGGACTCAACCTCAAAAGAACAATTCTCAACATCACCTCTGCAGTTCAAATTTACTTTTTTTAATGCACACTGAAAAGGGTTTGAATTTCTAGTCCCAGTGCTACAGACTATTTCTTCCTCCTCTTCTCTTACCACCCTGAAAGACAGGTTGTTTACATCCAATGTTTGTACACACATCTCAAAGACATTGCATCAAGAGTGAAGGCATTATTTGGCTTGTGCTTCACAGATCAGGAAACTGGCTAAATGTTAGTAGTCAGTTATACCAGCAGACATAGAAGTATTTGTTGCAAACAACTTCAGTGGATGTTAGTTTTTTTCCCACAGTATTCAGAAAAACTTGAAAAAAAACATTTGCCAGGTATTTATTTTATTTCTTGTCATGCTTTTAAACCTAGGACAACTAATTGAGATCATATTTTGCCTTCTGCTAATCATAAACCTACCTGAATGTGCAAGCACATTCTAGTATGAGTGACAAAGCATTAAGGTACTAGAGCTATTCTTTCTTCATCTGCACTGGCCAGCAAGTGCAACACTGTTTGATTATCTGCATGATTTTCTGGTTAATATACTTTTTTTTTTTTTTTTTTTTTTTTTTTCATATCTCCACCTGCTTAAGAATTTCTACTGTCTTGTCAGGAACAGCATTCCCTTAGACTTGCCAATGTGTATAAAACAAAGAGCTCAGATGTTCACTACTTCAGCTTGCTGTGCTAAACAAAAAAGCTATGATTGTGCTGTCTCACTTCAGCATAGCTGTGTAAAATTGTATGTATACATCTAAATGCTAATCTAGTGGAACAGCTTAATCTGGGTTTATCTAATGACAATGTGCTGGCCACAGCACACTTATGCAAGGACAACTGATGACTGAGGACATCATCTTCTCTCCTGAGCTGAGAAGAAACTCCATCCAAAGAAATTCTGTCCATTCCTTGTCTGATTCCTGTACTTCCCTGGAAATGGAGCTGCATGTCTGTCCCAAATGTGGTAAAGTTCAGGTAGCAAAATATTAGGTAGAAATAGAGGCACCCTTGTACACAGCAAGAGCATCCTCTCAAACGATATCCTGTGTTTCAGTTATGGATAGCCTTCCTCAGGAAATGAATAAGAAAATTGAAAAAGGGGTATAAAGGCTGGAGTTAGGAAAAAAAAATCCCCTCTTCTATAAAGGAAAGGTTGAAGAGACTGGAACTCTTCATTTTAGAAAGAGCTTAGTGGAAGCATGATAAAATCATGGTAAGGCTTACAGTACTTTATATTTGCACTTATGTATGGAATGATAGACATACAAAGTTGTTACAATTGATTGTTTTATCCCTAAGGAAACCTTAAGGTTTCAAACCTTAAAATTGAGACTTAAGGTGCTGGTCCTCAGTTACCATTTCTTCTGCCCTAACTGTGGAAGTTGGGCTCTCTGTCATTCCTGTCATTATTTGGAGAGATATTAGGGGATGTAAAGTGTAGTATTTGTTGAGGAATCTTGTTTTTGGGAAGGACATGTAATTCAAGATGGTTCATACTAAAGGAACGGTGTAATCTCTCTTACTGTGTTATGCCATTCTCTCATATTATCACAGATGAAAAATAAGTCTTACTGAATATATAGATGTGTATATATATGTATATAACTTCAGTTTCTAGAGAATGTCATTTATTCTATAGGCTTATAGGCTGTTAAGGGAGATGTATGCCAAAGCACAGAGCACAAATGGCCAGTGCTGCAGTTTACTTATACAAGCTGTTGTTAACAGAGATGTTCTCTTGTCAAATATATGGCACTAAGCCCATATTTAAAAATGAAAATTGCTGGATATTTTTTTCCAAAACAGTTTGGCTCTGGGAAAAAAAAAAAAAAGAGAGAGAGAGAGAGAAAGTGACATTTTTTTACGTCTCTCTCCTATGTTGTTTATTTCCAAATATTTCCAAATGGCTTCTGATGCAAACTTGTACAACTGCTTATCCTGTACATCACTCATGTTGAAGAAGTTTCTGTAACCTATTTAAAAGGTCATGAATGTTTCCTGAACTCTGAGATAAAGCTGTTTTCCCATTTACTCTTCTGTCTACAAAGAGATCACAGAAGAAGCTACGTAAGAACATATGAAATGTCCCATGAGGTCAGTAGAGCAGTCCACCTCCCAGACCCCTGTTTCTAAACAAAACAAACATGCAATCCACGCTCAATGCAAGTTTCATAAGTTTGCTACCTGCTGTGCAAAGAAACAAAATGAAAAATGCTACTGATTTTTCTGTTTTAGACCAATGTCCTAATAATTTTGATGAACATCTCCTGGTTATAATATTACAGGATTTGATGATCAACAGTTCTCCATTTTCTTTTTCCATCACCATCATAATTACCTGTTTTTTTTTTTTTTTGGTTTTATTTGTTATTAATTTATTTATTTTTAATTTATTTTCTGAGCACTGTACCTCTGTAGCAACATCTGTGCATTTCATCTATTCTGTCATTTAATCTTTCTTTCCTACCTTCTTTCTCCAAAACACATGTATTCATGTTTGGGAAACTTACTCATTTGCAAATATTTTTTTTAAGCATTATTTCTATGGAGCAGGCAAGTATTTAATACTGTGAAGTAAGTTGTTTATTATTATTATTATTATTATTATTATTATTATTATTATTATTATTATTATTATTATTATTATTATTATTATTTTATGCATGTTCTGTCATAGCTAGAACACAAGTACGTATTTAGTTGAGAATAATGGTAATGCTTCATTTAGAAAATGTTAGTCAAGACCAGATTCTTCACACCTGTTCTTTAAGCTGCTCTGCTTCTGCTGCTCTCCAGACACCAGTGTTCAGTTATCCAGTTCTCTTAGAAAATGTCATATGAGAGAAAACAGGCAGGGAAAAAAAAATCCTGTTGGATCATAAAACATTTCAAATTTAAATGTTCCATTTTGAAAATTTTGACAGAAACACCTTTTCTGAAAATAGTCTTGAGGCTTGAAAAACTGCAGTAACTAGATCTGCTTTAATCACATGTTCTTAAAATGTTTTTTTCACAGATATAAAATTCTCAGGATTCAGGAGCATTGTTGGTTTTACAAACCATTATAATTTTCCTTACCTCCTGAATTTGTTCACCTCTCCCTGTTCCTGTGACGACTACCTCTTTGTCCTTAAGGGGGTGACAATATTATTGCTGCCTGTCTCATATCCTCTCTCCACCTATGCTCAAGGACCCCTTTGTTTCCAGCTAATTGAGTGACATAACTAGGTCGAAACCAGAAGAGTTCTGTGCAGGCTGCCCTCCACTGAAAGTTTGCTATTTGTTTCAGAAGTGAGACTAGACTTGCACTGATGAAAACTTGTTGGGTTACTGTTGTCTTAAAGGTTATGTTTGGAGGGTGGAAGAGGTTGTGATTCACAACGTGTAGCTCTTCATCATCTAGACATTGTGGAGCCAAGATCCAGCTTGCTCTGTGCATGGCCAGGAAGGCATGGATATAAATAAAGAGTCCTGCATGAGTAAATCTATGTCAGTGTATATGATCTGTAGCAGGCTGTGCAGACTGCCTAACACCAAAAGGTTTCTGGGACTAACAAAGGGTGCCATACTTCTTCCTCCTAGCTGCTCCTTTGTGCTGGGGTCTGGCACTGTAAAAGTAATTCAGAAACAACATCCCCATACACACCAAACCAAACCAAAAATAGCTGAATGCATCTTGCTGGTTTAACAGGCTGCAGTAGCCCACTTAGGGGCCTAATGAGTGCTGAGCTGCCAGTAAGAAGGTGTAGGACTGTGCAGCTGGGAGCCACATGGCAGGCCCTTTGGATGTTGGCAAGCTCTCAGGTTTGCTGTCCTCTGATGCTTCACCCTCCTTGTCTCCTTTGTTTACTGGACTGGACACTAAAGGATTAGAAGAACACCTTCATTTCAGCAGATATTATGAAGCTTAACAAGACAGCTTAATTACAGGTCTGCCAATACTTGATATTCTTTCACAGTAATACACTGTTATATAAATAGAAACTACAACTTCAGTGGCCTTAATGATCCCACTGTTTTTCAGGTATTTATGTAGCACTTTATTTAAATAGTTTACGTTATCTCACATATATAACTGAAGAACGCCCAAAGTGACTGAGTTAATTTATTTTTGGAAAAACTACTGACAGTCATTTTTGGAACTGGTGTGACTATGTAGGCTATGGGCATTGCAGGGAAACCCGCCAGGGATAAGCACTGCTATAGAGGGAGATGACCTACCTGTAGGGCACGGTAGCCCAGATTGCTGGGCAGTGGAGTGGAACTGAGGAGGAACCCTTGAAAAGTATTGGCAAATTGGAAACTGCATGGACTAAAGCCAATTTTTTTATAGGCACGGTGTGGAAAATCAAATAGATGCTATTTCTCTGATTAACATACTTGAGACACTTTGCAGAAATAAAGTAAATGAAGTAATAGTTGAAGTGTAGACCTGTCCCTGACTGACAGAGCAGTTAGAAATGTTCTGAACTTGCCTTTTATAGAGTGATGAAGAAGTGAAAGACGTGAATGAAAAAATGTGTTGGCTGTATGAGAAATGAAAGAATTTTGATATTGGCATGAGCCTATGTCCAGAGCAGAATAATAAAACTGTCAGTGATAATGCAAAGAAAATTCTAATAAATAGTAGTGCTCCATAGCTAGAAAAGAACGTAATATGTTCATAATAGAGCAAAGATAACTACTTAATATCAACCAAGAAAAAATTAAAATATATGAAACAGCTGCTTCCACGGTAGACAAATGACTAACAATGCTATAATGACAGGGAAAGTCCCATGTGTCTAAATTAAAACTAATGTTGGCAAATATTTTATGAGTATGAATGGATGATTGTTGTGAACTTCTTATTCTCACCACAAATAAAGGACTGATGACTTAAAATGACATAAATTCAAGAAAAGAAGATGAAGATTGTACATTCAGGGAGATTGTACTTTTCCAAGAAGAAACTGTCTTTTTAGTAATAAGATGAAATGCAGTTATGCTGTATAGCCAAGTGTCTGCAAGTAGGACAGAAAACAATGCTAGGCTTATAAAAATGGAGCACACAGAAGAAGGCAATGTGCAGAAGAAACAGAAGGGTCATGTTCTTGTATGTGGCAGTTTTGAGACTAACATTGAAATGTTTGGTCCAGTTCTGGTTTTCATCATTTGAATTGCACATTAAAAAAATGTGTCTTTTTAGGAAAAAAAAAAAAAAAAAAAAACAATTACAAGAAAAGCAGCTGGATTTGGAGATATCACTAAATCAAAACAAAACAAAAAAAGCAAAACAAAACAAAACAAAACAAACAAACAAACAAAAACGCAACATGAGCTTTTACAGCTTTTAGCAATAATGAAATATATTTCAAGAACTCTGTGCCAGACTGAGCTTATTCAGCTTTTCTTCCACCTTCTGTTCACATCTCTGTGTATCAAACTCCAAGCCACACACGTACTATTTAATTCCCACTAACTTTTCAACAATAATTGCCAATGAAAACTGCTTGTCCATAACAGAGAGTTAGGCAGATCTGTTGTAGAATTAGTATTTACCGTAGCATCACCTTTGTAACTGGTGAAGAAAATTACTTTAAAAGAAAGAAAAAATAGTCTGTAGATTGTAGATTGAAGAAAATAAAATGGGTGCTATGATTTCTGTGTGATTTCTATTGTTATCTATTGTTATGATGTGTGTTTATTGAAGAAGAAAGCTCTTTCTGATTAACTACTTTATTGTATAATAAACTATGTGGTTTGATCTAAGTGAATATAATTCGCTTTTTAGTTGATTGAAATGTTTGTTAAGGGAAGAGACCATATTTTGCATCTCTTGAAGTAAAATAATTACATGACTGGGAAATATTGTTCGAATCCAAGAATCATGTTCTGAAGTCAGTATTAACATTACTTTTATTACTTTTCTTTTGAAAAGTACTTCTCATCTGTATAATCACTGTTCCCTTTGCTAATCAGTATCTAAGTATGACTATTGTCACCAAAACACAATGAGGATTTTGCCTGTTTTTATATCCACATGGATTTCATCAGATCTTGTCCTTACAGTGAGTCACACCATAAACTGCAGTCCTTGCACATGTGCTGGACACTATTTAAATAAAGAAAAATAATAATAATAATAATTTATGGATCTCAACTATAAAGAAAATAACTCTCTAGCTATATGTTATATTGATAACAAACAAATGACTTGATGTTGGCCATAGAAAACCATCAGATTTTAACTCACTTCTTATGCCATAAACCCATTGTTTCTATCCATAAACCCATTGTTTCTACAAAACAGATTTCTGAAAGACTGACTGGTTAATAGCCATAATAGCAATCTTAATAGCAATAATATCAGTTTATAAAATAGAATATTAAAAAATATTCTATTTCTTTTTAGCCTTTTTAACCCAAATTTCATAGTCTTGTGTTTTATGAAAAAATGGCTGTAGTTTGTCAACAATACCTAAGACAATGTCAGGACTCATCAAACTGTATTTAGACATTTTTTATTCCTTTTAATAACCCATTTTACTTTTTAACGTTATTCAGTAAGCTTTTTTGAAGGTAAAATATTGTGATTGAATAATTTTATAGATAACAAGGACATTTTCATGAGTTAATCTATAATTCTTTCCTCATCATCATCCATATCTTTATTTTTCTACTGATTAGATGATTCTAAGCAATAAATCTTAGCAAAGAGTTGTTAAAAACAAATACTTCTATAACTCTCTATATAAATATAGATAATATTTTTCCTCATATATATTTTATCTAATTTTTTTTTTTACATTTTTTCAGAACATTCAGATCTCATCTATGTTCAATTGATAGTTTCATAACATGTCAATGAGTTTGTATATATTTATCTCTAGTCAGCAGATGCATATGGTCTGTCCTATTGCATGATGAAAACGTACGGTGATATTACAAGAGGCAATGATAATATTGCAAACCAATTGCACTGGGAATCCAGAAAAATTCATGAGTTGGTATATTATACTGTCAATAATAGATGGCAGTCGTAGATGACTGTCATCATAGATGATATCAATGATTCTTGCTGTATGCTTAATCTCCAGCACTCCAGTAAACTACAACTTGCAATAGTATTATCTTGTAATGAAAAAATAAGAGGACACAGAGTTAAAGTAAAAGGCAAGAAATTTAAAAGCAAATCAAAAAGTAATTTATACACACTGAAAAATTTAACTAGAGAGTTCTTCGTCACAAGCCACAGAACTGAGAAACTCTCCAAACTAAGGGAGATCTAGATGAAAGTTCCTAAGGTGCACACATAAATCTGCCTGCTAATTTTTTATGTTGTCTCCCTGAGCTCTGGTAGTAGCCACTGAATTAGATTTATTTCCAGCTGGACTTCAACAGGAGCAGTTCCTGTGCTCTTCTGTAGCTGTCGAGAGAATCTGTGTTATTACCAGTGTTCATTTCTCTTGCTCTCTTTTTTTTTTTTTTGTCACAAATTGGGCTTTCTGGTTTCTAATCCTTATCACATGGTAGCTTACACTTGTTGAAATGTGTCTTCTTGTATTTACCAAAGGGGAGTGGTATTCTGTAGCTTTGCAGGAAACATGGGGTGAGTGTTTTGTAGACCCAAGAGCACTACACACCCTTGGTATGGTTCCAGCTGATTTCAGTGAGTCTCTTTCTGCTTTTGAAATTCCAATCGACAGCATATTGGTACAATAGTAAAATCCATTTATGTAAGATCAGATTTTATAGCAAGTGTAAAAGTTAAGTTTTTTTCTTGCATTGTTCTGTAAATTGAATATGACTGTGTCTTGCATCCTTTGTGACCAGAAAGGTTACCCATAATGGGACTTACACACAAAGAAATGTATGTAGCCGTACATGCTTTTTTAGTTTCTCTTATCCTAATATCTGCTAAAACAAAGATTAATAGAGATGGATGATAATAATTATCCAGACTGGGGTAGAGTAAAACAGCAATCTATATTGACAACATTCAGCATTCTACTGTAAGTTCAAAATATTAAAAATACTACTTAGCATAAATGAATGAAAACCTGTTCTTTCACACTCCATCATAAAATAGCTGAAGTAAAGAGAAAATTAAGAAGATATATTCTTAATTTAACTCAGAAAGATGGGATGAAAGATGGGAGTAATTTGCTAGGGATATGTGAGCAGATTCAGCCTCAGGGATAGGTGATGAGGTGACCTTAATTTGAAGTGTAACAACATGTAGCATGACAAAGGGTAGCACTGTCTTACAGGGATCACATTTGAAAACAACACTTGGAAATACATGCTGATATAGTACAAAAACACACCACAAAAGCTTCTGGTATTTATAATCATTGATATAGGTAGATTAAAGAGCCATTTGGAGAACCATACAATGAATGAAATATAGAACCATTTCTGGAATGACTCTTAATAACTTTCATATCCTAGATAAAAACAGTCATCTGGGATTCAGCAAGTTGTTGGCTTTATTGTATTTCCATTTTCACTCTCGAACTGTGGATGATGACACTGATCAACTTTCTAAGGCCATTTAAAGTATGTGGAAGAAATCTTTAAGGAGATGTTAACTGAGTTATTTCAGTCTTGGCTGAATCTACTATTTTCAGTGTTTAAACCTTACTTGGGTACTTTAATAGTAAATGGAAAATAACTGCAGTTCTAATTAAACTATATTAGAGATTTATAAAACTTTTAAAAGTTATTTATTTATTTTATTTAGGGTCAAGTTGTTTTCAGAAATGGAGAGAGGATGGGAACCATCAAGTTTACGCAGTTCCAAGGTAGGTTACAAACAATTTTATTTTCATTACATTATTTTACATTACATTTTCATTATTTTTATTTCATTACAATTATGTATGCAGTTTCAAACTTATGTATTGATTGTATTTGTTTCATGTTTTAAATATGTGCAGTTACTTTTAAAAGAAAGTGCTTGGAAGATGCAGCAAGGTACTTAGAAAAAAAAATTTTACCTGTTTTATTACCTGTTTAAAGTACTGTGTTTTGTACACATAGTGGTCTGAGATATTTCCAAGTATTTTCCTTTCAGAAAATCCACATACACATAGAAACTATAGATCTATAGCAGCAGACAACAGCTGTCGGAAAGACTGATCCACTTAGTACCTAGTCCTTAGAACAGTCATTTCTGGAAATTGAATCTGAAGAAGGTCTTGGAGAGGTGTTTTTTTGTTGTTGTTGTTTGTTTGTTTTTTCTCTTAAGCTCTTTCAAGTTAGCATTTGTGCTCTCTGAAGGCTTGCTTTTGATGTTCAGCAACTGGTTGTGAAAAGTGCTTTCTGGAGGCAGAGCCTCAGCATGTAAAGGACGCAAACTGCCAACCTCATCCCTTAGAGGCAACAGTCTCCTGCAATGTGACTCACCAAGACTGCTGCATCCCCTCAGCTCGAGCTCATTCTGAAGGAAATGGTCTCAGCAGCAGAGACCACAGATGGAGCCCCTCCTTGCAGACATTTGTCAAGGGTTGTTTGCAGCCAGGACAAGGTGCTTGCTTGATAAAGTTTTCTGCTGAAATGGTAGTTCACAGAAGACACGTCATAGTTGTTTTTACAGCTCATAGAACATAATTATTGTTTTTATTCCTAGTCTGAGACTGAGATAAAGCTGGAAATAATTACATATTTGTGGTCTTGTGAGAGCAGTAGTGAGAAATGGAGATGGCAAATCCTTCTCAGGCAGTGCACAAGAAAGAGGCTCACTCTTTCTGTTTAGGAGATCACTTTAAACATAATCTTGCTGACCAATTTCAAAGGCTCATCCTTTGAGCAGAAATTGTCTGCTGTATGGGCATTATTATTAATGAACAGCAATGTACTTGAGGGGATTTGTTACTCATTCTAATTTACAAAAGCAATCTTAAGGATTGTTCTTGTCTTCACATCTACAACTGATGCTATTAACTGATGTTCCCTGAAGCATTTCTACCCACTAAAATTTTGCAGACGCCATCTCATGATAATATAATTTAGAAATCACTGCTCAACACTGATGATAAATATTTATTGCTTCCTCTGCTTCTCTCCTTCCTCCCATTTTTTCATAATAGTAATATTTACAGCAACATGAAAGAATCATGAGTAAATATTACAAGAGGATTTTACAAAAGGTGTTTATTCCTCAGAAGTCTGAAGGAGGCCCTGTGCATTCTGCCAAAGGCAGCTGCACCCTGCTAGAGCATCCAAGTGAGGAGGAAGTTTGGCACATTCCCTCTGTGTATTAATGATGTGATAGGGGATCATGGGGAGGTGAGACATGCATCTTCTGAACTAATCTAGAGGAGCAACTGAAGACCTGGATAGCTAATTTTAGACAGACTTCTATTGCCAACCTTTGAAATCTGAGTTTCTTTATAATGTTTTCCAGTTTTGCAACAGATGCTATTTAGCACCAATGGCTTTACGATCAGTTGAAGTACTGTTGGGTCAATAAGAATAGAGGAGACAGCTGCCCATTTTATAATTCCTTGCCATTACATAATGGCTGTTTCAGAACTGCTTCAGGCCCATACCCAGGATTTTGATCATCAACCAAATGTTTCCCATCAACCAACAGCAAAAAAGCCTACTTGTTTTCATTGTAACCCATGCATCCTATGGAGAAATGCAGAAGAAGGGCTGGATTATCTCTCACACAAGCAATAGTCCATCAACACATCTGAATTCTGTTTTAAATTTTGTTGTCACTAATTTGGGAAATGAAAACAATGTAAAAAAATATGACAAATTGAAATAAGGAATGATATTCACAATAAGAAACAAACAATAGGGAAAAAACCAACACGTTTTTTTTTTTAACTAGAAATGATATTCCAGCTATTAACAGATTTATTTTTTTTTTAATTTTCTTTTCCTCTTTCATTGTTACAGTTTTAATACATGGCTATTATACCTATGGCATAGTTGTAGAAAATAACCTGTAGAAATTGTAATTTTTAAAAAAGAATCTTTAAAACATTGGTAGGAAAGCTTTCCAAAACATTCACATTAACTTTTAATAAATCTTGGACTATTGGAGCAGATCCAAATAATGGAAAGAAGCTAATTAAATCCAGTACTTAAATTGGTAAATGGGCTTTTCCTTCGCAATTATAGCTGTTAGGTGCTATCGGGCTTGAGACAGATATATATCTAATTCATTAACATTTTTTTTATGAAC
This sequence comes from Anas platyrhynchos, assembly GCF_047663525.1. Classification (NCBI taxonomy): domain Eukaryota; kingdom Metazoa; phylum Chordata; class Aves; order Anseriformes; family Anatidae; genus Anas; species Anas platyrhynchos. Next base: position 64,631,842 of record NC_092588.1, on the reverse strand, counting down.
TGTGATACAAATCATCATGATTTCTAGGAAAAGAAAAGACAACATCAAAGATGTCTTTTTTTTAATTATTATTTTTTTATGAGATTAGTGTTAACGGTGTATAACATATATTAAATGCATTAGTAGCTTATTATCCAAATGTAGCTGGGAATCATCAGTATCAGTGTTCTGCACTTCCATAGTCACTTCTTCATCTGCAATGGTTTATAGTTTTATTAATGGCTTGAATGAAAACACACAATTATCACCAATAAATCAATGCAGAAAAATAAAACAAGTAAGTAGGTAATCATATACGAGAAGTAGGATTTCTTGGCCAGAAACTCTATTCCTCATTTGCCAGAGCAGAAAAACAACTCAGTTTGTGGTGGACTCAGGAGCTTCAATTTCTGTTTCCTGCAGTATTGGACAGACTGTGCCTGACAACTCTAACAAGAGCTCAAAAGGCAGATTGGTACAAAACTGAGAAGGACAGGCAGTGAGCAAGACATTTTTCCCTGGTTCAAAGGGCAGTGCTCAAACTGAAATGATTTGATGTTTCCCTGGAAAAAGAAAGCCTCCATGTTGCAAACTGCTTGACAAACTGTTGAAAAGAGAAAGTTGTCCAGGTGTCCTTAACACAAAATCGTTGCTGGAAACCTTTGTGTTAATGAGATTATGTGCAAACATTTTGGCTTTGGAAAAGTAGACAATGACATCTGCCAGAGGCAAGGGAAAACAGCCATGAGGGTTCAGAGGGTAGCTGCGGTACACTGTGATGAGATTTTGAATAGCTGCCTTAATTTTGGAGGTAGATGCAATTTTTCCCAAACTCATGCTAGTCATTTCCCTTTTTTCAGCTTCTGTTAGTTTTGCAAGTGTTCAAACAGATGGTGCCAGGGATAGTTGTGACCAAACTACTTACTGCTGTATAGATTGTGAATATCACTCAGGAATGATTTAGTATTCAGCAGAGAACACAAAGCACATGTAACAGCATTTTGTTCTCCTACCTTACAGACAAATAAAGATCAGTCTGCCAGTCTAGATCAAATATCCATGTAATTTTTGAAAGTTGGCATCTTTCTGAATGAAGCAATTTTTCCACTGGTGCCATTAACGGACTATTGTCGTTGTCAAACATGTAGTTGGAGTAGATGGGCCAAAATCTTTTGGCTAGTGGAAGCTGAAAGAGGATCCTGGCAACTGTAAGCTCATAGAGGATTTTGGCAACTGTTATATGCATATCAGGAAACAGGGAAGGAAGCTGCAAAACTGGGACTGAAGATTGCAGTGATACAGGAAGCTGCAAGGACAGATACATACCCATTCTTCAGAATGCTTCACTGTGGTAGATCACTGCTGATTCATCTGACTGGAGCCTAAAAAGCACCTTGCTTTCAGATATTTTCCTATTGACTTTGGTCCTGAGACTTTGGTGCTAGAATAGATTGGAAAGGAAAAGTAAAGCTGAATAAAAAAGTAAAAGAGCAAAAAAATACTAAAAAAGTAAAGCTGAATTGTAAACAGACAGCATTGAAATGTGTATAAATCATGGTTCTTGTAGGCAGGAGGAAACATTTGGGGTACTTCATATTGAGAAAACTTGAAGACAGAGGGATGGTTACCTGCTGTGTGCTTTTGGGAAGAAAAGGTCAAAGAATTTGTTAGAAAAAGAATTTCTTAGAAAAGCCATTACTGATTTTCTACAGTAAAAGCCATAGGTTATTCTTTATTCAACAGATACAAATAAACAAATGTCTATTTTGTAGTTAAGAACAAGGTACATGAGATTCCAGGATTGCTTTCATGGAATCTGTGTTCATCTACTCACTTCTGACTTGTCTGGTGTCCACAACCATTTCAATGAAGGAAACATGAGCAATTCTCCAGAATCACCTACAGATATAACACCTTGTTCTCCAGGGGTATCAACTCAATTCTGGAAAAGTTTTCTTCTATTATTTTAAATATAATTCAGCATAGTCGAACTACCTTGGGTTCCTGCTCTCACAGGAATTCATATAAATAATGAGACTAACTGCCTTTCAATATTTTTTATATTTATGGTATACTGTCTAATATATATCCTGCAGAACCAGTTTGTGGATTTTCATTCTATGAATAATGTTGAAAGAATATAATCCAACAGACACAAAATATTCAGTTAAAATTCTGAAAAATCAAGTTTGAAATGTATCATGTCAAATATACACTGTCTGTGGTGGCAAATATCCAGAATCGGTGGGTTCAGATTTCTCTATCTCAGCAGCATATGTACAAAATGAGAATAAAATGCTTAACAATGGCTGTGTCACACTCCTTCCCTCCTCTCCCTCCTCCTCCCCCCCCTTCACCCTGAGATTAAGGATCACCTTTGAATAGTCAGATATGAATTTTGGGGAAAAGTAAATAAAGGAATACAGAATTTTGTTTGCTGATCAGAATGCGAATAGTGAAATGTAAAGACTCACTAGTTTCATGTAACAATAAGGACGTAAAACAATTTGAGTTTTGTTTATTCTGGGTAGTAAATACAGCTGGATCCTTGTGGAAAAGATAACTCTGTCCCTAAAGAATCATTTTGCATGCAAAAAGGGAATAAATTAAGGAAATGGGAAAATTTGCTTCTGACATCCTTACCGGAGTGCTTTACTTGCAATCAAAAAACTTAGTTTGGTGAACTAAATCTTAGGTGTACCTAAGAAATGGAGTATCAACTCCACTGTATCTGCATATCAGAAGCAGCGTAGTTAGATTGTGGCCATTCATGTCTTTCTGACTACTAATTTTTTATATTAGTGATCAGTACATCCTGTTGAAGACTAATAAACAGTTACAGAATGAGCAGTAGCAATTTTCTAACAAAACACATGCAAATGCATAGATAGTAACTTTTTTTCAGCTCCAAGGCCATTAGTTGTGACAACGTGAAAACTTTTAATGGGTCCCTTCTAATTGAAATCCTTCTTAAAAAATAGTTTTCAACATACTGTCAAATGTTTCAATACCAGTTCATCCTGGTAGAACTGTGGTATACAAAGCCACATTGGTGCTCTCTTGTCTTAAATATGGTCATTTAGCAGGATGATTCAAAAATTTTAGGCATTGTGCTTCAGTCACACTGCCTCTGTGCAATACCACTTTGCTCTTTTGCTGCCAGTGACACTTAAGCAATTTAGGAGTACTGTCTATGTGTAGCTACAGAGTGTTCACAAAACTGAGTCTCATTTTCATGAAAAGAATAGCCTCCTAAAATGGAAAGATATAGCAAGGAGAGTCCTGAAAGGATGTGCCTTAAATTTGGAGTCACTGAATGTTGTCTTTACTGGTTAGGAAGATGAACTACAATGTGTAGTTATCAAATGTACAGTGGTCCCTGGGACAGCCAGCAAGCTCCAGGGGAACTAGACAAGCATTCAAAAACTTATTAACAAACTGAAGAAATAATCATGAAAAAAAAAAAGAAATCTGTTTATTTAGGTCAAATGCCTGGTGCTACATTGGGAATAATACGCTGGGTAAATAAAAAATGGGGAACACTCACCAGGCCATAGTTATATGTAAGAGGAGGCAGGCAGGGGTTACAGTGGGCCACAGGCTGAATATGAATAAACAAAACCACATAGAAGAAAAATAAAAATTTTGTACTGGGATGTATAAATAATAGTATACTTCTACTGTAGCCAGTGCCAAAAATCTACAGCTAACTACTGTGTCCAGGGATGACTCAAGAAAAATGTATAAAGATGACAGGATTAAAAGCATAACTCATCAGAAAAAGCAAAATATCTAGGTTGCATAAAGAGGAGACATGATGGTCAAAACGTATGACAGTTCTGCTAAAAACAGAAAAAATTGTCTTGTCCTACCCTCGTCGTCTGGCTGAGAAGCAAGGGATTTAAATAGTATCAGTGGATATTTAAGCCACATATTAGGAAAGACTTTCTAATGAAAAGGATATTTAAACTCTAAAGGGATCATAATATCGCTGCCATTGAAACCTTTGAAGAACAAGTTGAACAGACCTCTAAAGTGTCATAGGTGTTTTCATTGTGCCTGTGACAAACAGATGACTTTTTATACATCTTGACTCCCCTGCTAGAAATACTGTATTTAATTTTGAGCTATTGCTCATCTGCAGTGTATGCTGTGATTCTGACACACAATTTACAAATACCCATCTATTTACAAATACCTGTCTACTACTAATACCAGTTGTTGTATTTCTTTGAATAGTTTCTAGTAAAAGACAGGATAAACATGAAACTGTAGACTGTTTAGGTGATTTGTGTGGAGAAAACAGATTTGGTTCCTCTTCTAGCATCTGTATTATGTTTTGTTTTGTTTAGATCTACTGTATTATTTGAATGTAAATTTCTCAAGAAATCTTTGGGGCCAGGGCTGGAGAAGAGGTGAGGATCCCTCATCCAACTGAGAATAATAACTGTAATAGTTAATATAGTGCTAGGCCTTCTGTCCCTCTGTTTTCTGGTCCACCAGTCCTGAATTTTTTGCTGCAATATTTTTAGCAGGACAAAAAGTGAGAGTCAATGTACAGACAAATGGATAGCCCATAGACATGAATAGAAAGAGGTAAACATTTCAGTCCTCTTATGCAGAACATGAATTAAACATGGGATTTCCCAAGCATGATGACTCTTCTAACCATTTATTTAAATAGCTACTAGGAAAGGGAAGTGCTGTGTCTCCTCTTCTGCTGAAGCATTTAAAGAAGTGACTTTCAGTCAGTTCTTGAAAGATGTTTTCCCCCCAACATGCACATACTTTAAAAAAAAAAAAAGACACTGATAATTAAGTAATCTATCATAAGAGACCATTTACTCTCTGAAAACCCTAAATAGAAAATGTAACTTTTCCCATGTCTGTACAATAAGGTGTGGAATTTGAAGTGTAGATATTTTGGTGGTTCAATTGCCTAATGCTGTAGTACTTGATTCTCTGTTTGGAGAATTAATTGTATGTCTGGTTCATGAAGCATTACAGTATTGGGTCAGATGACAAGCTCTGTCTAGGTCAGTATCCACTTGACAGTGCCCAGGAGAGAAGGTATGTCAGCTATGGGCATACGCACAAAAGCAGGTGTATATAGAATAATTGTTTCTCAGTTATAACCTCCCAGTTTCCAAAGGCCAGCATCTTCATAACTTTTTGAATTGGAGGCTGTCTTTGGACTATCTGGTTTAATGCTTCTTCATGGATTTATCCTCTACCAATTTGTCGTACCTTGCATGAATATAAGTTTGGCCTTCAACACATCCAGTTGCAATGAGCTTCACAAAAATAATTATGCATGGAATGTTTAAAGCTCTTCCATCTGTTTGTTTGTTTGTTTCAAACTATCCATCTCATGATTCATTGGGCATACCCTGTTCTTGTTGTGTGAGAAGTGGTGAATAATTGTGCATTATTCACTTTTTTTCTATACCATTCATGTTTTACAGATCTTTCTCATCAATAACTCTTGTTTAGAAAGGAAAGCTTTTGCCATTCACTTATTTTTTTCCTTATACATGTATAAAAGCTGTTCTATAATTCTAACAATCCCATACCTCTTCTGATACTCATACCGTTTTTGTGATTGCATAACGAAAGCCACATACAACATTAAAATATCCATTACCATACATCAAACCACAGAATGACCTTTTCATTTTATTTTTAACTATTTTTCCAATATTCTGTCCTACCACATTCAACCTCTCCTTGCCTCTTTGGCCACCAGTGAGCACAGCCGTGATATTTTTAAAGACCCAGACACAGTAAGCCTAAGGTCTCATCCTGGGTGCTATTCACTTGTTGCTTATTAGTACCAACCACTTTGTACATATACCTGCCATTATTTTTCTCTTATATGTTGCTTTGTATCTTACTAGCACTGAACTTCATCTGTCATTTTGTTGTCAGCACTGCCCCACCTTTGTACCATTCCTCTGTTGGATGACAACATAAAAGATACTGTTTCTAGCTGTTTTTTGTCCGTTCTATGATTTTTTGGATACATTTCCTGTTAATTTTCTCTTTTTCTTCACTAAATACTATCAGAAATATTTTTCCCCTGTTCTAGTTTTTCCTCTTGTAACCTGTTCTTTCAGAATAATTTACTTTTATTTAGTTAGTTAGTTGTTTACTTATTTAATTTTTATATGTAAACATGGAATATTATCTTGAGATTCAGGTATCCAAATTCTGCAGGAGAACTGTCAAACTGGAGAAAAGACAGATAAGAGCTACAGAAGTTGTTTGGGGTCGTAGGGCAAAAAGAAAGATTAAAGGGATTAAGCATGTGGAGTTGCCAGAGTCGCCTTGTTTGAAAGAAATCATATTCCATGGATATAAATTCCAGGGCCAGAGAGGATATACAGGAAGGATATGCCAATACTGCAGCCACTAGTTGTCACAGCAGCTTATTTTGTTTTATTTGAGCTTGCTTTTAAACTAGGAAGCTTGGGTGCTGCTGTCAGTGCAGCAACAACAATATGGCTATGAACTGGAAATATACCAACGAGCAAAGCAAGCAACTTGGTAGCTAACCTTTCATTTGGGAATAGAGCTCTGGGAGACCACAGCTTTGCAGCCATCAGCATTTGTGTGAACAAGTTTTAGAGTAGCTGGGTACATCTGTAACCCAAAGGTGTAGTAAGCAGCACAGAATAGTTGGAAAGAATTGGTTTAATTCTTTGCCCTCAGGCAAGAGAAGAAGGCCTGTGTGAGAAGCAGGAGAGACCTATTTATCTGTGTGTATGTGTGCCTGTACAAGGTTTTATGGAGCGGTTCATTCCCCTAAGATGATTTGGACTGTGCAAGTAATTATTATTGTGACAAGTACGGGCATTATAGAAATAGCTGTAGTTTTCATAGGATTTCACATCAGTTCATCTGGTATACTCTGAGGTACAAACAGTTTCATAGGAACTGATGAGTCTCTGTCCCTGTTTTGTACAAAAGTGTCTCAGGCACTTTCTTAAATAACAGTGAAAAAGACTACATTTCAAAACCATCAGCAAAGAAAAAAAAAAGGCTGGAAAACAACAGAAAATAATTGTACAATAATTGATCTCTACAAAAGTTTGACATATCCAGTTCCAAAAAGTTACCAGAAATTATCAAACTGTAAAGAAACAGCAGACGAGAAAGACCTGAAAGAATTGTCAAATGTCTCTTGCAGAGCTCTCCTATTTGTACTGTAACTTAAACTTTTTTTTTCTTTTCTTTTCTTTTTTTTTTTTTTTTTTTTCAATCAGTATTCGGACTCCTAACCTCTCTCCTGTTGGCATCTTGGAGAGATTCACTTTTTCTGAAAGCAGTTGTAATAAAATTTCTACAGGGGATAAAAAGAGCCAGAAGATTTCTGAGAAATCCATCAGACTCTGGTATATAATGCGGGAAAATCCTTCATTTGATATAATTAATAGAGAATGTGGTCTGTTGCAATGACACCATCAATGACACCATACCCGTAGTTCAAATATTCCCCCAACAGATACTAACCCATGAGATAGAACAACTTTAATTATTAATGATAGAAGAAAAGAAAAGAAAATTTATCTGGGTCACTAAAAGTGCATAGATTTATTATTTGACATTATAGCATCTGAACAAACAAAAGCAAAACATTATTTAATAATATATCACCCCAGCATGTAAAGATTTGTGCAGTTGTAGGATAAACATACTGAGATAAGTTAATAACATCTGACAGGTTCTCTGACTTAATGGAATTTTATAACAAAGAATTTTTGACAAAAATTTATTTTAGAGAGCTAGTTCTGGGATTGTAGGCAATATTATCACATCATAGTGCTAGGAGAAAACAAAGATCACTGTGAGAGTTAAACCTATTACAGATAAAGAAGATGAACAAGAAACACTTTAAAAAACAGTGAAGATGGGTTTGTTCTCTGTGTAGGTGATCAAAAACAGTTGTGAATCATACAGAAGTCATACAGACATTGATACCAAAACATTGACAGCACTGGAACACTATGAATCCAGACATCAGCTTTGTATAAAGGGTGTGAAAAGACTAAATTCCATTTAAAATTTACTAGTCCCCCTTTCTGCAAACTAATCATTCTTCATTTTTGTTCTGTCAGGTACTAATGTGTGTATGTACTAATTCAGTTCCAAGAATAGTTGGTCATGCAGTCATTGTATCGGCCCCTTGTCCTCTAAGCTGAAATTTCTTGTTTCTGTAAAAACAATCTGTTTCCATACATCATCACTGCAGTCTAGTAGAGGAATTAAAGACTGATTCTGTAAACATGGTACTATAAAATGAGCATATGTAAACAACAGATTTAGGAGGAGACAAACTTCCCTACCCTTTTGTTTCTAAATGTCCAACTTTAAATAATACTCTGCAACAGGATAGGTGTCATTTTCTGAGTTGAATCACATTACTTAAAATGGTTATATTAAATTTGTTTTACTTCCCTGATAAGCATCTCTTTATTCAGTGAATTTTGCTGACTTGTTTGAACAGAAATTTATCACACATACACCCTTTCAAAAGAAACTAAGCGGGGATGCCAATTCAGGAAATATTAGCTTTCAATTCCTTTATTCCCAGTGGCAGTATAGACCCTTTGTCGTCACTGTAAGCTCACAGAGTAAGCTCATTTTCCAAATTCCCCCTTGCAGACTCTGGGAGTCAAAAAAAGCATAGACATTTAGGATTTAGGAAAAACATCCTAAAAAAAAGCCTACCATGGACTCAAACTCCCCCTTGTCCCCAGAGAGGAAGAGGCTGAGTCATAGTTATCTTACTCTTTGAGTTATTGATTCAGAAATTGAAACCAAAAGGAGAACATGAGTGTGGGTTGTTAAGAAAAATATTTTCTTACAATTCCAGCCATCTTGGTACTTTTTATCTTCAGCTGGAGTGCATGTATTTCCTTAAACGACTATGGCAGGCGGTGGATGAGTTCTTCGTAAGTAAACTAATTCATTAGATATATCTAGCACAGCAGCCTTTAAAAATCTGATTTTATCACAGAAAATTTAACAGTCAGTTTGTTAAACTACTGCCAGAATAAAAAATATATCAAATTAATGCCATGTATGTAACAAACAAGGTCAGGTGGGAATAGGGAACCGTGATTTAGAGCTAAATGCTACTTTATATGATCCCTGACTACTGACACAAAGCTGTTTGTTACCTCACTATCTCACCAGCATAGTCCTCTCTGCTTTCTTTAATGTCCATACAATGGACATGTTTCCTCCTTAAGCTGCTTTCTGCACATCGAATTCAGGCCGTGTTTCTCCTTGGAAGACCATATGCAATCTTTGATGGTTAATCCCTTGTGTAGGAATGTATATGTATAGTAAACATTTTCCTTGTATTGTACCAGATACGGCACTTGTCTGGTCCCAGCAGGGGTGCTCAGAACCCCCCCTTGACACGGAAGGTTCTGTCACAGCCTCCCTGTCCATGGCTGGAACATTTAGGGCTATGAATAAGGGCTAGTCTGAAGAAAAAGGAAATACCTTCCTGAAAGGGTCTCCCCTAAAATGATCCTACACAGCTGCACAACATATTTTACACTGAGCAGGCAGGATAGCTTGTCCCTATGGACAAGGAAACATATATTCCTATCTATCATAAAATCATGGTGGACCCTTGCCTCATTTAAAAGTATTCCATAGTTCCCAAATTATTAATACAGATCCCCTGCTCTCATCTAAAAAGGTCAGGTAATTCGTAAGCCTTGTGAGGCAAATAGCTCCACATTCTGTCCTGAACTGTGTTAAAATGGAAAGCTGACAGCATCAGGAGAAGCAGATTCCTGAGCTGTTTCCATTTGTGCTCCTTGACCCTCGTATTGGAAAGAACAAGATGTCTTATGTACGAAAGGACCCATATCCTTAAGCAATTAATTTCACTTTTTTTAGAAGTGTGCTTGAAGAATCCACCCAGAAAGTTGGGTGGATAGTGAGGATGTAACAATTACAACAGGTTCTTAAATACAAAGCATGTGCTTCTTGCATTTAGAAGAGAAAATAAGCAGAGGCTTCCCGCTCAGAGCAATAGGAGCTAAGCCTTCCTCTCACTCTGGTCCTTCAAAAGGTCAGTGCGGAAAATGTTATAACACAAAGTGATTTTAACCTGACTTTGCTAATGTGACATTTGGAGCATGGTTGTGGCAGTATGATGTGACAGCAGGCGAACGTTGTGCTGTATTAGTAAATGGCATGGGGCCTGATAAAAAGGAGGAAGTTGTTCACATATTTAGTCTATGCTTCCCCCTCAAAAGGGAAAGACTATGAAAGGCCCCCAAAGTATGAATCACAAAGGTCAGTAAATACATGAAGGGCTTTTTGAATTTAGAGAAGAGAGCAAAATCTTTGAAAAATCATTCATGAATTTTCACACCTGGAAAATGTTAAGTTGGATTTAAGTTTGCAAATACGTACGAAAGCTATAGATCACCAGAAGCTGTTTAACTTCTCATATCCCAGGTTTGATAAATTCAGCTGACATTCCAAGTGATAACCTGCAGCCAAATGCTAGATTGTTGCCTGTGTGCTACAGGTTCATTTTTCAGCACTGTGGGCCTGTTTTAATCACTGAAAACCTCCCAAGACTCTTGGAGCTTTAGGCCAGTTGATGATGTACTGTGATGGCTAAAATTACTGGTGCAGGTAACTCCAACTGTGGGCTGGCTCTGAAATCAGTAGTGTTTATAGAAGCATGTGGTCTGGGAAGGAATCTGAGATTGTATGTCACAAAAACATGTACATGTGCCCTATGGATACAGAGCATCCTGCTGATGCCCTGGATCAGCAGGTAAACATTATATCCCTCCTCTGGGCTCAAATGGGACTTATGATCCTGTTTTCCTATATTGATTCATATTTTAGTAATTTTTTTAACCAAACTTCAGGGGTGGTTTTTTAGCTGTCTCAGATCTAGCTACATTTAAGGAAGAGCCTGAATAAATGTAAGAAATATCCAAGATAATATTTGAAGGCGAAATCCAACTAAGACGTAAGACACATATTTCTAAATCAGTTGAGCATTTTGAAAATGCTACCTGAAGTGGATTCTCCCCAGATGGAGCAAATCATAACCCTAATTGTTTGTAAGATGAATTACCAGGAGAAAAGTGTCTCCCTCAGCTTTTTAACTGAAAACTTGAACATCTAAGCAGTTTTGCAAGTTGGTCTCCCCTTAAACATTTGCTGTGACTGACAAAGGAGATCTTCCTGCCAGAATATTTTTGTTTTGTTTTGTTTTGTTTTTCTATTTTACTGAATTAAAGAAGAAAAATTGTCTAGGTAGGAGCATTGCAAAGTTCCCCACCTCTGCCTAGTGGAATTTTGTGTTGAGACACTTTCTTAGTGTGAGATCCTAAAAGGAATAAAAGTTTATGTTAAATGATCTGCCAGGTTCAATTTATTTGTGGTTATTGGCCTCAGGCTCTCCCATTTAGCAAAATCTTGGCTGCTCCTGCATGGAGAGAGAAGTAGGAAGAAAAAAAAGTTTTTGCAATTCAGCTAGTACCCCTGGCAGGAATTCATATCCCATAGGAGCACAGGCAGAGTTATTGGAAGGATAACTTCAGCCTTCACAATCTACACGCATAGTTCCTTGTGCTGGGCAGGAAACACTAGAAGAAATGTGTGCTGCACTTTTCCAGCAGATTCTGCCATCCATGCACTCTTGGCATGCATTAAAATTATGCTTGTTTTAGCCCCTGAATTTGCAGTGCTTTTCCTGAGCCCCAGCTAACTGCAAATTACTGATGTAAAGAATGTTTAGAGAAAAGCTGTTTTCTAAGCTCTAGCAGTACTTGTTGCTTCTCACTTTCACCAGCTCACTAATGCGGAGACTAAAAGAACAGGTGTCAAAGTGGCTCAGCAGCATCCTTTATTGCTGTATAATTAATTTCACGACTGTCTGTAATTTACATTCATTCAAGCAGTATTCATTCCAGGTGCCATTTATATTCTCGTTATTTGGAATGAATATAGGGTGAAATATTATGAAATTCTTTATTTAAGAGTAGGTATATTCCATTTGCTTGCTTTCCTTTCATCTTCTTGGCTTTGCAACCAGTATTAAAAACAAGAAAAAAAAAAAAAAAAAAGAGAGAGAGCAAAAGAGAGAAAATTGACATTTGCGTGTCGTAAACCAAGCACTTAGAAGTCAACAATTACAAGATTAAAGGTTAAATCTCAGGAATAATTTTCCCTTCTATTCTAAAAATTATAGAATGACTAATGTTGAAAATATCTAGCAGTTTAAAAGTTACAAGTAGCTGAAGTAAGCTTATTCGGGATCCAGATAAAGAGACTGGAATACTCTATGCTGACAGACCCAATTTTGACTAGGTGAAAGATTAGGTCATGAGAGTGGCTTTTAGTCACTTTGTATTAAGGAAGTGAACTTCTGTTCCTGAGCCACTTTGCTCAGAATGGAGACAGAAACACAGAGCTGAAATGTTTCATAATGTTACTCTAATTCATTCAAATGGTTTGCCACTTAGCATTTACAAATAGTTTCTTGATTAGTATGGAAACAGGAAGGCTGTACAGAATGGGAAGAGAGGAAACACAAACTACAGATTTCTCTGAGTTTTCTCTCAATCAATTCTTTCATATTTATCTTTGTTGGTATCCTCATTGAACTCTGTGGGACTGAAAAGAAAAACAAAACAAAACAAAACAAAAACTTGAAAAATAGGTTCAATTATTTCTATTAATTATCATTAGTTAATGCTAATTTAATGTAATATTAACTTTGCAATTGGTTAAATTTGTATTTAAAATAGTGATGTACATATACAGTTGTCGCAGACCCAGCATCAACAGCATACAGCATGCCCTCTGTTGCCATTATGCAAATTGCATTTTCCAGTCTCTGTAGAAGGCCAGTAGTAATCACAGTTCCTGAAATATTGGTAAACTCCTTTCTGCTTCGACCAGAATATTTTCCCATGTATTCCCTTTTCTCAGATGTTAAAAGTTTGCTGAGAATTGCCGTATCTGAGATTTGTGTATTGCTATTCAAGAAATTACCACTGATTACCTAAACAAAAAGATGTGGGTGCCCCTTAGAGGCTTAAGACATGAGGAAAGCTTCCTGCTCTGTACACACAGTAGGTTTCTTTTCCTATACTACAATTTAGCTGCCATTCTCAAGGATAGGATTTTTTTCTCTAGTCCATAATTATGAGTCTAGATAAAGATGTACGGGAATATTTAAATTAAATGTCAACAAAATCATTGGGTAACTCTACATGATAGTTAGGCAGTACAGCAACCTGCCAAGAAGGTTATTCCATCCACATTGCATTTTTTTTCAGAGCAAACTAACCTTTTATCTACTAAAAATGATGTCAGACAATTAATCCTGTTGGGGTGGCCAAGGACAAACAAGCTGAACAATAGATCTTTCCCCTTTTAATCTGGAATGATTCTGTAAATTGTGCTGTTGTGTAGAAATCAATAGCTGATCTGTTAGATGGATAAAACCCAATCAACAGATAAACTATAAATGGAACTGCATCACATAGAATTGGGTCAAATTGCATTGGAAGTGGGTCAAGCCTTTAGGAACCCTGCCCTATTGTTGATTTTAATGAGAGTGCAATGTTTTAAAACCAGCTTACTGGTTTTAATCAGCCATAGTTTATGGTATGATGAATTACTGCTGTATATATAAATACTTTAATTAAGCAGTGTTTTATGAAGATGGTCTAGTTGTACTGTTGTCAACTCTGAGCCTGATCCGGCAAACTTCTGAGTAGATCCTGGAATACTAAATTGATTAGGCATTCATGACTTCTAGCACCTCATACAATCAACCCTGTAATCTGACAGACAATGTGAGAGACCTAATTTTGCATGACTTAAATATCCATCTGAGGCTATAGCTATTTTTAACTTTTAAGATATTGTTTTGCAACCTACTTTGATCTCATTGTATACAATCGAAACCTTGAACTATTTTTAATAATAAGTACCCAATGACAGAAAATATGCTCTTAAAGCATATGAAATACAAATCCTAATTTCCTTGAAGAAATGCAGATACACCAAGCATATGAAAGTCCGCTACAATGCCTGGTCACAGAGGTACAAATGAAAAAGGTATGTATGTATAGAGTTTAGTGTTTACAGAAGGGCCTGCACAGTAAATCATATCTCATTTTGAATGTTTTGTTCATCCATTTGTTTTGACACATGCCCAAACTGTCTGTGCTTGCAAGGTGAAAATTATATTCTTAGTTTGGACAGTAAATTTGTTTTATTCAGTAACTGAATATTACGGAGTGCACTGAAAAAGATTCTAATTGTTTTACCTGTTATATTGGTTTTATAAAGTAGAACCTTAGGGCTGTTCCTCAGATGCTTGCTTGATCCTAAATTCCCAGTGCGCCCATATTTACACCAGTGTTTGTCTGCTAGATGTGCAACTCCCAACTCAACTACAATAGGGCACACTAAGACTAGTACCTCAGGACAGACTAGGTGATTTCTCACATTCCTGAGTGGCTTCAGCTCCAAGAAGGTATCTGGTAAGGCAAGGCTTTGTTCAAGACGTGTACCTAGCAGGCGGAGTACCCATACGGGTGGTGCGTAACTCAGATTTGGAGATTTGATTCCATCTTCTACTTCATGTGGAGCAGAGATTGAAATCAAGATCTTTCTTTATTCTGAAGTTACTGAACTGTTTCTGATATATGAGGCAAATCTCTATAAGTCTTTCATCCTGGAGCTTTTTTTTTTTCCTATTTATAAATAGCTAAGTAATTAATTTACCACAAAGAAAGCACGAAATGACAGTCCAGGAGCTGGGGCATTCATCTGCAGTGTGTGAGAGATTAATTTTGATCCCTTATTGTTCTGGAGGAATTTAAACTCTTATTTGCTGTATGTCAGAGTGCTCTTGTGACTGAGCTAGGGGGCTGAATGGGGTTAGCAAGAATTCCTCTTACTTGTCACAGAAAAGTACTAGGTTAGCTCTAGGATATATTTTCACTGTTAATTGCCCATATTTATGTCTGACCTTTGTGCCTAGGTTTTTGATAAAACATATCATTAAATTTCCTTGCCCAATAAAACTGGAAACAGAAGTGGAAATTCGCTAACTTGTATTTCAAGTTTTGGCCTTTAAATGCTCCATTACCAGGAAAAGATAACCAATAAGCTAGCTAGAATGGTAGGAAATTTTAAGAAATAGCCTAAGACCAAAAATTTATATGCAAAAGCAGTCATCTTTGACTAAACATAGTTTCTGTTGTTTGTGTGCTCAGATCTGTTAGTATGGGGTGACTGACAGTAATGTTTTATTATTAATATTTTTATTATTTTTTAAGCACTTATTGTTTTCTTTTGTGTCCTTTTCAAAAATATATGTTCCAAACATTTGTTCTTTAAGTCTTTTCAAGGCTCTGCTACTATGCATGGTAAATCTCTGTGTAAGAAAGGAATAATTTATGAGATCTATGTTTATTTTCATTCATCTTTCTCTTGAAAGAAAAAAAGATGAAATCTCTCACTTCTGACACCCATAAAAGGTCAAATCCAAAATGTATCCAATAGAGAAAAAAACAGTCATCTTCTAGGGATGAAAGTCAACCCTTTTATTAAAAATAAGATTAAAGGTTCTCCACCTTTTCCAGAAACATTTAAAAACTTTTTGAAATGCATTTTGTCACAGCATGTGGGATTCATTTGTCCAAGATCAAATATTTACATCTGAGCAAGTTGCCTTGGTCCACCGTAAAGAGAGAGAAATACAGACACTTCCAGAATGAAATTTCTGGAATTTCATAATTTTCTACTATGAATTCTACTATTTATTCTATTTCAGTATGTGTCTACAGTACTCCACACAAATTATTCTCTAAAAGTCCTTGTTTTCCCCAATGTCTTGAAAAGGAGCTTGGACAATTTAGCTGAGAGATGGAAATCTGCAGTGTACTCATGTAAGATTAAAGAGTTGAATCCCATCAAGTCTTCTAACTAGGAAACAGTGTAGTAGCTATGAAAGGGAAGAATTAATTACAGTAAAATTAGTGAGGTATATCAAATACAGTTCAGTTTGCTGTTCTGTATGTTTGAAAACTATGGTGACTTCTCATATAATAAAGTTTAAATCACCAATTTCAGCCATGAATCGCTTTAACTCTCACAGAAATACTTTGCTACTGCTGAAGAATAAGTCAAATAAAATGAAATCTGTAAATATGAAAACCAAGTATCCTTGCTGAGAAAACCCAAGATATATTTTTTTTACTGAGGACAATTAAGATTAAGATTTAATTCATTTTAGAGCATTCTCATCTAATTTGCAATCAATACAATGTATTCTGTCAATCACAACTTTACAGTGAAAAATACTACACTGTCTATAAATATATAATTTTAAATCTTATGCAGTATAATTTTACTTTTCTAATAATTTTGTAAAAATTTACAAAATTTTACTAGATGTCATAATACTAATACCTGGGAAAGAGGCCTAAATATGTAAATTACTTTTTTTTTTTTGCACTTTTTGTTTTTACTTGGAAATCAAATAAAGTTGCAAGATTAATTTTTATCAAGAAAAGAAAAAAAACACATTTATAGAGTAAGTTGATTTAATTAATTCATGATTTATTTTCACCCAAATCCAAACATTCTGAGAAAACTGTAACTTGATTTTGGAAATAGTCCTTTTAAACCTGGATTTAAACCTCTTTCTCTTATTTGTGATTGCTATACAAGTTATAATAACATCACTTTAGAAAAATATCATCTAAGCTGATATGCCCTTAGAAAAATTAGTTGTGTTAACTCTGTGTGATATGATCTTCAAGAGGTTTGTTTTCTTTCCCATGTAGAAAAAAATTAGTCATACACAGATTCCTCTAAGAAAATGTTTCAGGCAAGAAGCAGAGAAATTCAAGATTCTTCAAATGGATTTTTCACCAAATTATGTGTATAGTGCTTTCTTGATTATTAAATTACACTGTATTCTAGGTCAAGGTATAGAATAAATGATTATCATTTGTTTGAAGTGAATGGGAATTAGGTAATTAAGCATATTATTGAGTTTCAGATAGCAGGTAATTTTGTATTTAAACTCAATGAAAGGTTTGGGTGGGGTGAATAGAAGGAAGCTTCTATTAAGGAAAGAGAGGCTGGAAACCGGATATCTTCAAAACAGACTTACACCATTTCTCTAACTAAAATCAGTTGGCAGGCTTTCACAAAAACAGGGTAAAGTATTGAAGGTAGCATAGAACGTACAAGCTAGACCATAAAATGTATTTAGTTTGGTTTAGGGTTTTATTTGTCTGTTTGTTTGTTTTCAGTTGAATGCAGCTATCTTTCAGCATTATAGGCTTTACATCATTTTCTGTAAAAGCCTACTAAGGTCTGGAAATACCCATTAAAGAAAATGGAAATCTTGCATCTGAGAAAATTGTGCGCTGAGTAAAAATAAAAATAAATAAATACATAAAATAAAGTTTTTAATACATTATAAAAATGAGATAATCAATTTATATTTTCCATATATTTAATGTAAAATTAGACAACTCAATAGGACAGATTTATAGACATATTCACAAACTGAGTTCTGGTTAGTTAATAGCTATATTGGGGTGGGACCCAGACAAATAAGGCCTGCAATTCTTTAGACCTTTTATGAAAAACTCCAAAATGGTAGAGATATTCCCCAAACTGTTGATTAATTTTGAAGAACATAAACTCTCCCAAGATGAGAAGATTTAGAACTTGATATAAAAAGTCTTCTACATTATATACCTTTTTGATGGATTATGGATCTAAATGGCAGTTTCACAGGGCTTTGGTCTCTCCAGGGTTAACTTGATTTAACTTTTGGTAACAAAGCTTATTGAGGCTGTGTCCTTGTCCTTCCACCATCCCTCTGCGCTTCCCAGTGCCTTCTGGTCACTGGGCTCAACATTTCTCCCCTACCTGACTGGTGAGCTCTGTTCTGCAGCTGTACATTTGATATCTGCTCCCCTCATCTCCATCTCAGTCCTCTTGGTCTTATAAAATATTTTTCAATTTAAAAACAAAATCTGAAATTTTGGCACAAGTGAAGGTTCTTCCTTGGCTTTATTAATGACAGTTGAGGTATATTGTCATATAAACAGGATAGGTTTGGTTATCTGCAGTTATCTGCAGGAAGGGAGGGCAGTCAAAACAGTGGAGAGATTCAATATTTTGAGTATAGGAGCATGAACCGAACTATGTTGTTAATGGCTAGTCCAGAAAAGTCTATAAAACATTCATGGACTCTCCATTGACCTTCCATACACACAGACAAAAAACATCAGAAATCCCCTGGTGTGCTATCCTTGAATAAAACAACAGCTACAAAATCTGCCAGAATGACTGGGAGTATGATACACAGGGAAGAAATAGCCCATCTGGCCCCTGACCTGGTCTGCCTGATGCAGCAGGTTGACATCGCCTCTGTACCAGTTGCACAAGTAGAAAGAAATCTCTTTCACCACAGTTGTATGAATTGCAACACTGGTATCCTTTACAGCTCAGGTATGAAAACATCTGTAGAAACAGTCTGGTTCCTGGATTAAGCCATTTAAATTATAGAATCTTTTCCATTTACATAACAAACCTGCATTTCTAGGAATGCATTGGCTGCTGCATGCCAGAAGCTGTTCAGCAGAGCAAGGCAAAGCAAGCTGAAGTTCAGTGTTGGCACTCTACATGGGAAACAGCGGTGCTGCCCAGCAGCAGTGCTATCTAATACATGATGTGGTTGAATAGGAGCCATCAACTCATCCTGCAGCCCAGGCAGGGCACAGAAGGTTGCCACACCAGTGCTGTTTTGCCTGATGTTTGCACATGCTGATGATGCAGTGAGGAGAAATGTGGTTTAGTTGAGTAAGAAAGTGGTTTCAGTGTGGTGAGCTTCTGGCACAGGCATTCCATGTCTTTCCATGCTACAGGTGGTTTAAATCGTGGTGCCTTTGTTGTCCCTTCTCTTTCCTGGTCCTGTAGGGAAGTGAGGCAGTGCTAGATGCAGAGCAAGTAGCGCTGTGGAGGTGAGGAGGGTGCGAGTATGGAGGAAAGGACTACATCTGGAATGTGGGTGCCCCTGGTTTCCAAATATGCAAGTATGGGTCCAAGCACAGTAGTCACAGAAGGACAGTGACTGCATCCCTGAGCTATCTTTCATATGTTTCTGGCTGATTTCTTTACCTTACAGCACATTGTTCTTGTTTAAGTCAAAGTTACAGAAGCATGTGATTCATGCTAGATTTTTCTGTACCTATCCAAAACACAGAAAAACAAAACAAAACAGCAGTTTTACATCTTATAGAGAAATGCAGTTAATAAGAGCATATGACTTCTATTGCTCTCTCTCACTAATTTGTAAAGGCATTAACAAGCAATTGTTTACAAAAAGGCACAGAGAGAAAATCTGTATGTGAGTATAATAAATTTTTGCACTGAACATCTTAAAATTTGAGGGTCAAAGATTTGTGGTCAAATAGGTAAAGTGCTTTCTTTTTTAAATTCTGATATATATATAAAACAAGTGGCATAGATTATGGTTCCCCTCGGTTCAGTCTTTATTTTATTTTTTTTCTTCATTCCTGAAACATTCTGCAATTTAATTTTCTGTTGAATATTGTAACTAGCAAGGAGTAGGTTGAAATTTCTACCTACCAAATTGAAAGATACACATGCACTGAGATATATCTTCACTTCAAGTAAGATTTAAACCCCATTCTCATAGTTTAATGGTTTTTGGTTTGATTTCCAAGCTTGTCAAAACTACCTTTGCAGGACTTTGGTAGCTAGCTTATATTATGTCAACAGTTTCAGGGAGCTGTTGAAATACATTTTTCTTGGAACTATTTGCTGGTTCCAAAATTTGTCTTGCTCTCATACTCCAAACAAAACTCATCTCTCTTTACCCATCATACATGTACATCTAGATCTTTAATATTATCTCAGAAAAAAAAAGGCAAAAGATAATGCGATAAAACAGGGACACGTATATACCTCAGTTTTGAAATACTAGAAATTTTCAGGTTTTGCTTCTAGTTGTAATGAAAGACTGATAATATTACTTTTGTATACCAGTTTTATGTGTTACTCGGTTTTGTGCATCTACAGGGTTGGTTTTTTTTTACTATTTAATGTAGTCTTTTATGCCTGTGTGATTGCAAAGTCTCTGCTGTTCTTCACTGTCATACTGCAATACAGTGATAAGTGAGAAAAATGCCTACTTCTGCTTTTCTAGTTTTAATCAGCTTTTCAAGGATTTTTCCCTTACATTATATGTCATTCCTACAGGCATAAATCCTGTCCTCTTGTAACAAGCTAATGTTCAAAATAAAATCATCGTTGCTTTATGCTATCAATTTTCTGGGCAGAATAAATTCTTTCAAACTATGCACGTTTTGTCAAATTGTTTTTACTCAGTACCTATAATATCAACCCTGATTCTGGAAACTCTTCCATGAGTATACTTAATTTTATGAACAAAATTAAAGTTATGCTTATGTATAAATACCCATGTGATCTCTCTGTGCTTTGCCAAGCAACTTCATTCCAGAGCTGTCAGGTGCATTATGTAACTGCTCTATATTAATTATTTAATCCTTTATTATTTAGAGTAATTATAATTTAATATCTGTAGTTTTCCATGGGAGAATTTTCTCTTAATACAGGCCTATTTTCTGTAGTTATTCAAACTCCAGAAGAAGTAAAAGGAAAAAATAAGTCAGAATTTGAAATTAAATAGCATAGAAATGAGGCTTACCATTTTAGGAAAATGTTGAAGCAATCATTAAAGGGGACTAATCAGGGACTATCACTTCAAAACTCTTTATAACCTAATCACTCTTCTAAACCACTTCCTTCTGTTCTTAGTAAAATATATATATTGTTCCAAATTAGTACTGAGAGGAGATTACTGTTGGCTCATTTTCCTCCTTTCTGTTTTGTTTAGTGGATTAGTAATAAAAAGAAGTTTCTAGAAACAGAGGTTAAAACAAGTGGAGGTACACTTGGAAGGAAAATGGAGTTACTTTCTTTGAAACTCTGACTTTTAACAATTTCGTGCTGGAGTGTGTTTCACCCCTCTTGAATACAAAATCATCTTATACATTAAAAATATATATGTAGCCAAAACAACATCATTTTCTGAATGAGCTGTCTTTTGCAAATACTATCCTCTTTCCTCATGTAAGTTTTAGAACCATTAGAATTTAAAAAGAAAAATAAAAACAATAACAGTGATAAATTTGGAAATTCAAAACTAGAATGGATTGCTAAATTCCTAAATTACTTCCTCCAGTTGCTAAGTTGTAACTGGAGGAAGCTGAACAGCCCTAACATGAAAAAAAGATGTATCTGAGTGAGTTAATTTTGATTTGGCTGTTGCTAACATCTTACTTTTCAGAACTGTTTTAGCCTCATCTTGACATAAAAATCACACATGCTTACATCCAAAAATGGGTGTCAAATGAAAATGTATAAAGTGAGAAATATCACTGTAGGGAACTATTGCACCGGGCTGTACACAGAACATTTCAAATGCAGTTTTTTCAAACCCACCATTTCTTTTATAGATTACCTGTCTCTTGTGCCTGGATCCAGTTCCTGGATCCATCTCTTAAAGCATATGAGAACCGAGTAGTATATGGTCATTTTTAATAGCTGCCAATATTTCACATGGAGATTTCATGTCTTCCAGCGTTTGGTGCATGAGGCTACACAACCTCATTACCTTAATTCTTCAGACCAATATCCCAGGCTTGAGGTTCCTTACATGTGTCCTTATGTTCTCACAACTCTATACCTGGTGGATGCCTCAGACTTCTCAGTTAGTATCTTAGGGATCAAAAAGACAGGTATGAAACACAGAACTTGACGAGGATTTTCCCAGCAGCCACATCTGCTTGTAAAAGCATTCAAAGTAGCACTCCTGAACACACTTTTCTAACCCTATGATTCACACGATTCTTGGGTTTGATGGGTGTCCTGGGTTTGTGTAACATTTTCCTCACTTCCTAGGAAGCTACCCCTAAGTGTAGCAGTGTAGATGTAGCCTATCCCTTCAGGAGAGCATTGCTCCCTAAGGGAGGGGAAATACAACTTGTGACCCCATTTGGCTCTAAGCCTAGAGGCAAGCTTCTACATGGGGAGCTGTTTGTCATGGGAGAGCTAGAGATTGAAAGGCTTGGTGTTTATGGAATTTGATGGGTCTTTTGCTGATGGCTTTCATTCATTTAATCACTGGAAGCTGAAGGAGTACTCTTAAGGCATATCACTGTTTGCGTGCCTTTATAGTTGTCCCTATATCTCAGGAAGGGGTCACTTGGAGATGCAAGTTATTATACAAGTGGGATCCTGGTTGCTTTAATATTTTATTTTATTTTATTTTATTTTATTTTATTTTATTTTATTTTATTTTATTTTATTTTATTTTATTTTATTATTTTTTTTTTTTCTGAAAAGCTTCCCCTGGTCTTTCCAAATAAGGTATCTGGAATAAACCAGCCTTGCTGCGTCAAAACTGCCTTTCTCATTCCGGGGTTAAAAACAGACAAACAGAATACTGGCACCTACCATATAAAGTACAAGACAAAATAGCATAGATTTCACAGCTTTGTATAAATGTGTTCAACACTGCCTCAGCTATCTTATTTTGAATCTTTGGACATAAGTAGTGGGAATCCTGCCTTTCAGTTTGACCCTGAATGTCGAAGAAGACGTTAAGAAAACTCTTTATGTGCTACAGCATTTTCACAGGCCACCTGGACTAAGGGTAAGTAGATATTCAAGGACACAGAGAGTTGCTGATATCCAACAGTCATAATATGCACACCAGCTGCTGCTCTCCTCCCATCTCAAGCACGATAACTGTGCAACTCTAACCTCTAAATAATGTGCTCTTTACTCTGAGAAGAAAAAAAAAAAAAAGAAAAAAAAGAAAAAAAAAGTTTTAAGGATGCATTGCGTAGGAAAGAAGCCAGAGCACCTCGTGTTCTGACCTCTCAGCTGGAGTAGATCACACACAGCTTACTGTGAAGTTGCTCAGCATGTGTTGAGCCCTCCCCTCCCACGGGAGGGGGAGCACAACAGTGGCAGATGGTGAGGGAATGCCTTAATCATACAATCAGAGGTATGCATCCAAATGTGTGATGCGGGATAACAGAGCCTTTGTTTCCTCCCTGCTTTCTCTGAGATTACCAGAAAGCAGGCATGCTTTGTTAAGTGAAGGGAAAAGCGTCCTTGTTACGAGGCACTCGGTCACTTCATTGCATGTGTGGGAGAGCTGACGCTGCTCTGCCCTATCCTCTAGCTAAGCACACACCTCTTCCATGGTAGGGGACATTTCTGTTTGGGTCACGTTATGCTAGTGTGTTTGGTTATTCTCTAAATCAGGAAGGGACACCAGACCCTCAAAAGGAGGAGTTTTCTGTGTGCTTGAGCAGCCATTGAAAACACAGTGGTAGAAATTTGGCTGTGTTGTTCACAACAGCTGAATCTGTGCAGGCTGGGGCTACTGTCACCAGTTGTGTTGTGCATCACTGGCCTGATGAGAAAAGCATCTCTGGGGAAAGAGACAACCATCTAAGGCTTTCTAAGAAATGAGTACTTATTATTATTAATTCATCTTCTCAACCACAAGAAATAAGCAATACTTCATATAGAATTGATATTAAAATTTCAGTTTGACAAGAAATATGTTTAGGTAAGTGAGATGAAACCCTTCTTTCAGGCATCCATGACAAAATCTAATAAAATACTAGAGTGTTAAATGTACAGGAGAAGGAACAGGTCTCCCAGATCTCTCTGCTTTAACCAGAGTGAATATCTAGGCTGGAGTCAGGGACTTCGAAGTCCTTGGGGCTGCCTTTCCTGTCAGGCCATTCCCTGGTGGTGGCCAGTCACTTCCTCTGTCAGTTGTTATGGAAGGTTTAAATGCTGAGCCAGCAGATACAAATTATGTAAACCTGGATTAAGCTACTCTCTTGGATGGCTTGCATTTCTGAGTTATAGGCAAACTGTGATCTGTAGGACAGAAGAGACTGACAGCAGCTCTGTTCCTTTTTTTTTTTTTTTTTTATTCCTAAAGACTTTTTCTTCCCTAGATAAACACTACTGCCTGGTGAATTTGACATGAATTCATGAGTGACTTTTGGTTTAGATAAAAAAGCTATAAAAATATTCTTTGGTCATTTGATAATGATTCAGATCTTGATTTTTCTACATTTTCCTTTTTCTACACTTTTCTGTTTCACATGTGCTGTGCATACTCAGACTCATTTTCCAGGGCACCAAAGGGAGCATAATTGTATTTATTCCCTATTGAGAGATCCAGAAACACTGCTGCTTCATCATCTTGGGTCTTTTTGGAAGTCTCATAGATTGTCAAAATGGATATGCTGCCTTGATTTGGTTTACTCTCTCTTATCTTTGAATTAGTGCTGTATCACATTATATCTTGAACTGTGCTTCACAATGTCTGATGCTTCAGCACTCAGAAATGGAGCTGAAGAGGCAACAAAACGTGAGCACAGCCTCTCTCGCTGGCACCTCCAGCCTCCCGCGCAGTCCTGGCTTCAGTGTCCCTCTCCTGGAGAGACTCTGACAGATGGAGCTGCTGCTGGGGCCTGGGCTGCTGCCAGCGGGGACTTCTCTTCAGATCAGTGGTATCCTCATCCAGACCTGTCACTGCCTGGATGGGCCTTCAAACCCTGGGACCTCCTGGGAGATGTGCTGGGAAGCCAGCCCCAGCTTGCATGTGCCAACAGTTTGATTGCATGGCACGCCCGCTGTAGAAAATGGACCAGCGTGTGTGAGTAAAGGTGCTTAAAGGCACACAACAATTAATAAAGTTGTGTTATAATTTCATACTCGAGAAAATTTAATTCTCATGGTGCTAGGACTGGCTGCCAGCAGTTTTACTAGAAACCTGTAGTTTTACATGTTTCCCACTGTAAATTCTGTGAGTCGGGAAAAGCATGCTGATGTTGGACTTTGCTAGGAAGAAGTTAATTCCAATTGTAAATTAAATAAATATATTGATAGGGACCGATTCTTATTTTAAAATCATGTTACCTTTAGTAAAAACCTTTAGTTTATTGTATGACTTCAAAGATCATTCATTTTGGTAAATAAACCCTCACAATGATAAAGTTATACAGACTATGAAAAGTTAATTAAATCATAAAAGAGAACGTACATAAAAGGAGAAAAATCCTTAACTAGATTGAGGGGTTGCAGTTATTACATACATGTTTCCTAAAATAGAATCGTACCATACCTATTCTTTGAATATAGGTTTGTTTCTTAACTTCCCTAATGGAGTTAAAGGTAACTTAAATTACTAACAGATGTTTCAGTTGTTATGATTCACAGTTAAGATTTATTGATAGAAGTATTAAAACCAAAATTGTGATTGCATATACAGCCTCATTTCAAACTATCAAGGACTTTATTTAACATCATAAGAAACATCAATTCCTTTTTAGAAGAGTCAGTGTAAACTCTGTATTTTGTTCTTCACACGTCATTCTACTTCATCAATAATCTGCCTTCACTACTGTATATTTGTTTATTTTCCTAGTGTCCTGAATGAAAGTTATGACTATAGTGTTACTAATTCAGGTTTTAAGAAGTAATTGTTTTAAACTCAAAGTCATTACTTATTATTATTATTATTATTATTATTATTATTATTATTATTATTATTATTATTATTATTATTATTTCATTATGTAGCTCCAATATATAATATTTAAATACCTAAGATAAATTTAAATACACATGAACTATAGTACTAAATTTCTGAGTAAAGACAGAAGTCAGTCTAACAAGAAAAATGGAAACATAAAATCTGGAAGGTAAAAATGTTTAAAAAGAATCAGTAAATTTAATTTTAATAAGCTTTTAAAAGTGCAGATGGTTGAACTATTTATGGAAAAATCTTCATGGGCTATAAAACTGGACTCAATTTTTGTTGAGTTCAGGGTACTTAATGTCATTTTATGAGCTTGCTTGCTTACATACTTACTGTTTCCTGTTGGCTAAATACCATTGCTAATGTAGTGAAGTAAGTCCAAGGTTAAGACTTAGCTTTTGTCCTGACTCTAAGGCTGACATATACACTTTGGCCTTTGACCAGTTTAACCTTTTTTTGTCTGTTTTGCTTTATGGATGAATGCAAGGTAGGACTTCAGTAGTATCAATGAAGAGTAATTTGCACATACTATACATGCTATACTGTTTTTATAACTCAGGATTTCCTGTATGTTGTATGAACTGGTATCCAGGATTTCAGAACAAAAACAAACAATCAAAACAAAACAAAATCAGACAGGAATTTCAATTGTAGGAAATAGTTATGCAGCAGTAAATGATGAAGGCAATATTTTCTCTAGCAAAACCAATTTTTACCTCCAATTACAAATGCAAAACTGTGGTAATTTAAATCCTTGCAAAAGTAACATATATTTTCTTCCTTTATTCTTCCTTTTGAAATTACTTCTACTGGAGAACAATCTTCTATCTGACCTGACATTTTCCTTCATATTTGAACTGAGATTCTTAATCTCAGAACCTCTGTCTTCAAACAAAGAAATAGTTGCCTACAAGTAGATAGAAATTCAAGAAAAAGGCTTTGCTCGTTCATTATTTATAAGCTTCCCTTGTGATTTTTTTTTTTAAACTAGAAACTTTCAATTTATTATTGCTGATAAGTGATATGGATATATGTGATAAGGATAACTAAAAAACTTCCTGATCTTGTTTGACAAGGATATATTATGAAAGTTAAGATTACATTAATTTGCTAATAGTTTCTACAGGATCCGCAACATGACATGTTTCTGTATTTCTTCTAAAGCAAATTAGCTTTCATAACGCTTGGTTTAACTCACTGATGTAAAGGCATTTAAATCAGCATGTCCAGGTTTTGTCATAGATGGTTATTTTTTTAAAGAGTTTTCAAAATGACTAAAACAAAGGTAAGGCAGAATTGTGAGTACTTCTTGGTATTTGTATAGTCGCATGATTTTTGATTCTTATCTAGAAAATTGATTTGAAACTGAAAATTGATTTGAAAATGAAAATTATTCCAAATGTTAAGTGTACACAAGTATCATTCTCTCCCTAACTATCTTTAAGCATTCCAGATGTCTGTGATCCATGCTCAGTTTTGCCTGTTGGCTGCCGCTTGGGCATTTTCTAAAATTCTTCTGAGCAAGAATTGGAGAAGGGACTGCTAAACGAGACGATGTCAGGAGAAGGTTTTCATATGTGTACAGGAACCATTTCTTGAGTGGAGAAGCAGGAGGAATTATTTAAAAAAATAATTGGAAAAACTTTTATAGGAGGAGACATAGAGGCATCACCTTATAAAGATCCCTTTATCAAGGGATAAAGAACAAACCAAGACCTAGAATTTTGTACTTTTTCAGATGTAAGTAGTATTTTTTCTGCCTTTTCTAAGTTGAGAAGCTTAAGTGGCCTTTAAAGGAGAACCCTCAATGACCCTTAGTTTATCTGGAGAAGTTTCCATAGTAACTTTATTAAATTTCCTTTAAAATATAATTTTTATTTTTTGGAGGTGAATATTCATCACTTGTACATGTCTGCCTTTGCAGTTTGTATGGGGTTCTAATTGTATAACATGCTGCAGTGACAGAAGAAAGCACAAGCAATGTCAGCTGATGGTAGACTTTGAGGTCCTTAATCTTCTTTTACAAACATGCAGTTTGGGAACCACAGTAATGTTAGGGCTAGTTAATCCATCTTTCTTCTGGTGGGCTAAGCAAAGTTTTTACATTGGTATAATCAACTAGACATGTAGGACTAGACATGTAGGACATGTAGCAATATACGTATCCTTTTAACTCCTCCTTTATTTCAGAGTGCCCTTATTGTCATCGACATAAATTATACTGGTGATTATATTGATGCAAGCATTTCCATATTGACTTAACTGCATCACTACTAGTGTTATTTGCAGCTTATCAGTCAGACTGACATACTTGCAACATGCTTTAGATGTACATTATGACATGAAGTGGAAGGAACTGAAAGTAAACATAGTCCCATCTAGAAATTCTCAATGTAAGTGGATATCAGTCATACCAGCAATCACGATACTGTTGTGCATTTTGATAAGTTTATTTTACTAAGTTGATGTCCATTGCAGAATTATATTTGATTTTATTCAACAAGAACATGTAATTACCTAATATATAGTTGAATATCTGTTGTATAATCTTTATGTAATGTTGCTCAATTAATTAAGTAGTAGTGTGTTGATTTGTCCATGGTTGCCTAAAATGGGATATAAAATTCCATAATAAAACATGCCAAGGAAAACATCTTAATCCACCTGTAAGAGCAGTTGAGTTCTTTGTTGTCAGAAGACTTTCATGTTGGTAATAAAACTAATCTATTTTTGACTATTATTTAATAACAAGGATTAGGTACTAATAATTCATTTAAGCATAATTTTCAATGACATATTTCTGGAACAGTTTTCTTTGGGTTGGTTAGTTGTTGGTTTTCTGTTGTTGTGTGAAAGGACAGCTGCAGATTCAAATTCTAAAATCACACTGCTACTGTTACAGTATCGACAAATATTATCTCACAAAACACAGATATTTTCCTTCATATTTTTCTTTCCATTTTAATCTGGGGCAGGGGATGGAGTGTTCAATACAATCTCTCTATTGTGACTATGGAAAGATCAAGGTAAAAATAATCAAAGTACTAAAGAAATAAGCCAACATTGTATTCTGACTATTGTTGTAAAAGCACAAGTTGGTGTATTTATTTGAAGGAATTTCACTTCCTCCTGCCCAGTTGAACACAGAGGTTTTGACAGATATGCACTGCATTAAACAATCAGTATATTGACTTGAATAATTCAGAATTTATAAAGGGAACATGAGGGAGAGGCATATAAAAAAGGAGAGCTTGCAGATCCACCCTCGGCTATGTTGTCATGCAAGAGAGCAGAGAGCCATGCTGCTGCCTCCCTGCTTCCTTTAATTGCTATTTGGAGGTGACTTTTTCACTGGTCAGCACTTTTGCTTGAGGATGGGTAACTCAGCAGCTGTTGTCTTTTGAGATACAAAAGAGCACAAAGACTGTGTCTTCCCCCTCAACACTGATGTAACTGATATTATGATGTTATGATATTGAAACTATATCCTTCCCGCTAATATAATATGGTTTATTTCCCTCATAAACTACTTTTCACAAATGCAAGTACTTTAAGATATCAAATATCTTCATGGCATTTCTTAACTTTAGTAAAATCTGGCAGGGTCTCTGGGAACTGTCCTTTTCCATTTGTAAGGGACCAGGCACTGCCAATGTGCTTCACAGGTACTAAACATGTTGCATATTTTCCACCTTCTTGGGTTTCTAAATCTCAGTCCACCACTGAAGTTCACTTCTCCAAATAAATATTCCACCAAGCTCCATTCCTGTGAGGGCTAGCTCCTACTACCTGAACTAGATTGAGCCTATTTCAAGTGTGTTACATTGCGTTACAATTACCATTGTAGGCATGTCCTCAATGTTGCTTTCATCTGTGAAGGAAGCTGTGTAAGAATTTGTAAACATTGAAAAGGAATGGCATTGTGTGTATCTCCTCCCCGTCATCTCCTTCCATTTGGTATAAGTAGATTCTGTGAGTTATGTGGCATCAGAGGTGCAAATTGCATTTAGATACACATTCTGGGGTTTGTCTCTCTTCAGTCTATTTTTTTTTTTGGTGCATTTTAAATCTACAGATTAAAATTCTCATGCTTCCAATAAAGAAGACGGTGAAATGGTTCAGTGTTTAATGATAATTTTAGCATTTAGCTGATGACTGTGCGGATATTATTGTTTGGGACTTTAGCTTTTGATCTGGGTATAGCAAATGCCTCATGCCAGGAAGCACCAACTTTTATTTACTCCCTAAGAGTATGTAATGCTGATTGCAAAATAAGATTTATTTATTTAATTATGTTGTGGATGGGCCTGGTGAAACTGCTGCTGGAAACCAGTATATTACACTTTTATGTCAAATTTGTCTTAGGACCTCATAATAGATGATATTCATGTAAAAAGTGAATCAGTTTATAGAACTGCAAACTTTAACTTTTGATCTGGATATAGCAAATGCCTAGGTTTCTCTGCCAGATTTGCAGCACAGTGTACAATTTTGCATAAAGATTTTTAGCAATAAGTAGTGTAGTTTATGTAAGGTAAACTTTTGCCTGCTGTAAGCTCTCAGATTGGTATTAATCAGCCTGCAGAATTTACTAAAATGGAGCTAGCTTCTCCATTCAGCAGAGTTGAACAGTGCACAATTGCTTTGAGTGAGAAAGGAGGAAAGGTTAATGTGGAGCTGTTGGGTAAAATACAGTCTTTTCAAATTGGGCATCTAGTTCAAGATCATCAGCTTCCCGAATCAGTGTCACAAATAGGGTCATGAGCTCAGAATTTGCATGCAAATTGGGTTGTGCATTCCCAGAAACGGAGGCCTGAAATGAATTTTTGTGGCTCTGCTGAGCCAGCTCATCAAAAACACTATAGCCAATGTGTCTGTGTTGTTGTTGATTTTTTTTGTCTCTAATCGAAAGTTAAAAGTTTTACTATAAAAATTATAATTTAGTAAGTTCCCGCACTTCTAAGTAATACGAAGAAAAAAAAAAAAAGCAGAAATTAATTGGTGCTAGATGTCATCAGGAGGCTGGGACTAATATGTGACAGAGTTCCAGCTACTGTGTCAAAGGCAGTAGCTGAACATACTAAGTTTCTGTACAAAAAGGTCGTATAGATGATGGTAATCCCAAAACTGCAGATGAGAGTACCAGTAAATATTTTAGCTCAAGTGCTTTATTTTTTAGCTAAAGTTAGCTATTTTTTAGCTAAAGTTAGCTTTAATTATATAACACGGCGTGTTTTGCAGTCAGTGTGCTGATGGGTTGCTAATTCCCCGTCAGTGTAAGAGATTAGATTCCCAGCATATCTATTAAATAGCCAGTCTACTCCACACAGGCTGGAGCCTGCAACTATGACTCCCCTGGCAAATACTTCACTACAGCAAGATGTCCTAGTTGTTTAAATTGGAGTGGAGCACATGATTTAGCCATGTCTGTTCTCCCAACAAAGTGTCTTACTGAGCCAGTAAGTAAGTATGAGCCAGTAAGTGTGTAATTTTTAAGCCGGAGATGTCTGTGCCCAGTAACAACAATTTCCTGATTATGTAAATGAGTTCTTAAAAATCTTTTGCATTTCTTTAAAAAATCAGAAATATTTCTTTCAGTTATGTTAGCTGTCTGGCATTCTGCTTTAATAATCCATGCACTTCAAGCATATTTTCTTTTCCTCTTGACACACTGTCAAAAAGAAGGGAAAATCAGTTAAATAATTGAGAACATGTGGACTGCCATAAACAATCACTCTTGTTTGTTTCTCTGCAGAAAGAAAGGAAGTGAAGGTGGGAGAGTATAATGCTGTAGCTGACACACTGGAAATAATCAACAACAGCATCAGGTTCCAAGGTAGGATGAGAAACTGGAAAGAGGTACAGGAATTACATGGGTAGCTGTATGCAGTTTGTAACACTGCATGCTGTTTAGAGACCTGTTAGGATTTTCAATATCAAAAATGTATGAAGTTGTACAAAGAAAAATGTAATTGAGCTCCTCTTAAAAAGAAAATTAGGAGAACTTTGACCAGAAATTTGTAACATTTAGATATTGTATAATTGTTTTTCATTCCAATAACTGGGATAAATTTATATTGACATGTGTACACAATGTTCTTTCTTATTTCAACAAGCTACAGATGTCTTCTATTTCATCTCCACCAACCAATAATATTCTAATTTCTTCTCCATTACCCACTCACCTGAAGGATGCTCATGTGCGGTGTTTGTGGATGAGAGGGAAATTATTGTTTTTCTTTGGGAGGTGTCTGTTAGGTAGTTGGAAAATGTGATTTCAAAATAGCAGGGCTAGGGCTAGATTTTTTTAAAATGTCATTTGAGAAACAAGTCTAGAGGGTGTTCATTCCAGCAGTGCTTCCAAGGTCCACAGCAGGGCCTGTGTGCATGGGCGTGACCAGAATTTCACTGCAGTGATCTAACCCATGACCGCTTGTCCATTTGCTGGAGCTTTCTACGTTTCCTTCTGGTATCCTTTAATGGACTCAAAAGAGCATGGCTTCATGCACATCTCACATATATCTGAAGAATGAGGCTTTGAAAATCAAGAGTGCAGAATCTGTCCCAGTTGCCAAAGTTTGGGACCCAGTTGCTTATTTTTGATGGAAAACAGAACTGATGATGCAGTTGAGTATTGATTCAATACTATTAATTTCCAGAAAATATATGCAGGATGAATCATGTAGCAGGAGACAGTTATCATTCATGTCTCCATGCCTTTTTGGACAATAAAGGATGCAAAAAACTGTTCAGGCTTTTCGCAGGACCAGACTCCTACTTATTGGCCTGGCTGCATTTGGCATTCCTTCCCCCATGGCCTGCCATATGTCTATCTTAAGATGTCTGACACGAGTGGCAGTGAACCCTCCCATTGTACTCACCGTGGCTTTTTGTGGAGGTAGCCATGTATACATTGTGGAGGACACAACTGCTGCATCTGTCAAGCAGTATGAAAAACAGTAACATTAGGCATTTCAAATGAAGAGTAGTAAATATAACTCTGTTTAAACCATTGCATAAAAGTTACACACAAGAGAACAGTTATTCACAATATTAAAAGGAACAAAATTGAGTGGTCATTCTACAAAGAAGAAAATATATTTTATGGAATCACTGGTTGTTGAACGCATCATCAATATACTCTGTATATTTTAGATGCAGCAGGTGAGGTTTTTTTTGTTGTTGTTTTTGTTTTTTTAATATCAGTTCCTTTCGTGTAGGCACAGGCTTTATTGTATTTTTGGTTTGTTATTTGTTGCCTAATTTCTTGATGGGTTATGTAAATAAGTAACCTGTAAATGCATGCTCTGAGGTAGGAAGAGGAAAAAGGGAAAATCTGAGGTACTTTTTTCTAATTTCAGTTCAGCAAATGGTCCCTTGACCAATCACTTTAGTGTGATCACCAGTTGAAAGGAATTTTTTGTTTGGAAATGTTGAAAGTAAAGACCAAAGCATAAGGATCTTCCCTTGTCAGAATTGTTTCAGCATAACTGCTGTGGATAAATTTCTCCCTACATGTATCAGGACATTTTAGTAAGCAGGTAGAGTGTGTGAAGTAGGGAATGAAGAGCTTCATTTTAGCTGTGGGGAAGTAATTATTCTCATTAAACCAAGAAGCCTTTAATTAGCAGGAGCTGACCGTCAATCTGGTATATGGCTTTAAACTTGTTTGTTTGTTGTGTTTTTTTTTTTAAGTTCAGACATTCAAATCCATGCCTGCAGAGAACTGAAGAGTGGGTCTGTCCCTATACCTGGCTCTTCTTTCTCCCACACTACTCCCTTCTGTAGGGCTCTGAGGGCACTAGCAACCCTGTCCACCCCCAGGGCTCTCCCACCCTGCCCATGGTCCTGGCCCCCATGTCAACCCCTGGGGGCCATCAACCTCTGCCCCAATGAGGCTGCAGAAGCAGCAATGAGGCTCCAGATCCCCACAGTGTCAGTTTTAGCTTTCTCTCAGTTTGTTACAGGTGAGGTAGGCCATTTGTATTTGCCCTGATTATAATGAAAATATGCTGAGAAATTATGTCCTCTGTTTTCTACTCATGTTTCTGTCATCTGTTTCAGAAAAGCGTAACCTTGTGGTAAACTTCACAGCCATTTTGGTGTTATTTACATTTTAAAATGAAGATAGTATACTTTTTATGGGGTTCTGCATTTGGATTTTGTTATGATTTTTTTTTCATCTGCTCCAGAAATGCAAACCTTCTTGTCAATCAATGTGACCAAAATATGTCTATCAAAGTCAATAATTTCATCAGCTACAGATGTGGTTTACAGTTGCTAACTCTAGGTATAGTAGTAAGGAGAGGCATATTTTCTTACACAAATTCTACATTTGGCTGTACTCTAGCCTTTTTTATTCTTCTTGTAATTCTAGGACTTGAACCTCCAAAGGACAAAACAATTATACAAGAGGAGCTACGCAAGATCTCTCTGCCTCTATACAGCATCCTTTCAGCCCTCACCATCTTAGGAATGATAATGGCCAGTGCTTTCCTCTTTTTTAATATCAAAAACAGAAATCAGAAGTAAGACATTCATGTCACTTCTATTTCAATTTGTTTTCTATTTAAATGACAACTTTGTAGAGTGTATTATTAATATTTATGTAAAGAAAATATTTAAACTGTGGAAAGATATTTTACAACTATTCAGATAGAATTAATGTATTATATATACAAAATGAAACAAACTGTTAGAATAAGTTCTTTTATACTGTTCGGAAAGTATTTTTATATATATTTTTTTTGATTTAACATTTGACTGTGTGTACGTGCTATTGACATTAGCCTTTGCTAATTAATCCATCAGTAAAATAGGAGACCTTTTTACTAAACATGCAAAAATCTAAAACAATGGTAGAGTTTATAAAACAGTGTGTATGCTTATATATTTTATGGAGTTCTACAGAAGGTTTATCAGTTTGCCTGGTTACAAAAAAACTCTTCTCGTTTGCTCTTTTGCTCAGTAATCTTTCTTCTTTAATGCTCTATCACCTTTTGTCCATAGACTAATAAAGATGTCCAGTCCCTACATGAACAACCTTATTATCCTTGGAGGGATGCTTTCTTATGCATCTATTTTTCTTTTTGGTCTTGATGGATCCTTTGTCTCCGAAAAGACATTTGAAACACTTTGCACAGTAAGTAATTCCATATATTCTAGTTTAAGAATGTCTTGCAGAAAGTTCTGCAAGATGTACAAACAGAAAGGTTCGCCAGTTGGATGTCTCATTCCTTTTAATAACTGATTCTCATAGTTCTTTCCTGGGGTATTTACTGGGACCGAATTCTGAAACGTGCATAAAACTTTATTATCATTAGTGAAAACTTCAGGTGCATTAGGATTTTGCATCAGAGTGAAACTGTTGATGTATCTTCTTGTTTTGAAATTACGCATATGAAGATGTATTAAATGCAATGTTTGTGGAATTACACCTAGTAAAATATTTGAAGCTACATTTTCTTTATAGGTTCCATATTATTTTATATTTCATGACTGCTGCTTGCCCAGACCTTTCTACTTAATCTTTTTTACTGAATCTTGAAAGGCTTCTAATGCTATTTCCAAGCAGAAAGTCACACAAGCCCAAATCCATATAGAATATATCCTAGTTAAATCAAAATAAGCAACTCTGAAATCAAATTGCATATTGGAAGTTAGCAAGAAAGTTTTTATTTACAGAGAAAAAATTCAAAGTCTGAAAGTTGCATGCCTAAAGCTAGACAATTTAGTTAAATCACAATATTTCAGTGGAAATCCCCATACTGACTAAAACTGTTATAGAAATGAAATATCATGACTTATTCAGTGATATCATTTCAAAACACTGGAGTTATCATCAGTACATGTTAAGACACACTACAAGATATAATAGTACATGTGAATATGCATGATTTGCTGTGCAAAATCCTAGCATACTTAGGACACCTGTGTTTTAGACACCTATACCTTAGCAGCCAAAGGAAGAAGAGGGACAGAATATTCAATTCTTCTAGAACTAGAACAAAAATTCTCTGTATAGCTAGTAGAAAGAGGTTCCTCAAAGACTTCACAAGGAAAATCCTGTTCACCTCTCCCAAGCTAAGTATATAATTATGTGAATGCATAGGGACCAGCATTCATTATCCACCAAATATTCTTTTTTTTTGTGTGTGTGTGAACCAGTTTCCAATGGACCAGAAGTGACATTAAGAAGCCAGTTATTGATATCAATCTCCATTCTTTTCTCACCATCCTTTGCAGAAAAAGCTTGTGGCAGAAAGCACAAATTATACGTCCTGATGCAACCATGAGGGGCTTACATTCAAATCTCCTGACCTTATTGCCAGGCTGTAGGACACTGTATGACTGGGCTGCCTACAACCCTCCTCACACCAAGCTTGGCTTTCCGGGTTTTCAGTCCACTATGGAAGCATTTCTGATTGTGATTTCCTGTACATGACTGCTGATTTATCTTATGAATCCCTGCTCTGTCAGTGGTTAGTGTTAGCAGCATAGACGCAAGAAAACCTCCAGAAGCAACCTATTAGGACTTTTTTTTTTCCAACCTTCAGCTCATTGAACAATTCTTTTAAAAATTCCCTCCTCCGATTATTATTTTTCCAGTGGAATAGCTGATAGCTTTCAATGAGCAATTCTCTTGTTTTGTTTTTTAAAAAAAATCATATTTCCATAGCCACCATCTACCCTGCCTAAGCACTTTCCCTGTATCTAGGAAACACTAAATTAATGTTGAGTTCATAAATATGGGAGACAAACCCACTTTTCTGTTCAGTAACTCTTCCGTCTCTCCTCTTTCCCCCAAAAAAACTCCCACTAAGTGCTGGGTACAGAGTGTACATTTGGCACCATGTAACGAACATCCATCTCTCCATATGGGCAGCAAGCTTATTGGTTTCATAAGGCCTACTTACAGATACCAGTTCTTATAGGATCAGGCTGGCACAAATCTCTCTTATCATTCGTTTCCCTGGTAATGCATGATTTGGATCGTCCATTCTAAAACATATTAGAAATTAGTTTAAAATTTCCATTTTATGAGAGATTGTTACTCTTTAAAAGAACCAGCTACAATAGAGAGTGATCATAAAAAGCCATTGATACCAAAAATATGTGGGTACAGCTGGAATAGCTACATTTTAGGCACAGAGAACAAGAACCACATCAATGGAGGCAGAGGTTTTTGTTTGTTTGTTTGTTTGTTTGGTAGGGAAGTTAAAATTTTGATTCAGCTTTTATAAGCACATGCAAAACTGAAAGGCTGTCATTAGTGCTATCCCCTCTCTAAGCCAAGTAATCACCGTCTTTGTCTTCCATATTTAAAAAAAATGATTAGACCTCATGAAAGTAGCAGCGTATACATAATAGTAAGTTTTTTTAAATTAGATACAAGATATATATGGTAACTGTGATTATTCTATCTTAATTTTCTGATAACTTTCTGCTAAGACCCATGGAAGGTCCTTAAATACACCTGAATCTAACAACTAAATTCAGGAAGAATGGTTTCCAAATTTTAAGTATTATATCCCAAATCTATTGTGTGCGCTTCCTCTATAGCACAATGTTTATAGCATTGTTTGGAGGGTGAAGTGCTTGACTTTTCTACAATGTGCATCTACCTATGGCACATGTTTTATTCTGTAATATTCCAAGGACACTGAACCATGATACAAAATTTGAAAGAATTTCTTTGATAAATTGTACCACCATTTTCAACTCTGCAAGGCACTGACTGTAGGAGGATGTGGTATATAAATCAATCTGTTGAAATACAGAACCAATCGTTAAATGTATTTGAGAGTAAGAAAAGCGCTTTAAACATATGGGCAAATAATTTGCTAAACAGGGGTATTTTATGTTTTTGAACTTCTGTATTGTTGACTGTGTGCTAGAGTAGGTAAATGGTTTCAAAGTAACTCATTTTTATCCTGGTATGCCCATTTTCTATGGAAAATAATCAAATACATTTAAATAGTAATTTATTACTTATGGTTGGGATTCCTAATACCAAACATAGCATTATTTAATTCCATATCTGAATTAGAGAGTAGGTGTCATATTGTAAAACACCAGCTGCATGAAATTAAAACTATCTGGAGCAGTGAATTCTCAGAAAGTGGTCAATGCAGTATGGAACAGTTACATGTCTTGCAACTGTCAGTTGCAACTACATTGGTTGTACAGAAAAAGTAATACAGTAGTTCATTACATGCATATATATTCAAAACTAGAAACTGCTTCAGGTATAAGGGAGAGAGAGAGAATGCGGATGATCTGAT
This sequence comes from Anas platyrhynchos, assembly GCF_047663525.1. Classification (NCBI taxonomy): domain Eukaryota; kingdom Metazoa; phylum Chordata; class Aves; order Anseriformes; family Anatidae; genus Anas; species Anas platyrhynchos. Next base: position 64,593,856 of record NC_092588.1, on the reverse strand, counting down.
CTATCTTTGTTTTCAATCTCAGAATTACCATGGTACCATAGAAAAAGAGAAGTTAGAAGTAAAGGTATGAAACAAGATGTGATGCCAACTGGAAAAATGCAAGCAAGTGGAAAAATAATTGAAAGCATTCATTATATGGAAGAGAGAGAGTCAAAATTAGCAATGCCAGTGACATATCCTATGAATAGAGTTTAAGCTGACATACTAAACAGGAATACTTAAAATAGAGGGAATATTAAATATGATCATAATGTTTAGACTTCTGTAATATATTCTGCTGGGGATTTCATGCTTTGCATTTAAGACTAGTGATGTCTCTGCAAGTTGGATCTGCTGTGGGATGAAAGGCTAATAAGAGGCAATGGGCACAAAATGGAACACAAAAGATTCCATGTAAACACCAGTTGGCTTTTCTGATAGGGAAGGAGCAAGTGATCTATTTGGAACAGGCCATTATAGGATTCGTACCATTCCAGTAGATATATGTTCTGGAGACTGATTGTCTTTCAGTCTCCCTTGCACTCTGGAGTTCTGCAAAGGTGTTCCATCAAAGGTAAAAGGATGGGAATGTTCCAGATTACCCTGTCACTAACATTAAGCATGCTTTGGTTTGTACTCATTAATTAGCATAATTTATGTGAATTGCCAAAACCAGGCAGATATCCTGTGATGCCTGGTGATCTCACTGAGTCTTGTCAGCGTTTTGTCTTAACAAAAGGCAAAGTAAACAGAGTGCATTAAGATTTTTGTATGCCTGCGGTATTCAACAGCAGTTTCATCTGTTGCAGGTTGTTCTCAGGCTTTCAGATTTCAGTCAGGTGCTCTCAGCTGTGATGCAGGCATTTGAAAAGAGATTCTGCATAGAAAGAAAGAGCCATGCAATGAGGTAGGGTGAGGTGGAGAGACAGAAAGAGAGAGAGAAGGAAGAAATGGAGATATCTGCTGGTAAAATACAGCTACCCACTGCAGTGTGAAACTGTCTGGACTTGGTGTTGTTCTCATTCGGACATTCTGAGAACAGGTGCATTCATGATAACAGTAGACGTTAGGGACCTTATCTTCTCAAAGATGTACTTAAAATTTGACTATTCACCTTTAAATGTACTTTAAAAATTACTATTCACCTTTAAATGTATCCAGATCTTCAGAAGCACTTAGGGTTTGTCTACTAATATTGTTAATTATGGTTATATTATTATGTTAATATACTTGAAATCTGACTCTGTATCATGTAGCAAAGTAAAAGGCAAGCTTTTATGCTTTTTCACTGATTTTTCATAGTCATATCTATGTCCCACTGAGAAAAAAGCTAGATGAGGTGGACCCCATGGTCCATATTGGTTCCACTTTTTCTTGGGAAATCCTGTGTCTGTTCAAGGTCAGGATTATAAGGTGGCATGAAAGTGGAGAGACATCCTAAAACATGCTCATCAAACACAGACTCAGATTACAGCAAGGAGCATGGAGGAAGTCAGCTGTGACGGGTTGTTTCCTAGGGAAGAGGGTAGACAGCAGCGTGAGGGGTATGCTGGGCAATTCCCTAAAACTCTGAAAGTCAGAGTTGCCTGACAGCAGCTCTGGAAGCAGGGGCTGGTCTTTAAATATAAAGCAGGGAGAAGAAGCAGATGTACCAACCTTTTGTCTTTATTTCTGCTTTGTTTTCCCTCATCACTTTGAGGTTTCTCTGTTTACCAATTTTTGGAGGCAACTGACAAAAATGTTGGTCAGGGTCCCTCAAATTTATGGCTGTCTTGGTGTACTATGGGCAAGAGCCACTTGCACTTGACCCTGGGCTACTAACTGACACCTAGCTTTGCTATGTGTTAAGTAGTTGATGATGTACTCCCTATTGCCTTCCTTTATACTTTTCAGACATTGTCATAGGTTTTGGGTTCCCCCCATTTCCTCCCAACCCTCCCTTTGAACTGTATACTTGCCTAATTCTTTTATTAAAATTGAAATTGTTTAATCTTGCCTAGGAATTTAAAAAAAAAAAAGTGAAAAAAAAAAAAAAGGAAAAACAACGGATAGACACTCAGCTCGTTCTGAACTGCAAAGCGATTTGGACCCCTAATCTACTTCTTTGTCTTTGGAAACCATAGCCCTTGTTTGTATTTTTAGTCTGGCCTTTTTCATTTTGTGTGTATTCATTAGTTTATTTCCTTCTTAATTGTCTAGCTGTTAATTTTAATCTCCCTTTTCTGTATAATCAATTCCATAATTGTCCTAACCATCGTTCAGTCCGAGACTGATCTCACTCCTATTACATTCAAAGGCAATTTTGTTACTGAGTTTAACATGAGCCTGATCAGCTTCTATTTTAGTAAATGACATTTTCTTGGGGAAAAAAATGTAGAGGGAAAATTCACAAAGCTGAATAGATCCCTGAAACAGAATCGTTCATATGCTGAAGCAAATACACCACAACCTTGCCAGCAATTTATTTAGTTAGCATTTTTAGAACATTTTGCCTCTCTTTCAGTAGGACAATAGCTAGGTTTTAAAGCCCCCTTATAGAATTGTGGGCAATTATAATATATTTTACACTACCCCTGGATTGACTCTCAAAAATGGTCTGAAATATATTAAGAAATCACTACAGGAGATTTCACAGCGTGTGAAGAGCCACTGTACCTAATTTATGTGAAAACAGCAGGATTCAATTCTCTAATGTTATTGCCACTTACTTTTTGTAAGAATTGTGCTGGTGCCACACAAATTCTAAAGAATTAGTTAAAAGACCTAAACATGTGTCATAAAATGTTTGAGATAAATGAGAAAAGTATAATTCAAATGGATGAACTCATTCTTTGGGCCTGCCTGCTCTCACACTGGGAATTTTGCCATTGCTAATAGACGCAGGATCAAGCCCCCAGGGCAAATGTGTTGAGATGGCACACTTTTGTTCATCATAATTATCCTTTATGTCCCCAGTCTGCAAAGAACAATAGAAGGTGCTTAATTTTAAGCCCATGAATAGTCCACAGAAATCAACAGAATTGCCTACTTAAAGATAATTGTGCTCTTCAGGGCTAAACCCACAGTATGGTTTATTCTCCTGTTTGTCACTTTTAAGTGCCTAAATCTAGTACCAAGATGCCACCAAGCAGCTCAGCACTAATGTTCAGCTACAGCCTGACTCAGTTGATGCTGCAACTTCCAGCCCTATGCATGTGTAAAACTGCTAATTACTGATATTGCCCAAATAAACCAGACTGAATTTCATAAACTAAATTGAAAGGTACTGGGAGTGTCTAGTCCTATGAAAGAAATGCTTTTTTCATAAAAATCCTTTTTATTTAAATGAAACCATTAAATAATGGTCTCCAGGTAATATAAATGATGCTTTCAAGAATCTTAAATCTAAGTGATTCCTCTGCAGGAACAAAAGCTAAGCATTTTGCTAACTGAAGTTGTTTAAAGAACCAAGCTGGTTCACTATTCAAATACTATTTTATTTTTTTTTTTAATTAAGTATCTGTGAAGGGGTGGTGTTTGTAGCTTTTTATGCAACACATATTGGAATTCTTCTTCCTGATGTTTATTTAAATTATTCATTCTGTTTCTCTACTATCTTCTTGGTTGCGTGATATTGGCAAACTGGATTAATATAGCAAATTTGAAGCTGCAGCACAAAAAGATATGGTATATGCAGTTTAATGGGTTGCTATATTTCATTCAGTTTTAATATTTTTTTTCTTTCAACTTAATAGAGGAATAAAATACATCACTTTCTTAATCAGTTGCACTTGAAATTCTTGTTATTGCTTTAATAAGCTCAACACCTTCATGGGCATTCTTCAGTTCACAACTGTGTGATTTTCTGAATATATGTGCAGTGGTGGTCAAATATGGGAAAATAATAGAACTTCTTTAATAGTGAAACTTTATACTTTTAATCAATTCAATCCATTTTCCAAGGTAACAAGTTATAACATCAAATAAGTTTGTGGAGTTTTTACATGGATACATTGATTTTTGTGAAGATATGAAATAGTAGCATTCAAAACATAGGCTACTCAGTGAAAGCTCAAAGTTGAGAGGAAATACAATTCACATGGAAGTAACTTTATATTAAGGTGTTAAGGTATTAATGTTTATTACATTGTGGAAGAATACTTTCACTTAAAAAAATAAAAAATAAAAGGTCTTTACACTTTCCTCTTAGAATGGAAACACCTTAAGCTTAGAATGGAAACTTTTTGTTGCAAAGGAAAATTGAAAAGAACTTCTATAGTTCATACTTTTACAAGATGCAGGCCGCTTGTTCATAAATGCAGTGACTTTAATTAAACCTTACAAATTTTGTTTAAAAAATAATATTTGACAGAGGTGGATTTTTTGTTGTTTTAAATAAACATCATGTGTTTTTTTCTTAGCCATAGAAAATGAACAAGATGTTCATTTTCGGTGTGTTTTTTCTTAGCACTGGAAAATGAACAAGAATGGTCTGTTTCCGTGTGGAGACACTGTCAGTGTTTGGTGGTGATCACATGGGTTGTCTATCAAATAAAAGATTTTTAGCTTTTCCAGCTATAACTAGGAGCTCCTATTAAGCAATTTATTAAAAGCACAAGTTATAATTCCTGCTTATTGAGGAGTTGCTGGGGAGAGCATGATCTTTCTCTCTCTTCTGTTCAAGTACATAATTAAAAAGTTCCAACATGACAGCGTTCATGATACAAATCAAATCTATAACATCACAGTGATGGCATTCAGTGTAGGCTCGAGTCGTACTATCCAATTATCGGTGTCAGTTTTCTTGTGTCCTTTCAGGTGAGTGGCAATTGAAAGTATAATAATAATATAATACATTATATATATATATATATATATATATATATATATATATATATATAATGTGATTATTATATGCATTGTGTATTAGTTTCTTTTAAATTCAGAAAAACATTAGAGCAGATATATATATTTCAGGGGCTTTTGATATTTTTCTAAATTTTTCATTTTTCTGTCTGTATTAATGAATTGTTGCAGACAAATTCAAGGTCATTTTCTTCAAAATTAAAAATTTATTTTCATCTGAAACTTATTGTCTCATTCTTAGCAATAGTGATCTCATTTTGATAAAATTTCCTGATATCTTTAAGTCAGAACATTTCTAACGTAGCCAATAGTTATAGTATTCTAATTTGCATAATCCAGATCAGGAATACATAAAACTTTTGAAGTGAATGTGATAAAAATAACATTTTTTTTCTTTTTTCTGAGTATCCAGTTAGAAACATATTATGAGCATAATTGAATTTATTACTATCCCCAAGAGGCAATTACTCTTTCAGGGAGAACAAAAGAGATCTTATTAGAGACATGAAAATACCATGTATCTGTTTGCCAAATATATCACTAAACTGTACACAAAAGAGCTGAATACTTATTAATAGCAGCAAAAAGATTGAATGCTAAGTATGGTTATCACAGCTCAGTTGATGTGAAGTTAAAAAAAGACGTAACTGGCTAATAGGAACATGTTGATATGAAATGTGTTTTTTAAATCACTCAAAGTTGGTCTGACTGTGGCTTTGCTGAAGTTATTAGCATAACGTATGATGACAGATAATGAGTAAAGACTTGAAAAAATATTTAAGTTAAAAATAATATATTGCCAACCTAAATATCTGTTCTCCTATATTTTTGTTTATTTGTTTTGGATTTCTTTTATAGTACTGCAGTCAAGAATGTCATTAGGTGGCAAAACTCATGTGGATTTAACTGGGATTGGTTTACTGATTTAGTAATGGCATGATTAACCAGCAGTCAGCGAGCTGTATGGTCAGAGTCAATATCAGCAATATAACAGACAAACCACAACATTAGATGCCTATAAAATTTTAATATATATATACAAATATAATAAGAAATAAGAAATAAGAAATAAATAAGAAATAAGAATTTCTATTCCACAGAAATTATGGGGGACGAAAGAAACAGTTTTTAATATGAGAATGAAAATGCTGATGATCTCTGGAAAGGCAAAAATAGATGATGTGTACTTAGAAGTTAAACATTTACATTATTCTTAATATTTATCTTAGATTCCAAGTTCTGGATCTTCCTGCAGCACATAGTTTGCCATCAACAAGCAGATCCTGAAGTTGCAAATTGAAAATCTCAAACTCTCCAGAACTCAGATGTAAAATTAATCTGGTTGCCAATTAAGATATACATACACTGTCCTTTTTTTTCTCACTGTCCTTTTTTCAACATATCAGATTTTTTTAAATCAAAAAAACAACTCAAATGGCCAACGATGCATGGTTAACATGGCCAAAACAAGACTTGCTTTCCCCTTTTTTAGGTTTGCCTTCCCTCTCTTTAGCCATTGTCTCTCCCACAGTTTTTTCATTTGCATTGTACAGTACATTTTACTCTTTCTTCTTGATACACATTTGTGCAGTGCTCCATCATGACAGGTGCTCCAGGTGCAGTCTCCAGAGGAACGAGGAGATTATTCTCCTGGTGATTTTTCAGGCACCCTGATTCAGTTGTATGTTTCCAGCTTCTTTCTGTGCCTCTTGTGTGATCTTTCACCTGCTACGCTCTGTAGTCTCTGGTCCCTCTTTGGGAAGGAAAAGAGGTCTGTTCAGGGCAGAAAAACTTTCAAACAACCAGACCTCCAGGGCAATGAAAATAGAAACTTCCAAGGAACTAGAGTAGGCTTTGCAGAACTTGCTACAACTCTGAAACCTTTTTTGTTGTTGTTATTGTTTTATTGTTGTTTGTTTGTTTTTTAATCTTCTGCGTTTCCTTGGGAAACTCACTATAAGGAAAGTATCTAGATAGCTCTATCTCAAACCTGTAGGTACCTTAGGGTTCCATCAATTTATCATTCTATGTGAGCTCAACATCTCCTTTTTCTTAGACCCATAATGCATATATTGTCTTTGATTCAGGTCCTGCCCCTGAGGCTTGCCCACCTAGGCTTTGTTGCTTTATCTTTCCTCTTTTACCTACAGAATAACTTTAAGGTCAGTTTTTCATATCTTTCTGGTATGCTAGGGATCTGCTTTCAGTGCTACATACCACACATAGTACAATTTCCTCTTATTTAGTCTGAATGACATTTTTACTTCTCTGTTCTGTTCTGTTCAAAATGTTGCTGTTAATATTAGCTCCCCAGGTAGTTTTTATAGTCTCTGTCTCTTGTTTTCCTCCACTGGTTCCTTCCTCTGCCTGCACAGAACACAATAAAAGTGGGGGAAAAAAAAGAAAAAAAAGAAAAAAAAAAAAAGGACAATATTGTAACTGAGTTGTGCTGTTATATACGGAAGAGATTGTGAATTCAGCCTCTAGATTTGTTACACTTGGAAAGGGGATGGAGGAAGAAGAAAAGTATGAAACAATAAATGAGACAATTCTGAAATGTCAACATTTTTATTAAGTTCTCTGAGTATTTTTCAACTGTCAAGAAAAAATAGGCTCAAACGGTGATATCCATATTACCTACTGAAAATAAAATGTCTTTGTCTTTTTTTTATATATGTATTTTTTTAGGTTCGAACATGGATTCTTACAGTGGGATATACAACTGCATTTGGAGCAATGTTTGCAAAAACATGGAGAGTTCACGCAATTTTCAAAAACGTAAAAATGAAGAAAAAGGTGAGGGGAAGTAAACTCTTTTTTTTTCATTGATCTGTTAATACAGTTTTCTAACTGTTTTGCTGTGTTTCCTGGATTGCCATACTAGTGCTGACTCTGTTCATGTGTCACATCCAAATATCCTGAATAGTTTGCTAATGGGGCTTTCTTGATCATCTTTTTAGTCTGAGAGTTGGAATCAAGCCACAGCCTTTCATTCTGTATAAAGAGGTGGACAGTGGAGGCAGCTCTAACCTTTTGAGTTGCATTCTGTCCTCCTTATTTACTGAATGGTTTCAACATCCAGAATTCTGTTTCTGCTAGATTCATAGCAGTTATGAAAAGCTTTTTGTATATGTCTCTTTAGGATATAGATATTACATATAAGTTTATCGTGGGTTGGTAGGAGGAGGCAAGAGAAAGCAATGCTTATGTAGATTTCTATTTCTAATTTTGATTGAAATTGCATAAGCTTTCTCTCAGACTGATCAAAAATAAACCACAGGAGTTATCTCAGGCACTTTGGATACGTAGTATTTTCTGTGAACAGCTAGACTAGGCTTAGGTAAAGTACAACACTTCATGTCTATACTGTTCATTTTTTATTTTTCCCATGGAGTTTCTTTTTGCACGTAAAGCACTTTTGAACACATGGTTTCTTTTAGAAATGGGAAAACTGGTGAATAGAAATCATGTTAATGCATTAAAAAAAAAAAAAAGAGACAGAGAGAGAGAGAGAGAAAATATTACTGTAGAGTAAAAGATAGTGCCAAACACAGTTCCTATATGCAGCTGAATATATTTTCTCTAATAAGTGATAAAGATGCATTCATACCAAAACTAAATAAAATAATGTTCCAAAACTTATTCAGATTTCTCTGTTCCATGTGTGGTCATGGAAGAGCTGTATCTTGTTGTTGCCTATGATAATGTTTCTATAGCTGATACATGTTGGGAGTCACTGTCTCTATGGGATACACCTTTTGACCTAATAAGATTTTGGCCTGAGGTCAATCGAGGGAGAGTTATCTCAGTTTCTGAGAGGATTTATTATGCCTCGGGTTATTAAGGAAGTAAATGCCATGGCTGGGACTGAACCTGGCAGGAACCATGGCAGGGACTGAACCTTGGCACATTATCACGCAACCACCAGGTCCTTCCCCCTACTATTATCTTAGAACAGGTCTATTTAAATATTTGTTAATTAAATACTAAACATATTTCAATGTATAAAATAAAGAAGGATAAATAACTGATATCTTAAAATTAATTAAAATTACAAGTAACATCTGTACCAAAACCAGGATACACAGAATGGATGAAAGCGGAGGTTGCCCTTTGTGCACCTGTGCAAAGAGCCCATTATAATATACCAGTTTATGCTACCACAGTCCTATATATATAGGCCTATATATATATATATATATATATATTTAACAATCTTAGACTTCCTGTATTAAAAACTTTTCACTTCATTCTCAAAAAATTAAATTTTATATTGTAAAGATGCCTTTAGCTATATTGGTACAAATCCTTGTAAACAGTGGTTACACAAAATACTGCCAGTTTAACATCAAAACATTTACTTAATAACCTTTATTATCTTGAAAATTTTATCATTTCTATAAAACATGCTTTTCCAAAAATGAATGAATAGTTATTTCAATGGACTGTCACTAAGTATTTGCTTTATGTTTTTGTGCGTGTGTGTGTTCATTTGTTTTTGTTGTTGTTGTTGTTATTTTTTAAGAAAACTTTTCATTTTAGATCTTCAAGTTGCTACTCAACATTAATACTCAATGTCTGTTAATTAAACATCCTCAAATTCTATATAGTACCTGTTCCTCAATGAGCCCATCAGCAATTGCAAACTGCAAATGTTTTTTTCAAAGCTGTAAGTTAAAAAGGGTTCATGGTCAGTCAAAAAGACACTACACAGTGTAAGGATGATAAATTTCCAGTCAGGGTGCTGAGCAATGAGTTATTCAAGCTCAAAGTAAAAAACTCACTCAAAGTAAAACAAGGGTTTAGAATGTGTTATTAAATATACTGAGGTTAAGTAAATAATGCACTTGGTTCTGTAAATTATGAAGAATGGCTGTTCCACAGAATAATCTTGGTTTGCATTTTTTTATATATTGTTCTAGAACACAGGCATGAAAAACAGCTTTCTTGAAAGAAAAATCAAAACAAATTAGCTATCCCCAATAAATGCTTACTGTTGATACAATTTCTGGTTTCGATTTTCCAGGATAGATAAAAGTGTATTTAAGAGCTGATTCAAACCCATGGCGTTCTTTACTTATATATTACAACAAGGACATTTCTGTTTTCAGTAGACAGTTTATAGACAAAGCATTTTGTAACTATTGAAGCACAGACAATACAAATTTTCACAAACAGTATCTAAACAGACAAAAAAAAAAAACAAAACAAAAAAAAAAACCACCAACACCAACAAAAAACACACAATGGTAGTTCTGTGTGGGGAAAAAACAAACACCACATTAATGCTTTTTGAACTAGCTGTGCCATGTCAGACCAGGCTGGCATTTCAATACAAGGAGTACAAAGTTCCAAATTATTTAAACACTGTGGATCCTGTTCATTTGTGGTCAGTTCAGTTTCCACCTACAGGTATGTTAGTAAAATTCTACATTTAGGTATACCACTTTTGCCTGTCATCCTTTTCATCAGGAAAATTTGCAAACTGATTTTTTTTTTCTTTTTTTTTAGCAGTGGGGAAGTAGCTCACTGTTACACTTGAAAATATTAATTCAATTCATGGAAGTGGGTATTAAATAAGGCAAAGAAGAATATAGAAGACATTTCTTCTCAGAAAGAGTAGTCAGTCATTGGAACGGGTTGCCCAGGGAAGTGGTGGTGTCAGCGTCCCTCTGGGTGTTCAAGGAAACGTTGGACCTGTTAAATAATAAATGTTAAATAATTCCACTGTTACACCATTTTACTACTATTTACCACTAGTGAAGTAGAAAATTAAACTAACTGATTTACAATGTCTTGAATTAGGTGAGGATATTTATTAACTTCTCTTTATTTATCTCTCAGAATTCTCTTTTATTTTCACCCATTTATAAATTTACTTGTATGTTATCAAAATAAAAAAAAAAAATCAGAATACACTCCTTCTTCTATCAGGCTGCTAACTGAAAAATTTTTCAAGATTCCCAATGTACTGTTACCATCTTTAATCTTGCTAGGGCTCAAAGGAAGCAAATTAAAAATGTATTAATTTTAGCTTTTATTAATTTGATCTGAAACAGAGGGGTGCAAGGGAATCAATTTTTTGTTAAACGCAAATAACAAAAGCAGTAGGGGAAAATAAATTAGTTTTATTTTTAAACAGGTTAGTAGAGATAATGGAAAGTAGAATGGATTAAAAATAACCATAACATTCATAAAGGAGATACAATTCTGTTTTCTGTAAATCCTTTTTTGTTGGTTTTGACAGCAGAATATCTACTGCTCATTGGGAGGTGGGGATTGCTTTTATGCTCACCAGCAGAGAAGGACTGCTAAGAGGAGAGTGAGGGGATTATCAGTGGCGGAAGTACTCGTGGTGTTCTGGTGAAGCCATCTGAGCAATCTGAAGAAGCCAGCCATTCTGGTGAAATTTAGAATGTTATGAAGTTATCTTTTTTTGATGGGAGTGGTTTTTGATGGTCCCTAGAATGACAGGTCTTAGGGGTCTTTAAAGCAATTCTGCATGGCACAGCTCCAGCGTGCCAAATAAAGACCATTCACTTCTGGAAAATATTAGAAAGGTAACAAATTCAAGTCAGTGTTTTTTAAAGGCTCTATACGTTTTATATCTTCTGCACCTACAAAGACAAATATTTCCCATTTGTAGGTGATGACAATAAAGCATTACAATCTGGGCCACAATGTTGCTTGCTGCGTTTTGTATTCGAACACATAATACTTCTCTGTTGATGTTGCTATAGTAAGCTTGTCTTCCCTATAACAGTACATTGTAGCTTTGTCTATTTGTACTCAACCCTTTAAATATGACATCAAGGAAGGGATGTTTTGTGTTTAATTTCCACTCAAAATACTGTAAATGTGCCTAGTTGTTAATACCACTGTAGAATTCTGGTGACATATGTCTTTGTGTTGACAATATTGTTACAAGGTAAATGCAGAATATAATTGCATGAGGAGATGTATAACAGCATCTTTTCTTAAGACTTCTGCTGCTACAATTTAGCCAACATTATCCTGCTCTTTGATGATATCTTGTAAGTTTTTCTCTATTCTTATATGTACACTCTTCATACATTTCTTGCAGGTAATAAAGGGTTAAAAGCATAACAAGTACTGACAACAAGATATGGGTACTCCCTCAGTGTTAGAAAGTTACCAACAGCCACAGGAGAGAAAAATGGCTTACAGGTCTGACTTGACTTACCTATGCCCGTCAGTCTGAAGCTAGGCTGTGGCAAACTTAAAATCTTACATTCAACCTACTAAGTCTTACATTCAACCTACTAAGACTTCTGAAGAGGGTTGTGGTGTTTATGTATTGCAAAGATGGATAGGAGTTTGTACAGACTCTTCTGTTGATGCTAGCTTGGAGAAGGGAGCCTGGCACTACGGGGGAACTGCAGGGCTGCGAGATATGGAGCAGGGAAAGGGTTGAGAATGAGAAATGAGGTTCTCTACTAAGGGCTTCAGAAAGAACCAGATCCTGTCCAGATGAAAAGAATAAAGAAAAGATTTGAATTATTGATTGAGAAAATGAGTTGAGGAGCAAATGAAGGAAAACTGAATTTGGATAACAATTCCCTGAGAGTTAAAATACAATTGAGAGCCTGATTCAGGCAGCAAACTCTAGCTGAGGGACCAGATCTGGTTTGGAATTAGATTAGTATTGAAATTTAGAGGCAGGATGGCAGATCTGAATATTAGGGACATCTCAGAGACCAGAAGGGGGAAGCACCATAGGATTTAGAAACGAATAAGAGGGAAGAAAAAGTTGAAATTAGGACTGATTCCAGTGGGTGTACAGAGTTGTGGGCTGCTTCTCAGAGCATAAAGACTGAACAAGGTTTTAGAGTTTCACCCTTCTTTTTTTTTTTTTTCTTACTATGTATCCATAAAACCTACAGGCAAAATATGTGCCTTGTCTTCCTGCTACGCTGTTGTACAGCTTGTGATAGCTGCTAGTTACCCTTTGAGCTCAAGCTGATGAGGTGTGCAAAGTTCTAAAGGTTCATTTTGCTGATGCATGCAGTTCTACGTTTAATTGGATTCTCTTTCTCTTCAATTTCTTTAAAAAGAATGGACTCGTGAAAATGTCAGAAGGCTGATACTGTGGCTAAAAAGTCAATCATTGAAAACCTACAGCTTGCCAATACTGAGATCTCTACAGTGTACATTTGTTCCCCCATGTGCATTATAGGACACAAGTGCAGCCTTAATTTTCTGCAGGATGCCAGTGTTACTGGGCATACACAGCGAGTCTCCTCTGGGCATGCACATGTATAATGAAAGAGAGAGCTTTCTGCTGGAGTCTTTTTCACTTAAAACAGAAAAACTACATAATGAAAAAGAATTCTGAGAAAGCTGCACTCATGTATACAACAGTTAAGTGCTAACTTGGTGAAAAAAATTAATTTCTGGGTTTGCCAGAATGATTTGTTATGCTTCAGCATGGCTCTCTTAGAGTACAGTTTTCAGAGGAAGATCACACTTGTAGGATTCCATTTTTCAGAGGTAAATTCATTGTCTGAGTTGAGCAGAGTGGGGTTTCTCAAATTTTTTAGGTCATCGCTTTCCCGCTCTTTTTAACCCACGTTTAGCCACCCGTCTTCCCCAATTCATAGCCTTAATGGTCCATAAATGAAGAAGCATGGTAGAGTAGAAGGGGCAAGAGACCATTCACGTCCTCTGTGGAGAGCAGACCACATGGGTTGTTCTGAGCATCTCCTCCAGCCAGAGTGGGCAGCAGCTGGCTGTGTGCTGTCACCCCATGGTACCAGCTACACTGAAACTGTCAGGAGCTGCAGCTGCACAGAGCATCCCTGCGGGAGAAAACAGAGAGAAGAGAGCAGCTGGGAGCCACATGCTTACAAGAGGATTTGCTGCTACCTTCTCCTCACAACTTGTCTCTGTTTATTACTATCCTCTTCTCTCACTTGAAAACCTTTGGAAAAAAGAAAAAAAAAAAAAAGTTTATAGGATAAGTGTAATCTCAAGTTATAAACTTTTCTATATATATATATATTTTTTTTTTTTCAAGCCATCTATGGAGTTTATAATTTATTGAAACCTATAGCCTTTCTCACAAAGGCCCCAGATGGTTTTTAACAACACTCATTGTCTTAGTCATTTAAATATAGAGAAAGCAGAATTTCCGGATTACATTGTTTAGGTAAGAGCCTCACAGGCTACATCTTATTTAGTGCATTTGTAAACGTGACTATTTCTTATTAGCGTGAGTGTAGACCATATTACCTAATCAGTTCTCTTTGTAACTACTACTATAAAATATTCCTCCAGGTCAATTTTCAGACTTTAAATATTTATATTTTTCTAAGGCATTTTTTTTCCAAAGTAGCTACAGCTTTTTGTGTGTATAACAAAAAGCTATGTGTTGGGTTTCCCTTAGGATAGATAGACATGTATTTCACTAAGTTTATATGAGAGATCATAAGTCTGAAAAGGAGATGTGTCAGGATTCAGTAAGTTGCTTTATGTAACCATACCAACAGTACAACAATCTATTACAGACCATCTGCTGGAAATGAAACAGCATATGGGTACGTAAAGAAAAGTTCAATGTTATTGGTCATTCTTTGAGAGTAAGAAAGGAGACAGCAGTTTGAAATCTGCTTATGTTTGTGTTTTTTTGTTTGTTTGTTTTTCCATTGTAAATACTTGCCACTGGACAAAATAATCCATGATACTTACAGGGCCGTATAAATTATTTAAGTACTGCTTCCTGAGTTATTCATATACAGATATAGTGCTTTCTAAAGCGATACAAGTAGAAACTAAATTATTTTATTACTCCCCCCATAGCAATAACAATAAATTTTAAGTCCAAAGATTCCAAATCCTAGAACCCATATTTAGATGTAAAATAAACATCCCTATTTTTGTAAGAACTGATCAGCCAAAATGTCAGCCAGGGAACAATAGGAATCACATTTCTAAAATTTACATTCATATAAATCAGGACTGGGGAGCTAAATCTCAAGCTCCTGTCACAGAAAAAAAAGTTGAGCTAATGAACTATACATCTAGAAGAAAAATCTGCTTTTGAAGTAATTTATGTATGTAAATTTCTGCATGGTACAATTTGATAAGGCTAAACCTCAGTAGCAATGAAAACAGTGAAAACTCTGTATGAAACATAAGTGCTCATAAATGGTGCTACAACTATAATTTCTATGTATTATGAGTCTAATGGATGACAGAGAAGTAAAGAACATGTCGCTATACAGTATGAGGCAATTTATTCCTGAATAGCTTGAAATTGGATTGTAAATGTAATCAAGTGCATTGATGTCCCTAGCTATTTGGTAACGATGTAGTATGCTTTCCCACAGAATTGTTCATTAAGGAAAATATTAAAGTCTAGATATTTTAATGTTATCTCAAACAAAATCAGAACATTTCTTCTAGACCATTCAAATCCTTTGTGTACTTTTTTCCTAAAGATTGGAATCCCTTTTAGCACTAATGAGGATTCACATCCCTGGTAGAAATTCCTCCATAGTAAGGGCCCATGCAATCTTCAGCTCAACAGATGCATTTGTCTCAAAGGTAAATTTAATCTGCTATATGGACAAGATGTGGAGCTTTCTCAAGAAAGTCTATTTAGCTCTACTTATGGCAGCATACAGAAGTAACCACAGTGATAATGTCTGTTTCTAAGGCTCTTCTCTGAAAGATTATATAGCAAGAGTGGTTTGATTCTAATAGTGTAAAATTGGATTTCTTTAGCACTTTTTTTTTTTAATACCAGTGTTTTTCATTTTTATCTTTCAAAGAGAGTTTTGTGAAAGTAGCTATATAATATCACTCTGTGTGCCCTCTATGATTAAATTAGAAATGTTATAATAATCATAATAATAATCATTATAATAATCATCTCATGGATTCTCCAATGTATTGTGGCAATAACCGAGGTTCAAAGATTCAACTTTTTAAAGTTGGCATTGAATCCCTCTCCTTCTCTACCTTCTGTAAAATTTGTAAAATCTGCTCCCCATGCTTGTTCCTGCTATCTTTTGAATGATAGAAAAGCAGTAAGGTATCGTCTAACTGGATACTTTCACTTAGCAGCAATGTGTGGAGACAAAACATATATATTTTCAGTTCATTGACTGAGAAGGTAAAACTGCTCAAAGATGCTTTGAAATTATTCTGAGCACAACTCAGCAAAGAGGAAATGTTCTAGAAACATGTGCATTTAACAGGCTAGTGGCTGCAGGTACTGAATTCTGAATAACAAGCTTTTTGGTCATATCCAATTAACCATTACTATCAGTAGTACCAGGCACTCCATTACCCTGGAAAGCAGTAAAACTCATCAAGTTCTCAAACTGAAGGGGTCAAAGTATATCATCACAGAAAAAAAAAAAATATATATATATATATATATATACATATATATATATATATATATATACACATATATGTTTTTAAAGTAGATATGCAAATTTTTCATTAAATTAATTGAAGTACTTCTAAGAGAGTAAAATTTCTTAAGCTCCACTTTTGCTACCAGTGACTTGTTGGTCAAAAAAGCTTGCTGGTATAAAGTATGTTCTTTAAAATGTTAGCTTTCACTCATTAAAACTATAATTGCAATGTGAAAAGTGTTCCCAATACTAATCATAGAACCTATAATAGGAAATATGTTAATAGCTGTTGAAAAAGTGTTGTGGAGTTATTAGGAACAAGTGCATGATGTGTTTTCAATAGTCCTCTTTTCCTCATTCCATTTCACAATAGAAATTAAGAATGTATTACAGAATAGTTCTTTAAAATATTAATGGCTATAATAACTGAAAGATAGATGGCCCTTTGCCCACATATGACAAAGCTCACCTACCATTAACACTCCATCATTATTTTTGTGGCACCATTCCATCTGTGCTGACCCACTGAATGAAGGGAGCCACCCTAAGGTGTTTGTTAATCATACTGGGAGAAATTAAAGGCTAATTTATGTGACAGAATATCCTAAAGGCAAAGGTCCACTTTTTTTTTCCAGCCTTATAGGCTTTATCATATGTTTTTTCCCACAAACTCTGTTATTTTTTCTCCCTCTAGTTCAGAGGTAGGGCTCTTACTGGCATGATTTCTGCTCAGTCTGAATGTACCAGGGAGAGGAACACTGGGTTTCAGATTTGCAAGGACTTCATTAATTGCTATTCATTTCATTGAATAAGGTCTAGCAAGCTTCACAGGGGGATCTTTTAAATGGGTTTTTCCTCTATATTCCTTCCCAGGAGTTTGGGGAGGGGACAGCTAAAAAAAAAAAAAAAAGTTACTCAATTACATTGTGTTCATCCAACTAAGTTCCAGAAGACAAGGGACGGATCTGTCAACTAAACTAGAAAGGGTGGATAAAAAGCATAAAAGAAAGCAGAAATACCTTCTCAGCAGGCAAAAATCAATTTCTTTAAGGAAAAATAACAAAAAAAAATATGTTATAGCCTGTAAATAGATACAAAATTATTCCCATAGAAACTACATTTCTATGAATTCAACAAATAAATAAATAATAAAAAGCTTATAGATCTTCTTTTAAATTCAAAGATACTTTATTCTGATAAAAAGGAGGTGAAGTTCCTGGTAACAAAGTAACTCTAATAAAAAACAAACAAACAAACAAAAACAACAACAACAAAACACCCAGGAGGAAATGAAGTATTGAATCCATGTTGGAAAGCTTTTTGTGAAACTCAGGGGTTACAAACCTAATGTTGCATTCTGGAGAAGTCTTCTTCACATATGAGTCTTTGGTCTTGGTTTTGAACATATTTTGGCTTTAAGGTCCATGTCATATATGAAAAGACTACATTTACATACAAAGTTTATAATTAGTTAAGAAATAACAAAATAAAGCTTGCCTTAGCCTTAACCACAAAAAGCAAGTCTAATTATTTCTTGCTGTTGTTTGCCAAATTACCTGTTAATCCCATACACTGGTTGAGGATAGGGTCCTGCAAAGCACAATGGATGTGCTTTAGAAAACAAACAAGAGCAACAAAACAGCAACAAAAAAAAATCACATAGGTTCTGTGAAAATAAATAAATAAACTAACAAACAAACAAACAAACAAACAGTTGGGCATTTGAAATTGCCGTGGCAGGTAGTACAGCCTGTGATAGTTTGAGAAAATCCCTGAGTTTAACGAGCAGAAACTTCATTCCAGAGCTTTAGACAGATTTCACATCTTCTGTGATCAGACCACTGAGTCCAGGGCAGATAAGGTCTTTGATCTTGAACTTGTCTTCATGGTCACTAAAGCCAGCAATTTTCAGAAAAGAAGAAAAGTTTCATTTGCTCATATAGTAATATTGCTGAAGAGAAAATGGCCTAGCAGTTTCTGTTCTGAGTGAATTTATTTTGAAGACAAATAGCTTTATATCCAGATATATAGTCCAGACTGGTAGCAATGGCATTTATAACAGTGGGAAGATCTGCCAGGATGAGACAGATTCACCTATCCAATCACAGATGGTAGAAAATATTATTCACAGATGCTGCTGTATGAGAGCTTGGCTTCAGCAAGAAGTCAGGAGCACTCCTAAAAATGGATTTTATTAGCTACTATGCATTTCTCCCAAGATTGATTTTCTGTATGCTAGGAGGAGGGTGAAAAGGGGAAAAAAATCAGAATGTTCCTCTGAAAGAAGAATGATATATCTGATGGTAAGGAGCCTCAGTTGTTCATGACTTTCTTTTGTCAGTCAAGAGAAATTCTGTTGGATTCACAAGATCTGAGTTAAGACTCCTTCAGTACATCTGGTGTTTCCCAAGGAGCGAATGTACTGAACTTAAGGAGTGCTGGTGGGTGTGAGTAATGGCTAGCACTAAGGAAAGCTGGGCTTCCTGCAGGTTGAGTGGGGAGATCAGCAGGCCATTTGGAATTGCCGCTAGTGATATGCCAGTGGCAATGGCAGAGTAAATGTATGTGAGGATAAAATTGCTAATCATCTGCAGAAGTAAAGCTCTTAAAATGTCTGGTGGAAAAAGAAGCTCCAACATAGGTTAGCATTTATGTTTTCTCCCCAACAGTGTTCACATACAAAGATATTAAGATCTTTTTTTTCCCTTCCTGCAGTCTAAAATAATTTCACTGAGGTAGGTGTTAAGCATGAAAAGACTATATATATACATAAATATATATATAACATTGGGAAATCCTAACGTAATGTGAGAGAGAAATTGGGTTACCCCATTTCTCCCAGTGAAGGTAACATTGAATTCAGTGCTGTCAACACCGCTGAGTCAAGTACCCGTTGATTTGGCCTCCAATTTAAAAAAAATAATTGAAACTCAATGTCTGATTCTGAAAATATACTGTTTTGGTGAGCTGCATTACTGCAACAGTTTTGCAAAGTACAAAGCTGGATCACATTGTGTGTGTGAGGTGGCTTCAGGAGGCCTGCTTTCAGCCTGTTTACCCTGCATGCAGCATTGGCAGCGCAGTGTTTTACAGAGCTCGTTACAGATCACTTGCTCAGGGTGTCTTATAGACTTGCTTTTCCTTGCCTTCATCCTGGCAGTTTGCTGTCTGGCAGAAGTAAAGGATGAATAACACCTGCTGCTTGGGACAGCTGCTGTTATGTACCTTTCCCCTTCTGTATAGAAAATGTCCATTCACAATGAAATGCAGGAAAAAAAATGCTCCAAGAGGTATCCAAGTAAAAGCTCTTTTGTTTGCTGTATAACTGCTTCTATTTTCTCTAACAAGGAAATATGATTAAAAAAAAAAAAAAAAAGAGAGAGAGAGAAAAAAAAAAAAGGCTAAGAATTATCAGATATGCACTAGTCAGATCTGATCAGATGCAAATAAAAGATGAGCATGATCAAGAAAGGGTGCTTAGCAATATGAAGTGATAATGTCAGATATAGCAATGCCTTTTGACCACGCTTATGAGTGGTTTATCAGTATTGCTGATTTTAATAGTCTCCTTTCACTCTTTTGCTTCTGATATTGATGTACTGCTTTGATTAACATTGTTAGGTCTTGGTAAATCTGTATCTGATGCAACACTAGTTTCAATATCAAAATAGTCAATAAAAATTGGGAAGGCAGTGGGTTAGATGCCTCTTTTTTTACCTGTTCTTGATGTCCCAACAGAAATGTTAACTATTTTAATTGGAAATATAAGGTGTCATTACTGATTTTGGTTTTGCTTATGTTGCTTTATTATTATTATTATTATTATTTATTTGTGTGTGTGTGTGTGTGTGTGTGTGTTTGTTTTACAAGGGACTTCTCTGGGTCAGTAGAGCACAGGGAAACATTTCTGACAGATTCTTTCCATATAGCTTAAATTTCTCAAATGCATATCTTTAGCTGAAGTTAATGGTCTTCAAAAACTTATGGCAAAGGATGAGTAGAAAGGGACACATTTCAGAACACTCATTTCTCTGATCTGAAATTGTACCTGAGGTAGGTGGGCTGGATTCTCCTTTGAAGGTTTCTTTCTCTGCCCACTGCCTAATGACTGAGGCCAGACACCTAATGGTTAAACAGCCAACTTCAATAAAATAAATACCATCAATTGCAAAGAAAGACCAACCAATATATGCCAATAAAATAAATTAGCTAGCCATTTAAAAGCAATTTTAAAATCTGGTTCATTGGAAAGTTTGTTGTAGAACAAGAATTCCTATATGATTTTTCTTAAGATGTTTCAGAAACAGGTAATTAAAGTTCTTTAGAGTATATCTGTTCATTATAATGGAAAGATAGCAGTACCCGAAAGTAAGAAATACCTTAATTAAAATGTTAATTATTAAAGATTAATGTTTCTGATAAATGTGAAAATCTTCCATATACATATATACACACAAATATATTAGCATGTATATTTTCTGAACAGATCCTCGATGAGACCAAGATCCTAGGAAAAATATAAAATACTGCAAAATGGGTGAATTCTGCATGGATTCAGTATGAATCCATGTAGGTATGTATGTAGCTGCTACATTGGTTAACTTCTAGTTGGTGTAATGTTACCCTCTGGGTGCAATTTGAAAAGAGATTATGATTTTATAATCCTTTCATGTTGCTCACAAGAGTATGTAAGATTCAATGCACTTGGCTTGGTGAGTTAGCGAATGGTGAGACTGTGAGGGGTAATTCTTGAATTGTACAGCCCATTGGATCTCAGTGCAGGTGGAGGGAAAGGCTTTAGATGCAATGAATGACTCCTCCTGTGAAGGACAAATGCTTGCTTTCAAAGAAGTGGTTGTCTCTTAAAATCTATCCAGTGGAGGAAAACGGGCTGCCTCTCTCTCTGTCTATAATATGAGTTCCTTTGCAAATCATAGCCTGAGAGTAACACTTACCCTGATTTGTGGGCAAGGACATAGGAAGGACCATCTACAGCACTCCATTGAATCCAGCAAAGCTTTGTGTCCCAGCAAAAGCACCAAAGGTCCAGAGATGACTGGGAAGGGACTGGGGACAGAGGGCACACTCCCAAAGGGACCCTGATGGAGAAGTGACTGAGGGAGGACTGGCTATTCCTGCTAATAAGCCTGCTGTGGTACTTTCTACTGGACAGCTTGTCTGATAAAAAACACTTCTTACTTTATTAGAAAGCTGTTTTCAGGATCACAGATTTGGACAGAAGTGTCCAAATCTCATCTAAATCCAAATTATATTAGGAAATGACTTCCTGTGGTTTTTTAACTTATGTCTCCACTCTTACCAGGAGCAACGCTTAGGTATATTTCACCTAAGTCCTGTTTAGAGACATCGGATAAGAGATGAACAATGAATGGCAATTTTTTACAGAGGGCAGTCTGAGTCATTAACAGCCTTTTTCCAGCTTTGATTGTAACTTTGTAAACAACTTAAAGGTTAGGCGTAGTGGTTTCCCGAATCAGACCAGATACAGAGAATCTTGATTTAATACCCGCTTTCCTTTTAGTTTAATGAGAAAATACATTGCAACAACCTCCCCACCGAGACACCTTTTCCTTGCAAAGTTCTCTTTACAACACAGTTCAACAGTAAGACAAAACACAATGAAAGCTGAATCTTTTCCCTTCACCCTCCCTCTCTGATGAGGGCACTGATGAGATGGACATGCTGCTTCATTACCTGTGCAAACATATTGAAAAGTATAGTTTTCTGGTCCTTTCTGATGATGTTGGCTACATGGATTTAAATATCTGGTCTCACTAAATGAAAATAGTGCCTCAAGTCCTTTAAATCATTCTGATTGCTAGCCTTATTTTTACACTTAATTTACTCCAAATGTATCACAAAATAAACTAGCAGTTTAATAGAGTGGTGTACAGTACTGCAGAAACTTCTGTCAAAATCAGGAATGTATCTCTCTAAATAATATGAAAAAACAACTTTTTTAAATCTCTTGCATTATTTCAAATTGTATTTATTTTTATCCTTTCCTTAAGCTTGATAGGAGTTCAATGCAAATACAATTTTATTCTAGGCAGGAATAGCAGTCTAGCCTATATTAAGATTAGCTGACACTACTGGCTTTGTAAAGCATTTTCAAAATCTTAACAAGTTTATCAAATTGAACTGAAATAATCACATTTTTTTAAGCCTCTCAGACTTAATATTTTTGAATATTTCATTCAGATTAAACCAACTCTTTCTAAGAAAGAAAATTACGGAAAAGTATGTGGATTTGTTCATGTTAAAACAATTTGGTAATACCTTTTGAATATTGTACAAGTGTTCATTAGGAACGGAAGCATAAGTTCATTTAAAGAAACAGAAACATAGGCACAAGAATCATTTAAGCCTGGTATTTTAAACACACTTACAACTTTGCAAATTAAATAATGCACTTATAGTGTATTTTATCTGATTTGCTATTTGTGTAAGAGTAGAAATAATATAGGGATTGTATACAGCTGTACAAGACTGTAACGCATAGTTTGGCTTGTTCCTATTAGCATTTTTTTTCTTATTTAATCTAAAATTCATGTAAAATTAAAAACATGCTCTAAGTAGAATCTGCATAAAAGCCTCTCACTATTGTAAAATAGAAAAAATACATCAAAATACATCATCCTTTTCCGTTCCCTAGATAAAACAGGAAAGAGTTATATACATAGAGAAAAACCCACACCTCCAAAACCAACTTATGTTTAAATATCTTGCAAACATGTTTTCCAGATCCAAGAAGGCTATGAGAAAGTGAACACAGTAAATCTTAGTGAAGACTAATTTCCTGCTCAACTCCTGGTGTTCTGAGATGTCACACTTTTCCACATTTGCATAAATAAATATAATAGTGGATCTCTAAAATATACTTTTTATTTATTTTTTTTTGTCTAAGAGTTAATATAACACCTGGACTTCAATATCAATATTTAGGAAAACTTTTATTTTGTCTTTAGAAGTCTGAATGTACTTTTGATACTTCTAACAACCATGAAACAAACTAAAATAATTGTGTCTTCTTGCTTTCATCTTTTGATATTTCTGAAACTTTTCTTCATTCATTGTTAAAATACTTTTTTATTAGCAAATTGTGTTTTTCTCCCTATATAGGAGTAAAGCTGTACAGGGATCTATCTATGGCTCATGGGATTTTCCCTTTTTTTCTCCCTTTTTTTTTTTTTTTTTTTATTTTTTGTCTCTCCAGATCATTAAAGACCAGAAGCTACTGGTGATAGTTGGAGGGATGCTACTGATTGATCTCTGCATCCTGATTTGCTGGCAGGTTGTGGATCCTTTGAGAAGGACAGTGGAAAAGTATAACATGGAGGTATGTCCTCACGCCCAACTAATACTCATGGTTGCATATCTACAGCTTTCTATAGAACCTGGCGATATACATTAGTTTACATGAAAACAGGTCATGTTGCATATTTGAGGGGAAGAAAGGTTCTATTTTTAAATGTACTTAGAAATGGAACAACTGCAACCAAAAGAAATCCTATCTGTAGTTGAAGGTGCCACATTTCTTTGCACTTCTGATTTTATATGAAAGTGTTGTAAGCACAGGAGACTTCTCTGCTAAGACTCTCTATTAGAGTCTGTTGCAATAAATAATAGATTATCAGAACCCATTAGCAGATTTCAGTAAGAGCTCATACAAGATAAGTGAAGGAGAGGTCACTGCTTAGATGGCATTCTTTGTGGAGATGCTCAGGATTTATATTTCCTACTGTTATATTTATTTTCAGTAATAGCATGTGCAAACACACATACTGATTGTTCCTATTTTAATGTCATTCCCAGAAAGGTCATGCTAGAGATTTTGTTAGGAAGGAGATAATAGCTTAATGCCACCTGTACACAATTTCCAGCATTCTGGTAAGTTTCTAGTAAAGGTTTAGAATGGAACAGAATGGAATAGAAGAGAACAGAAAAAAAAAAAAAAAAAGAATTTCTGGACATGGAGGGTTTCTCAGCAAGAAATATGGCAGTAACAATACAGAACCAGAAAAAAAATAAATAAAAATAAAATAAAATAAAAATGCATTCTATCGCTATGCAGATTGGCAGAGTTTGAGAGTTTATAACCTCCAACATGGAAACTGGTGACATCTGAATAGTGGATTATATGAGGATAATCTAGGAGTATTATTCTATTCTCCAATACTTGACAATCAGTGAGAAAGAAAATATATATTTTTTTCTCTTGTGATGTTAATATTTCAAAGAAGTATGATACTTTGTTCCATTGGTTTTCCTTTGTTCCTACTTCACAGTGCAGTTCTGGAATTTTATTAGGAGAAGATTTTACTTCTTATTGGAATATAATTTCTGAAATGGTGTCTCCTAAACTGCAAGGGAAACCTTTCAAGAAATCATTTTATAGTCTGAAAAGAGCTTTCACAATCATTCCCTGGAGTTTGAACTTGTTTTTGAAGACTCCTCAGTCATTCTGATTGTCAATAAATATGGAAAACGTAACTGAAATTTGTCTTGTGCAGACACTTCTGCCCTACATTTGCAGAGCTTGTTTCAAGCTCTGCCAATAACCCTGTTTACTTCATTACCTCCAACTACATTGCAATTGATGAAATTTCAATTGTCAGTGTTGTTAACTGTTTCACTGCCCATATAAAACCAAACATAATATTACAAGTAATCATAAAATCCAACTGAAATAATGGTAATTTCAGTGCTTTAGTGGGTTAGAACTCTTCTTTCCTCTGAACAGAGAGAAGACAAAACTAATGGACTTGATATCTGACCTGAGCAGAATCACTAGATTGAAATTTTCGTAGACAGCAGCAGCAACTGTGAGGTTATCAAACCATAAATACAATGTGTTTGAAAAATAATGTTAATTGCAGTTTCAAAGACTACAGTTTACATCTGAATGTGGATTGTATAGTGCTAAAAACATGGTGTATGTTTTCTCCATGTTTGGTGCTGTCTAGACCACAGGGCTGCACAATAGGAACCCCCCTGGGAACTGTGTAAGCCCATTCAAAATTTTAAAAACTCACATTCACTGAATGCATACATAAAAACATATAATATTTTGAATACTCACATGGAATTGACCAAAACTTAGTGTTAGAGTTGTTTGCCATGTAAATTAGTCAGAATGTTTTCTTAGGATAATGGACTAGGGGAGGTAAGAAAATAAAAGTATTATGAAGCAAATTATAATATTGTACATATGTTTTTATCTTATATAAGCAATTAGGTGAACTGCAATTTTCTCTCCTGAAGTTGGCCTTTTCAGATCCCAGAATCTCCTTAGTAAAAAAAAAAAAAAAATGTATTTTTTTTAAATGGATTCTACAATGGTGAATTCTTTAGTTGAGCGTACCTCAACAGGTATTGGGTTTTGTGTTTGGAAAATACCTATCACAAAGTACACGCTATTCTAGTAGTATTCCTCTTTTCATTCTGGAATGAAAATATGTCACATATATCTCTTGTCCCACATGCTTCTAAGAAATAATTTTAATTGAACACTTCTTCTCAGTTAGAGTAGATCCAAGTGATAGACACTGAACAAAATGTAGGCTCCAAAGATCTGAACACTATCACTTATTTTAGTTACTTTGTACTTTGAGTGAGGTTTTAACTGAATACTCATTGGCTCCCTATGTGAAAGTTCTGCATTTGGCCTGTGAAAATTTGACTTTCAGGTGGTCTTCTATTAATTGTGTCTTCATAAACATGTCAGTCAAAATAGCCAAAATGAGGAACCTAAAAATTGACAGTATCATTTGTTGTTTGGAATTACTCACAAAATGGTTAATTTGAATGTATCCTGGTCTTAAAGCTGAGGATGGGCAGTCTATATGTAAAAATATAAGGGAAGTGAAAGGGCTTCTGTTGGAATGAAGACTCTATACACCGACAGAGGCAAGAAAACAACTGGGATGTTTGATCTGTCATCTTTCAGATTGGTCTCTGCAGTCATGACCCTGAACATCAGTTTTCCCTGTGAAATGCACATCTACAAAAGCTGTAAGAGGCCAAGTTAACAGTTATAATAACTGAGTCTTAATCCAGTCCCTCCAACCATTAGTAGGACAGTTATTCAGTATCCGATATATAGACAACAAAAATTGTTGTATAAAGACAAACAGGCTATGGATAAAGGCAGAGACAGGTTTAAAAGTTCTGTAGCTATATTCTGATCTCCTACAGAGGAACGGTAAGATTTCTCCTACACTCTTTGTATAGAGTACTGTAGGCTTGATTCTCACATCCTGCAAAAGCAGTTTCTGACATAAAATGCTTCTCGTTTTCAAACAGCATTGAGAAAAACCCGTAGTGCTACTTCTGTTCACCTGTTTTCCTTCACACAGAATCACACACACAGAATCATCTAGCTTGGAAGAGACCTCCAAGATCACCTAGTCCAACCTCTGACCTAACACTAACAAGTCCTCCACTAAACCATATCACTAAGCTCTAAAGCTAAATGTCTTTTAAAGACCTCCAGGGATGGTGACTTAACCACTTCCCTGGGCAGCCCATTCCAATGCCTAACAACCCTTTCAGTAAAGAAGTTTTTCCTAATATACAACCTATACCTCCCCTGGCGCAACTTTAGCCCATTCCCCCTCATCCTGTCACCAGGCACGTGGGAGAATAGAGCAATCCCCACCTCATTACAGCCTCCTTTAAGGTACCTATAGATAGTGATAAGGTCACCCCTGATCTCTTCTCCCCAGCTCCCTCAGCTGCTCCTCATAAGACTTCTTGTTGCATCCTCTGTAATACTTTTTCTTTTGCTGATGTTACAGACCACTGAAGAGATCAACAGCCATTTTTCTCATTAGTTTCTTCCTAGGCTGAATTTGGAATTTGGAATTGCTTCCAAAGATAAGATCTGGTTTTGACTGTTTCTGTCAGACCAACTTACTCCAGTAATATGAACTAGAAGACGTTCTTGCTTGTCTTACCCGCCATGTTCTTGGGCTTGAAAGCCATCAGGAATTCCATTTCTTCTATGTATGTTGCTGGCTGTGGAAGAGTTTTGCCCCACTGGTAGGGGTCTATTTCCTTCTTCAAAGCATCTTGGATTTTTCCTGGTTTCTTAAGAAAGCAATGTCTATACGCAAGGGTGCTCTTTGTGTACCTTTTATTTCTATTGCCTAATAAATTTTGAAGCAACCAATTTCAGATAAATTTGACAGAGGTGGTATAACTCTTAAGGCCTTAGCATTACTACAGATCAGCTATACAGTCAGCTGTATGGAGGAGAGGTTCTGGTAGCATCTCCACTAAGAGGAGGTTTTCAGTGAGTTTACTCCTCTTTCCAAAGGCAAACATCATAAATACAGAGGCTCTTCACAGTTAGACTTGGAGAATCTAGCCACAAGTTAAAAATAGGTAAGAAACCAGTTCACTCTCATTTCAGTTGCTCATGGATACACCTGCTGTGGAATGAAACCACAAGTCTGAAATCACAAAATCTTTTACAGAGTCACTTCTCCCCGTGCAACAGCCGTGTCATAATCCAATTATATGCTTAATACAGTTCAGTAAGTCTTTGTGTAGACATGCAATCACACACACTTCTCTCTCATAATATAATGCTATAGTAATTCTACAGTTTACCTTGAGCTTTTGCAACTGGCCTGTCTTTTCTCAGCACAAATAGCTGTAACACTGGCACAAACTGAATGACTGTGGCCTTAGAAGGTAACCAGTAATAACTTTTAACAAACACAAACTTGTGTACTAGGGGAGATAGACGAGATTTTATAGTTCTCAAGGATAAAAAGATGTTAGTGTTAGACTCAAGAAAAGATGACAATATTTCTTGTAAAATTTTAAAATCTGTTTATCTGTTTATAGCAACATTTGCATTCCTTTATATCTTAGTACTAGTTATATAGTTATCATGAGATATTTCCTTTTATGCAACCATATGATAACATTGTCAATGTTTAAAAATATAAAAATACTTATATTTTTTATATTTTCTGTATTTTTTATATTTAAAAATATAAAAATGTTTTAAAATATTTAAAAATTCATTCTGATATCTTCTAGAATGTTTTAAGTATTTAAGGTTTCACACTGAATTGTCCCGTTATGGTAATAAACAAGAAAAAAAAAAAAAGTGCCCTTTTAGAAGATACAGATGAAGAAACCAGATCAATGAGACACATTCAGTATGGGCTTCTAGCATTGATATAGAGATAAAATGTGGAAACTAAGAATGCCCAACTGAGAATGTCTAACTCTACATAAGGACATTACTATAATAAAAATATCAATAAGCAGGACAGATTGAGTAGACCATGGCAGTGGCAGAGTAGTGCTGTCTGTTAAATAAAACTTGGAATAAAATCAGATTAACAGGTTAATCAATCAGTCAGTGAGATGGAATTCCTATACCTTTCAAATGTTTAACTATGTTATCAACCACATGCTACTAACCACAAAGTCAGAAGATCAGCTTTCATTGATATACTGAGGGAATCGAAAATATTGCAAGAGAAAAAATGCACATGTAAACTGGACAAGTGTCACATCAGAATGTGCTACTCAGACTAACTTATTTAGTTGCAGTGACTGCTTCATACTTGAACAAATAGGAGTACCCATGAAGAGAGAATTAACCCTTGATTTCATTCTGAATAGCATACAGAATCTGTTGCGAAGTGTTGATATTTGAAGGGCTATTCTGTAGCTACAAATAAAGCCTGCTTAGCTTCAATAGCTTTGAAGAAGCAACAACAGCCAAAAAAAATCATTAGAGTGATACTCAACTTCAGAAAGGGGAACAACATAAAACTGATGAAGCCTCTTAAAGAGACACTAAAGAGGACACCCTAGAGAGTTAAATCTTTGCAGGTGGCCTAGACATTATTAAGGATATCATACTGGAGATACAGAGTAAATGCATGCCAAACGTCAAGTAAGACTTGAAAAAGAAGAAACTCAGCATGACTAAACAGCAGGAAGACATCCTTCAAAAAAAACAAAGCTGTATCCAAATGAGGAAAATAGAAAGGATCATAAATTCTGGTAGGTTAAATGTAGAACACAATAAAGCAGGCTAAAACCAACCTGCAAAACGCACAAAAATGAATAATAAATCTTTCTCTACATATTGGGAACAGTAAGCTTGCCAGAGAATCTTTAGGGATAATATTTGATCAGAATATAATAGCATTACTTGCAGAAAACAGGCCATATAGAATGATTAAATGACTGTTTTGCTGCTTTTTTCAGCAAAAGTATTTGTTGAAGAGCTTGTGGAGATTCCTATGCTAGAACCCTTGTGATGAACTCACTGAAGAGGGACTGGAGTTTCTGGTAGGAATAGACAAACTATTCACAAATAAATCACTAGAACCAGATTATATTCTCCCAAGCTTTTTAAAGAAATTCAAGGAAGTAGTAGTGAAACTACTGGCAGCCATACATAATTATTAGCTCAGAACTGCTTTGATATCTGAAAGAAAAGTTGCAAATGTCTTGTCATGTTTTCAGGACAGAGTAGAAACCTCAAAGTTTTAAGCTAATGCCTGTAGCAGGCCAATTGATAAAAATTGTAATCAAGAGTGGAATTAGAGATAAATATGCTACACTGAGGAAGAGTTGACATGGCACTTGTGGAGGAACATATGATTCAAAACCTCAGTGAAGTACTTTGAAGAAGCCAGCAAGCATGTGAACAGAAAATGACACAGCCTTCTAGGTCTCCAAAAAAGACTTGACAATTTCTTTCATCAAAGGCTCTCATGGAGAGCCATTAACTAGCCATGGAAAAATAGAAACCCTCAAATGGATATAAAACTTTATCCATTCCAACAAGGAAACAGAACTAAGGAATTACTAACAGTCATATTTTAGAAAGAAGTGATATAGCTGTATATGAAGTAAAATAGTCCTGAGTTTGGATAAAAAATGTTACATTCTGAGTTCTTCAGTGCTATGTGGGAACAAGGCACTGGTGTTATAAAATTCCATGAAAATATGCACAGTAGCAATCAAAACATGTAGTGCTAGGACATGCTAAGGAGTATTTGTAAAGAGTCATAAAACACAGCAGAGAAAATATTTTCTGTGTGATCTTGTGTGCTGGTTCTGTCTGGGATGGAGTTAACATTCCTCATAAAAGTGCTGTGTTTTGGATTTGTGGCTAATAGTGTTGATAACACACCAGTATTCGGGGGTAATACTGATCAGTGCTTGTACAGCTTCAAAGTTTTCTTTTTACCACTCTGCTTGCACAGTGAGTATAGGCTGGGGGCTGGACAAGAGATTGGGAAGGGACAACCTGTACAGCTGACTCAAACTAGCCAAAGAGATGTTCCTCACCATACACTCAACAGTATGCCAAGCAACTCATGCTCAGCAGTAACACGTGCTCAGCAATGGAAGCTGGGGTAGAGGAAGTGCAGGGGTTGTATTCCAAAGAGTCATTGCTCAGAGACAAGCTATGAATTGGTCTTGTGGGAGGAGATGAGAGATTGCCTTTGTATCACTGCTTGTTTGTTTGTTTTCCTTCTTTCTTTCATTTACTAAACTGCCCCTACCTTTATTCATGTGTTTTCTTGCTTTTGCTCTTCCTATTATCTCTCCTGTCCCACTAGGATTGGGAGTGGCTGCACCAGTGCTTAGCTGTTGGCTGGAGTCAATCCACCACACCTAGTATTGTCTTTTTGAAGAACTTGTCCATGCCCTTAAACCAGAAGCATTGGTTTGTCAGGACTTAACTATCAGTCAGCTGCAGCAAGTGCTCTATGCGCTTTTGACATGAAGTAGCATGGCTGATGCTTTGTTAGAGAAGACACCAGCTCCCAAACAATTCTGAGAATTAAGCTCGTAAGGTAAAATAGCCTTTTCTAATTATAACTTCAGCAGCAAACCTAGAGATTATTATCTCATTTGCTATGCAAAGTCTTACTGATACAGTGGAAGATGAGATTTTAGATTTTTATTTAAAGTAGAGGAAACACACATACAGATTAAGTAAACTGTTCATTCTACATTTCTGACTAAGACTGAAGAAGCTTGACTTTAAACAACTAAAATCGCTAGCAGTTTTCTTTCAAATAACTAATCCAGAACAAAATCAGTGTTATCTTACTGACAATTCTGCAGGTGCACAAAGATGTTGTTGAGTATTTTCTTGGTAGAGGGATACAAGTGCAACTAGACTGGAGGAATAAATGTTGTGCCTGAGTGTCATAATGTCTTTTCTGTGAGATTTCTCCAATCATAGTACCTGAATAAATGAAAATTCCAAAAATATTATTTGGACTGTAGGTGAATTCAACTAAACATACGATTCTAAAAGTTATTCAAGGTAGTAATGCCAGGCTGCTTCTCAGTGAGTGTTGTGTGGACATAACTAAGATGTGATGTAAAGGAAACTCAAAAAGGAGTTCATACACTAGGTGTGAAAGGAAAGAAAGGGTAAAAGTATGTTTAAGGAGAGCATAATGATGTATGCTAGCAGACCAGTTAACTAAGAGCAGAGGCCACCAAATATAAAAACTTTCTTTAGGACAGACTTCTGTCCTGTGGAATTAATTTACTTGTGTGCTTTTAAACAAAAAATAAGTGAAAATTAAGTGAAAATATATTGATATAAAATCAAAAGCTGTGTATCTAGTACCATTTTCACACAAAGTTGTACTTAAGTCCTAGATTAGTAACCTGAATGCTTTTCTAGTTTTTTTTTTTCATATCCTTTAATATTATTTTTAATTGTTTTTGCATTTCTTTATGATTTTTTTTTTCCTTTAATAATTGTCTTCAGTCATGAACGCTGCTACTGAAAGAACTGGAAAATACTCTGCCCTGAAAGTATATACAGAGGAGAGCATGTGTGTATGTCTGTATACACAAGAGGAAAACGTGGGAGTATTGGTAAAGATGTCTGGTTCTAATTCATGTACTCAAGCAGAATTATGCAGATTCTTTACTGATTTGAGACAATCAGATCATGGTCTTTTTCCACATATGCACATATGCATAAGCAGATGTGTTTAGGGGTGTTGTTTACATTGTGCTATTGGGCTATTCAGTCAGCTAACAGCTGGATCAGAGAGAACTTTGTCAAATGTACATTATGAAATGAAGTATATAATTGGCTGAAGTAGTTTCTGGGGGTGTTCAGCCTAATGCAGGTCAGAGCTCGTTAGTCAATTTGTTCTCTAAATATCATTAAGCCCATCTGTTTCCCCTACTATTTTTTAAATAAATTTAATTTCTTCCCTTCCAATTTGAAATATTACAGACGGTGAGAGCCAAATGTCTCCTAAATCTGTAGCCTGCTTTCAAACCCTACCATTCTAGCTCACAGCAGGCGGCCCACCAGCAGTAGCTGAAACTGAGAACTCTTACTTGCATCTGCTGGGGCCCACTGGTGGCTGGCGGCCATGCCAGAGAGGACAAAAATGAATGGCCATGGAAGTCAGCTGTAAACCTTCCGCTGGCCCAGAGGATCTAGAGCAGGTCCAAAGAAAGAGTAAATATTAAAGAGCAGAAGCTGTTTTACTTGTCTTTCTGATTTGACATCAGTTTCCAAGGAAACGGAACAAAACGTGAGGACTGGGAGCCAGCAGCTGAGATTGACTCAGCTGGTGGCTAGTTCTACTTGTGTTTCCATGGAAACAGATATCAAATTGGCAAAAATAAAGAAATAGGGCAGGGTCAGTTCCAAAATGGCAGAATGAATGGCTACTTAATAAAATGAGGCTTGCTGGTGTTTATTCCTCTACAGTAAGCAATTGCAGTTTTAGTTCTGGCTCCATTATTCACTTCCCAGTAAATGTTACTTTCCAACCTTAGGGACATAGGATCCACTATCATGGACCAGATTTGTAATCCAACTGGTTCAGCGGTTTGTTTGCAGCAGTGGCTGGCACAAATGCTTTCAGAGGTGGATGCTAGATATGCATAGTGCACAAATGAGAGTTTATCTGTCCTGCTTAAATTTTTGCCCATGGTTCCTAATAAATAGGGGCTTCAAATGCAGGGTTGGGTTGTATATATCTTACAGCAATGCTGTACACACTCACTATTTGAATACTTTTTTTAATCCTATAGATGTCTGTTGTGTGTGTTTTTTTTTTTTTTAACTCTTGCTAACTTTTTGCAATTCATTGTAATTGCTAATTATGTACTGTGTGAAAAACTTCCTTTTTCAGTTTTGAAAATGTTGCTTTTAAGTCCACTGAATATGCGTTATTTTTCTTCTAGAAAAAAAAACAACAAAGTATCATTCTCATATTTTTGCAGTAGTCGTCATTATTTCATGTGTGTTTACTACACATCCTTATTTTTCTCTTCTTTCTTTGGTAGACAGTTTTACTTTTATTAAGCATTTTTTCCTGTGACATAGAAAGTCTAAAGCATCCTTTTTAGCTATAATGACTAATATTGCATATTTCAGAAGATCTGTGTAATAATAATTTTCTCTATTATTCATTCTGTTCCTTATGTTTTGTATATTCTTTTTCACTGTCATACACTATTAAACAGAAGTTTGGGTTTTACTGTCAAAATGATTCCTGGATCATTTCCATGCATTAATTAAGACCCCTAGAAAATGCATAAGTTGTTCCATTGTTTT
The DNA here is from genome assembly GCF_047663525.1 of Anas platyrhynchos. NCBI lineage: Eukaryota > Metazoa > Chordata > Aves > Anseriformes > Anatidae > Anas > Anas platyrhynchos. The sequence goes on along the minus strand of NC_092588.1, from coordinate 64,560,025 downwards.
TAAGTGAAAATGGCTTTACAGTTACTGAAATTGAATTATATTTATCATCATATTTCCCACTCACCTTAACTACTTTCCTCATAAATCTTTACACTCAATTAACCTCAAGTTTTGTCTGCATATTTTCCTGCTTGTGCTGTTGAGTAATCTGATTTTAGTATAAAATTATGGTTCTTAGAATGTAAATATTACTCTGGAATGTGGAAGCATGACACTGGGTTCATTTGTATATAATTATTGTTGTGTTGTTGCTATGCAATCATACTTCTGGTACATTTCTGCTGCTTCAGGAACACCTTGCTCTAGCTCCTCTTGTTCTGAGAATTCAACTACCAAAGGTACCCAATAGGACCCGTCCTTTCCATTGTATTTGGCAGTCCAAACTATTGTTCCTCTCTTGGAATTTCAAGGTATAATGTTCAATCCTAAGAGAAAAGACTATCTGAGGACAGGAAATCAGATGGCAACTATCTAACCCTAGTATAGTCATTAAGTAAATATGGATTAAAGCAGTCATTTACTGCTTTTGGTCGCAGCACTACTGAAATTGCTATGTATAGCATGAGACTATCAGTAAATGATTCCTAACCTATTCAGCATTAAGAGCATGGGACATATCACGTATCAATGATACCTGACTGGTTCATGCAGAAGGCACTGTGATAGTTTTGTTCATTCACTGAGTATATGATAGTATGTGGTAGACCCAGTGGCATTTCTTCACTTTAAACATTGAATACATAGGATCCATTCATTCAGATTTATTCCTCTGAAATCTGAACCCAGATCCAAACATAATATCGCTTTTATGTTCCCTTAAGAAAGCTGCAAACTACTACAGATTTGCTAAAGGACCACACTGATGCTTTTTGGTAGTCATCTCTAGACTACCAAATAGCAGCATCCTAGCCTTAGGATATTTCAGCATTCATTCAGCAATGCCACACTTGCAAGGGCTTAGAAGCTCATCTCCTCACATGCTTTCCTTGTTCCTTCAGAGATAAATCTCTCAGGAATCTCTGGACATAATTTTACTTGAACTGAATATTAAGTGTCAAGATTTAGAAACATTATAATCCAGACAGGAACATGTTTTGCTGTTTTGTCAGTTATTTGAGTTGTTCTTATTATCAGAAGCAAAACAGACAGGAAAACTCTTCCTTCCTTCCAACTCCAAAGCCTGATTAAGAAAAACTCCCAGAAAACAGAATTAAGGAACTGATTAATCTTCCTTTTGGCATTCCGTCCTGTACATTCAATGTTCAGCCCTTTCTAGCCCCATGACATCTCTTTGTTTTTGTTCTCCTCTCCTCTCCTCTCCTCTCCTCTCCTCTCCTCTCCTCTCCTCTCCTCTCCTCTCCTCTCCTCTCCTCTCCTCTCCTCTCCTCTCCTCTCCTCTCCTCTCCTCTCCTCTCCTCTCCTCTCCTCTCCTCTCCTCTCCTCTCCTCTCCTCTCCTCTCCTCTCCTCTCCTCTCCTCTCCTCTCCTCTCCTCTCCTCTCCTCTCCTCTCCCTTTTTTTTTTTTTTCTGTAAACATGCACCACTGTATACAGAAGGACAGATTTTAGTGCTTATGTCAGGAAACATATGCTGACACAGATTAAACGAAGCATAGTGAATTATTCCAAGAATATGCTGCACGTACAGACTGGGCGATGAGACGCTGGAGAGCAGCCTAGAAGAGAGGGATCTGGGGGTCGTGGTAGACAACAAGTTGAATATGAGCCGGCAGTGTGCCCTGGCAGCCAGGAGGGCCAACCGTGTCCTGGGGTGCATCAAGCACGGCATCGCTAGTAGGTCGAGGGAGGTGATTGTCCCGCTCTACTTTGCGCTGGTGCGGCCTCACCTCGAGTACTGTGTGCAGTTCTGGGCACCACAGTATAAAAAGGACATGAAACTGTTGGAGAGTGTCCAGAGGAGGGCTACGAAGATGGTGAAAGGCCTGGAGGGGAAGACGTACGAGGAACGGCTGAGGGCACTGGGCCTGTTCAGCCTGGAGAAGAGGAGGCTGAGGGGAGACCTCATCGCAGTCTACAACTTCCTCGTAAGGGGGTGTCGAGAGGCAGGAGACCTTTTCTCCATTAACACCAGCGACAGGACCCGCGGGAATGGAGTTAAGCTGAGGCAGGGGAAGTTTAGGCTGGACATCAGGAAGGGGTTCTTCACAGAGAGAGTGGTTGCACACTGGAACAGGCTCCCCAGGGAAGTGGTCACTGCACCGAGCCTGACTGAATTTAAGAAGAGATTGGACTGTGCACTTAGTCACATGGTCTGAACTTGGGTAGACCTGTGCGGTGTCAAGAGTTGGACTTGATGATCCTTAAGGGTCCCTTCCAACTCAGGATATTCTATGATTCTATGATTCTATGCTGAGAATGCAATAGAGACCAATAAAATCTACCAGACTTCTCTGAAGGCATCAAGGTCTATTCTAAAACAGCTATTGAGATAAATTGTCTAATGTAATTAATGCTTCGTTGTGGGATGAATATTCCTTTGTTCCTTCAAATGTTTAATAGATTGACACTGAAAGACACACTGTGGGTATTCTGGTACTCTTTTAAAACCATACCTTTATTCACTGAGCAAGCTTATGGACACAGCACCCATGAACAGCACCCATGTACAATAATACTATGCCATATTGGTATCTAAACCTTGGTCTCACCCTGGCAAAGCAATGCAGTATTAGTTATTTATACCTTATAATGTGCAAAACACCAATAGAATGTCTATGAAAACACAGATATTTTGAAAACTATATAAAATAAATAAAACAGTAGCAATACAGAATATCTACTGCAAGTGCCTTAGGCCTTCTCTGCATGGACTTCTCATACAGTATTAAGTCAAGGCCTTTGGCTGCCTATATCTTGCGTATGTAAAAAATGTTTACAGTTTCAGAAAGGACATTTGTTTCTTCTCTGAATAGCGTACTCTAAAAAAATCAGATATATTGTATGTATGTAAGTAGGTAAAAGCCTTTTTTGGGGGGATCTGCCAAACACTAGAATGAGCTCTTCTACAAATGCTGCAGATTATTACAAATCTACTCACTCTTTCAAAAGCAAGGTTTGTTTCTGAATTAGTCTTCTCCAGCATAACTATCTGACAAAATGTGTTTACAAATATGGTTTAGTATTTCAAAACATCCTGCTGTAAATTCTCTCTCTGGAGAAAAGAGAAGAAACACACAATAGGTGTTACCATATTGTTATTGGGATCAATAAGCATTAGCAATGCTACAGTGACATATATTAGAATATTTCAGTTGCAAGGGATCTTCAAATATCATCAAATCCAAGCACCTGACCACTTCAGCACTAACCAAAAGTTAAAGCACATTACCATGGGCATTATCCAAAAGCCTTTTGAAAACAGGCAGGCATGGGTCATCAATCACCTTGCTAGGAAGCCTGTTCCAGTGCTTAACCACAGTCATGGTAAAGAAAAAAGCTTTAAAACTGGGGACTTTTTGCTTTACAATGGCATGAGTCACCCTAAAGTCTATTTTGAAAACTGCCTTTGTTCTTATGCCTCCAGAACTGCATCTGTGCCCTGAAAAGCACATGAGTTTTTTAAATGCTCCTCCACCTTCCAGTAATGCTGTTGTGCAGGTGGCCCTGATTTAGGTTCTACCATGCTGGTGTTGACGTACTTATGGACAGAATCAATTAAGAAGCAGTACTACCCCTTAGCATACATAGTACTTAATATATCACTTTATTCCAAATCTTCTGAATCTCTGTGGATTGTTTAATTTTTGTTAACTGAAAAGAACACACCTGATTTTTGGAATTTTGTCAATACTCTCCTTATTAGAAAATGCTGAGTCTTCATTCTTCTGTTATCTTCATTTCTTAACTCCAGCAATGTTGTTTTATTTTCAGATTCATTAAAGTAACTCAGCATTCTCCTTCAGCTACTTGCTTCTGAAACCCTGTATTAGCCATCCTAACTTGTTCTCATAACATTACTTCTCAAATATATACATATTTTGTATTAAATTCTGTATTATGCAGATATTATAAGGGATCTGTGGTTATCCCAAATAACATTTTGGATTTAAGATTCTTGGTGTGCTGGTGTCTTTAGTATTGCCTTTTTATTCAAGAGCTTCCATTCATTCTGAGATATTTTTATGCTTCCTCATGAAGTATCTGTAACCCAAGTTAGAATTTTAGACACTCGAGAATCTTTCTAAAGCAGCTGAGTTCCTTTATTATTATTATTATATCGTATTAGGGTTTATAAGGCTCATCCTCATCCTATGGAAGACCCTTCTCACATTTTAAAACCATTATGCCAGCCTTTGGCATAATTCCTCATTAACAAATAAAATATTGTGTAATTCTTAGCAGTTTGGGAGAATCTCTTCTGATGTTTGCTACAGAATTAGATACACCAGAAGGCACATATTTGTGGAAAAAAAAAAAAAAAGAAAAAGAAAAAAAAAAGCTTCTCCAAATATTTAGTTTCAATGTGTTGCATATAGATGTATATATATAATATATATATGTATGCGTGTGGGTGTTTTTATATATACATATATACAAATATGTTTAAAATCTTGGCCATTGATATTCCTGGTCAGGGATAGCAGAGATGGCTGAATGTCCAAGTAAATAATTCTTTTTATTTTTCTTGTTGACTTTTTCTAAAACTTGAAATATATGTGTTTTTCCAAAAGCTACAGAGTGAGAAGTCTCTCTTGTTTTCTGGCAATCTTGAACATGTGAGCTCCTAGCTCATGTGGATTTCAAGAATCTCTTATGGAATGGTATAGGACCCAAATGTAATTGAAACAAACTGTGGTTATGATTGTGATTATATTCCTAGATATCCCCCCTGTTATATATTTCTGTGTGCTGGTTACTTCTCTGTAGAAAAGATTTTTTGTCTAAGTGCTTTGATTAGTCCCTACTCATTTGGGGGAAGAGAAAATAAAAGTGGAACAGAACACCTACATCAAAAATTTATAGAGCTAATTATAGAAAGTAATTTACTATGGAATTTTCTATTTCTTCAGCACTTGTTATATAGGTTGAAGGCACATATCTTTAATGTTTTCATTGGGGTCTAATCTTACAATAATGCTGTGAGCAAAGTTTTAAAGCAAAGTAATATTTTTCATATTCTTAATTTGCATATACTAATATAGAAGAAAGAACAGCCAGTTAAAGCACTGTGGAGACATATTCAGGATAGAAATATATATTTGATGGCAGATCATCAAACAGCATTACAAAGGAATTAGACTGGAGCAAGATGGAAATGATTGCTGGGGGTGTGATTGAAGAAGTGTGATACTTTGGGTATTTTTCCAATTTTATCAGTGTGTTTGCTTGTTTGTTTAAATTCATAAAAAAATAATTAATCCAAAATGATAGAATCATGTCAGCAATGATCATAATAGTTATTTAAGTTGTTAAAATGATGAAAATCGACAAACTACTTCCATAAGTCACTCACCTGTCTGAGACAGGTACTGGGCTAGAAAGACCTTTGTCAGCAAGTACAACTGTTATTACACTAATCAGCTATGTGGAGGGAGAATGTACCTGTCATTTTTTAATTCTCTTTGCTTTTAGCTTTGTTTCTATTCATTATAATGTTTTCATAGAATAGGGAGATGTGTTTTGACAAACTACAGATAGCACTCCTGAACACTGATGGAAGAATGTTTAGAAAGTAATTCTCAGCAACACATGACTTGCATTTTTTTCCTAGTATTTGTAGTATTTCCTGATATTGTATTTTTATAGTAGTTGGTAGTTGTGCTTCAGTGGGAAATCATATTCATCTAATATGACTTAAAGAGGAAGAAGCCTCGACTGTTTACTCATTTTTGTTTAATTAAAAACAATTCAGAGTCGAGAATTTAAATATAAAATTATGGATGTATTGAGGCTAGAAGATTTGAAGATTTTCTAATTCAAGACCCCTGCTCAAAGCAGCATTACTTAGAATAGGTTGTTCAAGACCAGGTCCAGTTTTGTTTTGAATATTTTCAAAGATGAATTCTCCACAGTCTCTCTCAGTAGCATGTCTCAGTGCTTAATCACTCTCATGAAAAAAAAAAAAAGAAAAAAGCAGAAAAAAAAAGCTTTTTTTCTGACGTTCTGACATTTTCTATATTTCAGTTTGTGTCTTTTTTTTTTTTTTTTTTTTTTCCAATGGGTATAATACACAAAAGTCTCATCTCATCTTCTTTATTTCCTCCCATTATGTATTTATTCACATGAATAACATTCTCCCAGGCCTTCTTATCTTAAGGCAAAATCCCTGCTCTCAACTTCTCATGTGTCAGATGCTCCAAAGCTTTTAGCATCCTATTGTCCTTGCTAAATGCAATTTTCCATGTATTGCTAGATGCAGTTTTACATGTATCTTTTGTATTAGGGAGGCCAGACTTGGACTTAGTACTCCAAACACGGCCTCACTAGGAAGAAGAGCCTCCTTCAATCTGCTGGCAACATTCTTCCTCATACAAGGGTACATTGCTGGTTCATATTCCACTTGCTTTATGTCAGGACTCTCAGGGCCTTTCCTGCAAAGCTGCTTTCTAGCCAAACACCCAGCCTGTACACCTCTGGGTGCCTGAGTTTTCTTCTTTCCCAAGGGCAGGACTTCGCATTTCCCTTTGCTCAACAGGAGATTCCTGTTAGACCAGGCATTTGCATATGTACTCTTTATATCATCTTCCTTCCATTGTGTTTTTGTTTTTTTTTGTTGTTGTTGTTGTTTTGTTTTGTTTTGTTTTGTTTTGTTCTGTTCTGTTTTTCTAGCTCTTTCTTGCTTACCTCACCCTGCCTAGTCTTTTGCTGTTCAAGAATAAATCAGTGAGCTGATTTATTGCCTGTACTGGTTAAAGTTGTCAGATACCTATATTTCTGAAAACTGTCCAATGTTTATATTCAATGCACTTCATTGATTTACAGAAACAGAACCCTTGCTTCAGAAGACTTTCAAGGTTCAGGATTAATATGTAGAATTATTAGACAAAAAGTAAAATCTAGTTTCCACAAACTTTGTTCAGAAATTTTGAGTAATGATATTCTATTTAAATCTGGTCACCTCAGATCAGAAAAGAATTCATAAATGAATGGGCAAGCAATGTTGGATTAATCAGAAAAATAGAAAACCTCTTCTATTAAAGATGTCTAAAAAATGTACATTTTACTTAAATTTGTGGAATGAATGCTAGGAGGTAATATGATTACTATCTCTACATTTCATGGGATAATGAAAACCAGGAAAGGGGAAGTAGTATTCAAACTGTTTGTCTGATGCAAAAATAGTTAAGAATTGATCCTGAGTAATTGGAAGCTGAAAGACACTAAATTATTTGAGGATCTGGAATTGTCTTCTTGTACGGTATAATAAGGGAACCCTGCACATTTGAAATTCAGAATTTAATAAGTATATGAAGAAGACTATATGATGTGGAGACTAGACCCATGTTTCTATGTTTATGAACAGACTACTAGGTTAGTATGAAGAACTTGTGAAAACTGTTTGCATTCCTACTATTTTCCAGTTAAGGCCTGGTGACCTTCATCTCAATTTTGTGATGTTTTGCAGCCACAAATGGCTAACACAAGAGAGAGAATACCACAGCTATCACTGCATCTCCTTTAAAATGGTTCATTTGCCTCAGGCTTTAGGATTTAGCTGTAATGAAGATGAAAGATTGATGGCTGACTGCTGACCTACTTTGAGGAAATGAAAGAGCAGGTGGCATGCTGCTGACTAGAAAAGCAAAAGGCAGTACAAAATACGGAGAAATAAAAGCATGGCAAAATAAAGTCTCTTTCAGATCACAGCTATTTTTCTGTAGCCCAGCAGAGACTAATACACATCTGGAAACCTCAAAACCTCTTTATATATGTGTGCAAATATATTTCAACTAATTAAAATAATTATTTTCGTTTTATATAGGCAGGCTCTTTGAGTTACTGTAAGGGCTTTGAATCTATCAAACTGTTACAGCATGTTGTTGAAACTAATGGGAAAAGCTAGACAAGGCAAATTACAAAAATATATGGCTTAAAATATGACAGACTTGTGTCAATGCTTGCAACAAACTGTTCCCCAAGTTTTGTTTAACCTTTGATGAAACAGGGGCATGTTCATCTAAACTTAGAATTATATGACTTCCAACCGTGTGACCGAAGTGTTTAATAGTGACAAACAGTCCTTCCACAAGTAACTGCCACCTTTTAACTACTAGAGTACTCCAATTTGTATCAGAAACTTCATCCATGAATCATAAGAAAGGGCTGAAGGAAAACATTTTTATTATCTGCTTAGCAATTTTGTTTGAAGCAAACTAGTAAGTACATTGTTGAATGAATCCAATGTTGACCAACAAATATTGCTGCAACTTCTTGTGACTGTCAAATTTATAGAAAATGGCATCATTTTTAAGCTAATTGCTTTTGATACAAAGCAATTATCTTCCATGTTTTGGAGCAGGTAGTGAAGAAAAGAGACATATTGCCTACCTTGAGATCTATTGGGATATGGACTGAGCTTCAAGCCAAGAGACTGAGTTGTAAGTGAACATCCTCTGCTTAAATCTTGCATTTCTGCATTTCCAGCCATCCTCACTGTTAACTTCAGTGTCATGCTGACACCCTGAAGTGAAAGAAATTTTTACAGTTTAAGGAGACCTCTCTGTATTTGGCTTTGGAGGGCAACAGAACTCCAGTAAGTCATTTAAGACACCCAATTCTCATTTATCTTGAGAAGAGTCAAAGTTGTTTGTCTTTTCTAAATGTAGTCCAGCTCTGACTTTTCCTTCAATAAATTATTTTAAAGGTTTGAGAATTTAATAAAAGGAAAATCTGTAGATCTTTAGACTCTAGTTCTTTTCCAGGCAGAGCTTTTAATTTCAGTCTTTGGGTGCAAAATACCCATCTATTAGGCTGTCTGGTCTGTAACTATTTCTAGGATCTTTACTTTTTTTAAGCCTGAGAATAAAAACTGATCTTAGATCTGACACTCAGCCCATATTCTAAAATAGCTTAGTAACTCGTTAGTCATTTTTTTGCCATCTTCCTTTATTTTCCAGTTTTGAAAGGGGTGGCAGGAAGTTCCTTTGAAAGGAAGTGCCATTTTGGTGTTATTCAGATCCTGAGGGTGACTTAGAGGAATAAAGGAAAAAAACATATATGTGTGTATCAGTGAAAGTGACAAGTGTAAGTGCGTAAGTGCTGCTTTTTTTTTTTTTTTTCTCATCTGTTTCAATATCTACTTAGAAGACTTTTTTTCTTTTTTTTTCTTTTTTTTTGTGCGTGTGTGTGTGTGTGGAAGTTGCAGAGGACTTGCAGGAAATTTTACCTGTATATAGTAGGAGAAATTATGTATGTGTATCCTATAATGAACAAAATTAAATTTCATCTTATTTTTCCTCAAAATTAGTTTGTTTTCCAACTTGTCATATTACTAATTATGGATAAGGTTGCCTTAGGGTGTAGCAATTGTGCTAGTAAGCCTCCGTTTTCTCTGGCCTGGATGCACCTCACCAGGTACCTAGTTCATACAAAACAAACTTGTTTGGTTGAAGTCCTGCATCCCATGTCATACACTCTTCATCATATTTTTGAAAAATATTTAGTTCACTTAGAACACAGGCTTATTCAAGCTCTGCAGAAAAGCTCAAGAAAGAACATCAGCAAAAAAGAAAAATCATTATAAGGGTAGAGCTAAACCATAACACTCATTAAAAACTAGATATAAATCTTTTAAAATAATTTAATGTTAGGATGTCTCATGATCTTTAAAACTTTTCTGAATGATAAGGCTGCCTATATACATTATAGATATGAAAAAAATGGGAAGTGCTCCGTTGTTATTCAAGCAAAAACATGAGAAAAGGGAGGGAAAGTAAAAATGATCTAATAAGAAAAGATAAGAGGAGCGGAAGACTGTTCCTCTTTTGGATCAGAGCCTCAGATGCCAGCAAAGAAAACAAGGCAAAAACACATGGCTACCAGGGAAAATGACTGTGCTAGACATACTTAAAATACAGCTATAAAATATACCAAGATAATTCTTTTATTCTTTTATACATGAATTGGAAAGTAGTAATGGAATGTTTTCTTTTTAAAAGGTTAATGAAGTTAAGCCATTAAAATTACAATTTCTGGAGTGTGTTTTGGAACTTAGGTTTTTTTAGCACAGTTAACAAGCATTAGTCAAAAAAAAAAAAAAAAAAAAAAAAAAAGACTCTTGCCTTAAAAGATCTATCTAGAAAACTGCAAGGTGAACTGATGTGAATATTTTCCTGGACTATATCAGGAATCCTCTTCACCTACATTCTAAATTTAGAATCCATGAAAATTTACTTCCATCAGTACTGAAAGATTTAAGATGTCTCTGTATCCTTAGATGTGATTTACATATGATGTTGTGACAGGTTAAGTAAAGGTATATTCTAAAGTGGACGTATTTTATGACATCTCTGTGTTGATTTTGACCTGATTTATAGCCATTTAATTCACATCGGAACTCTTGCCAGTGCTATCTTTCTAATTCTGCATTATTATTTTTTTTTCAACAGTTTAACTGCAATATGTGTAACTGATATAAATTAATCCAGTGGTATTTTTTATGTAGGGAATTCAAAAATTTCAAAACTGGCAAGTTGTCTGTCACAAAAGCACATCCATTCTAGGTGAAATAATTTGAAGGACTAGAATCATGTCTCTTGTCCAGCTCTGTGTCTGGAAGTATTAGACATTTGAAGACTTGGATATGGGGCTATTATTGGTCTGTGTACAAAGGGACAGAAAGTATGGCTTAAGAATATCAAGTGAAAATCTAATTTGCTTTGAGATTTTTTTCTTGTTGGTATTGTCAACTGAATTCATCACAAACAATTTGTGGGATTTACGATAGGAGTGGTCTGTAAAAAAATGTTCAATAATGATTTAATTCTGCTTTTTCCCACATTTTTGGTCACTACTCCCTTTTTCTTTTTTTTCTATGTTTGCTTAAGTCTTTCAATGAACAGAACTGTAACTTCTTCTCTTTGATGTATGTCCCTTTTGATTAGGAGATCATCAATTATTTAGATTGTTCCAAACCTTGCAGCCTAATACTTTGAACATAAGACTGTAAGTAGAGCGTTTTGAAGATCAGTGTTTAAAAATAGGTCATGTTTTTCCAGAGACCAGCCAATTCAGTGCTTGCAAATATGGAAAACCTCCTGATTAGCATTCAGTATTTTTTAACCTAATACGGACTTGTTTTGATAACGTTAGCCATATTATTTTCTATATTTAGAAAAGTCATCTAGCTTATGCATAACATTTAATGCCAGTTGTATTAACAGAATCTATTAAAATCCAAGAATGATGATATTTAAGTGGTTTTGTTGAAGGAAACTAAGGTATTTTCCTAACTTCTTGTTAACATGCATTTCATATAGTTCATGAATCTTATGAAACTGTCAGTTCTGTTTTGCTATGTTAATTAATTGGTATGTGTTCTTTATTATTACTAATAGTAATAAAAATATTTTGCATTTCTGAAGCACTTTTCATCTGCCAGCCTCAGTTCTCTTTGCAAACAGCTAATTAAACTTCAAAACACAGTAAGTGGTGTTATACCCACTTTTCTGCAGGGCACTACTGGAGGGCAAACCATCCTGCCTCTCAGTAGACAGTATGGGATGCTTGAGAGGATGACTAGGAACCCCCATGAATATGCATTGTGAATTAATATGCCATGAGGGAAGTTTTCTTACTTATTCCAACTAATTAGCTTATGGCCTGATAAATGAAAAAGACAGAAATTTCAAACTGTTCCCTGCAATTGCATGCTTAAAAGTTTTTATCATGTTTTGTCTTATGGCAGTGACTATTGTGACAACAGCAAAGCTTTTCACTGTGGCTTCATATGCCAGACGGAAGTTCAAACAAACTTAACTACTTCGAGATATTTTTGGATTAAAATGCATTTTCCATACTAACCTGTTTAAATGGTGACAGTTCTGTTCGTTCCAGCCTTGCTTCTTTAGTGTTTTTGTTAGTTAGTTAGTTAGTTAGTTTGTTTTTGTTCTTCAAATGAGTGTTGTCCAAGTACTGTCCAAGAGCTTTCAGTTAGTATTGGCCTGAAGATGTAGCTCCTGATACTCCACTAGTTTCAGTGGGTCTCCAAGCACTGTGATATTTAAGGTGTCTATTATATACAGGTATACTAGCAATTTTCACTCCACATAAACCCGAATGCAGAACTAGTTATCTCATCAAATTACACAGTTGATTTACCGTCCTCCTTTTTAAATAAAAAGGTGACTTTCCTAAGATTTTGACTCAGGGCTGCTTGGGATTTCCTCTCTGCTACTAATTTTACCTTGGTTGCTATGGAGCCAAAGGCAGAGGAGCAGAAGAAATCAAGTAATGAAGCCTACAAGAAGTTTCTCAAGGGAATGACAAACTGAATAGGGTAAATTGATAATAAATAAAAACTATTGCTCACTTCTCTGAAGACTTGGGAAAATAACAAAAGCATGTATTTAAGTGCAAAACACTCTGGATTAATATTTTACATTGTTTCTGAATATCTGTAATCTCTCTCTATTATCTTAGATTTATTACTGGTATCACTTTTACACAATAACACAGCTTAATATTTTCTGAAATCAGTTGTGTGCACAGAGGATACAAATAAGACCTATGAAACTATCCACAACTTAGAATTTGCTTTAAGAGCATATTTAGGTTTAGATGGCTCTCCTATATGTGAGTGAACTTCACTGTCATTTTTTGCTTATGTTTTAACCATTAAGCATTTGTGGTTCAAAAGTACTTTTTTCCTGGAGACTAGGAAGAAGAACATTATAAAACTAAATAAAGTATGGTGGCCAGAGCAAACTGTGAAGTTTATTGTACATAATATTCAGTATTTGAAAAAAGATAAAATTGTGTACGACAACTACTGATAGAAATTTATTTTCTTAACACCCAGAGTACAGAATGGCATTTTGTGGTTTGTGTCTCATAAAGCAGCTCCTCAGAACATATGCTGTAGGGTTTGGGTTTCGGTCTTTTTTTCTTCCCAATTATACTGCTGATTTAAGCCCTGACTCTGCAAGCTATTCTGCACAGCCACCAGCATGTGCTCAGCAGCTGAACTGTGGCTTTTATGAACACACGGCTTCCTGCAGCATTCCTTTTACAGTAGATTGTGTTAAGAAATTTAAGATGACTCGGGGAAAGTGTTTTGTTTTGTTTTGTTTTAATTACTTGTATTGCTCTTCTGCAAAGAAAATAAATATTCATGTGAGATAGTCAAGGTGAGCGAGTACTGCTTTAGGGTTCCAAGGATGAAGTACAGCTAAGGAAAGCAAGGAGAATGGGATGTTGTAGTCAGTAACTATCAGGAGAACACCAATGAAAGGCTATTTACCAACAATTGTGATGTGTTACAAGGAAAAGCATAAGGAATTGTTCAAGAAGTCTGAATTATTTTCTCTTACTTACTTATTTTTTTCTAATTAATTTCTAAAAATCAGAACTCAGGAACCACTAAGAACCACAGTCGCTGGAAATTACATAGATCATCAAATACAGATTATAGACTGTGAAAAACAAACAAACAAACAAACAAAAACAGTCTTCTGTTGATTCTTTATAGATCTATATGAAATTTGAGCCAATAGAGTTCACTTCATTCCACTAGTAAGAGTGGATTAGCACAAGACAAAGTCTACAAGGCCTTCAAGCTACTGAATAGTGGTAGCCCCTTACATGACCTATTTTTCAGTTTTGGCTGGTACAGCTGAACAGCTGCAGATGTTCTGATCGATCACCTTCTTTGTTAATTCTTCAGAATAAAGCTGCTCAGCATGCCAAGATCACCATTTATCAGGCTCTCCGTAGGCTACAGTATTTGCCTCTGGGGTAATTCTGATGGAATAAGGGCTATGGCAACAAGTGATGTTATGTGCTGAAAGAATGAACTGTGAGCAGTAGAAATGAATAGAGAGGGTATTTAGGCAAACTACAAATCCATCTTTTTTTTTTCTTTCTTTCTTGTAATTGTAATGTAGCAGATGTCTATTACCAGGACTTCTTCCCAAAATCCAGCAATACTGAAAACACAAAAATACATTTTATACATACTTTTTTTTTTTGATTTTTTAAAAATCTATAAAGTATTTGACACATATTTATCTTTTGGCATGAAAAAATACATACTTTTCCTTTTGATTTGTCATTATGGCAATACCTGTGGGTATCCTGGTTGGGGTACTAAGATAATTGATACATAAGGATTTGCCAACATAAAGTAGCTACAACACATTACCTAGCTGTAAAATATACTGTGCGTTTGGATGACATGCCTTCTACTTCAAAATTTCTCTGATTGCAGATATATCTGCTGAATTATTTCCTTTAATGTAGGGAAAATGCAATGGCATTCAGTGCAGGAGCTCAGTCTGGTCAAAGCCTTTTCCAGCAGTTGCAGGGCTGTGCTTTGTAGCTTCCCCAATGCCAAAATAGATTGCCGTCATAAGAAAACACAGTTTGAAGTGACTTGTAGAAAACTAGTATAGTTTTGCATGTTGCAGATCTTAACTATCCACTGAGTGTTATAAGAATTCTAGCTTGCTTGTGCTCTTTCCACACTCTTTCTTTGAGTCACCAGCCAACAATTAATTATGCACCCTGGCAACTTCCAGACAAGATGTCTCCTGTGATGTCTGCCATCTCTTTTCCCTGTTTTCCTCATGCACACCTTCTCCCCAGGCTTATTGCAGAGATAGAAAGAGGATTAGGAGGAAGGAGCAAAGAGGTGGGATCCATTTTCTGGATAGTGGAACAGGGGGAGAATCAGTCCTCCTGACTGTTATGAAGTTTGACTCTATCACTCTCACTGTAAACTACATCAGCTCCCCAGGTAGGCTCTCTGCAGTTGTGGCCTTTGGTGAGCCAACTGAGTCTCCTCTCTTCTCCTAAGAAAAGGGTATTTGGCCCTCTGGCTGATCATCTGATTTGCCGGAAGGTGGAATCAGAGACTTTCTTGCCTGAGATCAGGATGCTTAGAATTTGTTTCTGCCTTTGAGTAGAATATATATAGCAGAATATATATATATAATATATATATATGTTTATGTGTATACACAAATGTATATGGAGAGGTCGCTAACCTGAAAAAAAAATTAGGATTTTATGTATCTAAGGCCTGATGAGAAGTTTGTTTCCAAGCCCTTCTTCATTTTATAACAATTCTAGGATTCATTTGCATCTCAGCATAAATGTGCTCCTTTGATGTTGCAAATATTTGACGTTCGTTGTACCAGAAATGTCTTCTATTTCTTGCATCCCTCCCAAGTACAACTTGTCCTAAATGGACTTCTATTAAAAAACAAAACAAAAACAAAACAAACAAACAAACAAAAAACAACACCAGAGGAGCAGTGAGGTGTGTATTCACAACGTCTGCACATACAGTCTTTCCAACTGAGCCTATGTGAAACAGACATGAACCAAAAATAAGCTCTGAGCTCTTTTGTTGCTTATTTGGGCTGGATTATTTTCCCTGGACTTGTCAGCCCAACATTCCTATTTATCTTAAAACAACTAGATCCTGCAAATTTTATTCCATTTTCTGCACACAATTGCATATATAATAGGAAAATAAATTCAAGTTGTAAACCTGAGTCAAATCCTGTTGAAATTAGTGAAAAAGTATTACTTAAATTAGTGGGTTTAGACTCATCCATATATGTATTGAAATGCTCTTCTTGCCTCCTCCCACTCATTCCTTGTTTTCCTCTTCTCTGTGTCTCTTTCAGAGACATTATTAAAATTATATATTTTGCATTTTCTCTTTCATTCTTTCAGTTGCCTCTTTTCCCGATTACTCTCTTCCTCTTTATTGATTCACTTTTAACCTACTACATCTCTCATCTTACCTGTTGCCATTGAGAGTTTGCATTTACTCCTCCTTCAAGGACAAATGTTTGTCTTTCTCTTCTCTGTTGAGAACATATTTGTGTTTGATTAAGTAAGATACTTCCTCTTCTGTACCTTACTTCTGTATCTAAAGAGGACGCATGGATTTTGCCCAGCTGACTGTTCCATAGTCTGGTTCTACATGGAAAAAAAATATTAAGGTCACTGCTACAAGCAGCATTTTTCAGCAGCCAACATCATACTGCTCTGGTTTTAGTTTTTGTTGTTGTTGTGTTGTTGTTGCTACAAGTTTGAAGTTGTCCACATTACTGGAAAAACAGCTGGAAAGTGCACCCCTATTTTTCTCTCTTAAACATCCAAATCCAGTGATCAGGTCTTTATCAACCTCTGAAACCATTATTTTTTTACCCTAGTTGTTTGCTTTTCATATGTATGTAGATATAGCTAACAATGAAGCATATAGATATGTCCCTACAGCTGGAAAAGCAGTGTTCTCTCATAAAAATACAGAATCTTAACATAAATAGAAATAAAAAGCTAGATAAAGGAATTCAGCTACATACAATTAACAAGAGGTGTTCTTAATCTCCATCATAAATTTTCATACATACAAACAATGCTTGTTTGGATGCAACTACAAGAAGTACCCTTTTGCCATAACTGCACTGTTAGAAGTTAAAGAGAGGTGTATTGTTTTTGGAGCAAACAATGTACTTGTTTTCCCAAACTGTTCTGCTCAGTACACTGGTTCATTCAGATTCAACCATTAGTATTAGCCTTCTGTAAGGTACTTTGTGTGAAAGCTTTTCCAGCTACTGACAGTCATCTGACCCAATCTTCACTTCCACTTAAACTTTTATACAAGCTTAACACTTTCCCTAGATCTTTGATTTATGTGTCAGCCTTCCAATATGTCTTCTGGTGCTGGGGAAAAAAAAAAAAAAAAAAGTACAAAATACTTGATCTCCTTCAAACTGAGACCCCCAAAATAAACAGCAGAAAGAAATGTTTCATATGACAGCCTGTCTCCTACAGAAAACAGAGCTGTGAAGTGCATAGACAGATGGCTGCTGCAGGCAAAGCATATTCTCAATGTGCTATAAATCAGATTTTTTTCATAAATATTCTTGTCATTTTTTTTGAATTGCTGTTATATAAAGATTATTATTAACAGTGAACAATGGGGTATCGATTTCATCCTCATTGCTGAATGAGAGAACATCATAATTCACTTGAGGCTCTTTATTGGCAAGCCTCTCCAGAGTGGCAGGGAAGACTGCTTTGTGTTCCAAGAAATATCCTGGTCCTGGAGGTGACACACAAATTATATATAAATTGAAGAGCCAACCATCTTTAACAGTTTTGGCTGTATCCTTTCCATTAACCTATACATACTTATTACTAGAGTTCAAATGGCTGACACTTAGGGAAAAATAATCATAAGCTTATTTATCCTTCCTTGAAATATGAAATTTCTGCTGCTCGCTGTTATCAGCTCATCCCAACAATGGTGAAATTGCTGAAACAATGATATTATTATGGCATTTATTTTCCCTTTATTTAGGTTTCCTCCCTGATCCCTGCATATTTTCCATGCATCTACCAACCTGAAGCACTGACAGTATCAGATTACCACATTTGCTCTCTTCAGTATGAAATTTTGCACAACTGCACCTAATAATCAAATAAATGACTTGAGAAACACACAGATAATTTGGTTAAATAAAACATATTATGAAAAGCTGAACTACCTGGATAATGGCTCTGTAACTATGAATGCAAGAAAACCTACGTTTCTATTTTCCCATAGAGAGTTTGCTTTTCTGTTTGGTCTCCCAAACTTAGGATACAAATCATTTTATCCTACACAGCATGCTCAGAAAATAGGACTCAGTGGGCTGATTTTGGTTCTTATTTTTCCTTTCTTAATAGTCTTTTTGGCACTCTAATATGTTTTGAAAGAACCATGTCTGCTTCTCCAGCTTGGGGGAGCTGTCAGACCTGACAGACTGCTGAGCCTGTTCCCGTTAGCCATGCAGGTCAGGTCATAGAGTGAAAGAAAAACACGTTTGGGAAAACTTGACACTGTAGCTTCATCCTGGCAAAGAGGAATCCTGAGCCAAGTCAATGTAAGAAGCCAGGAAGAAATGGGTCAGAGAAAGTAGCTTAAAGCAGAAGTGCTGGTGGCGAGCACAATTAATGACCAGAATTAGTCAGAGGCAAGGTCAGAAGTTGTCCGTGTTATTTGGTAGCCTAAGGCAAAAAGTCTCTAGCCAAAGACAGTGACAATTGCTGACCTTGGAGGCTAACTGGTTAGGGAAGGTACCTGTCACCAATAGTTGCAGATGTCACTGGATTTGTTAGTAGTCCTCTCTTTCATTCTTCTAGTGTATTTGTTTAGTCTCTTCTGCCTGCAAATATCTTGGTTGTATGAACCCATTAATTATCAAGCATCCACCTGATTTCTGTAGTCGAGTTGTGAGTAATGCTTGGATTTAGGTTTTTAAGTCATGACTTTTCAACTCAGCCCAAGCATTACAGAAACCAGAAAGATTTGCTACAATATTCAAGCTGTACAAATCACACTGTAATCTTTCACAAAGATAAAGGTCCTATCCTTAAACACTACTTTGCAACTTTACTGACCTTTTATAATGCAAGGGATTTTTTGTACATAAGGAGTATGCAGCATTGTAAGTATGCCCTGAAGTAGAATCTGCCAATCATTCCCTTTGTCATTTTGCCCATAAAATGAATTCCTTCCCTTAGCTTCTTATTTTTATTGTGTTGTTAAGATTCTGGAATATTATGAGAAGGACAGTGTCTTCCTGGGTGTTGGTGCACAACAGTTTTTCTGTTTGTACAAGAAGAAAGGCAGTCAGGAGCATGCAAGTAAGAATTAGGAAGAATAGAAACAATGAAATGCAGGAATGCTTGGCTTTGATAACTAGCAAAAGTGAATGAATGAGATCTATAATTCAGAAATTCTTACATTTATTAAAATTCATATATATTAGTTTATGGCAGGGTTCTTGATAAGTGTATAAACTCTTAGAAAGAAAGGAAATATTCTGTTCATCTGTGCAGCAATCTTCATGGTGACACATAATCCTGTATCAACTTCTAAAGTGCTATCATAACTAAAATAGTAGTGATCTTTTTTATTTGCTTTGCAGCCTTTGAGAGCAGGTTCTGATGACCTATATGTAGTCATGTAGTCAGTGCAGCTAATATGTCATCACTTCATGTGTAAGTTACTCCATAGTTTGTACCTCTGATATTTAAAAAAAAAAAAAAAAACTTTTTCTTTTGGGCATTTCCTTCACTTCTGTTCTTTCTCATTTTTTCAGTTTCAACTTCTCAAAGGACAAAAAGATTTGGTCTCATTCTCAGGACTTTCAGCAGTATTTATGCTTCACTTAGAAATCCCTTTCTCTTCCTTTTCAGACAACTAAATTTCACCAGTTAGTCCTTTCATGCCTTAAATGCTGCATCTGCATGTACACTAAGTGGAAGTTCACCACCAGTGTTGCACCTCAGGCCTTTTTCTACTAATGTCCCTTTAAGTATTCAGTCTACTGTAGAATAAGGTGCACTGAAAATACATCAGTGTCAGATGCTCTTGTTTATTAAAGTACAGAAACTGTTCTTGGTTCATGTTCCCTAACCAAGATCAGGCAGGTCCCATCAGTCTACCTTTTCTCTGCTATCTCTTTCTTTCTCTTTGTAGCCCAATGTGTCCAGGATGGTTTTTGCTAAGAATGACAGCAATTTTTGTTGGTGGGACTAGAATTGTTCTGGTGGTTCAGATTCTTTTCTAAAACACAGGAGGTCAGAGTTTGAAACCTGTCAGGTAGAGGAAGGAACAGCTACAGCTCCCAGTGTCCTCAATAAGAGGTGTATTATACAAGTGGTGATTAGTACAGCTGCATCGTCTGGGCATCCCAGTCCAAAAAAGGTTGTAGTAAATTCTCCACGGATTTTGTATGAAGCCAGACAGATGGTAAACTCTACCAGGAAGAGCTCAAGTGTGTGACTTCCTAGCACAGCTAATCGTCTTCTGGGAGCCCAAAACTGAAGGAGGCTGAGGTTTAAGACACACCTCTCTTGTTAGCTTTTCCTAGGAGCAGTGTTTGTGGCTCACTGCTCAGTGTGCTGCTGCTTTGAACCTCATTCGGAAGAGCTCTGGAGAGAGTTTAGGCAGCTGTGTGTTGCACTTCAGAAGCAGAAGCCAACCACTTCAAAGTCAGGCACTGTGATGCCGGGTCTCACACTGTGCCTGCATCCTTTTGCATAACTCACCTTTACAATTTAAGTCTGAGACAGACAGAAACCAAACACTGAAAGACCATCCTTGAGTCATCTCTTTCATCTGTTGTGTATGACAGGAGTGCTCTTCACACTAAATATCTTCATTCTGTCCATTTCAGTGTGTAGCAGCTTAAGGCAGCCCCATCAAGTTATAGGTTCAGGATATGGTAGCAGACATCAGACTAACAGTTTTAGGGACAAAACAACAAATAACAAATATGAAAGGTAGAATAAAAAATGCACCACAATTATCTGGTTCAAAATGACAGTAAAGCCAGCAATTTGCTAATAAGGGACTAAACTTTAGGCATCCAGGACACACTCGTTCACCATATAAGTATGCTATTTATATTTATTTCTAAATTAAATACTGAAGTGCTGTCAATTTTATTATCATTTCTATTTTTATTATGCTGCTCTTATAAGCTGCTGTGTTTGTGGACAGGGAGAACTACATGCTGATGATCTCTTCACGGCCGTTTTAGAAAGCTGTGTTGTCCCCATTACAACTAGATTAAGGGATGCAGACTTTTCTAGATTTCACTAAAAACTTTATCCACTTGCTTTCTCCACAGTTTCTCTCTTAATATTATGGGTTTCTGGCCTGCAGACTTTTTGCTGGTATCAATATTATAGTTATCCTGAGGGTAGTTTTACCTTTTTATCTCCTTGTATTTCATGCTCTTGATCACCCTCTGCAAGTACGTTAAGTCTGCTTTCTCTGTCCTTTGGTGGGTATAA
This sequence comes from Anas platyrhynchos, assembly GCF_047663525.1. Classification (NCBI taxonomy): domain Eukaryota; kingdom Metazoa; phylum Chordata; class Aves; order Anseriformes; family Anatidae; genus Anas; species Anas platyrhynchos. The sequence goes on along the minus strand of NC_092588.1, from coordinate 64,539,042 downwards.
CAACACTTCACAATCTTATATACATTATATACATTATATAAGTAAATATTTTATGTGAAATACATAAAATATAATTTTATATATTACATTTTCCTGTAATACTGTTAAGAAATACATTAGTAAAGTGATCCATTATAGTTTTCTGTTACAGACAATGCCACATGCCTCATGGTGGTGTAAAAGTTTTGTACACACACGCACAGATCATGTTTTAGTATGCTCTTACAGAAAGATCATTTCTTTGCCACAGTGGTCTGTGGCTGATTTATGGTTATATCATGTCCTGTAATATGTCCCATGTCCATCATAGCTGAACTTGCAAAGGGAATGCCTGAAAGTATTTAATTCCCAGGTCTTACTGAAAACCAGTGACAGTTGTGTTCCTGATTCAGTCAGATCTTTCAAAATACCATGATTTTGTCATTTCAGAATCCTCTTTTATTACATTTCTACATTTTTTTTCCTCCTCTAGCCCCCAAACTGTTTGTGAAATTGTAAACATTATTATATGGTTTCCATCTGCCGCAGCACTTTTCTAAAAAAATAAAAAAAAAATTAATGTCACTTTGCAAATATAATATCTAGGTTCTGAATGAAGACACCACAAGTATTGTCTGGGAAAGTTACTGAAGTTCTGTATTCTGTGCCTGGAATTCTACTGAGCACACAGTAACAAAAGTTAAAGCACACTGCTGAATCATTTCAGCTGCATTTCACCACAAGAAAGTAAATAAAGGTCATTTAAAAGGTGATTAAGTACCAATAGCCATTTTTTCTACAAATGAGAAGCCACAAAAATTAATGGTTTCAGGTACTACCTGAAGAAAAGGTCAAATGGACCTGTTTTTGTATCTGATCTACATATCACACAAAGACTGCCTACTTGTATAACACTTTTTTCTTCCAAATTCAGCAACTAATGCTTTCAAATGGAATGACAAGTATGAATTTTACTATAGAAAAGATTGTCAGTTTTAGTGTAAAATAGGTAAACGTAGGATATTTTGAATATTAACTGTTTCCAGTCATAACAAATGCAGCCATTTTTTGTTATACTTTTACCTATATTGCGTTTCAAAGATTAACACCTTCATTTTTAATTTCAATAGTTTTAAGATTTTAAATTCTCTTCAAAATGATTAAAATGGTGAAATGATTAGAAATTTTAAAATCTTAACATTATTTATATGCATTTTGTTCATATGGGAAATACATTTCATATCTGTGATTATTAGTTGTCTAAACAAAAATAATTGCAATTATGATTCCAGGAATTTTAAGGATTAATATTATTGCATTATTTCCAATGCTGATTTGCATTTTTTTAAGAAGGCTGAAGTATATTAGACTGAAGCAGCAGAATGTGATCAAACTCAGACATTGAAATATGTAAGCTAGGAAAATGTTATCTGATTTAACATCTAAAGATGTTTCTGTACTAGAAGCAGATCTAATAAGACTTTAAAGGACACGAGACCAAATTCAGATAATGTTTATGTACTGAGGGTACAATGTCTTTGCAAGCAACGATCTATGACAATAACAGCAATTTCTTCAGATGGAAATTGGCAAAACAGTGGTAGCCTCATGGTGCAGTGAAGAGTGCTTCACACAGATGCTTCTGGGCTCACCACCTACCATCCAGTTAATCTGCTGCCTTCTGTATGGATCACATCCCTTCTCACCAACTAGCAATACTGTAGTTGTCAACAGTCTTTGGCAGGAGCAGGCTAATGTACACGTAGGCAATGGTGACCTGCAACCAGCCACTCTGAGCTGCTCCATCATAATTTTTGAATAATAACATTAATAGATAAGGTAGTACATAAAATGAATTGTTTTACAATTAAGCAGATCCTTTCACTTAACACACCCAGCTTTCTTTGGTTTCATGTAGGTTATTGTAGAGATGACTGGATATACTTTTTAGCGTGTTTACAAAAAAACAGCAAAAATTTGAGACTCGCTACCAAAGTTATCAGCTGCTGTCATGGCAAAACATGTAACTAACAACCTAAGCTACGTGCTTTATAGATGTCTCACCTATTGAAACCTATTGTTTCAGCATTTTTTTTCTTAAATACTTAAAGGTTAATTGACGCCCAGACAGTGCTCTTCACAGAAATGTTTTATGAATACTATCTCTTGAGTTCTGACAAAACTAATGGAAAAAGGTGATTTATTATTTCCAGAAGGATGTATTTACAGGCAGAGAAGTTTAATGATTTGCCCCAGACCTTAAAAATTAATATCCAGTGCCCTAGTTCCTTAACATAGGGTGGGTTATTTTGCTGTGGAAGTCCAGTTGGATCCAGGAAATCCAGAAAGTACATGCTGCAACTTTCACTGTTTTGTCAGATTTTGAGGGTATCCTGCCTGCTGTCCACTTAAAAATGTCTCTAACTGGCTAAGGAGGGTAAGGCTTTGGTATTTACCAAATACCAAATTTACTAAATATCCAGAATCATCTAGGTACATCTGGGTTACCAACCTCCAAAAATGGAGGTCTAAAAGAAAACCGATGACATAGCCTTAGCTACAACAGAATTCAAAGGCATTTCTATTATAGTACAAAGCAGGGGCATGTTTTTTTCCCTTGCAGCTTTGTGGAATGCCTGGACTGAGTCATTTCTTTGATGTGTAAATGTACCTTAAGAAGGATGTTAAATATTTCGAGTAATTGGTATGAACATGAAATCTCTCATTAGTGTCTACTAGATGGCTGCAAAGAGCAGATAAGAAAATGCATGTGCTAGTACAAGAAAATATTTCAAAATTCTTGAGGGAAGCTTTCTGTCTAGAAATGCTCCTCTTCTTGCTTTTCTAGTCTGTGTCTATGCAGCCCGTGTCTACTGTAAAAATTCTGGTTAAGTAGAAAATTAAAGCACTGTGTATGTTAATCTCCTTGCCACAGAGGTTTTTTGTTACAGTGACATGACATCCAGGGTCTAGGCTGCAGACCAAAATTTGTTTTTCCCACCTACTTGCAGGCTAGAATTTGAATGCTTGCTTATTTTAAACACCTTAATTTGTCACATGTTTGATTCTGAAATGTTTTTTCAATAACATCCACTGAAGTCCATTCTGAAACTGATTTGAGTGTCTAAAATGAAATGACAACAGTAATTAGTATTCCATTTCATGGTTAATTAAAATTGATTATATACTAAGAAAACACAAACTTTAAATCATAGGGCTAGTTAATTAGTCTTCTCAAAGTTGCTTTTTTGAGGTCTATAGCTTTCGAAAGTTTAGAATGTCTGTTAGAGTAGTATGGATACAAAGAAATCATCGGGGCTGTTTCCAGTAAAGAAGTTTTACTTCACCAGACATACTTACAGCAGTTTCTGAGTGAGTCTGGATATCAGTAAGTTCATCATTCCTGAGGCTGAACAAGTTGTCATTGGCTAATGGGGAACAAGGAAAGGAAAGGAAAGGAAAGGAAAGGAAAGGAAAGGAAAGGAAAGGAAAGGAAAGGAAAGGAAAGGAAAGGAAAGGAAAGGAAAGGAAAGGAAAGGAAAGGAAAGGAAAGGAAAGGAAAGGAAAGGAAAGGAAAGGAAAGGAAAGGAAAGGAAAGGAAAGGAAAGGAAAGGAAAGGAAAGGAATTCCATAATAGGCTGATTTTATATCTTCATTGTGGTTACTTCCTGCACTGAGGAGAAAGGCAGTCAAGTTTATACAGCCAATAAAACCACATTGAATAATCTAGTTTAGTGGGGAAACCAGAGAGGAAGGCAAGAAACATGAGTTCTTCAGAGATTTGGATATTTTCCAGATATGTGATGGAGTAGCACAGAGGTGCTCTGAAAGTATAGGTGGGGTAGTATGAGGTCCTTTATAGTGCAGAACCCTAAGGTGATGAGAGCAACTCTTCCTATTATCCATGATTGTGACCAACATTATGCATTAACCAGGAACTCTTTTACATATATTACATATATTATATATGTATTACATATATAAACTGCATATATTTACATATATATTTTAAATATGCAGAATTCTCTGAAGATTACCTTCTTTCATATAGATTTAGTGCTGATGAAAAAGTACTTGGTAGTTTGGGTGAATGAAGCTTTATATCTACAGATTGGGGTTAAGACAAATATCTATCCCACTGTGTCTGCTGGCAAACTAATGCTAGGAGGGAGAAGGAACAACTTCTGTAGGTAACAGGCATTCAAATCATTGTGATTTGAATGCCTGTTACCTACAGAATGCCTGTTTGAATGCCTGTTACCTACATTTGATGGCCAAGCTCTGTCAAAACCACTCAGAGAGAAAGGAGGAGAAAATATGACGAAAAGGGCTCAAGTGTTGAGATAAAGACAGGGAGACTGCTCAAAAATTATCGTCATGGCAAAACAGACTCAGAGTAGGGAGATTAATAAAATTACTCTCAAGCTAGAGTAATAAGAAACAACAACAAAAACTAAAAACACCTTCCCCCCCATGTACCCTCTTCCACCTCCTCCCCCCAAGTGGCACAAGGGACCAGGGATTTGTCTTCCTCCATCCAGCAACAGGCAAGCAACGAAAACATTTTTGTTAGCCATGAGTGCTAACTATCCATTTGTCTCAAGTTGTCCTAAGTACATAAAATAATTAAGTTTAACTCAGAACATTTCTTCTCTACCTCCTTTGAAATTTTTGCTTCCTTTTCAGACCTGATGAAGTGCTCATAAACCCATAGGTATATCTGCTTTTTTCAGTCAATCTAAAAAAACTATCACCTCCTCCTAGGAAATCAGGAAATCAGCCTTTTTTTTTTTTTTTTTATTGAGCTAGAACACTAATATTGCGTATCTTTTAGAAAATTTGTTCTGCAATGCAGTTGAGCAAGGGAAAATATCTGCAGTTGTTTCATTAAAAACTTGTGGTTTATGTTCAGCTCTGGCTAAAATATCCTTAAATAACCTCATGAGTAAAATACATGGTATCTTCTTACTCCTGAGCACTAAGAGGCCTTAACTGGTGCTAAGGAATATGAATGTTCAGAAATATTAGCATAAGTAAGTGGAAGAGCTGGGACTGCACAGCTCAGTGAATATTCCCCTGAGCTATAAATAGGTTTTGGAAAAGGTATCAAGTACAATTTTCAAATGTCCGAACACATAGAATTCATAATACTGTTGTCTTGCATTACAACTGTTTTTGAGTTTTTCAGAGCCTTATCTAACTTTTGTGCTAGTTATTGCAATCTGGGTTGTCTTTTTTTTCAAATATACGTTGCGTTTGTGAAGGCAAATTCAGAAGTACCTATACACAATGGAAAGATAAAAGTTAGCTAGCTTTTTGATCCAGCAAACAGCAACAGTATGATTTACAGAGTGAAAATCAAAATTAGCACCGTCCACATTAAGAAACAAAATCAAACATTTTTAATATGGCAGTAATTAGCCATTAGACCAGCCTGCTGATGTGGCAAATTCCTCTCTCTCTTTGGAATCCTCAATTCAAAACTGGATAGCTTTCTCCAAAATGTACTCTAGGGCTGATGATTTTCATTGGCACTGGAGAAAAATCTTTCTGTGAATGTACTAATGGATAAAAGATCTTTCACGGATGCAGCAGGAGATATTATTTAACTCTAAATGTGTCTTTTGGACTGATAACCCATGGATTCCATTCTTTGAACGTCAACATAGCATTCATCAACCCAATAAGAGAGTTTACTTATGAGAAGTGCCGATTTTTACACAGAATTTGCCTGGCATGTTCATTATCATGATGAGACAGTTGAGAATTTCTGTAAATAACGTTGAAGATGAATACATTTGTAGGCATGATTTCTAGAATAACAAGAATTTGACAGTTCTTAGTAAAGCTAAATGTTGTAGAATACTAATCTTAGTTAAGCAATTCTAAGTGTTTTACTGTGTTCTACCTCATTACAGTAATTGACCCAATACTATATTGCATGTTAGTTACTAAAATCATTTTGTATATTATCTCATAATGCCTCATATAGAATACTTTTCATATCTACTGATTTTGTGAACTGCTTCACTGCTAATAAGAGTTCACAATAATGAAGTTAATCTGATATGTCTCTCCGATCTTAGAATAAATTCGGAATGAAAGCTTCTACCTTTAAACCCTCACCACTGTAATTCATTACTGCTACGAGCTTGCACTGTGATTCAGTTATATTTCCCCTAAAGGACTCTTCATCCCAAATGACCAGTGTGAAAGAGCTGAAGTAGTACTCCAGAAATTGTGTGATATGTCTTAACTTGTGCTTCTTCACTTTCTGAACTATGTACTACTAATTTAGCTTAAAGGGATTGGCCTGGGGTTTGGGGTTGGGCAGTTTGGGTACTCATTAGGGATTAACACTGAGGAATACCATTATAACCTTGAATTTCCATGTTCATTGGCCAAAACCATTCATTGTGGTGAGTCTTCAGTCTCAGAGAATTATTTACTAAGGGCAAAAGGTAAGGAATTTGAAATTAAAGTGCTTTGTAGCATTCAAAACACAAAAGACATCATGATCCAATTTTATATTACCATGAATTAATACATTTCTTCTAGTCAATGCATAATATATCCCAATTATGCTGATAATTATTTTCTATTTTTCATTTATCCTGATAAAATCAGTAAATTTTTAACATTGTGAACTTCAGTCAATTTCATGTCTCTAGAAGAAGGATATATCTTGTCTCTAACTTTGGTTCAAAAAAAAAAAAAAAAGTAAAAATGTTGTGCACCTTCAGCATATGGGTAATCACACTGAAGTCAACAGGTGACTCATGCTTAAAAAGAAGCATATGGTTGAGGTGTTTTTTTTTTCCAGATTTGGATCTCAAACCATACTGGAAGACTTTGAATATAACAAAACTGCTATTATTCCAATGTGTGGAAGAGCAGGACATTTGATGTGTTTCCACATTTTCTGCTTATGTGCCCTGAAGCTATACTTTGCAGGATTCCTTTCTATATATGTATATGAGTTTAGAGGAAAAGCTGATCCTATACAACCACAAACAAAGTAGTATTCACTACATAACTGTAAAGCTGGATGAATAGTTGCACTAATGCTTTACACAGGTTATCTATTTGAATTATATGAAGACCAACAGAGTAATGCTAGGCTTTGGTATAGTTACCAAAGTTTTGTTGCTTAGATATTAAAGAAGATAGTGTCCTATCCTCTATTTCAGATGTGAAATTTTGTAAAGCTATGAAAACACTTTCAGTTCAGGTTTGAACATAGCACTGGGATTTTCTATGTTCACTTGAGTCACTAACTTTGAGGGACCTAAATTCAGAAGTATTACTGTTTGCTGCTTTCATACGTGTTCTATATATGTAATTGTAGCAGATGATTGAAATAATGTTAGTCAAGATAATCTACTTGGCATAATGCATTAATGAAATCAGATTTTTTTTTAGATTTTATATTGGCCATTTTTTGTGATACAAAGCAGAGATATCCCTGTGCACAGGGTCAAAATCCAGCTGTGCTCTCTCCCTCTTGGAATTTAGCAAATCAGTGGAGTTCCACTCTTTTTGGTATTTATATGAAGACAGGTCTGGTCCACATCAACAGGAAGAATACTAGGAACTCATCTGTTCTGCTGAGTTTGTTGTTACTCACTCCCGTTGCCTACTATACATGCAGTCTTTCTCCTGTTGGAAAGGAGAGGATTCTTAGGAATCCTCAGAAGAGGATTCTTAGTTCTGGATCTGAGCAGACCAAAGTGCCTACCAGGCAGCCTTTGTTCACCAGCTGAAGCACCTGGGAGGAATCAGTCACAGCTTGTCTTTCTTACAGGATAGTTTCCCCTGAGGTAAAGCATTGAAATGCCCTTTGGAAGCACCTTGGTTGGCTTCAGCTGAGCTCTAGCTGAAGCCAACCAGCAGGTCCCTGGGCAATTTGCTGCCACCAAATGTCCAAGTCCATTTTATCTACTGGGGCTCTCCAGTTCTCTGACAGAAGTGACAGAATGACATTTTGGCTGCCACAGTGTACCAGTGAAGTTATTCCTGTAAAAGAAAGTCAGCAGTGACTTTAAGTTAAGGTGTGAGCATTGAATTGCAGCAAGTATATCATCCATTCTGCCATGTCTGCTCCAGTGGCAATAACCTATGCCAGAGGTAAGCAGCTGGGATTGGTGACCTCTTAAATCATCTCTGCATGAATTCCCTGAGACAGCAGAGAAATTGTAAATCCCTCACTGACTGCACTGGGAATTTTGATGTCTAACTTAGATACTTTGATACTTAGGTACTTCCACTCACTCTGTCTTTGAAATAACTATAACTATAACTATAACTAACTATAATAATAATAATAATAATAATAATGGACCACACCTATAGTGGCATTCTAAAGCAGATGTTTGGAATCAGCCCCTTGTGTCATGTACATTTTAGTGTTTTGTTTATTCAGTTCATAGGTTTTACATGTATTTTGCTCAGCACTTCATGGCTCTGCAGTAACATCATCTGTAGAAATCTTTAAATGAAATATATTAACTTATTCTCCCGTAGCTGCTATTTTATTTACAGTCAAAGATAATTCCTTTGCAGAATCCTTGCCAATTAGATCATGCCAGCAAGCCTGGTCTCTCAGGTCTCTTTTTATTCTGCTTAATTTATCATTTCAGCCCATTTGCCAGGTTTAGATGTGAGATTTATTGGCCTAAAATTGCCAAGATCAAGCCCTAGAGTTTTTAAAAATACAGGCATAACTGTGCTTGTGCTTAAATAGGGCTTCATTTTTATAACTACTTGGTAAGTACGTTTGTTTCCAAAACAGACTCTTTTCTCCCCCATACTACGTTATTTAAGGGATACAGAGGAAATTAAGCACTGACAAGAACCAGTTGGTAGTTAAGGAAATCAGACACTTAAATCTCTCATACTCTTTTCAAATCTTACCTACACAGTGAAATTCCAGCAGGACAAAGGCTTCATATTAGGGTATAAATTATTGTACTGAAAGTGACTATGACTTAAACTGATATTAGCCTTTTAAAAAAGTGTTTCCTGAAGAGTGGCTGATTGTAGAGCATGAATTCTAAGCTGAGCACCCAGAATCCCTGCAGGAATGCACTGTTTTTATCTCTGTACTGTTCACCATGTCACCTCCTGACATTACATTTTCACAGATGATGAAAGTGCTATCATACCTGGGAGTTCAGCTAGGGAGAAGTGTGTCATTCTCAATGAATCGTGTGTAGGTTTCAATTACTGCATCAACAGCTTATTTCATCCTGATGATCTGTTGAACTCAACAGAATCACAGAAAACACTTTGGAGTCCAATGGAAGTTTTATCATATATGAAAAATTTACTCTTAGAAATGAGTGCAAATCACATAATATCAGATGCGAAAATATCACATAAAAATAAAAATCATTTATAGTCAATCATACTATTCCATTATAACTCTAAGGGATCCATGACTAGCTGTTTAAGTGCTGTCAATTTTGAAAAATTAATGTGGAAAAAATTGCATTTATATTGACTAACAAATCTCATTGCAAAAATTTATTGCAAAACTTGGCCTATCCAAGTTCATACAATAGCAGTTCAGAACTAAGGCTCCCTACCAGTGCTTATTGAAGAATTCTAACACAGTCATGAACAAAGTTAAAACAAATAATTGAGGTTGAATTATAATTCAAGTAGTATATGTATGTTTCATTCATCTTGCACACCAACTGTGTACTGGCTATTTGAACACAGCAGATTTTAAGTGCGCTCTCTCCCTAACCTCAGGCAAAGTGTGAGGGAGGGGATTGGCCTCAGTGGGAAGGCTCTGATAGCCATGGCACAAACTCATACAGTATAAAATAATAATATTTTAAATAATTAAACCTAGCAAAATTAATTAAGGTCTAAGAAGAATCCAGCACTTGCTTGCATCCATTGTTTTCAGTGCAGTCAAGTAGACATGTCTGATGAATTTAGCTGAAACTGACACATTGCTTTTGTAGGTCTAGTCTTGTCTCATTAACTAGCTTTCTAATATTTTAGCCTAGCTCATTCTGGGATGCTCTAGCCATTCTTTTTATTAGTGTAGCTTACAATTACAGCATCAATGTTAAATCATTATTTACTGAGGTAGATAAACTTCACCACACAGGAATGCAAAAGAATCTTTCAACATGGGTACTAAACATTTCACATGTGCAGACCATAATTGCTGTAAATTACAGTCTATAATGTTCCTACATAAGTATACATAAAAAACATGAAAACATTTTTATATCCCTTAAACATGTAATAGAAACTTCATCTCTATCACAGTTAGCAATAAGGCAGAATTTCAGTGAACCTTAGAAGTACTTATCTCAATCTATTCTGATTAAAGAATATGAAAGAGATAACTTACATTGGAGGGCTACTTTTTTAATAACCAATTTCATGCTTATCCCTCTTTTTGCAGTTGCTTGTGGACCAATATACCTAGTAATGCAATTGTTATTTACTTGGATAAATATCAGTCATATATTTCTCTTGACCTGTTGGTCTATTTAAAGCAAACAGTAAATAGATATTTATTGTTTGTCAGCCCCTTTTTTCTGTCTCATTTCACTGCATATGTTCTCGAATCCAGTTTTCTAGGCAAGCTGACTGCATTCATTCCGTTTGCCATTCTGCCATCTGGGAAGTAATTAACTTTTGACTTATGGAAAAAAAATCAAGAAGAATTACAATCATTTTATTTGTTTCCCAGTAACCCTGGAAGATAGGCAATAATATTGTTTCTTTTTAAGCCAGAGGCACACATGAAAATCCAAATCTGGAAGTTACTCACAGCTTACTTTACAGTAGCCATTTTAATGTTATTGTGGCTAAAAATTTACTCTCATTACTACAATGACTTCTATGATGCCATATTTCTGCACCTGTGTTGAGTGTGGCCCTGAAACTTAATACGAGGACTAGATTAAATAGCTTCATACCAACTAGCAACGTCCTCTGCCAAACCACAGCACCCCTAGATGCAAGGTTTTTAGAACTGTTAAGTTTTCAGTGCTTTTTGTGCGTTGGGGTAGGAGAGAAAGATATTATCTTTTTTTTTTTTTAGTAAGTTACGAACAGCAGATTTACATTACTGTCTGTTAAAACAAGATACTGCTGATCATCTTCACATGGTATTAGTTTTCAGTTAAAAAAAAACAAAAAACACCTTATGGACTTGTTTCAGTGCTGATTGCATTAGAAGATCACAAGCTACACTCTGTTGTGTAAGAGAGTAGAGAGTTGGCAAAACCTGGATGTACATGCTGTGCTTCTACCAACTCATAGTGTGATGAACTAGCCTGAAGCATTCAAGTTCACGCTATGGAGAAACCATGTGTAGCTAGCTACTCATCCAGGTTGGTGCGCTGATTACCTTTCTCTACTGCTGTTTTAGTCCAGTTGAGTTAACACAAGTTGAATTAACGGATGTGATAGAAGTGCTTGCTCCCTTCATCTGTTTGTTTTCCCACCTCTAGCCCCAGCTGTTGCCTCTCCCAAAGCAGGGGTGGCTGAACCTCATGTGAAGTTTGCAATCTAGAAGATGGAAAAAATTGCAGTCACTTTCAGGCTGTTTTCTGCAGCAGTTTAGGAATTGTTTCATGTGTGATTCAACCGTTCTTTGGCATGGGCATATAACAGCTTCAAACATCCTACGCTAATCCTCACTGTGAGTCAACAATATCAAAATCTCCATTTCAGCAACAATACTCTGTGGTAAGATTACAGTCTTTCCTTTAGAGCTGCTAATATTGCAGAAAATGTTTCCTGGGATGGTCATTTCATGGCCTTTTCCCTGCAGTATTTTCTGTGGAAGCATCTCTTGTCTCAGGATTCTTCCAAATAACTCTGTCTAATCCAACTACTGGTGATATTTCATTTATCTAGTGAGTGAGCTGAACAAACAATGTGAATGGCAACTGAAGAACCATAGTTTCAAACCAGTGGAGACAGTAATTTTACCTGAAATAGGATTATAGGATAGCAAACCATCCATAAAACAGCGCTCCTAAAGAACTAAAGGCCATCCTACCATCGTACTAGCCAAAAAAAAAAAAAGAAAAAAAAAAGAGAGAGAGAGAGAGATGAACAAAGATAAAGGAGGACTAAGCCAGAGAACAGATGTACTAACCACGCTCAGGCTCCATCAGATGCAATTTGAAACTGCTACGTATGTCACAGGCTTGGAAAAAAGAGTGGTAGAGCCAGTCTCTGCCTATCCACATATTGGAAAAAGAAAAATGTTCATCCCAATTACCCATCAAAGAACTTGTATTGCAGTTGCTTGTCTCTGCAGCCCTAACAGTGAGTCTCTAAAGTCATGTAGGTAAATAGGTGAATTGTTAAATGAAAAAGGGTTACATATACTATTTTTTAATAGAATCTCCATGCTATTTTTTTTTCTCTGAGGGGCTGGGAAGGATTTTCAATAGGATGTAAGCTTTGCATAATTTTTAATTTGACTTCATAATTTAAATGGCTGGTGAACTATGTACTGCCCAAACCACTTCAAGGTTTTGTTTTTCTTTTAGCAGGACAGAGATTTTGGTAGTATTAATAAAATTTAGAAATGCAGACTTGTTTGTATGCATTATGTGCACCTTACAGCTCCATCTTTTAGTTTTAACTGTGCATTCAGAATTATAACTGTCTCTATATAGACGGTGCTCTTGAGGGCTACAGATGGATGCCCTGAAACTACTGGAATCAAAAAGCTGGCATAGTATTAGCTGGCATAAGCTTTTGTCTCAGTTTTCCCACCTGTGTCATAAAAGTTATTTATTCATAGTCCTGCACAGCCGAAGCCAAAATAAGTTTTTCCAGAGATTTAGTTAATGTTGGCATAGTGCTTTCAGAAGGCAAAGCGCTCATTTCTGTAACATCTGGTATAAGATAGTCCAATCCCCCCAATTTGTGTAAATCCTTCTACAGTTTAAGTCCCTTGTAGTATTTTAATGCCTGAAGTATTTAGTACAATCAGCAAACTTTAGAAATGTACTCTCCGGTTCTCTCTTTATATGAACATATAATAGTAGAACTATATTAAGTCTGAAAGCTATAATGTTTTGAACCTCTTGTCCTGCTGAATGGTGTGAAAATGGCAGAGTCTTGTGCTACTGGGTGTTCTAACCCAGTATAAAGCTAGACTCATTGCCACACTACTGATTTATCAGCCATACTTTGTACACCCAGGAATGGGATTTGCTTTTCTGGTAGAGACTGCTGGGAATTACTGCAGAGAAGCTTCACACAAGAAAAACCATCCATCCACCCTTGATGGATGACAAAATGAGCCGAAGCTTGTGGGTTTTGTGGTTTTGTTTGATAGATCATGCTAAATTTAATCATCTCAAATTGTATCTATCAGTGTTTTACTAACTTATCAACTAGATTCACAGACAGTTTCCCTGGCTGTGATTCTAAGATTGCCTTTTTCAGAGCAGCTCTGCTATCTTTAGAAACAGTTTCTGTTTTTAAGAATAACTTGCATAAACAGTAGGTTTAATTGCATTGGATTATGCAAAGTGTTTTCTGGATATATGGTAGAGCTAGTTACATGCAGAAGTGCCCAGAAAAGAAGAAAGAAAATGTGCTTTCTGCCTCTCAAATGTTAGGGGGTGTTTTCATCTTCAGTATTTTACTAGTTGTTATTAGGCAGCCTAGCATCGTTGAAATAAATCCACACTCCATGTAAAATCCTATTATTCTACCTACTGAAATATTTGTTACCAATCTTGAAGGTCTGAATGTCAGATATTAATATCAATCTCATTTATTCTGTCTTTCATCCAGTGAACTTTTTGAGCATTTCATTACTGAATACCAGAATATTGTGTCACAGTGGCATACTGCTATAAATTAAAACATTTATAATATATTTATACATTTATGTATTTATTTTTATTTCCTTTATGTTCAGCTGAAGTTTTCTGCTTCACTATTGCAGACAAGAGGCTTATGCTAAATTTTGGGCAGCAAAAAAGGCAATGCACAAAAATAGCCCAACTTCTAGACGGTAAGAGGCAAAATTCTTTATGGTCAATAGCCATAAAACATGTGACACTTAAAAGAATCAAAGGGAGATTCAGGAACTTTTCACAGGGAAGAAGTAGTTTTAGTTCAGAAGAATCATACACCTTACTACAATATTCCTTTGGGTAATAATACTGTGGCATAATCTTGCCATAAGAGGTGCATTGCACCTGTTTGCACATTATCCATTGGCTACAGTTTGGCCCTTTGCCAGTCTTGCCAGAGTTTTATATTTACTTCATAGATACAACCAATCCAGCTTGAGCCAGATGGCTTATCTATTTCAAGAAGGAACAAATTTAATACCTTCTGCATTTCTTCTAATTCTGCTATCTGAGGTTGTGGTAACCTTGGTGAGTTTCACCTTGACCTCTTGAGACCTCTCTTCTCAGTAGTAATCACTGACTGTGAAAGTCAAATTTTCTCCGGAGTCCAAATGTGATGATCTTCAAAGTTACAACATAAGATTCATTCCTTTTCTCATGGAGTAGCAAGGACCCATAGACCATAGCTCTTGATTCTGTCACCAGAGACTCCATGGACAACTGTCAGTGACTATTCAGCACACTGTTCACTCTGCTAAGAGAGTGAAGCCCGACTCTGTAAGCTGCAGAGTAAATATCCTCTTCAGTACATTCTTTCACACTATTCCTTTCAGTCCTTGAATGAAATGCCATCTGGTCGTGATGACTTACTGTAATTGCATCTCTAATTGCTCTGTAACTTCCTCCTTAGAGAGTTCAATCTCTGTGAAAGACATATTCTGATTTACCATTAAAATTGCCTTCAATATAGCAATTCAGTTCTCAGGACTCCCCTCTTTCTACGTCTCACTGTACCCAGACTGTGTAGAAGGATAATGCCAACTGTAGGGTATGATTTATTTATTTATTTTTCTGGCTTACAAGAATCCTGCTTTGATTCGACATAGAAGTTTTTTTATGGAAAACACCTTACAGATCAGACAAGAAGAGAAAGAAAATGGATTAAGCATTGAAAATTTTGATATTTACTATCAGTTCTACTGCTCTAGACTCAGGATTGGTGTTTTTCACATTATTTTACTATGGAAGGCTTTCCTGTATTTAATGTCTCTGTCCTTGTAACTCAGTGCTTTATTCTGACGTTGCTCAGTCACACTGACTCCCCCTACATTTTAAAGAAATCTTTTTGAAAATAATGGGAAAAAATATTTACAGATTTGTGCATGCATCTTTCTGGGTCTGTGATCATGGTGTAAGGTGTCATGGTTCATACACAGAAGTTCTTGAAGGCATTATAGTTAATGACAGAAAAGTTCACAACTCTTTGTGGAAGGTAACCATCTATTCTTTGACAGATTTCAAGCCCATACTGTGGTTAATGGAACAGATAAAAGAAACCTATTTTGTTACAAACCAGTAATGGCTGTCCTAACCAAAGAGCATCCTGCAAACTAGGCAAAATACAAGATATCTTATGCATTCATAAGAAAAAAGCAACATGTTTAACCAGGTTAATAAGAACCCTACCCCTTGCTTCTTGCTACATTTTGCAGTTGCCATTTCTCCTTCTCCAGCATCTGAAATGATTTGCAAATAGTTTTTGTATACCAATTCCTCTTAAAGAAATGCCATATCTCACTTTGATTTCTGAGCTACAGAACTTTCTGTTACTGAACATCCAAGAGAAAATAGGAGAATATAAGCAATCCAACTCTGTCAGTTCCCCATGGTGGCATCAGCCTTGCTAATGCTCATTAGGATCTCAGGACTTCTCTGCAGCTCTTCAGTTCAGTTCAGTTCTTGGTTCCATAGGAGCAACGCTGGGATCCTGACTAGTTTCAGCAAGGTTTCAGTTCACTATCATCAATGTGGTCATTATAAATCCTTGTATTGCAATGTGATTATGATAATTACCCCACATAGCTTCACTTGCAAGATTTCACCTGAGGCTACTTCAGAGCTGGCTGCCAGTCCAAAGCACCATATGGGCACTTATAGTATCACTTCTGTAGCACTGTCTTCACACAGGGATGCTGAACATACACAGTCTCAGTGTCGTATTTCCTTCCCTTCAAATGTATGGTCTTAACAGATGCCTCAACACATGCAAGCAGAAGGCATATGGACCCTCAGTAGTCCACTCTTCCTGGAAATGTATTGAAACTCAGACAATCTAATTTCCTTCTCCTAAAAAAAGATGCCACACTTCACATCCTGACAAGCTGCACTGTGCTTGTTAGATGGGTCATATTCACTGTGTAAGGGAGCAGTTTTCAGTCTTATACATTCAACATGAATAACTTGCACAGAAAAGCAGTTACCAGGTGTAAACAACCACCCACCAAATTATTTTAAACAGTCAACAATCCCCATGCTGCTAGGTAGTGTGAAAGGTTAATCAAGATAGTAAAAGAAGGAGCATGAGCAGGGAGTGGAAAATGTATCATTTTGTGCCGTAAGAGGCCACAATGCAGGCCCTCTGTGAGGTGCCTTTTGGCATCCTTCTAAAAAAAATAAAAAAATTTTAAAAAAAAAAAAAACATTCATTACATGAGTCCAAGCTTATTTACTTTAAAGTAATGACAGTTATTCCAATGTTTTGTCCAGGTGGACCCTATTATCTATTTTTCTTTCTGTATGCACCATCACCTCACTGTGCTTCTACATGTAGGTTGACTTAGAATGATAGATGAAATAAAAGCTTATAATAATGTCTAATATGAGACATTTGAAATCCTTAGATGTACTTACCAGCCAGAGTTCTGTATGAGGAATGCATAGAGACAAATACTTCAGAAAACTGGTTATAGCAAATTCAGTGAACAGATGAATTGCTTTGTTGGAGAAGGGGTTATATAGAAATAATCTGGACTGTTTAATTTCTTTTTTAAGTCCCCTCCCTCTTATAGAGTCAGTATGTGTACAAATCTGAATATTCTTTTTACAAATTTTGGTGTCTATCCTTTTAATCTACACCACTGTTGAGAGACTTTTATACTGTTGACATTCTTATAATCAGTATAACAGGTTAGCTATTATATTACTTAGCAAATCCTTCTCTGACAAGATAAATACATTTCTATGAATTGTCAGGCCCTCTTTTTTTTTTTTTTTTTTTTTTTCCTGGGTTTAGATTTAAATACCTAGGAAAATCATTCTCACATCTAAAAGCATCATGAACTGTATCGGAAATTAATATGTATTAATGGAAAAAAAAATTGTTGTTGTTCTTTGTTTGTTTGTTTCTTCAACACAGTGATTGTTCACTGTTTGAAAAGTACTAATTGTCCGTACAGGAAATTGAGACAATACTCATGTGATAGATGATAAATCAGAAAACACTATTTCTTGTTGTTTTGATAAGTGTCTTACTATTTATTCTCAGTTTTTTTTTGTTTTGTTTTGCTTTGTGGTGGTGTTTTTTTATTGTTATTGTTTTGTGTGTGTGGTTCTAGCATTTATCTGGATTTGTTCAGCCAATGTTGGAATGGAATATTTTACATTAAACTGCTTAACACTGTGACAGATTAAAACATATGAAGTTTATAAATAATTTATATTTAGTAAGGAGAAGAATACATAACTGCCAGAAATCTAGGAGTTATGGCCCCCCTCTTTTAAAGTAGAGAGACAAAATGTGTGATTTGTCTTCAGGCAAGAATAATTGAAATGTCATCCAAGATCTGTACACCTTGACCTCTTTCGCTAAGTAACATAGCAATTGTATGACAGGTGCACTTGAAATATTAAATTTTGATGGGACTGGGAAGTATAAGTAGAGCTAGATGTGTATGTCAGCAGAAATGAGAGACGTGGCTAATCTACCAGGATGGATATTCTACTCACTTCAGCTGGAGCACCCGATCAGACATTGTATCACTGAAGTGGTGATAGAGTTACAATCAGTTTCTCTGATAGGATGATGAATTCTGTCAGTTTTTTACAAGCAAATGACACAGACTTACTGGACTGGGATTTGAGGAGTAAAGTGGATTTAATCCAGAAGTAACTGACAGCATGAGAGATTGAAGGGGTCAAAGGGGGAAAAGCAGAAAGTGCTTTCTTAGAAAAGTAATTTTTTATTCAATATAACTAAACCAATCTAGATGAGCCTTCCAGAGAGTCAGACTAGATAAAATATTCAGAAAGGCTATTTTAATCTCGTCTCTGTCTATTCTGTATAAATCTGTTTTTAATCTGTGTTCCCTTACCCAATATAAATAATATAGGAGAAAGATTGTATAGCTGAGATGAAAATACAAGGCCATAATTCCTTAATGGTCTCAAATCCAACCTAAAAATTGAATGCTCAATTTCTGAGGCCACTTTCTAAAACTGTTGCTCATCCTCCTCTATCCTAGTGAGGAGAAGTGGAAGAGAGGAGCTCCTTACTGTTTAGAGAAAAACATTATCCTGATTTTTGAAGGAAAAAGGGACCTTTTGGGATAAAGTAATAGGAAACTGAAGCTAAGATTCTGTCCCTCCACATCAGCAATCTCTGGGGACAGAAAGACTGCTTCTCTCTTCCAATGTCTGCATCAAACAGTACTAAACAAGCTAAGCAGCTCTGATTCTGAGTGTAAATATCTTGGGTTCTTGTGCATAAATATTAGCCCAACTGAATTCATAGATAGAAACTGAGTTATATTATGGCTGAGTAAGTTTTCTTTTTAAGACTTGAGGCTCTATGGGAGAAGTTTGGGCCTACCTAATTACATTACTGATTGCCTTCTTTAGTGCTCTGTTTTGCAGTTCTCAGCTGATCTGCAATATGAAGAAAAAAGGCCAGAAGGTCAACTAGAAGGTCAACAGACCAATTAAAAACCAAAATTAAATAAAAAAGTTCAAGCACCTTAACTGGAACTTGAGCAGAATTACGTGATTAAATCCTACACTGCTGAAGACTCCCGTGCAGCTGTCATCTAAGCCAGTAGTACTTCATTTGTTGCTTTAAAATCCTTGAGAATGATAACACACATGATGAATTGCCTCTGCTCTTGACAGAATGGAGCAAACTTTTACCTTGTTTTACCGTGGTACATGGAAGCAAAGTGTCACTTGTCTTATTAAACGTGAGCACCTTAGTCCAGACATCAGTAAATTTATCTGACTCTGGCAAATTTAGACTTCCAAAAAAGTCTTTGTGACAGCTTCCCCCTTCTTGTAAAACACAACCATTCATATAGCACAAAATGATGGTGAGTCTGTTTGCCCAAGAACTGGGACACCAGATTCGATTCCCTCCTCAGCATTTAAAGTCCCAATTCATAGATCAATGCCCTAATCACCAAGCATTGACTCTTCTTTGTATGAACATTTCTCTGTCTCCTGGAAAATTATGTCACTTTGCATTATTGGATTGGAGACACAAACTGTCTATGTAGGTGATTGATCACTGATCTCAAGGTTATTTTTTTGCATTTATTCAATGAATAAGGAGTCAGTTCCTTTCTCTCCCTGAGTAATGCTCTAAGATACCAATTTTTACGTGAAAGTGGAAGGCCGTTTCTTTCTTTGGTTTTGTTTTAAAAAGAAAAACTCAGAGGTATATTTCAGGAGTGTATTTCAGACTGGGGGCAAGGGTGGGGAGATGAAAAGAAAAAGAAGAATCTATATGATGTACCTGAGAAGGAATATTTAAAAATCCTACTGTCCTGTTGTCAAATTCTAGGGAGCTTTCCCCTCATGATAGTTTGGTTCCCATTTGAGGATGTCTATCAATACCCACATATCTGATCTGGGCACCAAACCTGTGAAGCCACACGTCCCATCGCAGCCCTGACATTTGGGATCATCATTTATTGGATCCAGCCTTGAGAGTGCATTGCTGTTAGGCAAATTAACTTTATGAAATGCAGGTGTTTTTTTGTTGCTGTTGTTGTTTTGTTTTGTTTTGTTTTGTTTTGTTTTGTTTTTTAATTCCTTCTTATCTATCTAATAAATAGCAACCTTAGAAAAGAGAAAGAGTCTGGCCTAGAGAGTTAAATTTATCATGACATTAATCTGACTATGTTTTTACTCTGCTTAAAGTTTAATTTGATTCTTTCTCTCTAATAAATCTCATTTTAATTAAGACAGCCCAAAATGAATTATAGGGACTGTTACTGGATGCTCATTGTTGGGTATTTCAGAGATAAATGAAGCTGACTCCTGCCCTCAAGTGAAGCAGAAACAGCATGAGGGCATAAATATTGATAGGCATGAAACTACATATTGTAACATGAAATGGAACTATGAGGCTTCTACTAATAGGTCATGGTTACTAGACTTTGTATGGGCAGTGAAAAAGCTTGTAATTTCTACAGGGGGTAAGTAGGACATGCTGTCAGCTCTATTTAGGATTTTTTTATTATTATTACTTTTTTCAATGGCCATCCGTGTAAATACCACATGCCAGGTGTACATAGCGTTGCTGGAATGGTATGTACAGATTTGACAGTATTGCATTACAGCTAAGCCAATGAATTTCAACATTTATCTATAACAATCTGGGCATTCCAGTCAAGCACTTTTCCTCTTCTTAGGAGAAGACTATCAGTGATGCCAAACTATATGAACAGCACTCAGTTCTGCTTTCTAATTTGCATTGGCTTAAAACTGAGCAGTTCAGATATACTTGAAGGCAGAATTGAGTCCATAAAGGCCCCATTCCTGCAAAATGTGATGTGCATGTAAATAAATCATCCTACAAAGATTCCCATTGACAGGATTAACTTTATAGCCAGATGTACAGTTTTGCAAAATCATTCCAGTCAAGCACTTTTCCTCTCCTTTGATGAGAGGAAAGTTTTTTGAACACAAGTTGCAAAGCTTTTCTCAGCCATTAAAAATGGTATTCAGTAGAAGCTCCCACATTTGAGTTTCAGAAATTAAAAACAAAACAAACAACAAAAAAACAGTATTTCTTCTTTGTTGAATATGTATGGATATGTTGTTCTTCAAGTTTACCAACAGATAGTTCCAGATATAAAACAAGATACTTCTGTGACAGTACATGCTTTCATACTCTAAAGCTATATTTTTACTTAAAAGTCTGTTGAACATAAAGGATTCTGAGTCCTTAAAAATGTGTTATATTCAATGATCTGTATAGATGAGAACAACAACAACAAAAAGTCTATTCCAGTTTTGTGCAGCTGGTGTTGTATATTGTGGTATAATTAAAAACAGTTATTGAAACAGTGATAAGGTCGGAGTTAGTATCTCTATTAGGACAATTAACTTTTCCCCAGAGGGATAGACTCACAGGACTGGAGTTTCAGATGAAGAGTTCACAGACTGTATAAAGCAGTTGCACATAGTAGAATAATCAGTATAACTGTAAAAAGATAAAAGCAGCAGCAACTGATTGCATTATAGGTTGATGCCATCCAGTGGTTCAGCAGAGCATTGATGGACAGGTTCTGAGTAGTGTTTGGCACAATACACCATCTACAGATGAGGCTACAGATTTTTTCCTCATTGATATTATAATTCTAACTGAACTTTATTGGCTTTAGTGATTATCAGTGTACTTGTGTTCTAATGTACTGTCATGCAATACACTTCATCTATGCTTTGGCTTATATATAAACACAGGCATATATTGTCTTACATGTGTTGTGTGTCTGTTTGCATGTGCAGACAATGGAACTGCTATGTAGTACACTTTCCACATGAAAGAACACACCTCAGAAAATTAATAAAAGAAAATACAGTTAATTTTTGCTGAGGTAAATCAGGTTAAAAATATGTGCTCCAGAAGTGGAATGATTGTTTCATTTCAGAGCTTCATGCATCATTAAACTTCCTATCTTATCAGATCCCTGTAAAGGGAAGATATACTAAACAAGCTGCATGCATTTGTGAATGCTGCTGTAAGTAACCTACCATACCATTAAAATCCTTCCCCAGATCCTAATATTTCCATTTATTTTTGTGGCTTCTATTTAGAAGATATGGAGATACCAAAGGACTTGATGTAACATGGACTTCAGATTGATGCATTGCATTGCCCAGCTGCAGAAAAAAATGCCTGTAAATGTTAAATTTATAGCGATCAGTAAGCAGAACTGATACTCTGATTAGTTTTGAGTTAACAAGTCAGTGTGAAATAATAACCCTAAAAATAAAAATAAAAATCTCAAGCCCTGGGAAGAAATCTACCTGCCGGATTTGTATGATGTACAATGGTAATATCAATCCTCCAAAATATTATTCTCTTTTAACAAGTTGAATTCTTCAGTTTTATGCTAACAGGATTCTTGTTTTTAAAAAAGAATGCAATCTTAATTGTAACAAAACACTCAAGAAAAGTACAAGTTCCATGGAAATCCATTGTTAATCATCAAATGAACAAAGAACCATGGTATAAATAGCAATGGATTTAGGATTATGTCCTGAGTTTGTGTTAATTCACAATGAACCTCATACATGCAAGTCTGAAAAGAATAAAAGCCACCACCTGAGTTTCCATACCTGAAAAGTTCTTATGAGCTGTTAAGGGAGTGTCTGAGCCCTATGCTCCTAATTCAGGCACCTTACTTGCCTTAATTAGTTGTAAATTTTCCTTCACCAATATTCAGTTTGAAGAGCAACAGTATAATCCTGAGGAGATAAGAGGCTGTTCTCCCTCCATTCAAAAACACTGACATTACTGTCACCACTTTATATTTGCCAATCCCTCGCTTGTTCATCTAGAAGTAGTAAAACAGGAAATCAAATAATATTTTCTTCTACAAACATTTAACTAATGTTCAAAGAATAAGTTTCATCTCTCTCTTTCAACAATTTTCATGGGTCAAGCCTCTTACTGTTCTTCCACACCCTCCAGCCCCAACTTTCTCCTTGCTGTTGGACAAAAAAAAAAAAAAAAAAAAAAAAAAAAAGAATACTTAATTGGCTTGTCGATTCTTTTCTGTCCCGTTTAGTGCCAAGCAGCAAGTAGTTAATTTAAGGTGAGCCTTCTCCCAGCTTGTGAAGTCCACAGTATTTCAAATACAGACCTAATTTTTTTGTATGTCTGTTAACAGGGAATCACCTTTTCTCATCTGGCAATTATTACTCTTTTTTTTTCCACCTAATCTCAGCCACAGGCAGTTAAATTTTACTTTGATCAACTGTCTTGTATTCATATCACTTGTCTGAGATCTGAAGCCAAAGAAACATGACCAAGGAAATGCTTGTGAGCTGTCATTAATATAGTATAACATGTTTGAATGCATTTTGATTAAATTTGGCACATTGTTATCTGTAAATTTAGATAGATAGTTTTCATGGATGTTGGGAAAGTTTGCACACATGGATTTGATACAATAGTTGTAGGTGCCTACATATGCCTGAGCTCTGAGTGTATAAGCTGTAAAGCATAATTCTGTGTTCTGTTGTATATTTGCAAAAATATTTCCCCACTTTCTTGAACTTTGAGCTTTCCTTTTCCTCTGAAATACAAGAAGAATACTGGTTGTCACAGCATTCTAAAAGTTAGCAAATGTCATGGAAGAGAGTAAAACTAAAGATCTCTTGGGGCAAAAAGCTAGCAGCCTGTCACATCTTCTGTAGAGACTATAATTCTCTTATACCCTCAGAGACTGCAGCAAGGAATAATGATTTGGTCATGGAATTTGCTGCTGTTATTTAGATCCTTGTATGACGATTTAGGGTTTTATAGGTTTAAGTTCCCCCTTTAACTTCCACCCAGAAGCTCACTGGAGTCCAATTCAGTGCTGAGTGTACTAGCATAATGGGTTTAACTCTTATCCATCCTTCCATTTAACCAGATTTTGGTATCTTGGACATCAAAGTCAGAGTCTTTCTGGAAAATGTGTTGAAGCAATCTTATTTTGGCAAATCCTGTAGTGGAAGGAAGCGTAGAAGAAGTAGCACAGGGAGAGTGTCTTTGCGTTAAAGTATGGGAGCAGGCTGAACAATTAAAAGAAAGCTTTACGTTGTAAGGAGAAGTTATTTCTTTTTAAAATAAGTTGCTGATATAAATTGGAGTGACATTTTCTCTGATCTGGCTAACTATGTAGCACTTAAGTGCTAAGAACTTAGATATGGAACAGATATTGAATGATCATTCTACTAGTACAGAAGCTTCAAACATGATGCATATCATTTTCATGACATTCAATAAGGGCAAGTGCCAGGTCCTGCATGTGGCCAAGAAAGCCAATGGCATTCTGGTCTGCATGTGAAGTAGTGCAGCCAGTAGGACTAGGGAAGTCATTGTGCCCTTGTATGCAACACCAGTGAGACCACACCTCAAATATTGTGTTTGTTTTGGGCCCCTCACTACATGAGTTGCTCATGCATGTGCAGAGAAGGTCAACGAAGCTTGTGAAGGGACAAGAGATGACTGAGACAAAAACTGAGGAAATTGGGGTTGTTTAGTCTAGAGTAGGAGAGTGAGAGATGATACGTCATTGCTCACTACAACTACCTGAAAGGAGGTTGCAGTGAGGATGGTATTGGTCTGTTTACTCAGGTGACAAGCAATAGGACACAAAGAAATGTCCTCCAGTTGTACTAGGGGAGGTTTAGATTCTATATTGGAAATAAAAATTCTTCATAGAGAAGTTGGACAAGCACTAGAATGGGCTGCCCAGGGAACTGGTGGAGTCCCCATCCCTGAAGATAAGAGCTGTGTGGACATAGCTCTAAGGGATGTGTTTTAGTGATGGGACTTGATACATCAGGTATCAAGTTGGGCTTGATGAAGGTTTTTTCCAACCTAAATAATTCTGTGCTTCAATGATGAAGTGGTAGGACCATGTACCACAGGAAACATCTTGCCTTCCTTAATCCATCTAGAGCAGTACAGGGAGTGATATAATAAAGGCACACCATTCTGAATAATGGTTAAGACCAGGCACTATACAACATAATACATTCAAAGCACCAAGACTTTTTATAGCAACCTTAAAGTATTTTGTTACTGAAGGTTTATTTGTTTTTATTTTTGAGAATGACATTTGTAAACAATATTGCCTCAAGGCTGAAGCGCTATCTAGTTTATTATTTCTCAAAATCCTTTGCTGCACTGCATTGTACTATGAGCTAATTAAAACTGTTGTCTTTCAGAAGTTATAGATTCCTTGCTCTGCTTTTATTTAGTCAGGCTGAACATGAAAAGGAAAAAAAAATAATAAGTTTTGAAGTAATACTAGATCTGTAATTGAGATTGCTATAGCTAGATCCCACTGGATTTCTTGTTCAGTCATGTCAGGCCACAGTGTCCAAACAGTGAGAGGGTTTGAATTCCTAAACACTTGTTATGTGAAAAGAATTGGCATATAAAGGCTAACACATATAATCAGAGTTTTTGTTTTGCTAATTGTTAAATGTGTGCAGACAAGCCCATAGCAAACTACTTTTGTTTGGCTAATTCTGCTTAAGGATCATTAGGAAAGATCTTCCTGAGGAAGACTTTGGAGGAGGATAAGAAAAGGAATTTGTTGCCTTATTCAGAGGAAATCAGAAATGCCTCTCTACAGTCCTCAAGAGTTCTCTGTACTCCTACAGTGTAAAGACAGACAAGGCTTAGAGCACAATTGTAATAGCAAAAGTAACAAAAGACAGAACCATATCACAAGATAATGCCACAGGGTCAGGGAACACAAGTTCTTGTTAGAATATGCAAAATTTGTAATTTAGTTAAAAGAGTATATATTATTTACAATTAAATTGCTGACTTTCAACTTAGGCATTCAAGAATGTTTTGACTACAGTAGAAATCATCAACATTATCATTATTTTGTAAAATACTGCCAATCACAAAATACAAATTGTAGAACAGTCACCCTTGCCTTCAGTAGCAAAAAGTTACCGAAACAAATTGTTAAATAATCAGTTTGTAAGCGCATAGATAATAAAATAAAGTCATACGAAACAACCAACATCAATTTGTCAAGAACAAATCAAATCAAATCTGTTTTCCTTTTTAACAAAATAACTGGCCTAGTGGATAAAAGGGAAGCTGTGGATGTGTTATAGTTGGACTTTAATAAGGCTTTTGGCATAGTATCAGATATATTCTCATGAGCAACTTAGGGAAATGTTCTGTATGAAATTGCCACCTGGTGGGTGCACCCACTTGTTGCAGTGTACTAAAAATTAGTTGTGGGCAGTTCACTGTCAGGTTGCAAAAATCTTTTATATAACGTGCTTTGAATATTTTTCCTCTGTTTAGGCCTAGTTTCATTAATAACCAGAAAACTCTCTTCAACAAGTTGTGATTTTTTATTTTTTTTTCCCTACAGATAAGAAGGGAATGTTTTGGAGGACAGGATTTAAATTCAGAAGTCATGGTAGTTTGAAGAAGTGGTTTAAAATCAATAAAATAACATTCAATAAAGATGAAAGAAGTATTGCAATTACAAAGAAGAATAAAATGCTGAAACAGAAAATTCATTATAAGCATGATAATACTGTACAAAGAGGCAGGAGACTGTGGTGGATTACAAGCAAAACATGATTCTACAGTTTAATACTCAAAAAAAAAAAAAAAGAGCAGAGGAATTGGAATGCTTGTATCTAAAGCATGGGAGATAGGTATTCTATTTTACACATGACAATTTAACTAGAGCAGTGTGTCTTATGCTTCGATTTCAGGAAAAGCAAAACAAATTGCCTAGAGTCCAGGTGAAAGTAAGAGGTATAAAAATTTAGAAAATGGCTTTTAAGGAAGGTTTGAGAATTCACTAATTTGTTGTGCCTTCTTTGTTCTAAACTAAGCAAATGAGAAACATTGTCATAAAAAAAAAGAACAGTGAAATATGAAAAGATTATTGTTAACGATGAGAAATCAGAATTTCCTCCTACCCACTGAGGATAGGACAAAGGTAGTTAGCTGAATCCCAAGAGAGAGTTGTTAAGTTAGATGATAGGAAAAAGTGTAGAGAAAGATTGCACTGGAACATACTAACTGTGCATTCTCATTGGAGACTTCTAAGGATGCATTAGATGAATATGCAATCAGCAGTGAGCTTGGTATACTTCATCCTGTCCCAGAGGTTTCTTTCAGTCTAGCTTTCTGTGATTTCTACTTAGTAATGAAAATGTTTGAAATTATAACTTAGATGGATTCTAGAAAATAGTTCTTGGATGGATTCAGGAAAAAGAATTTCTGCCAACAGATTGGTGGTGGCAAAGACTGATGGGGAGACTTAAACTAAGAATGAGGTGTGGAAGGGATATGATGACCCACTGTCCATTGAGGAAGTGGTGGTCTTTGTTGGCAAGAAGGATATGGCAGACAAGACAGAGCCAGAGAATGACAAAATGAGGTGAAGGTGGCCCGCATCAAGTGTCTTGAGGGAAGCTCTCATACTTTCTGGAAAGTCAGCACTCTGGAGCACCTCTCTGAAATGCCTTTACACTAATGGATGCATGAGCATAGTGTGCAGCTGCAGGGCTACAGCCTGGTAGGGATCATGGAGATGTGGTGTGAAGGATCTCACAGGTTGAGTGCTGCATTGGATTGATACAGGCACTTTAAGAAGACAGGCCAGGAAGGTGAATGGGTGCAAACTGAAATACAGGAAATTTCATTTAAACTTTAGAAGAATCTTTCTTGTGGTAGGGGTTGTCAAACATAGAAATATGTTGGTCGAACATCATTTTCAAACACAGAAACATTCCTGAAAGGAAATTGTGGAGAGCTGGTGGCCAGCCTTTTCTCACAGACAACTAGCAATAGGACAAGAGAGATGGCTTCAAGTTGTACCAGGGGAGGTTCAACTTGGAAAGTAGAAGACATTTTTTCTCAGAAGGAGTGGTCAGGCATTGGAACAGGTTGCCCAGGGAAGTGGTGGCATTACCGTCCCTGGGGGTGTTTAAGGAAAGTTTGGATGTGGTACCTAGGGACATGGTTTAGTGGGTGATATTGGTGGTAGGGTTGTGGTTGGACCAGATGATCTTGGAGGTCTTTTCCAACCTTAATGATTCTATGACTCAATGTTGCCTGGAGAAACTGTGAAGTCTCCATCCTTGGAGATATTTGAAATGTACCTTGAAAAGTTCCTGAGCAGCCTGCTATAGTTGACTCCACTTTAAGAAAAAGATTTGGCCAATATGATCTCGAGGTCCTTTCCATCCTCTTCCATTCTATCATTCTAATTTTTCAAACCAAACTAAGACATCACAGACTGGTGAAGATTGTTTTTGGCAGGATATATTTTTGTATATTCTTCTAGAAAGGAAATTAAGGTATTTGGGATTTTTTTTTCTTTCTTTTCTGCATTATTCTTTTCTTCATTTTGGAAAGTTTCTTGCATGTGAAAAGACTACTTCATTTTGAAAATACCCTAGGCAGTATGTAGAAGGATTACCAACATTAGATATTGCTAATGTTCAGAGTAGCAACTTGAGCCATTATTCAAAATTTTTGTGAAGGACACTACCTTTTAAGTGTTGTGTTTATATTGTGTCTCAGGCAATTTCCAATCTTTTGTAGGAAAGTGCAAAACACTTTACAAGTTTTAGGATAGAGCACAGAGATGATATGCCCACAAAGCTTAGACTCTATTTAGCTCAGTGATATTGCTAATCATGTGTCACTTACTTTTTTATGTCTCAGAAACAAGCAGACAACAACTTTTTAGTATCTCCTGAATGCTGGTGGGGCTCCACATAGCCTGACATTATTTTCCAAAAAGCATGTTCCTACTTTGTGATAGGGATCGGGTTTACAACAATATACCCACTTAGAGTGAACTAACCCATGTCAGCATGATCATCCTAACACCATATCTGGGGATAACAGCTAAGTGGATCCATCTGTGTCTAGTAGATATTTGTGGGAGAGAGTGAAGACGAGATGATCTGGGTGCAGACAGATTGTAGTTGCAGAAGTAATGAATTCATTTTTAAGGGAACAATTTTCAGGAAGCTTCATTTGCACAGTATGAGCATTAATAGAGAGCATGGGTAATTTTCATCCTTCCATCCAGCAAGGAAAGAAAACCAAAGGGAAATGGTGAATATAGTCTGAATGACAAGAAAAACTAACAATCACTCATAATTGTTCTGGGTGACAGCATAATTTTTTCAAGAGTGTATTCAGAGGTATCTGACAATGACTTTCAATAGCACTGAAAATATGAATGATTACCAGTCTGCCATTTATTATGACCACAACTGCTACACAATGTCAGACACTTGGAGGGGACAAATCTGTATTCTCAAATATAATTTGTTTTAAATCAATAATTAAGTAAGATACATATAAGGCACCCTCCCAAATTTATGTGTCTATGCATAAGCTATAAACAACAACAAAAAAAAAACACTCACCTCTATTTAAGAGTAAGAATTAAGCAGCTTCATTAAGCAAGGCACTGCTGTGGCTGTCTATTGAAGCTGTGGGGAAAAAAATGTCTTGAAATAAAATAAGATATTTTAACATTTGCATTTGTTCTGCATTAACATAAAAATTAAAATATCTAATTTTAATGACTTT
Source organism: Anas platyrhynchos (assembly GCF_047663525.1). Classification (NCBI taxonomy): domain Eukaryota; kingdom Metazoa; phylum Chordata; class Aves; order Anseriformes; family Anatidae; genus Anas; species Anas platyrhynchos. Next base: position 64,509,603 of record NC_092588.1, on the reverse strand, counting down.
CTGGAACAATCCTGTTTTCACATTAATGTTGATCATGGCTCAGACGGCCTGGTTCCTGGTTCTCAGGCTGGTTCTGCATCAGTTATAGCATTAGCAGAATTTAGTGCTATTCTGAAGACAGATAATTAGCAACTGCCTAAAGGATTCATTTGCCAAACTAAGCAGAGTGCAGGAAAACTACAGCTAACATGCCTCCTTTGCTAGGAATAGTGGAATACCACAGTATTTGTGATGATAATGAACTGTCTTGCACCAAAAGAATCCCTAGCTGGCAAAATGTGTCTAGTTTTTAAATCCTTGCTACTGGCTGAATTGTGAAAAGTAAGTGAAGCAGATCTGATAATCTGGCCCACATGACTCTTTTACAAAGTAAACATTATCAATGAACACTTGATTTCCTGTATCCTCAAGGAAAATTGCTTTGGAAGAAAGGACTGCTCATGAGAGGCTTTCGATGGCCTCTTTTCAAATGCTTATCTTCCTGGATCAGCTGGCAAATCTTGCCTGTTAGGAGGGTTCTACTCAATGTTGCCTTCTTTGGGATACAAAGGGTAATTTGCACACATCTGTAACCCTATTTTTATCATGTTTAGTTCTGCTGTAAATATCAGATTTATTGACAGATATCAGTCTCTGATATTCCTCTGTTGTCTGGAGATGTGAAATTCTCCATCTCTCTCTCCTTTTATTGTTATTATTTGTTGTTGTTGTAAGAGCATCTCCCAGAGATATAATGAACGGAAGGGACTGGAAGGAGACATTTGATCAGTGCTCAAAACCCAGCGTTGTTCATTTTTTGTGGTAATTTGCTATAATGTTTGCTGCCTAATACTGCTTACATTACAAAACAGTGCTTCCTACAGGATTATCCTTTCCCACTATTAAAATATTGCATTCTTTGTGTTTGACCTGATTGTAAAAAGAATCAGGCTGCTGCTGGAATTTTTTTTTTTATGTGAATAAAACAGGGGCTGTGTTGCAGACCCTCCAGAGTCTCTACAAAAATAAATAAATATGCAGTCACTGTCAAGGACAGAAGACAAGTGCAGTCATGAAAAAGATGCCATTTCAGCAAATTCAAGGTATCTATGTAATCTTTGCTTCACAGCACAATTATTATGCAAATTATAAGCTTTCATTGTTAAAAATAAATAAATCTGTCTTTAACTAAACAAAAATTCTGTCTATCTCACTGTACTATTACGTGTCTCTGCCCTATAGAATTAGCCTTGCAGAGAAATGCCTCAAGGCAAAAAAAAGACAAGTCTGAACTTGACCCACATCCAGAGCTTTTTGTGAAAAGCAGTCCCATGGGCTGTTGAGTTGGTAACCATTAGAATTGCAGAAAGTTTTTTCTTATCCTGTTTTTCCTCATGGCAATGCAAAGCTACAAGAAAAAAGAATGCAAAAGCTAGGTTAGTGTATCCATATTAAAAATTAAAAGCACAAAACCCAAACAAAGCACAAAATGAGGAAATAATACTCTGTATTCAGAAATGATGATATGTAATATATAAATTGGCAGGTATGTATCTGTAAGTCCAACTGGATATTTGTCATAGAAAATAAGAAAAATCAGCTTACTGCTTTGCAGTTTTCATGATACTATCATGAGCTTCATGCTTGTCAGGGTTTTCTTGGCTTTCTTATTGCCACTCTTGATTTCCCCCCCCCCTTTTTTTTTTTCAAACTAGTTTATTTGTCTTACTAATTTCAACATGCTACATCTCATGATTAACATATCAGTCATGGTTATACTTCTTTGAAATTAGAAGTGAACTAATTCCTGACATTACACAGTCTGTTCCTTATTTCATATTTTAAAAAATGTAGGACTGCTCTATTGTTCATTGTCACCTTAGGACTTATGTAACATTCTGTCTCAAAATAAATAAATAAATAAATAAAATAAGCATTTATTTAAGCACCTGTGAAGTCAATACCATATATATTATACAAATACATAAGTTTAAAGAAGAGATGAACTAAGGTCATAAATGAAGTTTTTAAGTACTACATTTTCTTTGGCCCATGTACTCCAAGGCAGTATGGGGAGAGAATTCTTCTATTTCTTTAAAATCCTGTCAACTGTAACTCCATGGAGTGGGCCTGGGTGTATGTGTGGAAACACACTTGCTGCTGGCAGAAAGCATTCCTGGGTCGCCCATGCTACCACCATCTGTGACATATGTGCTATTTGGCAAAGGGATTTCTCTGTATTTCCTGGGAGGCAGGCCCCATCCCCTCATTGTTGCCATGGCCACATTCTCTCTCAGAGCATCCTTGAGTGGAGAAGAGTGCTATCATGTTGCTTCCCCTGGAGATTGTCTGTGCACTTTCCACTTCCTTGTGTGCAATATCAGCGTGCCAGGATCATGGTTCTTGGAGAGGCACCTGGTACAACACAGCAAGTTAATGAGTCTTTAGCAGCAGAACCCAGCAAACCACAGCCTGGTCTTCAGCTGCAGCCAGACTGTACTCCTCATTTAAACATCGAATTTGGGAACCTTCTTACTTACTTAATTAAATAAATAAAACAAAGAGATGTATTTGTAAATATATACTCCAAATATACATAGCTATTATATAGTACCTTATACCTAGAGGGTGGATTACTTTTGATTCTGGTTTCCCTGGATTATGAAATTTTGGTTCCATTTTTGAGATAAAACAGTAGCACCTGTAAGATGGTTCCTGTATTATCTCCTCACATACTTAGCACTTCAGTTTATTTCAGAGCAATCCCACAATATCAGTAAACATTCCTATTTTTGTAAATTTTTGTATTTTTTCTCTGTCAGCTTGTTTTGGTGATAAAATTTTACACCATGAACAGTTGCTCTGTAAAGATTGAAATGAGAAAAATGCGATAACCTCACAAAGAGGCAATGCCAGGCTGTGAAGTGTTCTTTCTCTGTCCAGGTGCCAGCATTATGAAGAATCAATACAAAAAGAAAAATTAAGATGAGAAAGAAAACAAGGTTAAAGGTGTTTTTACTGCTGTTGCTCTCAGATGAAGTTTGTTTCCCAATGATAAAATCTTGTTAAAGAGGCAGAGATGAAGTAATGCTCTGAGGCAGGAAAACACAAAGCGCTCAGAGTTTAAGATTTTGTCTTCCTCCAAAACGGTGAAAGAAACCGCGATTATTTAAAGTTGGTGATATGTGAGGCATTCTGCTCCATGCTTCGATTAAAGCAGGATTTGGGCCTACATAATGATAATTTTCTCTGCTGCACTCTTTTCAGACTCTAACCCAGCAATAACATCTTGGTTTAGCGTGATGATTTCGATAATCATTGTTATCTCGGGTACGGAGAGGTGGGGAAGAAAACAACATCTTACAAATGCCTGCCACCACAATCAAGTGACAATGTATTCTGTGATTAAGGACTGGGAGCTTCATTTCAGAGCAATCATGGAAATAGGTTAAGTAGTCATGGGGAGAGGGAGAAAAGATTTTAAGAGAAATACAAGTTTCAGCCAGTAAACAAACACAGCTTAAAGGTTAGATCCCATGATCCTTTAATTGGAATATTAGTCGTGCACAAAACATTAGCTGTAGTATTTCTTATGATAGGTAAGTGTACAGAAAACTCAAACTTATATCCAATTCCCAGATACTGAGGGAAACAGTTGGGTAAACATGGGGTTACAGTTCTTCCAGATCCAGAACAATAATTCAAAAATAACAGCCTCAAAATAAACAGAAGAATTGAGCGTGAAGCTTTCACACTCTCTCCTAGGCTGAGCATCTGTTCAGCAGCTGAGGTGGATATTTAGATTCAAAAGAAAATCTGAATAATTTTGGATATGCACAAGCCACTTTCTCTTCTGAAAAGGGATTTTTACAATCTGCTATGTTCCAGCATGGAGAGCCATCTGGTGGGTGTCAACAGCAGTGCTTTGCTATGTTCATACGCAGAATCCTGAAGACTGCATTTGCAATGTCCTTTTTGTTATTATTCTTAGGAGTTCTGTTTGCAAAATTTTCATTGCCTCCTAATTTTTTACTCAGTTTTTGCTTTGTTTTGTTTTTGTGTTTAGTTTTCTAGGCATGCAATTGCAGTTATTCTTCGCTAAACAGTATTCACTGACGAGGCCTATTGTTATGACAGAGATGGACAAAGTTTTAGTAAGAAAAGGGAATCACTCTGATGTGCAATTTCACTTGCTCTGAAATATCTTACAGATGTAGCCACAATTTACCAAAATGATCAATGCAAAGAATGATCAGCCAGATGTATATATGAGCTATAGAAGGGGAATTGGTGTCTCTCTGACTGCTGCCTCGTAAGTTAGGGCTCTGGTAGACTGGAAGGGACTTAACTCAGTTCTGTTAAAACCCACCCTCTGCAACATTAAAAGGTGGATGTAGGCTGAAGAGGAGGTACTGATAGTCAGATTATACAACATCCTAAACAAAGCCTTCTTCATTCTTCCCTGTTGAGGTGGTTTTGTTATATACCAAATACTGAAAGTTACTAAAAAAAAAAAGTAGAGTCTGAACCTGACTCTCCTGCCTTGTGGCTGGGACATTGGCTGGGTAAGCCAATGCCTGAGAGCTCATGCCTGAGAGTTCATATGTGTTGGTATCTGTTCTTAGTATGCAATGATACAGTGAAAAAGTATCTATAGGTGCAGTGCAAAGCACATTGCCCACTATGGTAGTAAGGTAAGACACTTTCTAGGTAGGTAGGAACTGCGAATTCAGATCCACTCAAGCAAAGAGGACAGCTGAACCTGGGGCTCCAGAGGTGTTAATTTCTTGAATGGCCGAATGAACCCATCCTTTCTTCTTGGCTTGGGGAGTTCAGACTTTCTTTAGAACAAGTTTCTGAAATGATGCTTATTTTCTAAGGGCAAATAAAATGTTTTATTTAACATAAGCTAACTTTTATTGGTCATAGCAGGAGAAAAAGTGGGAAAAATCTATTTGATCCAGATCAGATTTGGATATTTGATGCAAATTTTGTTTGGATCAGCTAAGGCTAAAAAAAATAAAATAAAAATCTTACAGCTTTAATTCCAAGTGATGGCTAATTTATTAAGTATTCATATTCCTACTGATATTTCAAAAAGTATTCAGAAAGTTCTCCACATATACTTTGCTTTAGAGTTTAAAGAGACAATGTTGGATATTCAGGCAGTGAGCTATGCAGTCTCGAAAACAAGCAGAAGCTTCTATGAGAATTCTGAGCACGCTTTAGCCTAAGAAATATCTGGGAAGTTTTATCTCTTTGTAAGGAGCAATGATAAGTATAGCTATTCTGTTTTCTTTTTTTTTGTTGTTGTTGTTGTCTTGAATTATCACCTGGATACAACTAATGAACTGAACAGTGCAGAACCGTTATGAGAGGATTGAGTGTCCTAGTTATTGTAGCTGTTTTCTTGGAAGTGAGGTTGGAAAACCTCTTATTCTGATCATTCTGCAGGTCATCCCATCTTTCTTGCAGTGCCAGGGAGACTACGTCCTATACACTACATCCATTCACTACATCCTCTCCCATGTCATCCCCTTCTTTACAGTACAATTGCATTAAACTCAGTCCGGAATTACATAACATACCCACTGCTTTTCTGAAGAGTCAGATGACTGCATATCCTCAGATCAATTGTATTGCACACATCCAGCTGGCCTAAAATTACTTGTCATTCACCATATTCACCAAAACACGTTTTACCAGCATAAAATAGATCATTTTGCATGTTGGAAATCACCTTTTAAAATCTTGATCTCAGATAAAGTATAAACCATAGTAGATGCGTCAGAATAAACTTTAACTAGTTTGCACTTTTCACCTGGTTTGTTGCATGTGACAGCCTTCTGTAGCAGATCTGTCTTACAGAATCAGCTACTTGCTGTGAGCATGCACGTAATTTGCTGATTTTACAAACATACACATCCATCTGTCAAAACAATAACTCGTATTAAATGGAGATTGTAAAATTAACATTCTTTTTAGAGCTAGGTCACATGTAATCTTAAGCCTGCTGAAGCAAAAAAAAATAGGACAAAGCCAGTTTGTGGTCCTAAAATTCCTGCTGTTAATAAGTATGTCTAGAGTGTGCATGATTACAGTGTCAGTTGGCACACCTTCTACATCACTGGAGATTCAAAAAAATATTGCAGTTTTATTTGGAGTACCTTTTTTTTTTTTTGACTTACAGTGAATTGTACTAGTACAGGAAACAAAGCAAAACACTATCAACTAGCTTGTTACTGCAGCAAGATTGGCAGAGGGCCAGCAACATGGTTGGTGGCTGAAGCACTTGCCCTGAGAGAGGCAGAGGGAACAGGGCTTGTTCAACCTCAAGAGGAAACTTCAGGGTGACTTGGTATATCACCTTTCAATGCCTACAAAGAGTGGTATGCAGTGGGAGGATGAGAAACAATGGGCTCAAATAGAAATGAGTGGTTCAGACTACATAGTAAGATAAAGTTTTTCATGATAACAACAGTCCTGCACTGAAACAGGTTTCCCAGTTAGGTTAACCAGTCTCTATCTTAAGATCAGATTGTGTGAACAGTCTCACCTCATTTCATATCTGACCCCATTTTGAACAATGGGTTAAACCTCCTGAGGTTCTTTTCAACCAGAATTTTCCTGTGAACCCACGATGTGTGGTTTAAAGGAAAGCTGTCTAACTATACATCAAAATATTCAGAAATACACTTAAACCTAATATTGACACAATAAGAGCTACATGAGAAAATCTTTAAGGTTTAATCCATCTCAAGAGTATTCCGACAATGTCATGCTAAACTGGATTTGTTCTGATAAAGGAGCTTTACCAACTAACATTCCATAAAGCAGCGGGAAAAGTTTATTTCCTTTCTTTGTCATAAGTATGGAAATATCTACAGAAAGGTAGACACAGGGAGGGAAGTGTTATAATCCCAGAAAGATCTGACATGAGGAAATGTGAAGCATCTCATCCTTGTGGAATGCAAACTATGCTCAGTGTATTGTTTCTGATTCCACCATTCTGTTTCAAGTCTTTAGTAATAAACTTGCTAAGTCTTTTTAAGGTTCATAGTGTGTTTTTGTAAGATTTCCATACGTTTTTTATGGAGTTATTTAGATGTTATTTAGATGTAAGATTCTTGTTACGAGTAGCTGTTTGTGCTCAGTCTGAAAGTGTTCTCCAAGGCAATTTGCTGTGGCTGTCAGAGCTTTCACTTCTTCCACAGACAGCAAGGTAAAATCCTACATGAGACATATTTACAGATTTCATTTACGTATTTAAAATACAAGTTATTTGTGATGACTGCAAAACAAGCTCTAAAATTCCCATTTCTATGTCCTTTAACTACTCAGTACAGAGAATTTCATTTTAACGAAGTGCTCCCTGAAGGTTTCCTCTTGTTCTTGGTATTATTCTTGTGAATAAACAGAGATGTGCTTTAAGGTATTAAATCTGTGCTTCTGTCAAGGATAAATTTGGTTCTGGATTTATCATGTCATTAATTTAACATCTATGAGCAAAAATGATCAAACTCCATGCTGAAATATTCAATGAAATATAACACTAGCATAGATTCTAGCAAATTGTCAAGTGAAGGGTTTCTGCAAAGGTAGAGGTTCTCCTCAGGCATATAAGAAACAGTTAGCTGACAACAATTATTTTGAAAATGTAGGGAAAAAACACATAGTGAGTCATTACATCCAGTTGTGAAAAACAGAAACTAAATATATCCTACATGCTCTAATAGGCATACATGAAGAGGTAGAAACTTTCAAACACTTTTGTAGGACAAACCTCCCACTTTCAAATATGAAGCCTAGAGAGAAATGCAATTCTAATAAAATGTCTTGTACTCAAAGAGGATACCTCTGGAGTTTCACTTTTCAAGTACAGCAGAAGGCAAAATGGCATGCCTTTGAATACATTTTAGGTGTCTTAAAAGAGTATGAGATTACCTTTCCTTTCAGGCATCACAAAAATGAAGTGCCTCTATCCTTTATATTTTCTCTAAAGCACTTTGTGCATACATACATTATACTTAAATACTCTCATTTCAAGAATGCCTGAAAAAAAAAATGTGAATAGCAGCAAAATTTGTATACAGACTCGAGCAATTACATATATTTTGAAAGATTTTCTTACAATATCTGTCTCTAACCACATGTCAAAAAGTAGTAAGTATATCACAACTAGAATAGAACTTATATGTATTATAAAAAGCAGTGATCCAGTTAACCATTACCCTGGTACCAAAGATGCATTATGGAATTATTGAATTGCGTTTTATTAATGAAAGTCAGGGGATGCTGCTTTTATTTTGCTACTTTAGTTCAAAGAGCAGCTAACAGTTCAGAAGAGGCTGCCTTCATTCACATACTGGTTAAAAATAAATAGAAAAAAAATATACTGATTTGATCTAATAATAAACTGTCTCAAAATCAGTATGAGGATCATAGTTATTCAGCAAGTTTATATATAAGTAGTTCTGACTATTCAGGCAAAAAATACACAGCTGACCACTGGTTAATCATTCCAGTTAAATATAGGAGAATTGTGAGAAAATATAAAAGGACTGAGGAAAGGGCAGAAAAGAGAAGCATAGTTTAAGTGGTTTCATTTTGAATAGCAATTTTATAACCGATAGCAATAGTGGATGTTTGTGGCATGCAGTGATAAAAGTAGAAAATATAAGAAGGCAGCAACCCACAGAGAGATGAAAGAGAAATTTAAAATAGTAGGACAACAAAAATCATTAAAGAGTTTAGTTCAAATGTTTTCTAAAAGCTCAGAAAAAAAACATAAGAGGTAATATGACAGCAGTATATAAAATAATTAATGGCCAGAAAGGCCAACCAGTGTGAGTGTTTACTCTTTTTTTATGTGACATAAGCAAACTGACAGCAGAAGCCTTAATTTTAGCAACACATTTTCAAAAGATAAAAGGGCGTACTTTGCAGACTATGCATAATTAACCTGTTGAACTCACTTCTGTAAGAAATACTGAAGAAAAAAAGTGCAGTAGTAATAAATAATAGAGTCTGACCTTTATACAAGTAATAAAGATTTTCCCACTCCTTCTGAGAGAAACAAAATTTTCACCTACTTGAAGGAAGGATTTTATTTTTTTATTTTTCTTGGAAATAGGGTTGGTCAGCAAGCTCTCATACACTTTGCTAAGTGCCTCTGGAAGCAAGATTCCAGCTAACTGGGCTATTGGCTTTATCTACAGTGACAGTTCCTTTGTCCTTGCTGTGGTACAGTGGTGATATATTAATTACTCAAAAAAAAAAAAAAGTAAAAAAAAAGCGAAAACAGTAACAGAAATTATGTCTTTGAGTGCAGATTCACACCTGTCATTGTGAAAGCTGAGCACTACTTCAAAACAGCACATAGCAATACAGAAGACCTAACTTTCTGTTCTGTTCTACTTAAAGTCCACTTAAATGAAATGAAATGCTCTTTACTAGCAACAATAAATCAATCCTTTTCATAAATGAAGCAACTCGTCTACCACAGCAGAAGTTTATGCTACTTGTATGTTGTAGTGACACTTTGGGTAGGTCATGATACCTTTTTTCTTCCAGATCTCAAAAGCACTTTAGATATCAATGCATAAGGTTGAAAATTTATTTCCTAACAGGTTTGTCTTTGATATTAATTCAATAATTCAGTAATTGCCATTTATACAATGAAAGTGTTTTTGGAGCAAGTTACAGATGGGATTTTATGTTTCTTAACACAATGAGCAATCAAAGCTATTAATACCAAGACTGGCATAATGATCTGAAATTTTGGACAGTCCATTTAATCTTTCACTTTCTCAGTTCAGCACTCCCTAAATGCAACAATTACTCTTTATTTATGTTGGAGGTACTCTATTTGGCTTGTGAGTGAGAAAGTTTCAATAAAAGATATATTTTACATATAGATAGATAGATGATATCCTAAAATAGATAAAATATTTCTGCATTCTCTGGGGGCAGGGGAGGTGTTAATAGGTATTATTTTCATTAGTTTATAACAAGATGAACACTAAAATGTCTTGGGATAATTCTTTTCATACTTATAAAACTCCTATCAAAAGTGCAGGATTTTGTCCTTTTAATTTATTTTTATTTATTTATTTTGTCAGTCAACTGAATGATGACACAGATAATAGAGCAGTTCCCGATACTATGAAATGCAGCTTGCCTCTGATCAAGTATTGTCCATGCTTGGGAAGGATTAGAATATTTAGCATTTCAAGTCAGGATTAGCTGTAGAAGCTGTCTTCATCCTCAGGAAACAAAGACAGCGACTGTTGGTTGAAAGAAAGATGTCAAAAAGTCAGCATAGATAATACATATAAATCTTCCTTTTACCATCTTTTCAGAAACTGACTAGCCTATGAATGTATGACAGCACTACTCCTATTTAGATTAAATTATTTGCTTACAGTGCACAAGCAGGCACTGGAGATTACTTTATTTAAAAAGAATGAAGAGATCTGTTGACTGTAGTTCACAGCGTTGATGACTGTGCTGCCTCTTTATTTTATTTCCTTCTTGGTTATTTCAGTCACATGAGGATTGAATTCTACCATGCTTTGAACTTGTTTTTCTCCTTCCTAAAGCCAGCGAAACAGCTGGCAGGATTGATTTCTATGCCACATGTAATGAAAATGCTAGAACAAAAGTAGAAGAGGAGTGGAGCAGTTAATGGCCAGCCGTTCTGTATTCCAGTACACCATCTCAACATTTCTCACCTTCCTTCCCGATCAGCATTCCCCAACATTGACTAGCCTTCTTTCTTCCTCCCATTTCAGTGTTCAGCCACACAAAGGAATAGGTCCATTTTTAAGTGCACATACAGATTAATAGAATTTACATCTCCAAAACAGGTGTTGAAGTTCTTTATTTCTTTGTCTCTTCTCTTCCAGTTGACAACTACGCATCGAGTTGTAGGGTGCAGAAGGAGGTGGCAGTTTCTGTCATGCACTCTTTTACCACTTTAGATAAAAAAGTTTTAAACACTGCTGTGCTCCAGCAGTTTAGGGCAATCAGGAGGAAGATGTTGGTTCATGTTTAATGAGGTGGAAGAGAGTTTGGAACCCATATCTGCTACATCTTGATAGATGTGTTAAGATGGGAGGAGGGAGGAGGAAAAGGACTCCTCCCCTTCCTATCCATAAGGCATGTTTTACAGAGGGACAGGCACTTACTTCTTAAGCAGCATTACCAGGTCAGGCCTAACAAGTGAGCCAACCGGGATCCATTTTATGATAAGGCTGATCATAAGACAGATTACACATAAATGAGTGTCCTGAGATGCCATGCATGCAAGTAGCTGCAGAAGTAGTGGTGTGTACTGGAGATTTTTGCAAGAGGAAACTGATGTGTCATAGGGATCTGATGTCTAGAAACATATACCAGTGATACCAAAATGATGGACATGCATCCCTGAAACCCAGCACTCCTGTCCCCTTTGTAATTGCAGCCTAGAGCATCTTTGTGACAGTTTTCTCCGCCTTAATTGTTCCGTTTTGTTGTCTTTGGTCCTGTTGAGAATAGTCTCATAAAATGTCCTCTATCTAGCACATTTAAAAGAATTGCCTGCTATTTATTCCCATGTCTATATACCCATTTCCTCTTCATTTTCTAATGGCTGTGTTTGAGATGAGTTTGAATTTTCATGATAGATATAAATAGGATTTGCTTTGTATTCTTATCTATTCTCCTCCAAGGAAATTGCCTTTAATTATTATTTAAGGTTCAACTCTAGTTACTGCTAAAACGAACTTCTGCTTCTAGCTTTAGGACTGAGAACTGAGCTGCAAATAAACATGAACTGAAATAATTAAAACAATTACTACCTTTGGTTATTTTACCGTTAATCTGTGCAGCCTGTATAGTTTCAGAATAATAATGTCCAAATTCTTTTTAGCTAAAGTCATTTTTTAGCTGGGATTCATGCCTTCTCAGTACTAAAATCTAGCTCTTGCTTGAGGCAGTCATTTTAATTTGTAAAGAAATTTCTTCCTTAAACTTTGTCCCCATATGACATTTGACCAGTTTACGGGTGGATGGCTGAAATAGTGCATTACTAACAGTTTATTAGCTTCAGTTAACATTTATCCCCTTCATTATTATACATTCAGTTGTCTTTTTATGATTTGAAGTCCATCATTATACCCTGCCAAGCCGTGTTTCAGATGGGTTGAATGCACACATAGTTTAGGGAGTTGTGAAGTTAAACAGTCTTAGCTTGTTTGGCCTGGGGAGCCCTGGGTGCTTGTAAGCAATTATTATGAGTTTTCTGTAGTCTTACTATTACAATCTTCTCTCAGACATCTATTTACCTTTCCCACACACAAGTAAAGAATTGCTTGTTGCTCAGACTCCCACAGTGCACAGGCGATGCTGCCTCTCTAGCACTCAGGTTTTCTCAGCATTGTCGCAACCTGGCTGTTCAGTTCTCACCTCCACAAACAGAGAGTAAGAAAATCATAAACAGGTAATGCTCCCACCAGTACCAGGGAGGCAAATTCCAAGGATGCAAGGAACTAAATTAACCTGCTACTTAGGAACAAGTAGCTACTTTGGAACAAGCTCCTTTGGACAGAAGATGGAGGGTGGCCAGGGTACCAGGAGAAGAGACCGTGGCAGCAGAGGCATTGGCTGTGAGTTAGCAGCATTTGTTGCATGGCAGTTCTGTTCATGGAAAGGCAGCCATAACCAAAGCACTGCAAGAACACAAAACAATCTGAATTTTTAACTGCTTAGATGCCTCATAGGCACCTAAGTGCAAATTAACATTCTCACAAACTCCGGTATAGTTTCCACTTCTCCTTGCAGAACTTCTGAAATCCTAGTTGTTACACTTTCCAGATGCCCAATTGCCATTTCTAGTGGTGAACAGCATAAGCTATGGGCTCCTCCACCTCTGTCAGGGTTCACAACCTAAGCAGCATTCCTTCATCTTATCTTCTGTTTTCACTCTGGGATCGTATTGTCTGAAGTAGATGACTTAAAACAGAGATCACAACAGTCTCCTTTCTATAGTATTCTGTGGGAATATAAAATACACAGTTATAATTTTTTCTTCTGCCTTATATCTCATTTCTTGCAAGAATACCCTGGCCTTTCTGCTTGTATGAACAGGAGCTGAAAATACCACATCATGGCATTCTCTTTAACCAAGTGATGAGTTTTTATGCATCCTTACCTGGCAGTGTTCTCCTTCACTGCACTGTTCATAGACAAAATAAGCATCAGATCTTTAGGTTCTAACATACTAAGTCCTTGTTGTGAACATCACCCATAGTCCCTCCTCCCAAGGACATTGGAATTTATGACAGATTGAGCATGGAAAGCAAAAGAAATGGCTTTGATTTTGAATCTGTTATTGAAATTTCTCTCCATAAATTGAGCATACTTTCAATGCTACAGGTACATACTCACTGAAGGTCCCACAAGAGTTTAATTGTAATTATAGAATTTATTTTTGACGACTTATTTTTTAATTGGAAATTAAGTTTTTGTTGCCTGACTGAAAGCTGCTCTCATTTATGTAAGTGTGTAGTAGCTCCACTCAAGCCACCAGAGCTGTATCAGGGCTGCTGAGAACAGTATCATCTTGAAAACAGTATAAACTTATTAGAATAACTATTTGATCTTATAAACGAATTCAGCAAGCTAAAATCACCCTTCATCTAAAGCACATAATTACATTATGGTTAAGTTAATTGATTTATTTGATGATTATATCCTGGAGCCTGCCAGGATCCTGGGAGTACCTCTCTACTGCTTTGCTTGCTTCTTGGGATGAAAGTGATGGGACTGAAAGAAATGTGCAAGTTGCAAATGCAAATGTGCTGCCACCCACTTCTCTGTTATTTATTGCTGTTTACATAGCAGCTCAGGTTTGTGTGACATATCAGGCAAGTAAAGCGTCAGGTTGCTGCCTGACAGGATAGGAAGCCTGATTGTTCACCACCTGGCTTAGGCAATACGGCTTCCACAAAATGAAGGTAATATGTGCGTAAGCTGATATTAAATTTGAATTTTTCATTCACCTACGCTCCCTTAAATTTGTGGTTTATGCTGTCTGTCCATAGAGGTATACCAGTATAAAAGGTGCATGCTGTACCAGCTGTGCTCCTGGAACAGGAAGCAGACAACAGGAGTTTGCTGTTGTGACTGCATAGGGCAGGAATGATAGCTTGCAATTGTGGTATCATTTTCAGGAGTGACATTTAGAAAGGCAAAATGCAGATGAGAAAGGAGTGAAAATCTGCAAGGAAGATCATCTTCTTTCCCATACCTCTCCTATTATGTTTTATTTGTGTATATGTTTCCTTTTTACCCATTCTGCAGTTTTTAATCCTACGTGAATCTCTTGGTTTTTAAAAGTTTTTCAAGGACTCCCAGCTTTCTGGTGTAACAGAATGCTTGGTCATCAATTCATAACTACTAGGTGTACAATGCATCAACTCTAGTCCCTTTAATTTTGTTTTAGCCTTCAGCGTACAGGCAGTCTTATGTCTGTTTTACCTATCTTCATGTCAGTATGAACACTGGCTGGATATCAGGCTTCTTCATGTAACTGTGTTCATCCTTTAGGCTTTCCCAATAGTAAAGCATCTTTGTAAAAGAGAGAGAAAAAGAGGGAGAGAGACACATATTTTATCTATTAAAAACAAAAAATAAAAATAAAAAAATAAATAAAAACATTGGAACGGTAAAAATATTGAAGAACAGCTGGGACTTGGACCTTATTAAACCCCTGCATCTATCAATCAAAACCACTGATTCTAAGCAATCAGGCTCCATTAGCTCCATTTGGTGCAGAACTTGTTTAAACAGAGTGAGATGAAATAAATCATAAAAGTCAATCTGTTTGTTAAAACTCTTACTTCTGGTAGATGATATGGTAATTTTCATTGAAAATTGAATTATAGAAAGTTATATGAATGTGGCTAAACACAACCTGGGAAATTGTTCTGACTAGAATATATTCTGTATCTTGGGAGAAAAGTAAAACATCATGAAATCTAGCAGTTGCTATGGAAATGCTTAAATTAAATGTAAAGCATGCATAAATTTTCAATATACCCGGCACTTGGGGAATTGGGGACATATGTTAGGGGAAAAGCCATATACACGAACGCTAAGCAGAAGACAAGACATGGCATTTTTTTGTGCAAACCTGTATATGGAATGTTCCACTGGCATATCTAAAATTCATTTTGAATGCAGACTAAAGCCCACACTTGAAGACCAAAGTATTTTTATGTAAACTTCAGGACAAGCCAGAGACTTGGGCACGAGCTACTTGTAACACCAACTATTCTATCTTCCCTCAAAGAAGATAGAGCGAGGAAGCACGGAGCAGAGGGGAGAAAATGACCTCCAGAGGTACCCTTCAGCCTCATCTATTCCATGATTCTCTGATGATGGGCAATCTGTAGATGGGCATCTCCTGAATTCCTGATGGGAATGTCATGTTGCCCTTCCTACAGTCTTTTGACTGAGCTACGGGTGTCCTTCAGAAGACATAGATATAAAGTTGCACTTTGCACGTTACTCCAAAAATTGCCAGTTACATCACAAGACATTCTTTTGGATATAATAATAAATTTTGTGGGCCTGTGATTTTATTGGGTGCTAGTAAAGGATAGTATTAGGATTCTGTTGTTGTTGTTGGCTGTGTAACATCTGTGCATTTGAAGGAAAAGATGTCACACTGTGGCTTCTCTACTGATCATCTTCAATAAGTCCTGGACTTGTTGCACATGTACAGATGGACCTTTACATACTACAGTATTGTAAGTGAGTGGTTGTATGCAACGCCTCTGAGGAACTACAAAGAATTACTGGGGTTTTCTATTACAGGACATAGGTACATAGGAGCTGTTGTCATAAATCAGGCTTACCATATAAGATCCTAGCTGTCATTATTTAACATAAATTTAAATTCACATCTAGAGTGATGATGTAGTTAAAAAAAAATCTTCCAGGTTTCTGTGTGTGGTGGTGCTACCATGGCAAATGTCTAACCAGTCTGAAGACTGTGATTTACAGAAACATTTTGATTCTCTACCTGCTTGAAAGACAGCTTTTGTTGGGTGGTTAGGTTTTCTGTCTTGATCTTGTTGTTAAATTATATTTAGGCATTGTAATGCAAATTAAAAGAGGAATTTTGAATTTTCAGCTTGAAGCTTGTGAAATGTTAATTTCCTAAAAAAAAAAAAAAAAAAAAAGCCATGTAAGAGAAATCTCAAATGATGCCAAAGCAACACATACACACATGCACATTTAATAATGCAAGCTATTTGGTTTAATATAGTTCCTGACTTAAGGAAGTGGCTTCCCTCCCCAGGGAACTTTGTGTTTGTCTGCATCAGTGTTTTAATTTGGGAATGCTCTTCTGGAATGGTTCTCAAAGGTGAAGACAAGAGGTTGTCTCACTTTCAGTGAAACTAAGTTGGAAGACATGTTTCAAAACTGCACCCAATCTGCTCCATCCACTAATGGTTGTTCAGCCCACAGGACTTCATTTCAATAGCTATACCCAAACCAGGATGTGATATAGGTGTTAATTCAAAGCAGTTGCACTTGTAGGAATGTTATCAAGCTTGATGACATGAAAGATCAGAGGTGTAACCCTGACTCCCTTAAAGTGAAGAATAATATTCCCATCCACTTTGGTGAAGGCATATTATACCCTGAGTAGGTACTCTCCCTGCCTTGGCAGCTGGATGACAGGAATGAACTACAGCAATCGATTTTTAGATACTGCCACTGGCTCCAAAGTTATAATTTACTCTGAATTGTACTTATCTGTGGAGCTAGAAAAAGACACCTCTTTTCACCCTGTAGTAAAGACCATTAACCCTGCTGGACAGTCACATTAATGCATAGCTTTAATAACATCATAGCCTGTTTGTTTGTAGTTGTTCATACGCACAAAAGTAATTTATCTGCTAACACAGCCTGCACCTGCCTGTCCTTTAAAGCCATTTTTAAACACTACGTTGCACAGATGTGTATCCTTATCATCTGTTGATAAGTGACATGCTGATGGTATATATAGAAAAGTGTATTGTCATGCCCTTCATCTGTGCGTTTTTTATTTCTACTTGTATTGTTTTAGTTAGATAATTTTGGAATCCTAAGGTTTGAAGATGGCCATTCACAAGTGCAAATAATCCCACATCCTGCTCCAGGAGATGCCAGTGAAGACACTGCTATGTCTATAAAGACAAGTGTTTAATCAGAGAATTTCAGGTATATATTTATATTCATAATCCACCATGTAAAATATTCTGGCAAGAAATCCAGAAGCAACAAATCGTTCCTGGTGGATTTGATTTCTGTCTATAATCTACATGCTATATCTTCATGAACCCATGGCACAGGCAAATGATTTTAACCATAGAACTAAACATTACTGGATTATTTTGAGACTGTTTTGGCAAACATAGACCCTATTAAAGAGAGAATCAGAAATCACATTTGTGAAAATGTGTTAGGAATAAAAATTAAACTATAGCATCTGCATTATGAGAATACTTTTTTTTCCTTTAAATTAAAAAAAAAATAATACATATATATATATATATATTTGCACAGTCAATATGGATGAGAGTGTATTGGAGGCATCTCTTATTGCTTATCACAAGAGGCCGTGGTCTTCAGGTTTGATTTGATACACATGCAAACAATTCCTGTCTGAATGTTTAGATTCACAGATATGTGACTCAATCCAAATTGCATACTGTGACTATTATATTTGGTACTGTAGATGAAAGCAGTGCATGTTTACACTACATTGTAAATGAAAACCTTTGATTTAGTCGTAATTAGAAGATAGAATAATCAAAATGCCACAGAGTTTATTATTTTTGGGAAAAAAAAAAAAAGAATTATTTAAAGAACATTAAGAAGTTACTATGCTTCCATAAACATTTAAGTGCACCAGGCCAGATTGTGACAGTTTGTTCATACAGCACTAAGGTACTATTTAACATGCAAATCAGGTAATGCAGACTATCTGCCTTTGAAACACTAGATTTAGATATCCATACTAATTTTTGGTTATACTTTATTCCACACATTTCCCTAATTACTACAGTGAGAATTATTTGTGGAATAGGGTCCTATTTAACTGAGGAAGGTTATCACATAGGCTGTATGTAAGGAATGTGTTCATGTAACTTTTAACTCTAATCAGTCCAGGTGAAAACATGAAAACATAATATTCCAGAAATTTAAAATAAGAATTCATGGGAAAAAAAAAGTGCAATTTTATGCAAACTAACCATGTCAGTTATTCACTCTATGCAATACGTAATTCTTGGAGTTTTAACATGTTAGCTAAATCAAAATCTACTCTTTTCTTTTTTTTACATTTTTTTCATCCCACTGATATCCCAGCCCTGCTCAGTGGAAGATAAACAAGTCTATGCATAGCTGTCATTCTTCCCTGGATAGGAACACTGGATAGGTTTTTTTCAAGCTGCTGGATTTATTTATTTATTTTCAGCTGATGGTGTTTTTGTTAAGTCAACATCAAGACAATGTATCTATATTTTGCCTAGATAGGAGTTCCTGTTTCTAAAAGAGTAATATGGTTTCTTATTCTTGTAGAGGTGAATTTTGTAGCCATCAATCATCTTCTAAGAATGTATGGTGGTTTTTTGTTGTTGTTGTTGTTGTTTTCATTTCAAACCAGTAATTGCTATTGTTTAATGTGTTGTATTGAATGCCTGATGTGTTCATAAAATAATGTCAAGGTGATTATGGGAACATCAGGGCTTGTTGCCATGGAAGTACACATTTACCTACACAAACACATCTCAGAAAGAAAAATCACTTTTAAAAACATTCTTCAAAAGATAAAATGGATTTGTTAATGCAGTTAGACAAAAATCCTGTTCTGTCAGATAGAAAAATAGTGATTGAGTGACAGAAAGAATTAGTCTATATTTGTTGATTATAGATTTGAACTGGGGGACCATGTATAGGATTGTTGCAGAGTCAGTACATACCCCTCTAGTTGCTGCAGACAGTGGCAGAAGGAGATGCTATTTAGAAAGAGCACGTGGCATGTGAACCTGGCCCCTTTCTCATTTATCCCCTCCTCCCTTTCTGCTTAGTTATGACAGGCAAGAGGGAATATTCTCACCACCATTCTCATTCTCCACTATCTTATTGAATGAAAATACTCTGATGTTTCAGTCTTCTTGAGGTTTCAGATTTTTTAGAAATTGAAAAATGTAATTAGATCCTGATGCTCTGTGAGATCTCAGCATTTCTCCCAAGGTTTATTTCCATCTTTGATGGCTCCTATTATATCTTCTGAACAATTTACTGAGTGTTTGCTTCACTGTACAGAGGATCAACTGATCAAGAATTGTCATCACTGACACTTCAAGCCTCAGATGAGCCGTGAATGCAAGCTCTAGCTTCAGTTTCTCTTTAGTAATGAAAGCTTCTTCTAGCAGAAGAGCTAACATGTCTTACTGTGCTAAGTGTCATCGTCTGGCTCTTGCTGGGGCTGCTCCATATATCCCCAGTATAAGCTTAGTCCGGGGAAGACCATCTAAAAGCCCTGTAGTGGACCATTCTGCATTTTCCTTAGCTTCTTGATGCTCAGTAAAACTGAGATTTCCCAAGGCTATGCAGTTCCTGTTTAATATTACCAGGCTAGTCGGGCTGGTCCTGCTCCAAGGAAGCCCTCTAGCACTGCAGTCCAGTACAAAGTACCAGAAGGTTGCAACTCCTGCCTTTCCTAAACTCTTGTTACCTTAGGGGCGATACGGTGACAGCATAATAACGGCTCAAGTAGCTCAAATAGAAGAGGTTTTGTCCTGAAATGTGTGACAGGCTACTGGCAGTAGGTGGAAACTGCAAAGGAGGTGAATGCTACTCAGATAAACCTAGCTGACACCAGCTGTCACCCTTCAGAAATCTGCTGCTTTTTCTGAACGGAAGCATTTCTGCCCTAGTGCTGATATTGCCTATCTGTCTGTGCTTATCTAGTCCTTTGCCTGTCTTTCAATGAGCGGTAAGACACTGTATGGAAGAACAAAGACACTGATCCACTCACTGTTTCTTTTCAATGCCTTGATCTCAAAAATGGAAACTTAGGTGCAAATGTAAACTGTCAGTGGCTGTGCTGTGCAAAATTTTTTGAGTGCTTTGATGTCAGCTCTAGAAGGGCTCCAGAAGAATTATACTTTTTCATCTGCTAAAATGTAATAGGCATTCCTAAAACATTAATGGGAGAAATTACAAAATTTCTAAATACAGCTCATTAAAAAAGTATGGACAGAGGATGGTGGGAGCACTTTATCTCAGAAATAACCATCTCAATGAGTTCTTCAAGGCTTGTCAAGACTGCAGGCTTTGCCGCCAATACTGGATCCTGAAACAGTTTTTTTTAAACTGACTTTTGGCACATCTGTAGTAGGAAGATGCTTTTAAGTAAGATAATGTGTATCTACCAAGACAACTTAGAGTTCGCATGACAAGAGACAGAATGTATAGCTATAGATACACACTGTACATTTAGCTATAGAAAAAAATGTCTAAAAACACATCAGAGAACTGAAAATGAGCCATTTTGTCTTGACTGGATCTTTTAATACAAGGAGTCAATGAAGCATAATCTTATGAATAAGCAGATGAACTACTTTTGTCAAGAAGATATAGGAATTGCACTACATAATGGTAGAATAAGTTCTGAGTTATCCGCTTGTACTAGATATGTACAAAAACTGAGGAAAATCAACCACATGATATAGAGTCTAACAATGTAAAAAACAATTCTATGGAAATATAAAATTGATTTTATCGTTTCTGGGTTTTGTTCCAAATTGTTTTGCTTCCTCACCAACTGAAATTCTTCTGTTGTATACCAGAGCAAAGGACCTGCAACATTTACAGTGTTTGGTAGCCTTGTGTTATATTAAATCTGTTTTGACAGCTGCTGAAAGAAGATAAATTATTTAAGAAAAATGTTGCATAAATGTTTTACTGAACTTAGAGAAAGGAAAAATTCCCAGGACTATCTGCTTTGCTCTGGATAACGTCAACAGAAGTGGCAACACTGAAATAGCTATTCGTAGAAGAAAGACGTAATGGAAAAATCAAAAACCTCCATAACTGCTGTTCTTTTTATGTTTTGGGAGCATGTAACTTTCAAGGTAGTTTAGTGTAACTATTATTGGTTCTTACACATGCCAACTACTCCTATCAAATCAGGAGAAATACTGGGCAAATATGATTTGAGGATCGTCTGTTATCTTTCCTATATCTTTTAAATTACCTTAACTTCTCTCTATTTGTTTAATAACTTTACATAGGTGAAAAGATAAATGTTATGGCATTTTTGGTTTCATATATATAGTTATGTCTAAGTTGCCAAAAATTATTTCCTGGTTTGAAGCTGTTGTAAGTAGAGCTAATGTGATGTCTGAATGCTTAAGCAGTGTAAACTTGAAACTGGAGGGTAAAGGCACCAGGGCAAGTACAACCAGCATAGTGTGCCCAGTCCCACTCTTCAGAATTAAGGAAGCAGATTAGAGGTGGTCCAAAGAAGATACATACGACATATAAAGGAATGGTAGAATATGTCTGTAGTGAGGAAAATAAAAAAAAAAAACGGACTTCAATAGCTGGCTTATCACTTATTACCACTTCAATTTAGTAGGCAAAATACAGTAAGAACTCAGAGAACCTGAACTAAATTCATTTTATAAATGAGGGGCAAAACTATGGCCAATTTTTTTGCAGTCAAAAGAATTGACATTAGGACAACTTAGAAAGGGTTATATAGGTTTGCCACCACTAAACATTCATGTTTTTGTTTCATTGGTTGGTTGGTTTTGTTTTTAGAGGTGTTTTACTTCAAACAGAAGTTAATGCGGTGGAAATCTACATCCAGAGTTTTGTTGAAGATGAGACAGTTATCAAAATAATCTCATTTAACTGCAAGGCTGATATGAGCATGGAATTCTGTAAGACTCCTTTCAGATTCCCTTTTTAAAGCAGGAAAAGCATTGTTTAAGTAAGATTCCAAGAGTTATTTTACCTTGCTCTGGGCTGTGTCATTCACAGCAGAAACAGGCCTCCCATTTAAATCAAGGTACACTTTGTGTGCTTGTGTACTGTAAAACAAAGGCCTCCACTTAATACAACAGTTTCTGAATTACTACTTAGTACAGTCATGAGAATTGCAGCAAAATCCTCCAGTAGTGGGTTGATGGGCTATCATCTAACCATTTTGGAGAGTATAAAAGAATAGGTGAAGAAATTAAAATTTCTTTCCTGGTGAGAAATAATCCCTTGTATTTGCCACAGTCCAGAAACTAAATATTTATCAGTGCTTGCATAGAGGGATAGTGGTGTCAACTGATATTTGCTTCTGAAAATGTCATACAATTTTATGCTTATCTCTTCTCCCACACCTTACATGTATGTTTTAAATGCTCGTAAGAAAGGGATTTTCACTTCCTGCATGAGACAACATCCATTTGTTGTCATTGGCACTGTAATGCAAATAACCATGGTAATAAATATTAGCAAAGTATGTAAATCAAAGAAATAAAGCACTAAAAAGAAAATGTAATATGATTATAGAGGCACTATTGTTGTCCTTCTTGTCCTAAATAGCTGGTCACATTCAAGAAACTCAGAATTGTTCTTGCTGGGAGGAACACCCTGCTGATAGATTCTTAGCTTCTGGGTGCTTATCCAGCTCATTTACAGGAAAAGTGCTAAGTCCTGTTTCTCTAAGTGCCACAATAAAGCAGTAAGCCACATCCCCACATACAACTGAAAACCTTCCTGCTAGCAAATCCTCAGCAAAAAAAAAGAGACTGTGCCTTGGTTGTTTTTAGGACCACCCTAACAGTTTGGCTGTCCTCTGCATATTTGTTTTCCTGTTCTCCTTTCTGCATTTTCCATACTTTCACATTAACGCTGTCTGTTTCCATTACTGTAAGCAAGGAGGTAATGAATGACTCCAGCCACCACAAAGGGTGGCTGGCACAGTATCAGCAGAGCAGGAAATCTAGTTAGGAAAGGAAAATTCTTAAAAGAACATGCAAATTCAGCTTGCCACCCACAGTGCTGGGCAGCTTCACAGAAAGGGAGGGAATATTATGCTTCCTTAGTTTGTGAAGCTGATACCACAAAGTGCATATCTCTGGAGGAGTCTATGCAGCTCAGGAGGGTCTAGGTAGTAGCAAAGGTCTTCATTCCTCTAAACTGCTTCTTTTCCAAACCTTGGCCTTTTGCCCTCCCTTCAAAGAAAAACACATGTTCTACTGATGACAATGCTTTATGAAATCTTTGTAACACATCCCACTGTACATACTCCAACACATTTCATTATCCAGTCCCTAGATATATAATTGGGGCAACATTCTCTGAGGAAATAATACGATGTAAAATTTATATTGAGTAGATCACTGAGTGCAGAGTAGGAAGTCTTAGTCATAGTTCTTTGAAACATTTCATAATACAAGAGAATTTTGTCTTTTCCCTTTCATTGTCAATCTGTATTTGTTTGCAGGTATTGCAGTGGGTTATTGGTGGTGTTGTTGGTGGTGGTTCTTTACTTGGTCCACTTTATTATTTGTATTTTACCTTAATACTTATGAAATTGCTTTTTGAGAGCCCAGAGTTTCCCGGATGTTTCTTGGCATTTTTATTAATATCATCCCCTAATCCAAGCAGTTTTCTTTATAAAAAATGAAGTACCACAACACTAAAATAAAAATCATTAGGTAAAGTGATGTTATAAAAAAGTGCTGCTGGGAGATTTTTCTTTACAAGTAAATGCACAGGCACATTCACAATACAAGAGCTTTTAAATAGCTTTTCTGGTATGTTATTAACTTTCAATCACACTAACATACAGAATATCTGATTGCTGTTTTAAGGAATTATTTGTACAAGAGGCAGATGGGGAACTAGAAAGTAGATTTGTTTTAAAGATAGTACAGTGTTGCTATCATTGCAACTGTAATGCCAAACCTTATTGTTTTGTGGTAGTAGTAATTACAGTGGTTATCCCTAACATGCTTTTTATTATTTTCTGTCTGTCTGCCTTTCTATCTTCATTCCCATCTACTTGTAAAGTTAGACCTGAGTTCTGTATTTGTGGCAAGTTGAGTGGTATAAAAAAACTACATTAATATCCTTCAAACCACAGAATGTGTTAGGACTTTTTTCCTTGGCTTTTATGGTACATCTTTTTCAAGTTTTAGAAAACTGAAAGATGTTTTCTTTAACTTAAAGAAGTAAGACACAATAAGCTGGGTTCTTCTCAGCTTTCCTAGGCAATTTGCTTAACCTTCATATCACTCCCTGTCTTCTGCTACAGAAATAAGGTAACATCTCCCTTTCTGATAGTGCTCTGAGCAGTACTTCATTGTTCTGGTACAAAGTGAGTAAATTCACAGATTGGCAGCTAGAGTGGTTGTAACTGTTTTATACTTTTTAAAAATTACTTTTCACCTCAGAAGTAGCATTCCTAAATTTTTGATCCTTATGAGAAGGTTTTCTATTCAGATGGTGACTGATAATGCATGCTATCTTTTTGAAGCTGTATTTATAGTCATCAGCTGTAAACATTTTTAGACAAACATAAAGAACTACCTGATTGTAAGCTTAAAAAATTTAAACCCTATGAAAAAGTAAAATAAATATAAATTCAAGTCTAAAAGCAGTTTACCCTTGGGATCTGCATGAGTGAGCATCAAGTATGCACAGCGGACGCAGTGTCAATTGTGGTTGTTCAGAACCTTGTCCTCACCATCTCCTGAGGTCAGATTCTTTATGTTTCACATTTCTAACACATGAGTCATGGAGTCTCTAGGCATAAGGACAGTTATTTAGTCTAGAGAGTGATTTTATGGATAGAAAAATGTATTCCTATACTGGAAAACAGTCTTACTACATCAAAGAGTTGTTTGCTTGTCTTCTGGACCTGCTTGCTGTTCACAAACAGTGAAGGACTGGTGGGAGATGTTGTGGCAGGGAGCTGTCTTGGGCAGAGTGACCACGACATGGCAGAGTTCTCTATTCTTGGTGAAGTCAGAAGGGTTGTCAGTAAAACTGCTATATTGGACTTCCAGAGGGCAGACTTTGAACAATTGTTCAGGAGACTGGTAGGGAGGGTCCCTTGGGAGTCAGTCCTGAAGGGCAAAGGGGTCCAGAAAGGCTGGACACTCCTCAAGGAGGAAGTCTTAAAGGCTCAGGAGCAGGCTGTCCCCACATGCCATAAGATAAGCCAGCATGGAAGAAGACCAGCATGGCTGAACGGGGAACTTTTGCTGTGTATTCGAGAGCATAAGAGAGTTTATGACCAGTGGAAGAAGGGGCAAGCAACTCGGGGAGATTACAAGGAAGTTTCCAGGATATGAAGAGAAAAAATCGCGAAGGCCAAAGCCCAGCACAAGCTCAACCTGGCCACTATGGTAAAGGATAACAAAAAATGTTTTTATAAATATATTAATGGAAAGAGGAGGGACAAAGAGAATCTCCATTCTTTACTGAATGCAGGGTGGAATATGACTACAGAAGATAAAAAAAGAGCTGAGGTTATCAACACCTTCTTTGCATCTGTCTTCACTAGCCAGACTTCTTATCCTCAGGGTACTCATCCTGCCAATCTAGAAGTCTGGGAAGAGGAGCAGAAGCACCCCACCCTGGAGAGACTTGCTGCTCCATCTGGACTCACAAGTCCATGGAGCCAAATGGGATCCACCCAAGGGTCCTGAAGGAGCTGGAGGTGGTGATTGCCAAGCTGCTTTCCATCATCTATCACTGGTCATGGTCATCCAGAGAGGTCCCAGATGACTGGAGACTTGCTAATGTGACAGCCATCTATAAGAAAGGTCATAAGGACAAGCCAGGGAACTACAGGCCTGTCAACCTGACTTCGGTGCAAGGAAAGGTGATGGAACAGGTCATCTTGAGTGCAATTATGCAATTTATGCAGGACCACCAGGGGATCAGGTCCAGTCAGCATGGCTTCATGAAAGGCAAGTCCTGCCTTACCAACTTCATCTCCTTCTATGACTGGGTGACCCACCTGCTGGATGAGGAAAAGCCTGTTGACATAGTCTACCTAGACTTCAGCAGACCTTTGACATGGTCTCCCACAGTATTGTCCTGGAGAACATGGAAGCCCGTGGCTTGGACAGGTACACTCTTTTCTGGGTTAAAAACTGGCTGGATGGCCGGACCCAGAGAGTGGTGGTGAACAGAGTGAAATCCAACTGGTGACCGGTCACCAGTGGTGTTCCCCAGGGGTTGGTGTTGGGGCCCATACTCTTTAAAATTTTTATCAATGACTTGCATGAGGGAATTGAGTACACACTATGTAGGTTTGCAGACAACCCCATGTTGGAGGGAAGTGTTGATGTGTCGGAGAGTAGTAAGGCCCTGCAGAGAGACCTGGACAGGTTGGATAGACGGGCAGAGGCCAATGGGATGAGGTTTAACATGGCTAATTTCTGGATCCTGCACTTTGGCCACAACAACCCCATGAAGTGCTACAGGCTTGGGGAAGAGTGGCTCAAAAGCTGTGTAGAGGAAAAGAATCTCAGGGGTGCTGATTGATACTCACCTGAACATGAGTGCCCAGGTGGCCAAGAAGGCCAACAGCATCCTGGCTTGTATCAGGAATAGTGTAGTCAGCAGGACCAGGGAGGTGATTGTCCTCCTGTACTCTGCTCTGGTGAAGCTGCAACCAAAGTACCATGTTCAGCTTTAGGCCCCTCACTACGAGGACATTGGCCTTGGAACATGTCCAGAGAAGGGCTACGAAGCTGGTGAAGGGCCTGGAACACAAGTCCTATCAGGATCAGCCGAGGAAACTGGGGTTGTTTAGTCTGGAGAAGAGGAGTCTTAGGGGAGACCTTATTGCTCTCTACAACTACCTGAAATGAGGTTGTGGAGAGCTGGGGGTTGGCCTCTTCTCACAGATAACCAGTGATAGGACTAGAGGGAATGGTTGTGCCAGAGGAGGTTTAGGTTAGAAATTAGGAGACATTTATTCTCAGAAATAGCAGTCAGGCATTGGAACAGTTTGCCCAGGGAGGTGGTGGCGTCACCGTCCCTGAGGGTGTTCTAGGCAAGGTCAGACCTGGCACTTAGGGACATGTTGTAGTGGGTGACATTGGTAGTGATGGTTGGACCAGGTGATCTTGAAGGTTTCTTCCAACCTTAATGATTCTACGATTCTGTGATGATTCAAAATAGTAGTGTGTAAACAATTACAGATGGCTAATTTCTTAAATTAGGACTGAGTTGCTGCATCTGAGTAATTTTCTGTTATTACAAATAGCACTGTGTGGTACGTACCATCCTATTCTTTATTATTATTATTTATATTGCAAAACAGCCATTTTGGTATGTGGTAATTTCCATGTGCACCTACCTGCTTACACCAGAAAGCAGGGGTGCAAAGCACACATGGGGATTAGGGCTGAAGACACATCTTGCTTCTGTTCTTTTTGATAAAGAATAGAATGAAATTACCTCAAAAGCACTGTTAGAAATAAACCTAAGGCACAGGATGGGAGGTGGAGGGCAGTCCCTATGACCAAGGGCCAGCCTTTCTCTCTGGCAAGCCAAAAGGCCAGGGGGAGCCAGCCCCAGAAAAGGGGCCCTCAGCCCTCCTGACCTTTCTCTTTCTTCCACAGGGGGGCATCTTCTAGGCAGCTCCCAACACAGCTGCCTGGGCCCCTTGAGGGCCACTCACGCTGGCCATCACAGAGGCTTACTGAGGTCACACTGGCCACCATTGCCCCACCTTTGCTCCGGGCCTCCTCTGGAGAAGAGGAGGCTCAGGGGAGACCTTATTGCTCTCTACAACTACCTGAAAGGAGGGTGTCGGGAGCTGGGAGTCGGCCTCTTCTCACAGATAATAAGTGACAGGACTAGAGGGAATAGCCTCAAGTTGCTCCAGGGGAGATTTAGGTCGGAAATTAGGAGACATTTATTCTCAGAAAGAGTAGTTAGGCATTGGCATGAGTTGCCCAGGGAAGTGGTGGAGTCACCGTCCCTGGGGTTGTTCAAGGAAAGGTTGGACGTGGTGCTTAGGGACACGGTTTAGTGGGTAATAGTGGTGATAGGATGATGTTTGGACCAGATTATCTTGAAGGTCTCTTCCAACCTTGGTGATTCCATGATTCTGTGATTTTCTATTTTAGTATCAAATTGTCCCAAGACTCTAAAAGAAATAAAAATACATGAAGAAAAAGTCTTTAAATCAGTGTTTTGGATCAGTAGACAGTTACAGAAATGACTGACGTTCTCAATTAATCTTGAGGAGAAATTAAATTGGTCACTGGACTGCAAGAATCCAGTAACAGATTTTTAGTCAGCTGAGCTACTAGGTAACATATAAAGTGTTTAACAGCGTATCTGAATACAGTCTCAGCTATGGACAAAGAAAAGTACGCTTTTATGTTAGGCTGATTACCAAATTTTTAGTTGGAAGAGTCTAGGTGAGCTACCCTAGCATAGTATTGAATTTGCTATTTTGCATTCATGGAAGCTATGACTTCACCAAGTAAAAAAATATAGAAAACAAAGAAGATCAATTTCCTGGCAAATCTCCTTTTCACATCCAAGTTGTTTTGGCCTAAAAATATCCTCAAATCATTAAGTAATTGAAAAGTAGACAGTCTCTGTTTCTTCTTTTTCTCTTTTCATCAGTAATTGAGAGCCTGGGTAAAATATACTGCATATAAAACCTGCTTAAATTATTTTCTGAAACACCTTTCCATATGGATATGCAATTTAGCACAGAGGAGGGTCTGCTATAATGTGCAAGTAAATGTTATTTTTTTACAACATTTATAATGAAAACTAACTATAATTATGCTTGCAAAAATGTGAATTTAAAAAAGAAGTAAGGGCAATCTTCTAATTTAACAAAGTCTGGATTTTTAGATAAGGAATCACATTTGGTCTCCATATAAGTGCCAAATTTAAAATGCCAGGGATGTCTAATTCATGATGCAGAACAATATACAGATAGCATACAGTCATTATATATCCCACAGACTGTGGGATGGCATATGAAGACCATTTTAACGGTGTGCCAAAAGAGTATGAACCCATATTTTCCTACATGATGGGAACTTCCCAACCTAGTAAACAGAAGCTGGAACTATTTACCTTATGTTTCATATCCATCTTTAGAAAGGCTTCTAATTTTCTTACTGATAAAACTACAGCTGTAGAAAAGACAAAATATACTGGAAATCTAAAATGTATTTTATTAGAAAGCTTGGTGAGATCCTCCACCCCATGAGTTGTGGTATGCAGCAGCACCAGAACTCTGTAAATAAGGATTATCTGCTATCCTTGCAACATGATCTGGAGATATGTCCCTGAGAAGGTCAAGACCTTTTGGGTACTGTGTGGTGGCACAGTGTGAAAAGAAACCTTTTAACTATGTGAAATGCCTCGAGGAGCACACAACCTTTCTCCTTTTAAGTGTTATGAGACTCCTTTAAGTCCTATAGAGAAAAACTGGCATTAAAGATTCAAAATCTGTCAATAATATATTTGTCGTCATATATATTTCTTCCCATTTTGCAGGTTCTTTTCCAAATGGATTTTGGCTAGTACAATAGCCCCTATGGTGAAAAATAAATAGTAGTTCTAGATGAAAAAGGGAGACGTGGACAGTCTTTATATAGATCAACTAACATCATGCCTACGTGGTACAGGTGCCTCAGGGTGGTTTGCCCTATCTTTCCACAGCTCAGCCCGAGACAAGGAGAGCTGGCCACCACACCACTAATGTTTTTGCCACTGAAACTGCACTTTCACTTGATTCTCATTGTGACTGTTTGTTGTTGTTGTTGTTGTTTGTTTGTTTGTTTTTGATGTGATATGGGAATATGCAAGGCACTCAGCAGTTTCTCTCATTGCCCGTGCCCTAGTCTCTCTTGCAAATTTTCCTGCTGTTTCCAGATGGTTTTAATCTTTACTTCTCCATCTGGCAGTAACCATTTAAGTCCTTTCTCACCTACCATGAAGAAGATCTGCCAGATCACCAACAGACTGAAGAGCAAAGAAAATAAAAAGGCAACCAAATTACAGAGGTGACAAATAACAATTTGAACATGCATGGAAAGCATGTATAATCATTGTGTAGGTTTATCTGTTTACTGGCTTGAGTTGCTCCGTAGACCTAGCAGATCTGATGTAAAACAAGCATTTACTGGAGATGATACACAACTCCTGTATGAAGTGAATGGATTAAACTGTTTATGTTCAACTGCTCAAAACACTCCAGAAATTGATGTCAATGTCAGAAACCTTATTAGGTTTCAGAGGAGGTAGGAAAGCTTCAGCCTAATCACAAGACAGGAGGTCTTCAGGCTTTTGAGAATGACATCTGAAGGGCATTTAGATTGTTTTCTATAAAAGGAAAGGGCAAATTTCCAGTACATATATAATCACTGGTAGCATTTATGTTGTCATCCTCTCTAAAGCAGTAAAAAAGTGCACAAATGGTGGATGATTAGAGAGGTCACTGAAGTGCTCCATTCAGCTGTAATTGTGGAGTTTTTAAAAATTCTTTTGACATCAGAAAATATCATGTTTTTTTAACTCAGCTTTTTGCTATGATTAGTTAATTCATGCAAAATCAGTGAAGAAACAGAATGGCAAATTAAAAGCAGTAAACCAGGAATGTCATTTTGCACTAGTGATAAGTAATCAGCAAAATAAGTTCAGTGTAAAATTACTGCTACCTTCCAACACTTAACTCCAAATGCACAAATGCTCAACAAAATTTTGTTTAATATGCTACCACCTTGCAGCTCTGGAAAGAAGTGCTGTCCCATGTACAAAATTGCTGATGCTGCAGAGTATTCTCCCTTTTCCTGCTCCCCTTGGAACACTTAACAAGACTTTCTTATCTCGCATGGAAGACGTGGATACACTGCATTATTTAATTAACATATTTTTTAAATTATCATGGCCTTATAAAATCTGGCTATCTTCCTATTAGGGAAATGATGTGAATCCGTTCTCTCTAATAGGATTTCAAAACAAGTTATGTTTTCCAGTTCATCATTTTTCTGCCCGAGTTTTTCAGTTTTGAGTAATGAATGGACATATGCTTTACAATTTTGAAGCAAATTTGCATTAGAGAATAACAACATAGTGGAAATAAAAGAGTTATCTGCAACTGACCAAACAGGAGTTCAGCATTTCAGAAATACCTTTCAAAATAAGAAATAATTCCAATTACTTTTACTTGGTTAAGTGGTGGAATGTGTCAGTCAAAGCATGAGGGGTGGGTTTCAATCCAGGGACAAGGGAAACAAAGCACATGGCATAACCCATTGCACCAAGTGGAAGCTTACATTGTTTGTATACCTCTTCATTTCATAAAAGTATGAAACTGGAAATATATGATAGAAAGGACATAGGGCTGGGGAACTGAGGGGACAGTCCTGTGGCAACTCCCCAGTGTGAAGAAAAAGTCATTCTGATGACCACAATTTACCTTAAATTTTATGTAATTTCCATAATTCCAGACCATGAGGAATGGCATATGGTAATATAAAGATTAAAAACAACAACAGCAAAACTAAAACTTTATATTAATCTCAGACATAATTCAGAATTTCAGAAAAAAATGTGTCTGTAATACAGGTCTGTTCACATGTAAATTACATATTTAGAGCTATATTTGATCAACTTATCATGCAGACTTCATTCCATACTAGTCAAAAATGATGTTGAACATAGGAAGTTTTAACAGAAATTTTAGGATTGGACTTTTATCATTGATCAAGGAGAACTGGGTAGCTGTACTGATCCCCAGACCAGCATTTGCAGCATCTGAAATGTTGTACTGCCACTTCATGTTGTCACTCATTTGAGTTCTGTGGTCAATGATTATTTGCTTTCCATCAGCAGCTGTTAGGGTGGAGTCATAAGCTTTCAGGGACAGTAAATATTGCCTTCCTGATTTCTATTTTATTTTAGGAGATATTTTTTACAAAGTTCTTTATTCTTCTCTTCAGGGTTTCTACAGAAGTCCAGGATAAGAATAGGTTTTAAATGTTATTATGTTGCCTACTGCAGGATTTGTAAGGAAATTTATGAATCCTGAGACTGTGCAGTGCACAGCACAAGGCTGTTTGTTCTTTTACCACTATATCTATATCCTTATTTGTTACATTATACTTTTTTTTTTTTTTTTTTTTTTTTTTTTTTTTACTCTATATAAGGTCAGGAGCAATGCCTCACATCCAAAAAGTTTGATGGAGGAAACAAATGAGCATTAATGTTGTTACCACTAAAGTCTATAGCAGAATTCACACTAGCATTCAAAGCAGCAAGTATAAGCTCTAGCAAATTACTCAGACCTCTCTAAAGTCCTTCACCTACAATTCTGTGTTTCAGTTGGTGGAAATATGATTTTTTCCTTAACTTATGTAATAATTATTATTCTCCTGCATGAGACATTTCACACATGTTTTTTGTCACAAAGGGAAATTGCGAAGCCTACAGGGATAACCAGGAACAGAAAGTTATGTTTGGGTTGATCTCACTTTAGCTGAAGATCAGATGCAATGTTTCAAAGCAGAAAGCAAAAATAGCTTTCAGGATTTCAGAGTATTCTGTAAAGCAACACTGAATAATAGCACACACAGCTCTGAATTGCCAAAAGGAACATTCTCTGGTACCTAACAAAAAAAGCATCTCTTAGAATCACATATAAGAAGCACCTTGTGTTCTTAAATGATGTACACCATTAAAAAGCAGTTTCACTGTAACTGTTGGTGTTTTTTTTTAATTATTATTATTATTATTTTATTTGTTGGGAGGTTGGGGGGTATTATTATTTTTTATTTATTTATTTTTGATGTAAAAATGGAGGGGTTCTTGCAGGTTTCTCTGAGCATTAATTATGACTTTTCCCTCATTCAAACAGTCGTGGTAGTCTGCAATTCCTTTTGATTCTGTGCTTTTATACTCTGTGCTTTCCAAAATGCTACAAAACTTCCAGCCATATTAAATTTTGCACAGGTTTGCTCCAGTGTTTTGATGATTTATACTCTCTTCTAAGCTACTGCTGCAGTTTCCATAGTAAATGGTCTTTGATTTAGCTCATGGTTATCATTGAGAAAACATCTGAAACACAGCAGTGTTTCATACATTGTTTATCAGCCATTTGCCAGTAACACAAGAACCACAGGTGAAAGGAAGGATGACTTCAAGTACATTTATTTTCATGGCTGTGCATTCAAGCTGTTTGCCTTGTAAAAAAAATAGATGTCCTGAAGCTGATAAATGTGACTGACACTGTTAAAGAGAGTAATTTCAGACCTTTTCTTTCTGTTTTGCAGTAGAGGTGACCTCATCTAGCAGTAACTATCAGGCAGTTGTTTCCTCTGATCTTTGCTTTTTACTACATTCCTTTGCAGGTTCTTGGAACTGCAGCCATCACAGGTTTCTTTTAAGTTGTTAATGGCATACCCTACACATCCTCAATCTACTGTATCCTACACATCAGTCTACTGAGAATAGATTTAACTACCTTTGAATCTGTGAATACAGATGAAAACAATTTAAATATTTCAACCTTTATTTTTATAGCCGGATCCTGCGGGCAGAGACATCTCCATCCGACCGATCCTGGAGCACTGCGAGAATACTCACATGACAATTTGGCTTGGGATTGTCTATGCATATAAAGGGCTGCTGATGGTAAGCATAGCTTGTTCTGCATAATGCTGCTTTCAAGCTGTTATTTGCTGATAGGCATGAATGGAATTATATTTGCTTTCCTGATGGCTGAGAGTGAGTTAAAACTTTCTTGAATACATCTTTTGTAATTGGACCTACTCTAATGTTTATTAAGTGTTAATATGTGGATATAAGAATATATAAAACTAATAGAACACTAATAGCATTAAAGCTGAATAGTATAAATACATCACAAACCAAGAAATTAAATAGTGAAAAGATGGGTCTAAGAATGAGATGACTTAGCAAACTCAGCAGCCTGATCATCTGAATTCCTTTACGTTTTCCAAAAGGGTGGGACTATCTTATTCAAAATGTTTGCCTCTGAGTTGGAAATGTCCTTCAGGAATAGTCACGGGATATGTGAGAAGAATTTGAAGTCAGAGTCAAAATAACACTTTTTTCACCGAGGTCCATCTCCACAAAAAATGTTTTGTTGATAAAATGAAATTCAGGAACCAGCAATCTCAAACCTTGATAGTTTAAAAAAAAATACGTAAAAGTGACCATTCATGATTAAAATCTCCTGAGAACCTAAGCCTGGAGGCTTTTAAAATATCTAATTTTTGACAGCACTGACCAGCTGAACACCTACCTTGAGCTAAGCCCCATCTGGATCCTAAAACTAGATAAACATTTGCTTACACTGCCTGAAGGGTTCAATCTGTTCTGTGCATTTGTAGCATGCCTGCTCACTGGGACACCCATGAAAGACTGGGTCAGCTGCTGCCACTCAGCACTGCTGGTGCTGCTGCCTTTGGGAAGCCAGGGAGAGCGAGATGCTAGTGCCTGGAGAACACATCTCCCTGCTTTACAGCAAATGGCTGCTCTACCAGGCTGCAGGGTCCTGCTTGTTTTCATGCTGCGTTTTGCAGGCTGAAAGATCTTTAAATACACAGCACAAAGTTCACGGGAAGGGACGAGAGCTTTTTGTATTTATTCCAAACATTCAGTTGCTTTGTGGTCAGGCTGGTCTGCTGAAGGGTGTCTTCAGGCAGAGAAGGAAGTTGCACTGAGCCCCTCCACTTCCTGGGCTCTGATCCTGGAGCTGCTCACCAGAAGAAAGCCTTCCTACCTTCCCATTTAAAAATGAAATACAAAAATACGACTAGCTGTAGACATGTAGACACCTATTTTTAGGAGGGTGTCCAAGCAGGCTGTGCAACCAAGATTTATAGGACATATGTGATCACCCCACAGGGATTAGGATTTAGGAGAGATTCCACATCTCAGCATTTCTTACTGGGTAGTTGAATGTGGCTGTGGATTCATGGCAACCTCAGCATGTAGCAAGGCATCAAGAGACTTCTGTTTCAAGGGCAAGGCTGCTAGAAGTTAGGAGCAGTAACTCTGACCAGGACTGAGGCCACAGTTTGACAGTAAGATAGCTAACTAAGATGTCAGCTTTAGTACCCAATTGCTGTCAAGTTATTTAACCTTATTACTATTCAGATGTATTTGTCAGTAAATTCCTACTCTTCACTTAGAGTATTTTTCCCTCTAAATACTTAATTTTGCAAGAGTTTTTTAGGTAATGCGTTAAAAGGAATAACTGGTTTTCCATACTTTTATTGCTTTTCAACCTCGTTGTACAGAAATTTCAAACAGTTCATTTCACATTTTCCGAGGTAGAAGTTGTCAGTGTTCCTTATACAATGGCTAAAGACGTTTTTCCCCTGCTGTTCTGTTCAAAAAGCAACACATAAATAAGTTTGTTTCATATAGGGCAGTGTAAATGAACAAATGAAATCAAAATCCATTAAATAAAACACTGAAGGGTTTCTTTTTTTTTTTTTTTTGTAAAAATAACTTTAGTAATATTATCAATGAAAAATTATGCCATTTATTAGTAGAGACGGGAAAAATAATGTTAAATTAAAAAAAAAAAACATTTAAAAACATGTAATTTTCTTTGAAATGTTTCTTTTGTGTTCAGGTTGTTCTGGACAGTAGTTAAACTTCTTTGGTTCTCACTGGATCATTGCCCCAGATTGGTTTGTTATCATGTCATTGTACTGTATTCTACAAGATAAGTGACTCAGATTGTTTAAGTTTGCAAATGCCATTTGGTATTAGTCATTGTAATTATTTCAGGCACACAGTGTTTCATAACCACCAGTGAAATATATACTTTTATTACTCCAATGCCATTTATCACATAAATCTCTATATATGAAAAAGAAAGGCATTGTAATGAACTGATCAAATAATTGCTATGGTGTCCTACTCTTCTGTAATGTATACAACTGTGTGATATCAGGACAACAGGATAGATGCTTTTAATCTCATCACCAAACATGTTTCAGACTTTTTTACACCAGATATAGCTTGCTTTTGGAATAATAAAACAAAACAAAACAAAAATCAAAACAAACAGAACCTCTCACATTACTGTATCATTTTATAATGCTTTAACTAGTATGAAACTCAGCAGTTAGTAATAATAAGATATTTAGTTATTTATTTATGTTTTCACATGCTTTATACTAAGAGCTAGTATTGACAACTACAGCACAGTGCAATATTTAAGGTAAAATGACTTATTGATTTCCTTGGGCCAAAATTATCTATGGTGAATTCTTGTTGTCTCAAATTGAGAAAACAGAAATTAAGTTCACCTAGAAAAGTACTTTTCTGCTATGGTTTGAGTGTATAGACAAATACTGCTCATTCTTGTGACCTAAATGCACTAATGCAGTGAATAAATCATTCAGGATAGGGCAGAGAAGAGAAGGGCAAGATAGGGCAGGGAAGGCAAGGGCAGGGTAAGGCAAGGGAAGCCATTAGTTGCCGGGAAGCACAAGTTTCTTTTGTATGAAAGTAAGGAAACATTAGAAAAAAGATTGATAGTTCTTCAATTTCCTTTGAAGTCATGCTTGCTAACTGCATGAAAGCCTCTCAATTTTTGGCTTCAGATTCTTCAGGACTGGTGACCAGAGTATAATAGAAAGATGACTGGGGACTGTTAGTGTTAGTCCCCCCTTTGTGGGGACTGTTAGTGTTAGGTTAGAGGTTGGACTCGATGATCTTGAGGTCTCTTCCAACCTAGAAATTCTGTGATTCTGTGATTCTGTGATGACAACCCTGAATCTTGCCTTTGTCATTTGCATTAGTCTTCTTAGTGGCCAACCCCCATCATATGTACTGGATGCAGTTTTGTGACATCTCATGTTCAGCTCCTAAAAGACTACGTGCAGGCTCAAGGCCCCTCTGTGATTACATGACAATCACCAGTTGCAGCATGTCGAATTTTAATATCTGATGGTGTAGACATGGTTGAAAACTACCTTTATTTTGCATATTCCAAAGGATGATAGAAATCACATCATCTTGATCTTGCCAGTGCTGCATTACTAGCATCTTTCTGTGCAGTGTGAATTTATTTTCCAATCTCAGAAAGAACAATACCAGATTAAGGATGGATTGGACTCCTCCAGGGTACTTTGCATATTAATCATACACACTGGATTTGTCTACAGTTTGATTCCCTTCTTTCTGCTAATGCATTTAATTATCATTAGATTTAAGGTGTTCATATGTTGGAAGTTTAATTTTTTGCTGAGGTAATATCACATATTACTGAGAAACACAATCTCAAGGTCAAAGTATAATTTCAACTTGGCCATTGCTGTGCATATCAAATCCTACTTTTGCCATATAAACATTATCATATTTTTTTCAGAGCTGTAACTATTATTACTGACCACTTCTGATACACAGTTTTTAATGTATGGTCCTTAGTTTACCTTGCTAAAGACAAAAATATCATGGTGGAGAAATGAAAAACTGATGGATATACATGATGGGACTTGGTAGAGGTCACTAAGAGGGCTGATAAAAACAAGAAGTCAAATTCCTTCTTGTGATTCACATTCCAGTGTTCTGTTTTGGTCACTATGGTTGATACGTTGCACAGCATGACTCTGTAATTGATTTAAGATGCTAAAAATACTATTAATTCAACTAAAATATATCTTTTTGATAAATGTTCAATCTTAATTTCAAGTTTGAAAGAATCCCTGAGGATCTCTAATCAATAGGCAGAATTTTGTCTAGCTCTGGCTAGACAAATCTTGGTGGGTTCTGCTTATCTATTATCTCTCTTTCGATAAAATAACCTGATATGTTTATTGCTAGACAAACTACCCTGAGTGTGGTCAAATTTCTGTGACTTTTCTAAAAATCTTACTGTGGTATGAAAATGACATCTATTAATTGTTTACCTGTCTCCACCTTTGCTTCCTCTGTATCATTCTCAGCAACTCTGTTATAGTCTATTTAAAGTCAGAAGTAAATGTGGGATAGCATTGTTAGGAGTTTTTGTAAACCTATTCATTTTCATTGCCTTCTCATTCTAGATGTCTATCGCTTAGATTTCAACCACTTTAAATTTGTT
The DNA here is from genome assembly GCF_047663525.1 of Anas platyrhynchos. Lineage (NCBI taxonomy): Eukaryota > Metazoa > Chordata > Aves > Anseriformes > Anatidae > Anas > Anas platyrhynchos. The sequence continues at coordinate 64,471,451 of NC_092588.1, read as the reverse complement.
ATATTGATTTTTTTACATATTATTTTAAAATCACCATACTATATTTACACAAACACTACTGATAATTCCGAGCAAGCTCCATAAATCTATCTTTGTTAAGTTGTCCAATCTCACTGAAAAACTAATAGCACGTTGAATTATATGGCTTTTTTTTTTTTTTCATTTATTGCCTGAGTTCAGGTATCAGCCATTTCATTAATTTTTTTAAGATATAAATTACAGCAATGGCTCTGTAATTGCTGATGTTCCATTTTCTCTTTTCCCATACGACCCCTTTATATCTTAAGTGGAGCTTTGCCAGAATTCCAATAAATATCAACAATTAAGTCCAGCAGTCCAGAGAGTTTCTAAATCAATTCCTAAAGCTACTGTGTACAAACTACCAGGTATCTCTGCTGACAACAACTAGTCTTGACAGTGTGTTCAAGAGCTCTCTAACTGTCAGAATATACTGGGTTTCACTGTTTTGGCAAGACATGGATGCATTGTTCCATCTCTTTATAAATATAGGACAAAAATATTGATTAAGAATATCTTATCATGCATCATTACTATTGAATTTGTCAACTTCCAAGGAATGAATCAGTCTTAGGAATCCTTTTTTTTTCTCACACTTGTTAAAGAAATGTTAATTAATACTCTTAATGCTGTTAGCCATTCATTTTCTATTATGAATTTAACTCTGTATACATTTTTGTAGTGTATAAAAATACACTATTTCAATTTTAGAACCTTAATTCATAATTGCTAGGATGTATTTCTTCTTTTTAAGTTTTGATAAATTCTGTCTATTCTTCTGCCAAGTTTATTGCTTGTTTGTTTCAAATTCCACAACAACCAAAACAATTTTTAAGCTGAGAAAAGCTTTTTTACATTTATGAAGTTTAGGGCAGACAGTTTTCAGCACATACCCAAGCATCTTTCTGTTACTGTTTGTAAACATTCCCCCCACATCCCCTGTTGCCTCTCTTTCTCAGATACTTTTCCTTCACTTTGATAGTTAACAGAGCAATCTCCTCGTATTATTTTTCTAATGTTTCCACACATTTGGGAGTAGATTTGCAAGAAGGCATTAAGTATCATGTTTTAGAGTTTAGGCTGCAGTGCCCAGTTGCACAGTCAGCGCCTTGTGCTCCTGCACTGGGGTGATGGAGCATCTCACTGTCACTTCAGGTGCTTTAAACCCTCATTGTACATCTAGCCTATGAACACTGCAGCTGTGATCTATAATCTGCACTGCTAATTTTTTCTGTTTTTACTCTTTTTTTTTTTTTCCTGTATTCACTCAGTATAGATTGGATATAAAGATACGTTTATGTATTTATTTTCTCTATGAGGAAAATCAAGCAGTGGAACAGGTTACACAGAGAGGTTGATCAGTCACCACCCTTTAATATTTTCATCACCAGACTGGATAATGTCATGGTCAGCCTGGTCTGGTCTCCTAGCTGAGCCTGCCTTTTGAGCAGAAAGTTGCACTTGATGATTTAAAGCCATGTTGCATGGGGCTTTAGGCAACCTCGTCTGGTGGGTGACGTCTCTGCCCATGGCAGGGGTTGGAACTGAATGGTCTTTAAGATCCCTTCCAACCCAAACTATTCTGTGATTCTGTGATTCTATTTCCTGAAGTCCCTCCCAATTTTATGGTTTTATATGAATATATAAATAATGAATATATATATAAATATATGAATAATTTGTATATTCTTAATCAATCTCCTCATCAAATGAATATATGTTGTGTAGAAAAAAAATATATAAATGGTCTCAAAACTGTGTGAAAATTCCTAATTTTATCTCAAAACATCTGTAATTCTTAACACATTTGCTCACATTCTTTATTAATTCCCTTCATGATCAAAAAGAGTACTCAGGAGAAGGGACTGCTTCCTCAGTTGAACCACATGGTTCCAACTCATTTATGGCACGTTTAACATCAATCCATCTGTCCCACCTTATAAGCATTAGAGAGGAAGATAGTTAAGTTTTATGGTGGAGGAAGGTAGTTTATAGTGGTACGAGAGATTTTTATATATCTTTAATTAAACATTGACAGTATTTTAGTGTCCTAAACATAAATTACCATATGGTTTTGTGGGATAATTTTTCCCTACTGTGACCATAAGGAAATTTCAAATATGTTTTTGAAATACTGCAGATATTGCATATCCCCTTATGTGTCTCTTTGCATCACTTTTATAGAACAGAAATAGATTTAAATTGTAACACACCCTTGTTTTTATCAGAGATGTTTGATCATTTTAAAGTGTGATTATGGTGATCTTTTGCCAGAGACCATATAGAGCTATTCCAAATGGATATTTGCTAATAACTGTTACTATGATGTGTTTCATGACTAATCAGAGTTTACATGGAGGAAAATCAAATATCACCAGAACAGAAAGAAGGCAGAAGATGCTATTAATCTGTTTATTTGAAAGGTTGGAGTATAAAGTGGACATTTTTATCTGGATGCATGTTAGTGTCCACAGCTTTGTACAACTGCTGTTCCACGGTGATCTGTGCAGGACCCTACTAAGCCACCTGCAGCTTGAAGGACTTTACCATGACCTTTAAGAAAAAAGCTCTCCAGCTGAATATCTGAATATCTCCTTTTGCAATTCAAAAAATGTTTAGTTGTTGTCTTAATGCTCAGTAGAAATATTAAGCTTCCCTTTAGTACTTTCTATATCGAGCAGTTCTATGAAAATTAATTAAACATTTGTAAAAAAAAAAAAAAAAAAAGAAAGAAAGAAAAAAATAAATGCTGACTCCTGCCTGATCAGGGGAGTGAGTGGTGTTTTAATGTCAGATTGTACTGTGTAGGTAGGAGACCTGTAAGGGTATAGTTTGTCGTTCAGTTTGCTAACCTGACATCGTGTGCTGACGCATAGGAAAAAAAAATAGATCACTCATTCATAAATTTTCCTGAAAACTACTCTGTATTCTTCACTGTTTGATTCTCCAGTAAAAAAAAATAAAATGCTTTTTTTTCAGTTTCAAAAATTCTCATTGAAAAAATGAGCAGCCATTTCACTGAAATGCTTATGTCTGTGATACAAATTTAATGAATGAACATGAATCTGGAAACCCACAACTCCAACTTTACGATTACTTCAGACTGAGAGATATTTGCAGGCCAGAGTCCAGAACTGCCTTTATTTCAAGGGGCAGCGGGAGGGGAAATCTCCCAGCACCCTAGCTGGATATAAAAATAGCTGTAAGATCTTTGAAGTAAAAGCTTGCTTTTATGTGGCACAGCAGGGCTATGATCTGCAACTGAGCTCAGTAAGTGCTACTACGATACAGTAATTAGCTGCAAAGCTGCAGACTAATCCAATATATAATCTTTCCAAAACCATAACCTCTAGTTATTGGCAAACATGACTGTGATTTTCTCTGATTTTCTCTATTATTTCTCTGCTTTTATCTGATATCCTTGCTATAATTTTCCTTCTTTGTCTTTATTAATATGTTTCATATCCCTTGTTCAGAGTATAAGCAAACATGACTTTGAAATGAAACATATAGGCAAACTAACCAGTTTGGTAAGCACATGGCAATAAGGAAGACAGGAAGAGAAGTAATCTCCTGCCTGTCATCTGCCAGTCTATGTGGTCCAATAGCAAATTAGACTTTTGATTGTATTAATGTATGCTGTGGATCAGTAAGTAATCATCAATGTGCTTAGCAGTAATTCTCCTGAACAAGATTTAACATGAACTGTCTAGTCAAGTTCTTAAAACAGTGCTAAATGTTTTCCCATACTTCAGCTACAAACACTTTTACTCTATTCCCTGCTATCACAATTTAGTTGGTAAAAGATAATTAAAAATTAAAGTTTGCCCGTTAAAATCTATGAACGCAACTAGCATATTCTCCATAGTCCTGTTATTCCTCTAAGACTTCAGTATGTGAAGTGACCGAAATTCCATCATTATTTATGGTGGTATAATTCCATTTTCTTCAGACACTGTTTTCCCCAAATTTATACAACAGTCCTCTCACTGCCTTTTTAGGTACACTGACAACATAGCCTAAAAACCACCATGTCGACTGCTGCAAAGGTAATGATCTCAATCAATGTGGTGCCAAATTGAAGCTGCATACCCACAAACAAACCAATCTTTCCTGTACAGCCCATACCTTCAGTAAAAGCTCAGAACAACATTTTGCGACACTTCCTACATCAACAAGATGTGTATTTAGTAGACTGAAATGGGAAAAGGCATTTTTTATAAGTTAATGACTCTAATGGTGTAGTAAGCCTTCCTAGCTGCATTCTCAACGTGTCTTTGGTTGAGATCCCTGAAGGGACTTGATTTAGACCATTGGACTTGATAGTAGACTATTGTGCTGCCTAACCTTTAGATAACTGATTTCTATAGGAGAAATCATTGCCCTGAGTTGTTCAAACTCCTTCTGTGATGCACAGGATCCATCAGGAGCCTCAGGAGGGGATTTTTAACTGTCAGCCAGGAGCTGCCTAAACTAGCTGGTATAAAACAGTGGGGACAGATGTGTCCTGTCCCTCTGTGAATCTTGCACATTAGCACTACTAACAGCTGCCTCCCTCCATCCCGGTGTGTTTATGCACGCCTTCTCTAAAGACTGTTTAATCAAAAATCTCAGCAGAGATTAGAGCTAGCATCCCACGCAAGTGCCCAAGTAATTAAGACAGCCAGTCTCTCATTACATAAAATCTGACAGCTCTGGAAAAAAAAAAAAAAAAAGTTTGAGAGCTCCTTCTGAAAAAAAAAAACACCTCTAATCAGGGGTTAGGGAGCACATTTCAGCCAAAATTAAGAACTGTGCCACGGTGTCCAAGCAATGCACTGATCATCCCCAACATTGTTGTCTTGAGTGAAGAAGGCTGATGCTGCATTCTGTGTGGAGGCCAAGCTGGCAGATGTTCTCTGAGAAGCCTTACCAGCCTGAGCCCTTGAGGAGCAACAGGAGAAGAAACAGCTGCTTTGCTAATCCCAGCAGGCTTTAAATATCAAATAGTCCCTAAACTCCTTGGCAATCTCAAGACTTAGGTGCCCCCGAGCATAATGAGGGGGTTGATTTACATAGCTGGGGAAGATTAATGTTTAAAGTTTAGATACCAGGAGCAGAGAGCAGATGAACTGGACTGCTGAGAGGCTGTGTTTTTAACTGGAGCTCATGCATTTCATATTCAAATCTATATCGGAGAACTATAGAAATCTGGACCTTTTGCTGACAATGTGCATCCCATTCCTTAATGAAGCCATTTTAGGGAGTTTCAGGCTTTTTGAAGTCAAGCAAGTGAATCTTTCTGCAGATTGGTTAAGCCTCAGGAAGGGAGAACATGAGAAAGGCAAATGGAGGGAAAATGAAGTGTCATGTTCTCTCTGGAAGGCTCTGTCTCAGAGGAGGAATCTCATCAGCTTTGTGGAGCCCTTCAAACTCCTAACAGGCAAACAAGGAGCATCTTTGTGATCACCACTGTCCTGGCAACAGGCTGTGGAAAAATCTGTTTTTATTCATGTTTGAGTCTCAAGGATGAGCTGTGACTTTTAGAAAAGCACAGTTCTGTTCCTGAGGCAAATATTTTACCCAAAATGCCAATAAAAATTAAAAAAAATGCTCTCGAATTTATAGTGCATCATTCAGAGGAAACCCACTTGCTGCAAGAGCCTCTCTCTTTCTTTAGTTATCAAGTAAATAAATATCTTCCTTTCAGCTGGAAGATACTTAACCATTTTCCATGCTGTTTTTAATTATAAATGAGTCTGGGTCAAACCTTAACACCCACGACACTGTTCAAATGATCTTTTTCCATTATAATTGATATTTTAGATAGCTTTCTAACTGCCTTAGCTATAAATTCATGCCCATTATTTGTAATAAGTGCTGGCCTCATTTAAGTATGTTGGCTGTGTTCCCAGAATAATGCTTTTGGAAAAGAGTCTGTTCGTACTGGAAGAAGTGGGGGGAGAGCAAGGGATGACCCACAACCCTAAAAATCTCATTAATGATTGTAGCAGAAAACAGAAATTCTGCCAAGTATGCACTGGCCCATAAACGTGGTCACTATGGTTAGAGGCGTCGGGGTTAGAACTAAAATAGTTACTCAGGGTCTCATCCCTTTTCAAACATATTATAGACACACACAGACCAGTGTCCTTCCTACCCCTCAAAAAGCTCAGCCCCAGCCCAGCCTGTTTGTCAATTCAGGCACCGGCGAAGCATCAATCTGCAACACAGCTGAGCTGCACAGCAGCAAGAGTGCGGGGAATGCAGAATAGTCAGCTGCTGATTTGGTGGAGTTTCTGGAAGGGATACGTTTGTAGCCTGAGAAAAAGGCATTGCCAGTTGGTCCCCAGTGCAACCAGATCAATACAGTTGACAAGGCTTCTGTAAAACAAAAGCCTGTAGAGAAGTCTGTAGGTTTTCTGCTCCATTTGTGCACAGAGCCAGACTCAAAATTCGGAGAAATAATGCTTGCATCCTTCATTATTGGAAGCATCACATTGCTTACCTGATGGGATCTAGAAAATCCATTAGGTGCTGCACTGCTGCTCAAGGCTACCCAGCTCAATACACAGCTTCCCCACCTAAGTCCTAACAAAAGGACTCTGAGACACCTCTATCCTCCAGGTAGCCATCTATATTTACCTTGACCCCTCAAGAGCAGGTTTGGACTTTGGTCCTACAAGAGGAGATGGGTAAAACAAAAGAGGTAGGCCTATGGCAAGAAGCCAAGGACTTGGAGAATACCATGTCCTGCAGGAACATGAAGAGACGGAAAGTTGGGAATGGTGCCAAAGAAGGTTTCAGTAAGGATTTCAAAGGCAACTGCTGCTGCTGTTGCTGCTAGAGGGTCACCTCTGCCTACAAGTGTTGACTCAGGTTGTGGCAGTGACAGAAGCAGTGGAAAGTGGATGAGCAAGAGGCTCGCCTGCCCTATAAAGGCAGCACTTCCAGCCTACCACACTCCATAGGCTGAGACTAGATGCATAATCTGCCAGAGTATTTCAGCCAGGTCTTCTCAGGAACATGTGGCATGGTGACATGGTAACATGTGCTGTAGGCAAGAGAGTTAAGTAAAGTATCAGTAAACCTCAGCAACGGGAGGACAAGGGTAGCAGTTCAGCAGTCAGTCCAGGATTGAAGAGCCTGGGTAAGGAGGTAGGTGGCTGCAGCCTGCTACTTTCTGTGGGAGTGCAAAGCAAATGAGTCACAAACAGTTGGGCTTGTTACTGTTGTTAGCTGAGTTTAGGAAAAAAAAAAAAAAAAAAAAAAGAAAATTATAAAGGAAACATGGAAACATGCAATTATTAATGTCTGGTCATTACCAGCGTTGAAACATAAGGGTAAAACTGAGTTTGCAAAGCAAACATAAATCTGTCAATTCCTAACTCTCTTGTGCTTGCCTTTGCAGCCAGACAACATTCTTCTAGTCCTGGTTATTTGCCTTTGAAATTTTAAAAGTTTTTTTTCCCACAGGTAAAAAGCAGATGTTAAGTTTTTACTAGGCAACTGTAATTAACCCCCAAGGGGCATCATCACAGATCTCTACTTTTCTGGATTACCACATGGGTTGCAGTTGTTTAAAATAAAAGATTATCCCTATGAAATATCAGTGGGTAAATGTGGTGATCTGGAAGGAAGGGTAGCAAGATCAGTGGGAGTGCATCTTTTTTACTTTTTCCTTCCTGTCTGTCTATGCAGTATTTTCAGAAAAAGCTAAATAATACAAACACCATGTCTTGGGTCTTGATGATGGTTCCTCTCTCTGTCTTTCCCTTCAGACACCATCTGCTCTTTACTGTTTACAGGGCACCATACACATTTGCTGGGCTTTGCCTAGACTGTAGGCTGGACTAACTATTTACAATGCCTTGACTTCATTTATGATTTTCCTGTGTTGCCAGAATTTTCCTGAGAAACACAACAGAAAGAAAATAATCTTTTGCAGTCATTCATGTTGTAGAAAAATCCAATTAACTTTCAAGGGATGAAGAAGATTTCCTTATACCAAAGACTGTACTGTGCTGATTTTCAAAGGCGTATTGCAAACAAAAATGGGGCTAGAACTTAAAAATATGCCAAAGAAACGAGCAATTAAAAATTTGCCACTAGAATGCTTTATGCCAGAAATCATCAGACAACTTCAATTGAAAGGCTATTACCAACTCCCACTACAATAAAAAACATTATAATTGCAGTCTGAGCAACTACGGTGACACTTTATACATTGGCTCTTTCTCTGTTGTGGGACACATCTTGGCACTGCTGCTTATTAATGTAGGTGATAATCATACAATGAATAATTGGATTGATAAGAGTATATTGAGAACAGTTGCTAACAATAACTAAAAGAATAGTACATCTTAGGTCTTTACCGGAATCCTTGAAAACAAACTGGTTATTTTTTTATCTTCAAAAATAACTAGAAGTGTAAAATGAAAACATCCATAACATTTAGAGAAATTTGCTCCTATCACTACTACTACTACCACTACTTCCAGGTTTAATATTTTTCTTGTGAAAGCAGGAATCTATCCTGCTGAGCAAAAAAAAAAATAAAACAGTAATTAGGTATCATATAAAAAGTAGGTGTATATCTCTGTACTGTAATATTGCTTATATTTATCAAGTTAGAACATATACCAGTTTATTTATTTTTTTCCTGGATATTAACTAATTCTTCTTTTAATCACCATCTTTTTCTTCTTCTACTATTTCAGTTATTCGGTTGTTTCTTAGCCTGGGAGACACGAAATGTCAGCATTCCTGCTTTGAATGATAGCAAATACATTGGAATGAGTGTATACAACGTGGGCATAATGTGCATTATTGGTGCTGCTGTTTCATTCCTTACCCGGGACCAACCCAACGTGCAGTTCTGTATTGTTGCTTTAGTAATAATATTCTGCAGTACCATTACCCTCTGCCTTGTGTTTGTACCTAAGGTAGGTGAATTTGTTTAGCATGGATCTGGATATTTTTTTTCTTCTATTTTATAATTGTGATTTGATATGTAAAAGTTCATTACCTTGTCAAACACATGGGACATGTGTGAATTCTAAGCCAAGCCTGTCTATAGCGTATTCTGAGATGAAGAACAAAGCTTTGTGAGATTTTAGAGAAAGTAAATATTAAGTAAATAAAATATTACAGGAATGTGAAGACATGCATTTGAAATGCCTACACCTTTCCTGAATGTGTGACTGGGAAAACAAAGGTTGCTCTCTGTTATTTCAGTGGAATAGAAACTTTTTGGAGAAGTTGCTTTGTGGAGATTCAGGAGGGACAGGTCCAGTTGTCTACTCTGCCACATGTTTCTTATGAGCCCTAAGCAAGTTAATCAGAATATTTTCTTCAATTTTTACAAAACAGTAAGACCTTTGGAGTTTACTGGCATGTTGTAAGGTTAACTATGTTGAAACCTATAAGGGTATACAAATCTGGTAGTAAAATAGGATCTATCAGCACTTCAGAAAAAAAAAAAACAACTGTACATACACTGCAGATGCTAACACTAAAGATATTTTTAATAATTGATACATTAAAGGACTAAGTGTGGCATGGACTGTAAGGCATATGCTCTCATCTCTTTTTGCTCCTTTTGGCTCTGAGGATATGTGTATTTTGTGTTGTTTAAAGAACTAAGATACCCACAGGGGGCTTGAACTTGGTCATCAGAATTAAGCTTTAAACACAAGTATGACAGAGAAATAAGAGAAAGCTGATTTCTACGTAAGATTGCCTTAGCTAAAACAAAAGTTCTGGAGAATGCATGTCGTATTTTGTGGTAAAGTATATAATTGTGGTCATTTTAAATGACTTACATAAACCTAGCATATAACCCCAAATCAGATGCACATGCAGTTTGATGTCAGGAACATTTGCAAGGCAAGATTCAAGGTGCAGGTCCATTTACCTTTAGAATCTCAGTTTTTAAGCTTTTCAGCTGAGTAGTGATAAAATATTTGTGAATGAATTGAGCAAATTATAGTGAACACGTGTTGGTGTTAACTGGCATCCCTAGTGATGGTTCTAGGAGGGGGAATTTATCTCTGTGTGTTCCCTCTGAGAGAAATAAGAGGCACAGACAAGCAACAGAAGCCAACTTCCAAGATGCAACAAAAAAGTGCAATTCATTCTCCAGGACTGTTTTTACAACCCGGATGTTTTTATAAGTTCTGCAATTCACTTCTTAAAAATTAAAAAGCTGCACAGACATAAATAGTCACATTCTTATTCTGGATCCTAAGGAAAAATCACAACTTATTTCTAAATTAAGGAAAATTCACAAACACAGCAAAGAAGAGTACTTCAAAATACTGCAAGATTTAAATGTGTGAGCTGTATGAAAATGCATACTAAAGCTCTGCTGCCAAAAATACCTCCACAGAATTTCAGAAGTCTCTTCAAAGAGAAAATATTATTAATGCTGTGACATGCTCTTCTGACCCTTTGCTTTCATGCTCCTTTGCCCATCCTTCTATTCTGCTGCTGCGGGCTCTGAAATGACTTTTCTGTTTCCTCTTTTAACCCCTTCATCTGCTCCTCTTTTAACCCACAACTACCCTGCCCTCATTTTTCCTCTCAGTTCTCTCTACTCAAAATGCAAATGTGAACCCTAGTCTCCTAGCATAAAGTACTTTATACCATTCCATGTATTGTCAGGTTTCTAAATGCTTAGCTATTTTGCATTATAAATCGTCACTGGGTGAGGTATATAAAAAAAAAAAAAGGTCAAACCAGGAGCTGGAATGCAGTACTTCCCATATCTATATGAGTATTTCCACAGCTGGACAATTTTTCTTCTCACACATATATATTTTGCCCTACATTTCTTCTTGCTGTGCTTTGCCACAATTGCAGCAGGACATCTGGCAAGCACTCTCTCCTGCAACCTTCTGCAGCTTAGATTTCATGATTGCCTGCCTGGACCCCACGGAATATTAGATCCAGGAACAACCAGGTTGTACATCTAGGTAAGACTTCAGTGTGAGACAGGCATCAAATCTGTCCCCTAATTGTAATCAATTGTAATTATAATTAATAGTTGTAATCAATTGGTACAGTTTGGGTGACATAGGAAGATTGTTGATTAAATTCTAAAGCCTGTGGCTCATCAAGAACAGGAGAAGATGCTGAAGACTTGGAAGCTTGCACTTTTTTATTTATTTAACCATGGTCACACAGATGCAAGCAACAAACTATGCTTTTGGGCCATGTGAGTACTTCTGTTTCTCTCCAATACAAAGTAAAACACATTTTTTTAACTAATCTTTAGCTGTCTCTAGGTCCTACAGTGATAGAATTCATTTTTTTCCCCCACAATCTCTTTATGGATCTGAACAGGCAACTATTCAATTATGTCGGCAAACTAGAGAAAGAAACATGACATTTTTCCATTACTGCCTGTCAGTTCTATTAGTCCTATTTACGTATACTGTGGCAATTACCGTACGGCTCCACTTAAAGGCCCACCTCTTCCTCTGCCATTTTGTAAAGAACCAGGTGCCTCAGAAAAACGTGAGGAAAATCTCATAGTAGAATTAGATCAGGGACAAATTGTTCATTCTTCTCTCTATTTAAAGGTGTCCTCAAATACAAATGTTGATATCCATTATATTGCACCCTACTTACAATAACCATGGATGTTCTCGTTATCAAATCAAACAAACAAACAAACAAACAATCATTTTTTAAAATATTTCTGGGTACAAGAATGTCTTGTAGAAACAATCTGTAAAATTCAAGCATATATTATGTATATTTTTTTCCTATTGGAAATTAACTATTATGCCTAATTATCTTTTTAATGGAGAATAGGTCTGTAATATTTTTCAACATAAACATCACTTCTTTAAAAGAAGCAATCCTAAAATGTATTTTCTCTTCATGAAGTAATTTTCCCATGTTTATCAATATCTATCAAACTTCCTCGTCCTCATATTTTTTCTGCTCCCTCCTTTTTGAAATAGAACATTGCGTTCACTTGTAGTCACCCACTGAGTGCATACCATCCTCTACTGCAATGGCATAACATGTTAATTCACATCCAGTTTCCAGTAGAGCAGGAAGGCAAAATCAGTTCCAGGGACCAGGGAATAAAACACTATTTTTGTGTATTGATAGCATTTTTTGTCTATTTGGTATTGACTCTTTGTAGATAAGATATTGAGCTTTGACTCTTTGTAGAAATTGGAACCACATAGATGCAAGGCAAAAGAAAAAAAAAAAAGTTCCACTGATTTTCTGCTCAAAAGAACAAATGCTCATCTAACTTCATCCCTTGTACACTGTGAAACAATATCACCATATCACCCACGGGCTTTTCCATCAAATCCACACTATGTGAATGAATTCATTACAGCATACATCCTTGTGGCAAAATATCCCTTCTTTAGCTATGAACTCCAAAATAAAGTTGAGTCAACTGATGGGAAGTTATACTTCCATCTTATGTTCAGTTTGAACTTAGACCACATCAAATTGCGGAGCTTTTATCTTGTAACACTTTTGCCTAATAATTTAAGAAGCCTTGTAATTACTGTTCTTCACCTTTAACTTCAATTTAATGGAGTTTTTGGCCTGGGAGTTAGATACACCAGTCATTATAACCAGCCTAATTAGAATCATAGAACTGGGGGAAGGGAGAGACCGAGGGCTCTAGGGAAATTCAGGCAGAGCAAGTTGCTCAAGGCCTTGAGCAGTTGGGTCTTGAATAACTCCAAAGATGGGTACTCCCCAACCTCTCTGAGCACCTATTCCATTGTTTGACCACCCTCACAGTAAAGTTTCTTCTGATGTTTAAGTGAAATAACCTGTTTTTCAGTTAGTGTTTTCTGTCCTTTCATTTACTCTTTGTTATCGTGTGTTACACACATTAATAAAATCTCCCCTGAGCCTTGCCATGTCAAGGCTAAACAATCTTCTGCTTGTATCGTAGAGGCTCCAATCCCTTCAGCACCTTTGTGACCCTTCACTGGGCTTTATTCACCATGCCTGTACCCCTCTTGTACTGGGGAGCCCAGATTTGGACGCTCTGCTACAGGTGTGCTCTCACCAGAGTACAGAGGAACGATGACCTCCATTGGCCCAGGGTACTGCTGGACACCTTTGCCACAAGAGCGCATTGATGGCTCATGTTCCACTTGGTGTCCACCATAATCCTCACAGCCTTCTTCACAAAGCTGCTTTCCAACTGGTGTGCTGCCAGGCTGCAGGAGTGGGAGTGGAGTTTCTTCCTCTCCGAGTGTAGGACTTAGCATTTTCCTGTGCTCAGCTTCAGGAGATCCCTGTCAGCCCTGTTCTCCAGCCTCTTGATGTACCACTGAATAACAGTGCAACCATTTGCAGTATCAGCTCTTCCTTTGCTCCTGATCATCTGCAAAGTTTCTTAGGGTGTGCTCTGTCCCATCTTCTAGGTCATTAATAACATGCTAAGTGGTAGGCATCCTAGTATGAACCCGTGGGGTACAACAATAGTGACTGGCTTTCATGATCCTTTGAGCCTGGAAGGTTAAGTTTTCAATCCACCTCACAGTCCACCTGCCTAGTCCCTACTTCAACAGTTTGTCTGTGAGGATGTTATGGGAGATGACTTGGAAACTCCTCCATACATCAAGAAAAATCTCTCTCCCCTCATCTACCAGCCCTGTCATCTCACTAAAGAAAGCTATTGGGTTGATCAGGCAGGATTTCCCGTTCATAAATTAATGATAACTGCTTCCAATCACCTTCTTGTTCTTAATATGTTTGGAAAAGGATCCCAGGACGATGTGATACACCACCTTCCATGGACTGAGGTACAGGTGACTGGCCAGTAGTTCCCCAAATCTTCCTTCTCATCTTTCTTGAACAGAGGTGGGATATTTCCTTTCTCCCACTGCTCAGGAACCTCTCCTGGTCAGCATCACCTTCCAAAGATAATTGAGAGTGGCCTCACAGCGACATCAGCACTGCCAGTCCTTGGGAATGCACCTTTTCAGGATGCATGGATTTATGTTCAGTTGGCTGGGGGATCTCAGCTGTTTGGGATTCCTGAAAGCAAGTATTACTGGCACAGGCTGAGGTGAAGCAGGTACTGAGTACCTGCCCTTTATCACCTAAAGAAATACAATTTATTGTCTTCAAACACAGTTCACCATCCTAATCTGCAGATATGTTTGTAAATCCATGTCAGGGAAGAAGAGCTTTGGTGCCTGGTCAGTCATGTCTCTCTCTATCAGAAGGTAGGTCTTTACCTCGTGCCACCACAGCTGCAGAACAGCCGTGCTTAGAGAAGATCAAGGTGAACCAATTACAAAATACAGCTACACCACAAAATCTGATGGCACTGTGCTTGCAAAATAACTCCTTCCTTCCATCTTTTTGGACAACTCAACAGCTTTGGATTTATGATACCAGAGCTATGTTCTCAGGACAGGGAGCTCCTTCAGCTGCGTCTGTATACAAATATATATGTATGACGCTTGACAAGTAATTGCAAATTCTGTGCTCTCCAGAGTACTCCAAGAATCTCTCTCCCCCTTGCCAAACAGCTAGTAACTTTCTCTCCTCATGTCAAGGCGATATTTTCACATTGTCACTGGGTGTTAAATCTTAAACATATTTAATTTAAACAAATATAAGTAAGTATAACCTTTTTTTTATTATTATTTTATTTATTTTTTTTTAAGTGGCTTATTCAGTACATTTGAACAGATTTGTTTTATTTTGGGTCCCTAAAACCTAATTAAGTTTCTGTTATCTCCAGAGTGCAACCTCCCAAGGGTTCTTTCTGTTAATACTCCTACTTCATGCCTTTCTCTGCTTGAGTGTTACTTGTAACAGTAGGAAAGAAGAAATTTCATGTGACATTGTGTTTGGGGAGTGAAGGGCTTGGTGGGTTGCTTTTTTTTTCCTTGAAGAAATAATATATCCTTTGAAAGTATAAAGATGTTGATGAAAGAGAAATACATGTTTGATGAAATATTAAAATATATATTTAATGTAATTAAAATCCAGTTTAATATATTTTAAATGAGTTTTTCCTAATTTTTGGAACAGTTCCCTTTGCAAGATCATTTTGATCCAAACTATTCTATAAAGTTATTCAAAAATTGCCTTAAGTACTATATATGGCAAGCAGAGCTCCCTTTCCAGAATTTTGTACTTGAAAGTCAGAAAGGAACAGTTGGTTTACCTTTTAATATTTGGGGATACAAAAGAAAGAGCTGTAAAAATAAAACTATCTACAGGATTTCTTAAGGCTTTTAAACCTTTCAGCTCATCACACTGAGAACAAATCCAGATGCAGCCACACAGAACAGAAGATTTCAGTTCACTCAAAATCAAAAGAAAGAAGACTCAAAAACATCAACATCAGTCACCAGCGTCAATCAGGCCAGCACATCTCGGCTAGAAGGATTGCAGTCAGAGAACCATCGCTTGAGAATGAAAATTACAGAGGTATTGTTTATTTTATCCATACTGCCTAAGCAATTTATTTTCAGTTTTGTATGCAATTCTGTAGTCTGCTTAAATGTTGACTACTTTTTAGAGGAAAAAATTGGCATTGGCCCTTAGCAAAATATTGAAATAATAGGAAACAGATGATTTATATGAATAGTTAATTAATACAGTGAATACTTAGCAGATGTGATGAATTTAGATTGTGCCTTAGCAAATTAAAGTGAAACTTCCTCTATTGCTTTGTATCAGGCAAATCACCCTGCTGCTTCATATGGCCATGCTGAGTACCATACAGCAATAGCTGTAGAAGGGCAACTTTTCCATGCAAGCGTAACAGAGACCTGCAACCCCAAGGGCAGTTAAGAGATGTCTTTGTTTCTGTTTGTGGTTGAGTTCAGAGACTGCTGTTGCTGTTATTTCTTGACCTCTCTGAGAATTCACTCAAAAATTTGCTAGACAGGTCTTCCATCTGCCTATGAAACAGCATTACATATTTCATAAAGTAGAAAGGACCTTTATGATTGTGTAAGCTGACCTTTTACGGAACAAAGGCCATGAAGTTTTTTCAGTCTGTACTGAGGAGGACTTAGCACATAAAATATATGAATCCTATCTGAGCTATAACATAGGTATTTTCCATTATGTCCATCCTTGCTCAGGAGACTTCAAACAATGGCAAATCAACTCTGAAGACTGCACATTTTGTGAGACAAAATATCCATAATCTTATAAAAATTGCTATTTCCTTGCCTATATTGTGAACTATTCTTATGCCTTGAAGAAAAGGTTTTTTATTTAAACCATTACTTCTTTGTCTAGATCTTAACTAATGACAATTGCCTATGTAACAGAAAGGTGTTTACTCAGACAACCAATGACTTCAAAAGCAAAAGTTATCCCTGCCTTTTTAAAGAAATGTAGTCTCTTCAGCTTGGCCAGGTGCCTTTCATATGACAGCCTTGCAATTTTTGGTAAAGGCTCTGCTGGCTATTCACTATTTTCATTTCTGAAGTATTTTTCCTATGAAGCCTCCTAACTCACAAGATCTCAGTCTGTGCCTTGCAAGGCTCATGATAATGACACAGGTAAGGCTGGTCTGGGCAGTTTTGCTGTGTTAGTGCACACAGGGCCCTGATACGCTTTTTAGACTTTGCTTCAACAAATTAAATTAAATACCCAGACCCTGTGGGTTCAAAAAGGTAGTTTCATCGTCACGGGCACTTGGAGCATATTGGTCTGCATAAATAATAATTAGTTGAAAGGTTTTCAGACTGGGCATTCTTATGCCCATTTCTTTCTTACTCAGCAGCGCATCTGGAATTATTAAATCCTCAACTACTGAAGCTTATTCTTCTATATGCTATATCACAGTTGAATGCAGTTTGCTGCCTGTAGCATGATTTTTAGTGGCATTGTAGTAGTGCCATAAGAACACTGTATTTGGTGCTGTGTGGCCATTGCATGACCACATGCCTCCTGGTCTTCTTATAGAAAGCTATGCAGTTACTGCAGATACCTGAAGCAATGATCCTTGAACTTTTAGCAATTCATACCCTTTCTGTTTTGCAGCTGGACAAAGACCTAGAAGAGGTCACAATGCAGCTTCAGGACACTCCCGAGAAAACAACATACATTAAGCAGAACCACTATCAGGATCTTAATGACATTCTCAGTATACGGAACTTCACAGACAGCAAAGGTGAGAGTTAGTGAAATCTATAAGCAGTATAACCCACCAAGGTTTTGAACACCAGAATACAAGTCCTATTGGTATAGTTCCAGAACACTCGGATCTTGGTAAGATAGAGCTTCACATGTGTTGGTTGCATTATGGAAAGCATGCCAAGTCACACAATAAGCTTATACAGTACCCACTAAGTAGTTATTTCTCTGTACATCTCTTCTTTTACTGTAAGCCTTATGTGTGTAATAGACATGGTGAAGTAGGAAACTTTTAAAAAGAAATTTATGTTCAGAAGCCAAGTTTTCTGTACTGTATGGAGGGAGAGAAGTCATAGAATGCTTCAGTTGTGAGAGTTAATTGTGCCAGCCTTCAACAGTAGGAAGCCCAGTTTAATATGTGCTCATCTGAATAGGATACTTAAATCCTACTTTTGGACACTGCTATCAAGCACATCGAAGAGAAACATGTAAATATTTCAGTGTTGATTTGGACTGTAAATGTAGAATTGAAGGCACTTACATATGAAAATTCTTCCCTGGGAATGGATAAAATAGGATTTCATGACTACTGTAATATTCCTAAGTCATTCCTACCATGTTTCTTGCACAGCTCTCCAAAGAAATATATACAAAAGAATTTCACTTTGGGGAAACAATAAAATCTAGTGCATAGTGCAGTAAAGTGGAAGCCAGGACACCCAGCTTACATTTCTGTCTCTAGGATAGATCTACTTTGTGAATTTTGGCCAGTGACTTCATACAGCTGAATATTATTACCTTAAGTAAAAAACAAAAGAAAACTAATTGCCATGTATTGGGAAGTTGTAGAGTTGCATGTTTGTTGCAATGCTAAGCTCAGGCTTCCTATTGCTGTGTGTGGCAGAGTAAAAAATGTAATTGTTGATGAATTATTTTAAATAATAGCAATGGTTCATATATGCTTTTGAAGCATATTGTAATTATTGTAATTTTGGTTGGATAAGGTTACTTTCTCATGGGGTTCTTTGTTTTAGGCTGCGTAAACACTTGGTTGTGTAACTTTTGGCAAAAAAAAAGAGGAAGAGCTCCATAGTGTTCCCAGTGTCCTTTTTAAAATTAAAAAACAGAAGGGGGGAAAGGAGGAAAAGGAAAACGTAAATAGCTGCTGGAGGCGTGTGATTATTGGGCTGAGATCAGCAACAAGAACTAACATCAGTGAGTGGGATGAGGCAGTTTTACCAAGTGTTTGAAAGGAACACATAGAATGTTCCACTCATGTCAGATGCTCCAGGAAAAATGATAAATCATGAATAATATTTCAAGCAGAAAAAGATACATTACATTGTGCCAAATGGCCATCTGAGTTTGGCTATGAGAAACAAAAATGATTCTCAAGAGATACGTTGGGTATAAATTTAGGACTGGATGCTTCCCACAGCAGGTTGCACTCCATTAGCAGTAGGATGCTGGCAAAGAAATCAAGGAGAAAATACAACCTTTCTTCACTTACTTGTAGCTATATCTACAGAAGACATCGATGCTTTACTGCTGCTTTAAACACCAGCATCCAAGATTCTCTGCATTCCCAAGTTTAGCCCAGTACGGTGCCTTAACTTCTACATTTCTGCTGCTGGGTACATATTTGAAACCATCTTTATGCACTGAGCCTTAATGTACTGAGAAGCTTTGAATTATGTACTATTTAAACATACAGGATAAATATTCTTCTGCATACTGCTGATGCTGGACACAGTTTTCTGAATAGACCAATCACCTAAAGCTCAAGGAAGAGAATAGAAGTGAAGGTGATTTTTTCCTGGCCATATTTATATTAAATAGGTTAGAGCATTGACCTGGGAGTGAGGAGGACCCGGATCTCGATTTCCAGCAGGTATTCAAAGTTTGTTCCCACACTTGAAGACAAAGGCCCCAAATATGGGTATGACAGAGTATCCTGATCCTGTCTCAAGTGACATCAGGTATTCATACCTCCAGGCTTTGAGACACCACGTTAAACCACCCTCGACAGCCTTTTTTTGTCCTTCCATTTCTGTCTTCTGCTCCTTGTTTTCTCTCTTTCCCTCCCCTTAGCTTGATATCTGAATCTCATCTGTATTTCTCTCACTGCATCACATTCCAACAGTCAACCTATGTACTTAATTTAAATTTGCCATTCCAATAAAAATAATAAGGCTTTGGAGAATTCATGCTGCTGAGTCACTGCTGCTTCTGTGCAGATACAAACAGACATCACTTAAATGGTACTTAAAAAAATTCTGTCCCTTATAGCTACAGAAAAGCTAACTCTGACTGACATAGCTATGCTTTCTGTAGCTATGTATTTCATATTGTTTTCTGTAAATTAAAGTACAGAACCTTGAAATTATGCATCCCTGATGGTACTTCAGCCAAGCTTCAGAAGATGTAAATATTTTATCAGCGTGACCTAGAAGTGGCCGTGTGTATCATCTCCACCCTGCAACTGGGAAAGCCAGTCCAATGTTGCTTTTCAGTTAACGACAAGGCTTTTGTCTAGCTTGGGCCTTGTAAAAAATGTGAGCTGAGACAGAGGGAGTAATACAGTGAAGAGAAATGCTAAAATAAACAGCTGACTTGGAGCTAAAAATCATAGCTGATCATTTGCCACTGCTCTTGTGGACATGGCTGAATCCTGTGTCAATATTCTTTGCAAAACATCATGCTGTTCTGCAAGAGTTCACATAGACGATGTAGCGCACGTGGTGTACTGTGTCCCTGTTGCTATTGCTTGCACAACTCCAGAGCTCTGCACTTCAGAGGACAGATAATAACATGGGATTTATGCAATGCATCTCAAACAAGGCCTAATGAAACTTTAATGTCATAGCACACTTCAGTAGATTTATGATCTGTAAAAATTGTTCAGAGTCAAAACTCCCAGACTATAGCTGAGTGCCAAAAGATGTTATCTGATGCTTCCCATCCCTCCCCACCCCTGCCATTTACTTCAAACATGGATTTAGGAGCCAAACATTAAATTTAGGTGTCTAAAACCTATTTAGACGGAAAAGGCAGACACAGCTGAGCACTCCTATAACTGCCTGATCTTGGGCAAAGCTATAGCTTTGGGAGTTCATGGTTAGTTATTAACAGGAACAGTTCCTAGCACAGTCCACTCTTTGCAGGCATGGTGACTCCTTCTTTATAGCACATCTTAATTCAGTAGGTCTCATTTAAGGAGAGATATTATCCAAGATACTCATCTCTTGTTCACAAACCTGTACTGTCCCTGAGACATCTACAGCAATTGGCCATGTAATAAAAGCAACAAGGAAAACGTGGTTTGTAGTTTATGGTTTAATTTATATATATATAAAGACAGTTTTTTTCAGCACTGCTAGCTAGCTTTGTGTGGTCAGGCAATTCTCCATGTGCTCCATGGACTGTGGCTCTGGGACCTCAGACGACGGCTTCCCCAGTTGGATATGAAATGTACATATAAGGCATCCCCTCAACTTTACTTAATACCTTCCTCAGATCATTTTGAATCACGGTGTCTGCTAGCTACCTCAGTTCTCACAACATGAGCTTCTCTCCCAGCTTGCTCTTTGCTGTATCTGATCACCTTGCCTGAGTAACAGAGCTGCATCGCAGCCTGGGTGTAAGGCAGGGACGTGGCTGTAGGTGAGTACTTTTTTTAGCTTGGCCACTTCTTGTGGTGACACTCAGCAAAGAGCCTAGCTTGAGGCTTGGAGTTGAGGGTGAGTTTTCTAGGCTGATGTTTGGAAAAAGGAGACTTCTGCTTACAGCTGCGGTGCTATGTTAAGAGCGAGGTTGTGCCGCACGGTTCCAGCAAAGAAATAGCCCAGCATGGGCACCAGCCAGAGCTTCCCAAAAGGGCCCACTGCACCCCTGCCACCAGTGAGTCAGAAGAAGGGAAGACCTTGTGAAGGCAGAATTTATTTCTACCACGCAAGTTACTGCAGAGATAAAAGTTACTGAGGCTTTTACTACACATTCCTAGAAGCTGCCATAAACTAGAACACTCTTGGTGTTATTTGGATTTATACCTGGAGCCACTTCAGAGGCAGAGCAAGCTGGGCTGTGTCACCTGGGGTTGTCCCTGCAGGAGCTGCAGCACAGAGTGTCCGCCACCACCGTAATTCCAGAGGAGCCCACACATGCAATAACAGAAAGCTCCATCATGCAGTTTTAAGATTAACTTTTCCACAACATTTATAGCAGGCATTGTCAATAAAATAATGGAAGAAACTGCTATAAAAAGTTTTCTTTTTAGCTTTTATTACCCCTTTTCATCAGGTCCTGAACTTTTCTCCCTTTCTATTCTTCAAGGAACAAGCTGTTCTCTGACAGCTATAGGGAAATGAAAAGAGCATGCGTATCAGGACTGAACTTGGTTCTGCAAGAAAAATGCATCAGTAATACACTGTGGGTTTTATTTATTTATTTATTTGGATCGGCTAATTTTGTTATGCTTAGAATCCTACAGTCTTATTCTATTTGACTTCTATTTGACATTTTTCAATTAAATTATTTCTACGTGAATGATTGATAGATAGTGAGAGTTTCACCTAAGCCAAGCTGAGAAAATACCGTGCGGTAATATCTTCATTTATTGCTACCTTTGCCTGTACATTTCAGAGTAGCGTATTAGAAAAAAAATAATGAACGACAGCAACAGAATCAATAGTCCCCACTTACGAGCAATCCCTTTTTCCTAGTCACATTAGCAAGTTCTCTCTCTGCAGGCACCCCAGCTTGCTCGGAAAGTCTTTTCTGTTTTGAGCCAGAAAACAGTCTTTACTCATTGCTGTAAATGGACTGGGAGCATTCATTTGCATGTCAGATATGCCCACATTCTGTCAGTTGTCACCCCACTCCAATGTTTCCTAGTGTTAGTTTTTCCCTATGTAAAAGCAGCACAAAGTAAAAAAAAAAGAAAAAAAAAAAAAAACAGGTTTCAAAGGCATGTTGCAAGTAAATGCAAAGCAAAACAGAGTTCATCTGCAATAGAGGGGAAAGCATTACTTCTATGAAGTTGGTTTTATACAAGCATTACTCTTGAGATTAAAACCAGAGATTCAAAGGAAAGGTGAGCAAGGCTTTAAGGAACGTTGGTTTAAAGAAAAGATATAGTTCATTATATCCTGATAAAGAGAGATACTAGTTTCTGTGAAGCCTAGCAAACGTATTCCAATCTTGAAACTGGAGCTTGTTTCTATTTCTACAGAGAGACCAATCTGCTAAAGATTCAGTTCTTGCTTTTGCTTGCATGAAAATCAATCTGTAGTAAAGGGACTTTCTTCTGATTCACAGTAGTATAAATCAAAAGAGAATTTCACTGGCTTTCTTTTTTTTTTTTTTTTTTTTTTTTTAAAGAAAAAAGAAAGTCTTCTCCAAATGTAACTATGAGAAGTCATGACTTAGACTTCCTGATACTGTGAGGAGAACTTTTTCACGTATAACCAGCAGATGATGTGATCATTTTAATTTGCTTTTTGGCTTTATTTTCTTTGCACCCTGCTCACATACAAAGCCAAAAATGACTAGTCTTGTTTCACAGTCCCAACAACAGAAGCGTGGAAAATAGCAGTAGATTTTTAAGATCTACCCTTACCTTTAAAGTTTTCAGAGCTCTTCAGTAAATTGACTAGAGTATCTCTGCCAGTTCTTGTAAGTCATTATTAAACCACATTTACTTCTTCGTGGAGCATAAAATATGTTTTCTAACAATGAGGAGACACCAGTGGAATTGAAAAATGCAGGGTGAACAGCAGTCCTGACACCAAGTTGTAAGCAAGTGGAGGAATATTGCCACTAAAGCGTAATGATGAAGGTACTCAATAAAACCACAGTGTGTAAGTGCCAACAAAACAAACTTCTAGGTAAAGAGATGCAGTTTCTAGCATCCTGGAAAAAAAAAATGCAGCAGTTGAAGTCATGCTGTACTTCCTGCCTGCAGCTGAACAATGTTTGCTAAAATGCATGAATTGTTTTAGCCTACCCAGGTAATTTTGAGGGAGACAGGATGTGAAGTGATTACAGATATGGGAGGTCTGAGGAGGGAGTCACCTCTGGCAGAGAGAAAAGCAAGCAGCTGGCAGCAGTGACCTCCTCACTGAGCCTCTTCACAGCAGCAATGGGATGTCCTCCTGCAGCTTAGAGCTCTGTAATTGGAAGTCATTTCTCTGCTGCAGGTGGGCAAAGGTCCTGAGCTAACCCCTCCTGGCTCTCACTGACAACTGGGTAGCTGCTTTTGTTTTCTAATGAACCAATCAGAGAGTGCTGTGCGAGGCACTTGAGATATATTTGTCTTTTTTTCTCTGTGGTTTTCTGAATGGAAAGTGCTCAGGCATCACTTATTCAGACTTTTGAGTTCCTGTTTGAGGTCTAAGAAGGTGAAAATTACTTAGAAACTGCTTCTGGCTAATGTAAATTCAATTTTGAAGGCAGTCAGATCATCCCAGTGCAACTTATTCAGTAGCATCTGCAGTGGCAGACAGTACTCTGAGAATGAAGGACATTTTTCAAGTGGCATACTTAATGGACAGAGGAAGAAAAGATAGTGAAATACTAAAGGCAGTCCTAAACCAGAGAAATCAGGAAAGCCAAAAGTTTACCGTTACCTTTAATTCATTTTCTTTCAGCTGTTCATCTATACAAAATCAATTTCCTTCATCCTTAAGTTGTTTAAGTGCATATGGTGATAGCGTTTCTTCTTTAAGCTCCAGCTCTTGGAAGTGTATGACTAAGTGAGAATCTTGATCTTCATTATTTATGAGAAAGGGGAAGGGAAGGGAAGGGAAGGGAAGGGAAGGGAAGGGAAGGGAAGGGAAGGGAAGGGAAGGGAAGGGAAGGGAAGGGAAGGGAAGGGAAGGGAAGGGAAGGGAAGGGAAGGGAAGGAAAGGGAAGGGAAGGGGATTCTAGTTTCCATAGCTGCAGAATAAAACTCTAAAAACTCCTTTCCCCAAAATTTTAAAGCGTTTGGCAACAAATAAGAACTACCCAACTGTTTCCTATTTTTTAAGAGAGAGAGAGAGATACAACGGGAAAAAAATGTCTCGATGTCGTGGCAGTCCTATGTGGCTTCTGTCTGCACTTTTTTAACCTGGGATATTAAAACTTGTGTTCAGTCACCTTGTATACAGAAATACATGCAGTGTATTAAGAGAGAGTCATCTGCAAGAGTGGTGGAAGAGGGTCTATTAAGAATAACACACAGAGTGATATATGGGCAGTTGGTGTTAAGGAATGAGTAGGCACAGAATATATGATTTCTGCTCTACTTTAAACTAGATCCCCCACCTTTTTGACAGGGACCACCTCCTTCCTCTCCTCCCTCCCCCCAGCACAACTAAAAGCACAAGAAATCCCTTCAGGGCGTACAGCACGGATTATTCTCTGAAATCATGCACTCCCAAAGTCTGGCAGTTGCATATTCCAGTCATTTGGTGTAGAATTGTATCTTCAGTGGTTTTGCAAATTGCTTATCTTTGCCAAAAGATTTGGGGCCCTAGAGCAGTTAAATAATAGGCCTTTTCTACCCCTAATTACAAGGATGAAATGAATTTTAACTTTGGTCTGTGTCATAAAGTCAGCATTTTTCATTGTCAGCTTAGATCAGCTCAGCATTGACATTGTTTTTAATCATGGAAATAAAAAGAGGTTTTTTTTTTTTTCTATGTGTCTGTTTATAGACATCACAAGGCTCTTATGCAAATGTCAAGCTCGATATACATAGAAATGTGATATATGGAAAATAAAAACTGAACTCTTGTGACAGCAAGTGCCACACCAGCAAACTTCAGGCTGCCCTGAGATGATGGGTTTCACTGCTCCTTATCTTAGCCACTGTCAGATTTGACTCCTTGCTGTCCTTGCTTCACATCTAAGCCATCACTGAATCCTGTCATGTCCCCTTCCTTTAAAGCACCTTTCTCTTCCTGCAGCTGGATCCCTTATCTCTCTTTTACTGGCGTTGTGTTGCCTCAACAGAAGTATCTTCATGTGTTCTGGTTGTGTCCTTTCTCACCCAGCCCCTTGTCTTCCATGCAACTTCAGTGAATAACCTTTCTTTCTCTTCTAGGCTGTAGCAATTATTTCCAACTTGCTTGTTAGACTTGCACAGAGGAAAGTGAATCTTACAAATTAGGGCTAGGAATGGCCAAAATGCCTATATGTAGACATACATATAGGAGCATTTTACCATGTTCATTGATAGCATGGATATTCTCAGCATGCTGGGACCTGAATGTTCTCTGGGGCTTCTAGCTGTTAGTGGTAGAGACAAGCAGCCTAAGCCTTCAATACGTGCTGGATTTTTCAGGCTATTTTCATTTCTCTCAGATATTCTCCTGCTTTTCTCACTCCTGCCCATTTTTGCATTCAAATCCTGCAAGATCCTTTTCCAGCTTCTACCTTTGAGTCCTCCTCCATGTTGCCTTAGCGCCTGCAGCAGTCACTGTTTCTGCGTGCGTAGCAAACAACTGCCTGTGATGGATTTGGAGCTGCTCTGTAATTATTTATGAAAACTCTGCACTGTCCTCATTACTCAGATGTTTTCCATGTGACTTTGCTTGGCTTAACACAGCAGGAAACTTTGGAAAAGCAGGCAGGAACAGAAAGGATCTCCAGTTAAGACAGCCTTCTTTAAATGGCTGCATTCTGCTTTTTGCAGAGGGACTGATGCACGCCACAGACCTCAGCACAGCTAGCCCCTGA
Organism: Anas platyrhynchos; assembly: GCF_047663525.1. NCBI lineage: Eukaryota > Metazoa > Chordata > Aves > Anseriformes > Anatidae > Anas > Anas platyrhynchos. Next base: position 64,445,624 of record NC_092588.1, on the reverse strand, counting down.
CTCCTGCATCTCCTGTGGGAATTAAGTGATGCTACCTGCAGAGAAAATATGTTATCATTACACAGAAGAGAGAACTGCAGGAGAAAGCTGTATGAAATCATTAGCTGCCCTTTCTGTAGACAACCTGTGGGCCAGTGCATCTGATATGAGTGGTATTTCTGTGCTAAATCATAGAAGATAGATGGTTGAATGATAGCACTTAACTGCTTATGTGAGATAAAGAGTACCAAGGTTTCATAAATCAATGAGACCATATTTTTTTTCTGGGAAAATATTTAAACAAGTTGTTTGTCATTTTTGTTGTTGTTTTTTGTTTTTCATGTAGAAAAGTAACGTTTGAGTGCAAGACAATATGATGATGCAGTTACTATATTTTTAACGCTGTGTAAGACTAGGGAAAAGAGTGTGACAGGGCACATAAAGGCATGAAAGAAGATAATAGAGAGAGGGAGGGAGAAAACAACAAAAAAAAAGACAAAATATTTTTTTTTCTCTTTTCTTTTTCTTCCTGGTAGTTCCCACGAAGGACCACGTCACCAAAAGTGTATGGGTACCAAAGACTCTTGGGGAAACCTGAGCTGGTATTGCAATATGGGCAGAAAGAGTTTATTTTGTGGCACTGTATATGCCTGTATAAACTTTTATAATGAAAGAATTTTAGAAAGATCACTTGATAATAGTAAAATAAAATTGACTGTGTTTTCCATCTAGACGGCGAGAAAGCAATTTTGAAAAATCATCTTGATCAAAATCCACCAGCACAGTGGGGCACATCAGATCCTTCCAGAACAAGCAAAGATCCTATAGAAGACATCAACTCTCCAGAACAGTAAGTAGTACACCATTATATACTGGTAGAGAAAGGTACACCCTGCTCTCTTGTGCTTGTGTGCACACACTTTCTACTGTTTAAAACATAAGGGACATCTGGAACATCAGCGAGAGAAGATGTGAATGGCAACTCCTGAAGTACCTATGATGCCTCCCTGCCCATAACTCACCATCATCACCAAATTTAGAGGATATTAGCCCCACTGGATCCTAAAGTGCCCCAAAACAAACTAACATGTTTTTTTTTTCTCTTGTCAGAAATACCCATAGTGTGATGTCTAAAGTTTCTATAAAGAGTTATAGGACAAGTTGTGCTCAGCCACCAACGTAAAGGAGAGATGAGGATGTACATGGGAATACACACACATTATGACCATTATCAACAGCCCAGGTCCTTCTACACACAAGCCAGAAGGGTTCGTGGTGTGCATAGTCATTTTACTCCATTTTGGTCTTAAGCTAGAGAAATAAAAGCAGTTTTAGGGCTCAATGTTACCATAGCAGCTGGAGCTGAGTGGGACATAGAAAAGCATTTCCTTAGAAACAAAACTGCGTCCTCAAGGAGAGGATCACAGAATCAAAGAATTCTGTGGTTGATGGCACAAAGCACTGGTTAGGTTCAAGGAGAAGATAGGAACTTATGGTATCAGCCTTGCTTTCCAGGAACCTATATAATAAATTCACATAATAACCTCTAACAGCTCAGCAGGGCTTGCTGTGGTCCAAAGCTAAGGGAAGCATCATGCTTATTTGTCCCTAGAATAAGTCATTTCCCTAAGGTAGCCTAATTACATTGGCACCACTTTATGAGCATCTGAACTAATAGCTGTCAGACTCCTGTTTGGTACTTGGGCAACTTAAAAGCTTATTAAACAGAATAAATTAAATAAATTACCAGACTCAGTCACATGTTACATCAGTGACAGCAAACCTGATTTCAGATAGCAGTTACTGCCTTGTATTACGTGGTGCAGGAAAATACAAGGAGCTCTGTCTCTGGCCTCACTGGAAAAAAAAAACAAAACAAAACAACAAAACAACAACACAACACAAACCTGCACAGGAGCTAACCTTAATGCACATGCATACACACAGAAAGCCCTTATTAGTTGAAATCTCTTGATTTACAAAAACAGGGCCCTCACTGAGCAAGCTCTTGTGACTTGATGAGGTCAGCAGAGTGCTTTAATGCATAGCTATTAGATGTGCATCTTTTTCCAGCACCATTTGTGAGACATAATGTAGTGTGAATAGATAAATGCGCGCATCTACATGTGGTCTTCTTGACGTAAGAGAGATACTAAGAAAAATGCAGATCATAGAACCATAAAATATCCAAGTTAGAAGGGAGCAACAAGGATCCTCAAGTCCTTCTCTTGACACAGATTATAAAAAAAAAATATTTAAAAAAATGTGCTATCAGTGACAGATGAGAAGACTGAGATTTCCTAAAGGTCTTAAGAGTCAGGTCAGCACAAATCTGAACAGCCGCTGACATTTCTGGAAAGCAGTTAATACAGTCCTGCTAAACCAGAACAGCATCATTCAGCCCTTGCACAACTGTGCTTGTGCCAGGTCCATGGGTCAGTGTCTACCCTGAGGGTGCAGTTTGGCTACCAGAGCTGCACAGCCCAGGCCCAATGAATCCTCCAGAGAGAAGAAGCATAGCAGTCTTCAGGACTAGGGTTTTATGATTCTCTCTCTTCAACAAGAGATTATCTCTCGCCAAACTTTGTGCTTTGCAAGAATATTCTTAGTCATTCGTGCTCATCAGCATAAAGGTTCTTGTAGAGTGAAGAAAACATTTGATTTGGGATTTTTTTTCTTTCTTTCTTATCTCTAGTGCTACATTTGAATAATGTGACTGTGATTCCTTACCATACAGCTATGTGCATAGTGCAGGCACAGGCATACTTTTCAGGCCAGAGGTTGTTTCATACTTGCTTGCAAGATGTAGTTTATATCATCTCATTTTTTTAAGCTAAAGCTCTGCTTTTATCAGCATTTAAAAGACAGTCAAATAGCCTGTTGGGGCAAGTTTTGTCAATTTTAGTAACTGAAAATTCTTATCCAAAAAGTCAGTTATGACTGGATTATTGCAGTACAGCCATATGCCTTGGCATGAAATACCTCCTTTATGAAGTTTCTCTACTGATGGTGCTTCATATTTGCCTATCCTACTCGAGGCTGTTGTTAAAATAAGGTGCATTGAGAATGGTTAGTTTACTTGCTAGTACAATATCTTGCTTTACTGTAGCCTTTTAGAACTTCCCTAGCTTCCCAGCAGCTGCTAAAAATCAACATTAATGGGCTGAGGAATCGATTGAAATGATCTCTGAGCACTTAGGCGCAGTTTACACACTCCCACAGATCTTAAGAGGTTTGACTGCAGCCGCAGTTGTTTCACTCCCCACACTTACCAAATGGATCTCATCAGTGTTTTTGTATAGCAGAAGCAAAATATTTTTCAAATGCCTCTGCCCTCTTTGCAGCATCATGCACACAGTTCCCATCTGCATCGCATTGTGCTCGTATGTGCAATGGCACTGGAAATCAAGCTTTTACTTGAATCTATTTATTCCTAATAAGTGACATTTCTGTAGAGCTGAGGATATATGCCCCGATGAGTGACTGCTCTGTGTGTGGCACCACCTTTCCTTTCAGCCTCCTGGAGGAGCAGTTTTTGAAAGCCACCAATACTCACCATTCCCACCCCCATCTACTTGACCATACGCTCTGACATATCTATATCCTATCGCCAACTTGAAACAAAACGCCTGCCACCAGCCTGAAAAGCACTGACGAAACGTGGCAGGGTGGAGGAGGGGGGGAAGCACTGATATTGAGAAAAGGGAAAAAAAAAAAAAGAAGAAGAAAAAACAAACAAACAAACAAACAAAACAACATGAAGAGTGAAGCAAGGTTAAAGATCTACTTTCACTTGAGGAGAAAATGGCACTTTTGTTTGGATTCTGTTACTTTTTTTGGATTGTTTTATTTTGTTTTTCCTCCGTACAAGTTTTGCCTAAGCTCTTAATTGTGTTCTAGTCTCCAGGCTATCTTCCTCTCCCTCAATTCCAGGAACCAAGTTTTCAAGTGAAAGTAAAGTTTAAGTACAGTTAAAGCAAAATTTGCCACCCACTGCAGCCACCATGTGCATAGCCAAATAAACATGCTTTGTCCATGGTATGGCTAACACTTAAATGGGTAAAAAAAACAACACCATTCACTTGATTATGCAACTGGATTCTCTTGAAATAGCTTCCAAAGCCCTCTTTAATGAGAAGTCTGTAACAGTTGAACAAAGTAAGCATTTCCACCGGTGGGAAAATAAGCACAGGCAGTTCTGTGTCTGACCCTGCAAAGAGAGGCAGAATTACAATCTGCAGTGTCAGGCTAATAAGGATGCAGTGCATGGAGGCAGCGAACCATGCCACCTCTGCACTCCTTGGGAACCAGGAACGAGTTCATTGATACCACCAAAAAGAGTCGGAAACAGTGGCAAAATAACAACGAGCGGATTTGCTTTTATCCCAAAGGCGCATGGCCAGCAGTAAGATCATAAATACTGTGGATTAATATTGCTCTAAACTTTTAGAAAGGGTTTGTAGGGGAAAAAGAATGAGGAAGACTTTCCTGGCTAGGCAGGCTGCAACCATTTTCCACCCCATCCCTGTATATAACAAGCCTTAGTGCTGTAGTGAAGAAGCTAAAGAGAAATATCATTTCATTTCTTTCTGTTTTAATTTGCTAGCTATACTGTTTGGTCCCTGAGCAGTGCAATGGATGCATTTGTAGCTGTCTCCACTTGCTAACACAAAGCAAAAAGAAATGAAATGTTTGAATCAGAAAGGCAGTCAAAAGGGAAACTTCCAAACGTATGCTTTTATAAGGGTCTGTCTATACAGTGACCATGGCAGGGAAATATAAATTGAAAACTCCGTTGAACTGATCCAATGCCACATATGGATATTTTTCTCCTGTAATTAAAGACCTGGCCTTTATTTCAGCTCTGTCACTTTAACATCTGCCCTCTCTTAAAGAAAATCTCTCCTTGTTTCAAGAGCAAATGTGCCCAAATGCAGGCACGATCCTAGTATGATACCATCCTAATCACCAAAAACATCTCGTGCACTAACAAACCTCAACTGGATTTGGATTTTGTGGAAGGCGCTAGTATATCCAGAGCATGTGGGGAGCAAAGCACTGTCTCGTGGCACTGTTCTCTCCATGGAAAGGGGTTAGGTGGGCTAACTGTGATCATGGCTTAGCATCCCTTTTAAAACAATCAAAACAAAGCCCTTGCTTTTATGATGATGTCAATCTTCTATGGAAATTGGATGGAGGATGCTGGGTTCCTAAACGCTGAATTTTGGTGTGGGTGGGAGGACAGACTGCTTTTTGAGTGCCGGCTCCGTGGTCCCACAGTGCTGAGTGTGGGAACCTGAGAGCAGTCAGCACCTTAAAAGCACAGACCTAAACTGCAAAGATGAAGTACTTGGAAATGTCAGCAGTCTGAACTCCCTCCCTCCATGCACCTGTATGCGCCTTAGCTGGAGTTGCAAAAATGCCATCTTTAATTCCAAGATCCTTGTGCTAAGTGATGCATGGCTTAAAAATGAGTCGGCAACCTCATGAATGTCCACGCAGTTAGCCACTGCTCTGCATGCATTAGATCACTTTGCAAGGAGTGGAGGATTGCTATATGTCCACATGCCCTCCTTGCAAATGTAAGGCTTTCCATTTTTCTAGTATCAGCAGTCTAACAATTAATCTGAAAGTGCCCAGGAATTTCCGAAGGTTGTGAGATGCTGAGAATGCACCATTAGATTCTTTTGTCATGTCTATCCTGTCAGAAAAATTCCCCAAAGGGGCATAACACTGAGGTGGCAGAGCTCAACAGCAGCAAGCGTGATGCTCTTGGCATTAACTCTCTCCATCGCAGCAGCAGGCACTGGAAATCTCCTCACAGCAACCTGCAGACATACCAAGCATGTAATATATGACATTTTCCTCTTGGCTAATGCTTCTCTCTCTCTGTCTCCCTCCCAGCATACAGCGTCGGCTGTCTTTGCAGCTGCCCATCCTTCATCACGCCTACTTGCCGTCCATAGGAGGAGTCGACGCTAGCTGTGCCAGTCCCTGTGTAAGCCCCAGCGCCAGCCCCCGGCACAGACACGTGCCACCGTCCTTTCGAGTGATGGTTTCTGGGCTGTAGGAAAGGGAGATCAGTGCTTCCTGAACTGCTTTTAAGTACTCGATGACTGGACTAAACATCTGACATAGAACTCAGCTACAAACACATAACATTGGCTCTGACCACAGAGGAACTACTGCTGAGGCCACCGCCACAGGAGTGCCAGGGTAGCTCATGTGGGAAGGCAAAGGAGAAGGACGCAAGGAGCTTGATCTGTAGCCTTATTCATGGAGTTTTTATTTCTTCACATAGAAGTCACTGGAAACATTTCTTCCCAAATTTCTACGAGCAACAAGGAGGCTGGGAAATACGGATCTTGCAAAAAAGACACTAGGAAAAAAAAAAAAAAAAAGAAAAAAAACAAACTCAAATGTCACTGAGCTTTACGTGGCTGCTGAGAACATGCAATCCTATACTGTATCCATGTACGGAAAAATACAGCGGTTGAGCTATAACGTATTTATTGAAATAGATACACTCATTTTTACAAGAGTTGTGTTAAATTGCTGGAAACATTCTGCACTGGTTAGTCTTGCTTGTTTTCATTTCAGGGATGATGTTCAGTAGGAAAGACGGATTGTGAGAAATGGTTCCTCGGGTGTCATTGAGACTCCGCAGCGCTGCGAGCAGGGCCACCTCTAACTAGCGGCAGTACACGAAGTCCAAGCAGAGGCTGAAGCTACAGCTCCACATCGCTACCGGCTTGAGAGCTGTTGGTTGGGGTTGGAGCACTTTACCCTTCTCCAGGGATGGTGGTAGTGAGCCCTGACCACCTGCAGCTTTGTTTTAGCAAAGTTTCGGCATCTATTTCGGAGTAAACACCACCAGGCGTAACGTACTACGCTGTCTGGAAAAAAGTCCTAGGGCCGATAACTGAAGAAGCTGGGGACAGCTGGGTAGTAAAGTCTTAATGTCACAGGGCGGATTGTTTTTCATAGTTTGTTTGAATTTTGTCACACATAATTACAATAAAATTAATTTAGCGGACTTGGGGGGGAGGGCTTAGGGCACAGCACTTTGCGGCTGCAGGCTTTGCCTGTGGAGCACATAGATGTTAATATACACTATGTTTGCTTTGTACCTGCGTGTGTGACAGTTGTAGCGGACAATAGACAGGACAGATCAAATTTACCAACAGAATATTTTATTTTAATCCTAAAAGGACTGTGAAACAACAACAAAAACAACAATGGGTTTTACACTTTAGCTCCCTCCCCTGAGCAGAAGTAATTAGGAGGAATGATAGTGGCACACCATCTGGACCAGCTCTGGAGCCAAACCCTCCGGCACAGGTGAGATACACATGCAGCTTCTTTTTCCAAGGGACTGGAAATGTGGCATCTCCCTGCCAAGGCTGTTTACTGGGAGAAGGGCAAAAAAAATACATGAAGCACCCACTGGGCTCTCAGTCTTCTTTGACCAATGCCTGTGCACCTCAGCCCAGACCTGGGAACGACGCTTCTACAAAGGTTTACAAATTAGCAATGACTGAAGCACAGCTGAAGAGGTTCATTAGCTGAGGAACTTAACTGCAGCTTTGACAAGCTAGCATAAATCTCCATTAAAAAATAAAACACACCTCATAGTGGCCAAAACCAACATGAATATATATCTGAATCTTACAATCAGGAGCATCACAAAATATTTCACTTGGCACATACAGTAAGAGAGGTTATGGAAATATCTGTAGCTTTTAGAACAAAAACATGTAAGTATAAACACAGATAAAATAGAACTCATTACTCTGTTTAAGCACTAAACACTGACGTTGTCACTCAATGTGTGTTGACAGTATTCTCTTGCTTTATTAATATCATCAGGGCCTGGTTTATTTTAAAAGGAATGTTAATTTTTAAAAAGAGAAAAATTACAATATTGTATATAATGTATACACAAAGATCTCTGTAGAAATATTATTCCAATTTAGCAGGAAAAAAAAATCAGAAGTATCGGACCATTGGAGGTGAGTGTGTGTGTGTGTCTGTAACTTCGTGAATACTGACTGTGTGATGTTTATTAGGTTTAAACCATGCAGTACATTCTTTGTCTCAATGATACTGTAGTTTCTCCCATAACATTATTATTATTTTTTTTTTACTTTACTGCGGATAACAAGACCAACCAAGTGAATATAGCTATTTAATGTTTCTGTTCTTTTATACTGCAGCAAAAATGTACTGTAAATTTATGAAGAGGCTGTGCCCCAATGGCATTTTCCAATGATGTTAGTGCACAAATGCTTTAAACTAGACTGGAACTGCCAGAATAAAATGTAAATGAAGAATTTCTTGTATAACCTTATACTGCATGAGATCAATTTTTAATAAATTGTTGCAAATCTGTTTTTATGAATAAAATATAGAAAACCTAGCTTTTTGGGTTCAGTGTCCTCTTCCGCCACAACAAAACCATTCTTTATGTGTAATACACGTCTATACATAAGTCTTCCTTGGAGAAGAAGATATCCTATTATAACACCACAGTGTAATGAAAAGTCAAAATACAAATTCAAGTTGTTGAAGGGTTCACATATAAAGAAAAAAGACAAATGAGTTTCTGCCCTGTAATACAATTGTTGTAGTGTTTCTAAGTGAAACTCAGACCTTTTTTAAATGGGAAAATATCATACATCAAACGTATTCTAAATATTTACATCCAAACCTAACTAAATGCATACACTATTCTCTCCTGCACCATAGCAACTGTGAGTTCAGGAGAACGATGAAGATTTGAACATTTCACATAAGTTACTGAAGGTAAGGCAATCTTCTAGCCATATACACAGACCTCTGCTTCAGAGAATGAAATCTGTGAGAATGATCACGAGTTGTTTCATGAAGGAAAACATTAAACCTATCCTTACAGTTTTGCACAGGTTTTATCTTCTAAACAAGTCTCTTTTGCTTGGCAGCACATGAGGAGGGTGGGAATATATTGAGTGAGATGGAGGAAAGAGCACTTTTTGTAGCTTGTTTTTCAACACGAAAAACCTCAAGCCAGCATAAAATGACATAAAATCCATGAGAGCCATGGCAAATGTGTTTCCTGTAGATGTCTGATGCAACTTAAGAGGTGCACAGAACACATGCTAAGGAGAAAATATGAGTGAGGAGCCAGCAGCATGGATTGTGGATCTCAATACAGAGTACCAGATGGCAGGAGACACTCACGCAGATACATCAAAGCTCATTCAAGAAAGAAAGAAAAAAAAAGTCCAGAACAACTCTATTGTGAAACCTATATTCAGCCAGAAATTGTGGGAGGCTGTGAGCGGCTTAGAGTTGCTCAAGAATAATAGGAAACAAGAGCAAAACAACCCATTGCTCTGAGAGGTCAAGGAAAGTAAGAGGGAGATGTCAGGGGAGTAGGTTTACTCAAACAGCTGAGTTTCTACAGTCACAGCAACTACACTTTCCATAAAATCATAAAAGTGCCATTGAATCCATGGAAGATGAGCAATTTTGCAGAGCCTCTTTCAAATAATTAACAACATTAAGGATGGTAAGGGAAGAGCAGGAAATGCACTTTTTCAGTTTTCTCTTTCTTTTGAAATGTATACCTTTCCTTGAAGTTTTGTAATCAAACCTTCTCTGTTCTTTTCAGACATGCTTGTTCATCACAAATCCTGATACAGCGTGCCTGTTCTCCCCGAGACTGGATTAGTGCTTCTGGCTCTTTCTGCTCAGCCTTGCCTAGCTCCTGGAAGGCAGCCCAGGAGGACCTGTCCCTCCCTTCCACAGCACCCTGCTGCTGTCGGCAGGGTTCTGCAATGCGCTCACATCACAGCCCAAAGGATGAGCCAGTCTGCCCCTTGGTGGGCTGACTCTTGCTGCCACTGGCTTGTTTAATCGAGATTTGCTTCTCACTGCCCGAGGAGACTGACAGGTTTATTACAGTGCTTTAAACATCGTGATTTTTATTTGAGTTCAGTTCTCATATTTACTGACTGCCTTTTCCATCTGTCGAGATGGTGAATGGCACTTATGTCCATTACTTTAATATACATGAATATTATTCTCAAGTGCTCTTCCAAGAGCAGTCTGCCTCTTGAGCCCATCAGGATCCTGCTGGTGCATAGCTATACTTAGCACTGGTCTACACTCACTAAGGGATGTTGCAGGTCTGGGACTGCCTTTCAAGCAGCCCTATCTGTTACCTGGAAAGGGCAACCTGGGGTGCCAGTACCGCTACATCAGTGCTGCCATGGATCTCCCTTATCTTCAGATATTTTAAGCCACCACCTTTGCAAACTGCAACTTGTTTAGACCCCCTTGTTTCAGCACCATTCCAGGTGCTGAAATGGGTTAAATAAAGGGAAAGAGTGACGGGTAGGCAAGTGGAGAAAGGAGAGAAGGTCATCTCCAGTCCCTGAGCACGTCTTTCACCACCCCCAAGAAGTTGGCCACCACTGACGCCATCAGAGCCACACATAGCACAAGCATTTAAACAAATTACTGGCTTGTAGAGGCTAAATGCAGTCAAGTTAGAATGGATGTGAGGACAGAAGCATGAGGTGGGAGTGCAAGCTGTAGGTACCAGGCAGCTAGCAGCCTCTGGCCTGGCTCACTAGAAAAAAACATAGCATAAAGAGGCTCAGAGGACCTTGAGCTTCAGAAGAAAGGACAGACACCTTCATGAGCTGGCAAACACAGAACACTAGTACAGAGGATTTCTTTATCTCTATGCAGCAGCAGCAGCCCTGTACCCACCTGCAAAGGGTGCAATTTAAGCCAAGAAAAGGAGCGAATAAATTCACAACCTACAGCTCTAACCACTTCAGAGACCACATCACCCACCCACCGACTGTTGCAGTCAGCAACGTGGGAGGCCTACTTCAACAGGGGAGCTGCCACTGTCAGCAAACCACCCCACAGGTTTGAAGTAACCCACTCTGGCAAGTCATTTTGACTGGGAAATAGTGTGTGCATTGCAGCAGAGTGCTGGTGGGACACCGCAAGTGCAAGCAGCCCAGCATTAATGGCCTGGAAAACACTATGAGACCCTGCTTGACACATCCATGCTACCTATAATTTTAGGCTTTTTGTCAAAAACAAAAATGCAAAACCCATCCTAAGGGCACACACACACTAGCCATCCCCAGCTCAGTAACTCCTCTGCTTGGCTCTGGCCCACTCTGACACACAGTGCAAAAACACAAGCCTGAACAACTCAACATCCTCTGTTTGTCCAGAACTACAGAAAAAGGAACATTAAGCAGAAATGAAAGATTGTGAAAAAGAGCTGGCAGGAGATACCTACATGGCTTTGTACTCCTAAAGTGCTCTGCTGAACTGCTCCTACCCCGAGTGGCTCGTACTCTGTCTATTTGTGGGCACACCAGTACTTCCAAATACCAGAGCACCATCCCAGTGGACAGAGGGATGGATATTTCTGTCCTAAATGAGGGAGGGATCTCACATCCTCACCAAATAAGCTAGCTGATGTAACAGCTAGTTCATATTATTAAGTAGTCTATCAACTGGTGATACAAGACAACGCAGTCCTTGTAATAAGAGTGTTCCTCTCCTGTGTGTGGACATCTCCAGGAAACCTTGTGTTCCTACTGCTTTGGACACAGCTGTATGACAGCATCAGCAAGGCTCTTGCTACCCCAGAGTACAATTCTGTTTGTCCAGCCTGTGAAACCCTTCAGTTTATCCCTAGTAAAGCTGTGTCCAACAGCTGATGCCTCTGCAGCAAATAGAAACAGACATAAAAAAAAGGCAAGGATTAAAGTTAACTCTTGGCTAGTTCAGGAGGCAAAGCAGAGTGGGGCAGCAATGCTAGGACCACCAGCCCATCATGCTCTGAGGGGCACCTGAAGATGCAGGTGCCACTAAAAGACCTGCTGCAGAAGAGCAAATTGCTGATTATAGATCAGTTTCTCTTCAATAAAGGTAAAAAGAAGTCTTACTAGATTATCCTAAAGGCCTTCACATTTCCAAAGACATTGTCTCTCCCTGTGATGAGAGGAGGGAGGGCAGCAGAGCACCAAGGAAAAGACCAGAGCAAGAGGGACAAGGAGAGCAACTTCACACCAGAGTTGTGGGTGATGAGATGAAGACAAAATTGGGGTCACCCAGAGAGCAAAGCATGGAGACACTCACCGAAAAGCCAAACAAAGGCTTCCTGTAACATCCCTGCATACCAGAGTCACATGCTTGGCTATGGTATAGAGGCAGGGACTGGGCCATTTTGGTGAAACAGCTTGAGGAAGAATGCTCATTGAGCAGGAAGGAGGGCAGAAATGAAGTTAATGGGGGGAAAAAGGGGGGAAAAACCAACCAACCAACCAAGCAAACAAACAAAAAGCATACAAGAAGATGGCTTGACAGTCATAAAGATGCAAATGAACAAGGTGCTCAGCTGCAGTCACTTCAGAGGAAGGAATATCAATGTCAGCACCAGACACAGGCACCACTAGCAGAAGATAATCACTGTCATCCCACAAAGCTAGCTGTACACAGGAAGCTGCTAAAATTGTCAGAACCAAAGCCAATGCCATCACTAACTGCCTTGGTGTTCCTAGTAACTAAAATGGGAATGACCTTCCTCCAAATTTTGACCTCATCTTCGAGTAGGCTCAAAATTTGAAATTCAATGCAATAGTTGAATAGCCTAGGCTATTTCCAGGCTTTTGGTATTACTGGGTGGCTGCAGGGGCGTGAAGTTTGCAAATTACCAATCCTTATGAAAATTTGACAGAAATGGGTTTCTGCAGACACAGAAACATTTTTTTTTTAACTGGACTGCCAGGATGTGGGGAGAGAACATATTTCATTATTCTCCCTATGTATAGATATTTTACTGGTTTCAGAGGTCTTCACAGAATTTCCTTTTGAGATTATATATGCTCTAACTTCAAGCTGAAAACGTACAGCTGAAATGGTGCCAAATGAGGAATAGTAACAAAATATGTGCCCTCGTTCCATAATATATGTTCTCATTCTTTGAGGACTCTTCAGACTTTTCCATCCCCATCGGCTAATATTCTATACTTACTGCTTTGTTTTAGTTTAGAAGCTCAAGAATTCCTTCACCTAAGAACTAAGTGACATTTGGACTTAAATAAGCTATTTATGATGAGAACAAAAACCAGCAAAGTGGAAAAAACGCATGAGTTGTTCAAGCATAATCCATGTGTACAAATAAGAATAGTACTTGCTACAAAACTCCCACAGGTATTTTACCAAGACAAATGAAAATAGTTTCAAAAAAAAAAACAAAAAAAAACCAACACCTCAGACTGTTGTATCACAGGCTTGATTCACTGCGCAGCTGTGGAGCGAAGCCAGTGCTGTGTTACCATGAGAGGCTGGTTCAGGCCCTGCTCCATCCACCAGGCCCCTCGCTTGCTGCACATTACTGCTGCCTGCATCTCTGCAACAGCAGCCTGATGAGCTCTCGATGGCAAACTGTGGAATTTAATACTGCCATTTGATGTAAAACTAGCTTGAAATTGTAACAAGGGCGGAAAGACATATAAAGGTATTCAGTTAATTGCATTGTGGCAAAGCATTCCAGTATTAGGAATGGCAAACTGATGAATAAGGACCTGGGGGTGTTAATTGATGCTCACCTGAACATGAGCTGGCAGTGTGCCCAAGTGGCCAAGAAGGCCAACAGCATCCTGGCTTGTATCAGGAATAGTGTAGCCAGCAGGACCAGGGAGGTGATTGTCCCCCTGTGCTCTGCTCTGGTGAGGCCGCACCTCAAGTGCTGTGTTCAGCTTTGGGCCCCTCACTACAAGAAGGACATCAAGGCCCTGGAACACGTGCAGAGAAGGGCTATGAAGCTGGTGAAGGGCCTGGAGCACAAGTCCTGTGAGGAGCGGCTGAGGGAACTGGGGCTGTTTAGTCTGGAGAAGAGGAGGCTCAGGGGAGACCTCATTGCTCTCTACAACTGCCTGAAAAGAAGGTGTGGGGAGCTGGGGGTCAGCCTCTTCCCACAGATAACTAGTGATAGGACTAGAGGGAACGGCCTCAAGTTGTGCTAGAGGAGTTTTAGGTTAGAAATTAGGAGACATTTAACAGTCAGGCATTGGAACAGGTTGCCCAGGGAGGTGGTACAGTCACTGTCCCTGGGAGTGTTTAAGAAAGATTGGACGTGGTGCTTAGGGACATGATTTAGTGGGTGATATTAGTAGTACGGGGACAGTTGGACTAGATGACCTTTGAGGTCTTTTCCAACCTATGATTCTATGATAATATGAAGGCAAATACTCTGGTTTAAAGATAGGTTATTCGTTGGGTCACTGGATGGGAGCAGTGGCAGCAATGCTCATGGGTTCCTACCAGCACAAAATTCCTCAATGCATTATTCTAGGTTATCCCAGGGTGGCGAGACTCACTGCCTCCTTTCTGCTTCCAGTCTTGAATAAATTCTCCTGTCTGGGTCATTTTAAATATTCCAAGGAGGTGAAACTTCTCCTTCATCTTCCTGAACCTGCCCAGGTTACTGCACACTGTGTGTTTGGAGGCAGACACAGCTGCCTGGACACTGGAATCCAGACAGACCCTCTCCAAACAGCATAACCTTGCAATGAAATGTGCAGAAAAGCTGCAGGTTTTTTTTTTTTAATTTTTTTTTTCTTTCTTTTTTTTTCTTTTTTCTTTCTTTTTTCTTTCTTTTTTTTTTTTTTTTTCCAGCTGTTTTACCAGCTTGACTCCATGCCCCACTTCCATTGTTCTTTGGGTATCTGTTACCAATGCTTGAACATCAGATATGCTCAAATGTTCTGAAAAGGCTGTCATACCTTACTTGAGATATCATCAGGAGCAAACACTCCCTCCAGGAGACCCAAATGTGACAAAAATAGCTTCAAGCATTAAAAAGTATCTATTTTAATACTGCCTCCTCTAAATAAGGTCTCTATTTTTTCACAGCCTACGTCAGCAATCAGCAACCACTCATTGTCTTCTAAAAAGAAAAAAGTGCACACTCAGCTCTGTTTCAAACCTAGCAGGCATACTTGCATCATTTTTTCATGCCCCTTATTTGCTGCTTTTTTTTTCTTTTATGGTCTTGTTGCTGATTTATTGTTTGTTTGTTTTCAAGCAACACAGAAACAAAATGAACTTTCCCATATGGAGAACACCAACCACAGAGTGCTCACGTCTGTGCAGTGCAAATGCTCGAGTACAAACTGCTTCTTCTCATCCAGCATGCAGAGTGCGTATCCGGGGCTGCGCGGGTAGGAGCTTAGAGCTGCAGTCAGATAAAAGATAATAAAATGAGCTTGGGCCTCATTAACTTACCCTGCTGATGTGAATATTAACATAGATTAAAATCCATGCTCAAAAAAGAAAACTCAGTCCCAGCCCTTGTCATAGGCAAGCTTCAAGCAGTAATGAGTTCCTGGAATTAATTTGGTACATAATATTCTGAAGCTACAGTAAGACAGTCTACATAAAGAAGGTCTTCTCCACATGGTTCTGAAAGTTTTGTAGCCAGATGCAACTTCAGGAATTAAATCCATGGTTATGTACTTTGTCTCTGCTTTGATGAATATTCTGCTGTTCTGGTTGCATATACAGAAAATGCCCAGGAAGACACATCTCCTTTACTGGGACCTAGTTCAGCTTGGCATGCGTAAAAACATTTATGAACACATCAGAATTTAGACAACCTTGCTCAGATTATTTCAATAGGGTATATTCAAAATGAGTAAAAAATGATTCTCATTAATTTTTCTCTCTTTCAGAATATGGCTTTCCTTTCATTCAGTTCTTATAATCTATGCTTTATAGACATTATATTTACTTCATTATATTAACATTATATTACTAGCACTACACTAGTGAAGCTAATAAAGCATCTTCATCTTATTCTTTCCTTTTCTATTCCTGTAGGGGAACAGTGTTTACAGTATACTGTTTTGCAATTACATAACTTAAAATTAAGGTGGGGTGAGGAAATGACTTGTTTTTTGTGTTTCTTTTTACAATACAAATTGATGTTTATAGTGGAAGTTCACATGTATGTTTAGCATCATAACAAAGAGAGGGCGATTTATGGAGATAATGAATTCCTCCAAAAGTCCATCCTAGTTTGGAACTGGCCTTTTGGAAAGCATCACTTTCTCCATAGGGTGGGTAGTTCATCACAAGAAGCGGTCATCAGTGATCCTCATCCCAAAGCTTTAGGTCATCTTTTAGCTTTACTAATCCCAGTCACCAGCTTATTATTTCAAAAGCACTTTCATCCAACTCTACCATCTCACTTGAATTCTGGCACAAAATTTCTCTGCTACACAAGATGAGATTGCTCTCTTCTTTCCTGGTATAGCTGGCAAGGTGAGATGTTACAGCTGTGGTAACTTTCAGAGTCCCCTTCCTGAATGGAAACTCTTGGCCACAGGGATCTTATTCATTGTGGACATTCCCCTACTCTTTGGAATTTACTTGCAGATTTCTCCACTGAAAAGGATGTTATAAGCTACGCAGTGTAAGCAATGGTGGTCTAAGACAAGATATCTGGTCCTGCACCTACAACAGAGAAACTTTCTGTCTGCTTTTATGTCCCAAAAAGGTCACATTATCCTATGATTTGAGTAGGGTAGCCTGTCACATGCCTTTCAGGGATGTATTTGTGCAAGTGGAAAAGATTTATTTGGATCTTTGTGGTACATCATGCAACACACTGTTTTGTGAACTGTAGTTTACTTTATATTTAACACATGCTTAGCGTGCAGTGGATCCCTCCTTGCCAATAACAGTTCTGTACATCAGATGCCTTGGCTGTGGCACAGCTCCAGACTCCATCGCTGTGTGTAGAACTGCTCTTCCCTGAAGACAGACCTTTCTGCATAAAAACATCCCACACTCTGCTAACTTGCTTTTGCACCTGTCAGGCAGTCATTTGGCTACCCATAAATTACAATATTCTTTCTTGCCCTACCTTGTTCCCACCTATTTTTTCTTCAGTCCTGTTTTTGAGAGTATGTAGCTTCAAACCCTAAGAATTCTCCTAGGCTTTTCTCTGACTATTCTTTTTCATCTCTTTTTATTTCTTTAGTGGCCAAAACTTCCTCACAACTGCCAAGAGCATCTGGCCACCTAATGGTTTGTCAGACTAATGCCTGAGCCCTTCTTTGCCAGGTGAAATGGCATGAATCCCAAGAACAAAAACTGTTGAAGATGCAAACCAGTAAATACAGTGTTGCTATTGCTAAGTGATGTGCATTAACTGCATGATGACTGTGCTATAGGGACTCAAGAAAAGTCAGCATAACATCATGAAGAAAGAGACAGACACTGGAAAATCAGTGCATGACAGTTTTAACTGTATAGGAATTAACAATAATTAAGTAACTTGGACATATGTGTCATGGTAATTGCATTATTCATATGCCTTTCTTGTATTTTGATTCTGCTAATATACTAATTGCACTAATGATAAATTCTTGTTTAAAAACTGTTCATTTAAGTCCACAAAACTTGCATGGGGCCTGATGCAACAAAGAAACATTGACATTTAATTTATCTTATGTCAATAAATCCCCTGAGAAACGTGTATCTGCTGCTTTTCTCCATCCCCCAGCATCAACACCAGAGATCAGTACAGCATGGACTTCACCAACAGTGGGAGATTCGAAGTATTCTCTGGTCAAACAAGTCTACATCCTTTGTTTCATAAACTGAGTGATTCAATGCTTGCTGAAATCTTCATTATAAAATGCTGAAAATAGAAGTATTTTCCTGTTTCTGCCTCAACAGTCACCATAATTCCTAATATATCTTCTACTTTGTATCACCTAAGTTTTACGTTAATGAAACAAGTTTTTCTTTATAAGGGACAGCACAGACTGTTGTCTTCTGATCATTTTGTAATCAACACTTTAAACATAGTCAAGTATCTAGAAATCAAATAAATGAGAAGTAAAGAATAAATGAAGAAGGGAGAAAAATGTTTTCCCCTTTCTCCTTGGGAGAAAGCATTTTTATACTCAATTTTTAGATCCACCTGAACAACTCCCCAAAACCAGTAAAAATAAAACAAAACTATAAAAAATAAGGTGGTTACAGTGAGTTTTTCCATGATTTTTTCACCTCTGCTCCTCAGTTTTTATGTTGGCACAACCAGTCATTGGGCAGAAAATATTAGTTGCAGAGGGAGAAGATTGTTCAATATTGAACTATGGTTATTTCATATGCTTTCCCAGATGGAAAACCATAAAGCTGGGGCAGGGGTATATTACAAAACAAAACAGAGTCTGGAAAAGGGGGAAAACATATGTATGGCTGTAAATATTAAACACAGTTTTAGAAAATCAGTTAGTCTTCCAGAAAATGATTAAGGAATACAGAATAAGATTTCACTCTTTTCCAGCCAAAGCTCTGCATCAGAAGTTGCTGTCTGCATGTAGTGACAAGTTGCATAGGTTCAAGCACAACAGTTTTGTACTGAAGAATTAAACCTTCTTGCTGCAAAATTTGGAACATATTTGCAGGGTTAATACGACCCTATATGAATGAGCAGATAACAAATATTGCATAAATATTATGTTGATTTATTTTTAAGGAAGTTTTGAAAGGGTGTTCTGGGCTCTTTTTTTTTTTTATTTTTTTTTTTTTATAACAATTTTTTGCTATTTTGGTAGAGCTGAAATGTGGGGTGGATGATGCCAGCAAGTATTTATGATTTTCTCTGTTATTACTACACAGCATGTTAAGATTTATAGCTAACTTTGTCAATAGCTTTCATTGCCCTGCCTTTATACGTTTTCTTTCTTCTGTCTTTTATTTTGTTGTTTTGTTGGTGATGGTGGGGTTTTTCATTTGTTTGTTTTTTTAATCATTAAGTTCAAATTGACATCCTTGGGCCAATTAATTTTTAATTTAAGAGTGTAAAACAAAAATAGCTTCATGAGTCAAGAATTAAATGAATGAGAAATGAGCATATGCCAAAAGCCAAGCCCTTTTAGCTGTTCTTTGAATGTACTGCGATTTATAACAGTGAGGTTATGTGGTATAGTTTAGAGTACAAAGCTTACTAAATAATGAATACAGTAATTCCATATAATTTTTCTGGCAATAACCCCGAGCAATTTTAATTAGCTTCACCTCCCCTTGACTGCAAGGACAGCTGTGGATGTTCAGACTTCCTACAAAAGTAAAGTTCTACAAGTTGCATTATCTTGCTTTCTTGCTTGCTTGTTGCTTGCTACCTAAACCCAGATTTCCATCTGATTTCCCAGAAGCAGGGAAATAAATCCCAATAACCCAGCAAAAGGAACAGAGCACCCTGACATCACTGCTGTCCAGGCACCACAAGAGAGCAACCAGCTCAGTGAGGTCCATCTCCAGCCATGCAAATCTGACAGGCAGCCCCCAGAATTAATCACCCTGACCTGGCTATTTCCAGGCCCACCACTGGAGGATGTTCAGCCCACTGTCCTGGTGTGAAACCCTTTGAGATGAGGTTCTGCAGGAGAGGCTCTCCACATTGCCTTGCAGTCTGAGGGGGGTGACTGCTTTAAGGGGTGTGTGACTCAGCCTGGGGTGCAAGGGAGGAGCATTTGGGGATTGTGCAAGATTCACTACAGGATCTTTAGATGGAGGACCAGGCAGGGACAGTGAGGGATCAAGGTGTATTGGGAGGAATAAGCGTGGGGGGGGGGGGGGGGGGGTGGAATGGAAAGGAGGTAAAAGTGACCGATGGTGCATAAACAGGTGGCTGCTCAGGACACATCTCTGTCCATGCCCTGTGCCTGATTGCTGCAGACTGCCCTGTCTTCTCATTCAGCTCCACTTCTAGCTATTGTCCTGGGTGAAGGGCTCTCACATCTGTGTGCATGAAGGTCCAAATGCCAGAAACAGGGGTGGGGGACCATCACTCACAGAGCCTGTGTGCCTGTGATGCCAGCAACTGAAGAGACCACTGTGTGTGTGTGTGTGTGTGTGTGTGTGTGTGTGTGTGTGTGGACAGGCCACGTGTCTCAG
Source organism: Anas platyrhynchos (assembly GCF_047663525.1). Taxonomy (NCBI): domain Eukaryota; kingdom Metazoa; phylum Chordata; class Aves; order Anseriformes; family Anatidae; genus Anas; species Anas platyrhynchos. Next base: position 64,425,653 of record NC_092588.1, on the reverse strand, counting down.
GCCAGCTCCCTGTGGGGTCTGTATTGTATATGTATGTACATTTTCCACTAATGTACTTTCATCCTTATCACGCAGAACAGGGAACCATTTCCTGAACGAAAGGTTAACAGCGCATCTCACTGCTACTGGAAGGCCAGAGTCCCCAGAGAGATCAACTGCTAGTCCAGCAGGTAGCATATTCTGCTGCTTGCATGCCCAGGTAGAAGCAGCAAGACTTATGTTTGTGGTTAGTCTCTGCTTCCTGAAGCTGGGTGTTCACCTAGGTCATTGGCCTCAGCTGCTGTCCCCAGAAGGCACCACTCAAGCAATTAGCCATGGTTCAGTACTTTGTCCTTAACCACTTAGCTGCTACCACATGGAGAACTCACACAAATTTTGTTCTTTTCCTTTTCCTCGTTATCGCAGCTTTGAGGCACTCCTGGTTTTCAGCATCAGTAAACATTTGGGGAGATGGCATTAATCAGAGGAAACCTCAGGACCAGAGACCAGGTGATTAGATGATGACTATGGCTAGATCCACCCAAAGAGTTTTAAATCTGTCCTTTCTTGAAGCACAAGACCTTTCTAGTCTCAAAAATTGCCAAGTACAACAAATTTATCTGGTGAGCATGGATAATCCAGCAAAGCAACTGGTCCCAATGTACTGGATGGATAGTCTGTTCATTGCCTGTCTCAATTTTCACTTACTTTAAGGGAGGAAAAAACAGGTATTGTTGTTGTTGTTTTTAATAAAAATCTAATGTCTTGTCTGTATTATTGCCCGAGGCATGTTATAAGAAACATTAATCTGACCTCCTAGTTCTCATTATCTTTCGTTGGCTGATAGCAATTTGTCTGTTTTTTTTCTTTTCCAGTCACTAAGGGAATAAGAAAAGTTGACCTATGCTGTTTCAGTGTAACAATTTGCTACAAAAAGTTGATTTTCTTAGACAGCAAATGCTTGTAGTATTGCCAAATGGGAGAAGAAAATTGACATTGGTTTTCTGTTGTTCTTACAAGAGTACTGTATATTTATTTATAGGTCTATAACATATCCTCACCTCTGTAACAGTCTGTCAGACAGCTGGACGACTTCTAAATTACACGAAAATACCAATTTTAGGTTCTGTCACTACAGATATATAGAGAGGCCAAATCGACAGAACACAGCAGAAGTCTACACCGCAGGAGAAGCTAGATGGGAGGGCTCTGCATGGTGACAGACCCTACCAAACAGGCTGACTGCACAGAGAAAGCTAAATGAATTACTAAAGTAGATTTTCCTTACACATCCATTCATGATATGTGCACCCAGATGTTCTCTCCAGCTGTATTTTAAAGCATCTTGTACTACAATGTACATAACAGCATATATATCTAATTCATTCAACAGCTCTTGGTGAAGAGCGTACTGATTCCAGCTAATTTGTTAGGGACGATAAGGAACAGCCAGTGAAACTAATGAAAGGGGAACACCAAAAAGGAGATGGACACAGATGGCAATTAGTGCCTCATACTCTGTTTTTCAGAACATTTTTCCCCAACCTAACCCACCTTCAAATCAAGAAGCGTTGACTATCAGGAGATGCTCATGTGATGACTTCACAGCCAACGCTTTCTTCGTTTAATTGCAACACTGCTGGAGCATGTATGCACTAGGCTGTTTTAGTTGTGCTAGGCATCCTCAAACCAAAAAGCTCCATAAGCAGAAGGAAAGGCAACCAGACCTTGAAGTTCCTAACTTCAAGTTGTTTGAAAGTACCTCCACACAGTAAATTGCTTGAGCTTTCTTGAGCTTTTAGAAAGGCAGTTTTCTGGAGATAGCAGGCCAGCTTTTGCAAACCAACAGGGCTTTCCACTTTCCTTTATTCCTTTATTTTGGCTTCTTTGGCAAACCTGTGGCCAAAAAAAAAAAAATAATAAAAAAAAAATGTACTACTCCCCCATCTACCAGAAAAAAATTTAGACAGAATATCAAGAAAGAGACAAGGTACTCTCTCTTGACAGTTATCTGGTTTAAGGAATAAGTTCTCTTTATACTAAGTTGTTGGCAGTCCTAGCTAGCTCTTATATTCTCAGTTTAGGCTTCCTAACAAGACATCAAATGGCAAACTAGGAAAATAAATCATCCAAACCTCTGGCCTTAGGAGAAAATGTATTTTTCCCAGGGAAAATATGAAACAAGAAAGTATCAATACATACACCAACGTCAACCATCATCACCCATTCACAAACCCCACTAAATTTTACTCCTGAGCTATCCAACTCTTCACACCTTGGAAATTTTCCAGCAAAACCTTCTGATGCACAGGTACAATCCCTGGAAGGTGAGCATATAAGTTATTTGTAAAGTTGAGGCCTCTTCTGTTGAAAATACTGTACATCTCAGCCTGCTTTGGCTAAGCTGTGAGATGTCTGCCTTAATGCTTCAGGCAACTGCAGTTGTCGCCAAATGACTCAAGAGAAGGTTGGCCTTTAAGGTATTTGAGAACTTTAACTGCCTTCTGGAGTACTTCAATTTGTGACAAGAAATGAACTCAGGGTCATTTTGTAATGCAGAACATGGGGTTAGTCACAATTTCACTGACGGGCACATTCACACAAGAAAAACAGTGCGCTTGAAGAGTCAACTAATAACTTTTAGAAAGACTAAATCTCTTGTATTGGGTACTGATTGGCAGAAATAGGTCTGGTTCAATTCTAAGAGGTCACTAAAAGCTTCCACTCAGAAATCTGGAAGTTTAATTGTATTTTCTGGGGTTAAAGAACAAGCTGAATGCAGAAGTGGAGTTATATAAATGGGCTTTAAATAATCAGAAAGGGAAAACAGGGGAGACATCATGCCAATATGGAAAAAGTGAATCAAGCCTACCAAGTAGGATATACACATCTAAGAGGACAGCAGTGAGACCCTTGACTACGTCCTCTTTCAACCTGCCTCCTGGTTTTATCACTCTGATGCCTAAGCGTGAAGAAATCCACATAAGGCACAAATCAATCTGTTGTCCCAGAGGAAATACTGCCTTTCCCACCTAGGTAAGGTGGGAAATATTGCCTTTCCCACCTAGCCTTATCAGAGCTGATGCTCCAGGCTGCTAATCTTGATGGCTGACCCATCTGTCCATCACTAGCTAGGCCTCCTTTAGCCCTATGTACTTTTGTTATTAAGTGCTTGTGCTACAAATCTTTCACCCCTGCTAGCTGTGCTGCTCTGTCTTGCTGGGCTGCCGCTGACAGAGATCCCAGTGGTTTCCTTCGATGGATGGTTCAGTGCTTACTGACAGCCACAGAGACTCTGAATGCAAGCACCCTTCTGCAGCCCCTTCCAGGCAGGCAGGTTGCTCTCACTGATTAAAACAGCCCTGGACCCCAATCTCTTCCTTCAGTCATCATTAAACCACAGACATGGTGAAGCAAAGAACTCCATGGGCCTTGCTGCAGTGAAACTTGCTCACACCTACAGTGTACTTGCTGCCTGTACTTTCTGTGTACTGCTCCCTCAAAAAAGGACTTTGACAGATGCAGAAAAAATAGGGTCCTATCCTAATAATAATAGTCCCATCTTTCTCTTCACAGAACAGCTCAGGTCAGGAAGAGTCTCTGGACATCATCTGATCCAACGTCCTGCATCAGTCAGGGTCACCTAGAGCAGGTTGCCCAGGACCAAGTTCAGATGGCTTCAAATATCTCTAAAGGCTGAGACTCCAAAATGGGAAACCAGTTCCTATCTGGGAAATCTCTTCCTGTGTTTGACCACTTTCACCAAAAAGATTTTTCTGATGTATAAACAGAATTTTCTGTATTTCAGTTTGTGCTCACTGCCTCTCATCCTTCCCCTGGGAGCCACATCCTCCCCCAGGAGCTCACTTTGAATTAAGCCTCTGCTCTGCCAAGGGCACTTGCTCGAGTAGCTGCAGGGGACCATGTCCAGCAGTGTGTCACCTGCACATGGCCCTCAGCAGAATCTCTTGGGTGCCTCTTAGCCCTGCTCTTACCTCCCACCTTCATTTTTAGCTTCTCTTAATGATGAAGAAAAAAAAAAGCCAGAGCTCAGCTGCCTCCCTGCATCTGGTTTTCCCTGCCCCAGATTCCTTTCCTGCTCTTTTTCTTGGATCATTCCTGTTTTGTGCCTGCACCCACTCTTCCTCTCCACTCTCTACCACTCACACCTTTCCTTTACTAGCTGCACCCTCACATCAGCCCTGCCACCAATTCCTGGTCCTGGTGATCCAATATTATTATTTTGTATTCTTTCCCTAGTCTCTTCTGCAGTCACTCAAGATAAGGTAACAGAATGGGTGGCTTTTCTGTGATTTGCTAATCCAAGATGAACTCTGCTGTCAGGATCCTTTCCCCTGAAATGTCCACCCTTCTCCAGATGGTGGGAACGGGGAGCAGACACTCAGCTCTCTCACACACCCACTCCCTGCCTACAGGAGATGTATCTTTCATGCCCACGCTCAGGAGGAAGAAATAGAAGTGTGGCAATTTCAGCATGCTCATTTTTGTTGTAAATTTATGCAACCTGCTTGCTCTCGGCTTCCCCCATCCCTGAAGGCTCAGCCAGCCAAGCGAGAGAGTTTTCAGCTGCCCTGCAAGCCGCAGAGGTGGCCAGAGGCCAGATCCTGCATCACTCCAGCACTGAACAGCTGGGGCAGGCTGGGCTACGGGCTGGTAATACCACAGCAATACCAAACAGTGAAACCTCACTGGGATTTAAAAGACCTGCGACTTCCTCTGTAGTGAAGAAGAGGCCTTGTTTGGATCTGATTCCTATCCTAGAGGAGCACACAAACTGAATTTCAAGTCATTTTTGTCCCCCCAGCAAAGGAAGGTGTATTCTTCCTGGTATCTGCTTCAGAGGATTGGATCTCACATGCCCTTACACGCTTGCATCTTAAGGTTGTTGCTTTATTTTTTCCACCTCCCTCACGTCACGTAACTTAAATTTCTTCTCTTCCTTAGAGGGCTGTTATGGTTTCGAAAAAGCTTTACTCCAGCCTTGGATGGGAGAAGAAGGCTCCCTGCCTGAGCCTGACGCTTGCAGGAAAGCCCATGCAGGCTTTTTAAATATGTATCATCCTGCTGCCTGTTATCAGGGAGGACTGCTATGGATTTCCATTGATTCATTATATGAAAAATATATAATCAAATATTCTGCCAACCAAACTAGCTGTGAAAATGAAACGTTACAAGTGACCCAAATAAAATGTAACTGGTGCGTCTCTCACTTGCTCACAGCAAAGGCACAGCCATTGCCAGCTCCAAGCCCCGACTACAAATTAAAAAAAAAAAAAAAAAAAAAAAAAGTGGTGTAGAATGATTCTGATAAAGGATGCTAACCTGCATTTCTACAATCTTTCAGGAAAACACTTGTTTCAGCCTAAATGGACATAGGTTTGCTGCCTTCGTGATGAACCTGATGCAATTTCACACATTATTGAAGGCTTTTACTGTGGCATAGCTGATCGGAGGAGAAGCAGGCTCACAGGTGACTCTGTAACTGTCTGGCTGGTCTGTAAAAACATCTTGCTTCCTCACTTTTTCATTTTTAATACTACGCAGAACTGTTACTAGTAGTGCAGCAAAACAGAATAAGGAAGAATATTAAATTAGTTTATGTAGTGTAAGCAGCAAGGTGGCGATGAGACCCCAGAGGAGGCTGCTGATCGATTTTGTTGTCACAAAGCAAGACAATTTCACTGCCAAGAAGCACTGCTGAGCAGGGAGAAATTGTTAATAGCACAGCAGCTCCACGTCGCATCCAGGCTTCTGCTTAGCCATGTGCTAGGGCAATAGGATGTGCAGCGAAGCGGAGAGATGCTGCCGTCATCCCCAGGATCAGCCAACAGTAAAACACAGCATTGTTTAATCCTCCAAATGGAAACACTTTTGTACTTTCCTACAACATCAATTGCTTCCTAACCTCAATTTTGAGCTTCTTTCCTCAGTTAGTTAAAATTGTTTCTAGAGACGCTCATTCATCTGCTGTGTCTGAAGGACAACTTAAACATTTACACAGCAGCAGCAACTTTTAAGACAAAAGCAGGATGCTCTCCTAGCAGCAAACTTCCCTTGTCACTTAATTTTGTGGTTATATTGATTTTTTAAAACAGCTCAGGCCATCGTTTGTGTGAAGGATTCCTTGGAAAGGCATTCTATATTGGTTTTCAAATTATTTACTAATGCACTCAGATACTGATGCCTGTTATCTTTGCTGTCTGTCCCCATGTATTAGAAAGTGACTGTAAGCAATTATCCTAATTCATCAATTATCCTAAAACATCAAGGTGTGTTGGTTCTGTCAGTCCTTAAGACATACTCAAAATCACTGAACTGCCCAAATTCATTGCCGTGATTCTTTGCAAAATCCCATTTCAAAGTATCCATCAGGTTTCTTAGAGGCTTGAGTGACTTTCCAGTCAACATTTTGGCACGGAAATCCAATAGCAGGAATACCCTGCTCTCTGGCAGCTCTGCCTTGTGCATGAAAAAAAAAAAAAAAAAAAAAAAAAAAAAAAAAAAAAAAAAAAAAAAGTATTTTGTCTATCACAGAATCACCTATTTTGGAAGAGACCTCCAAGATTACCTATTCCAACCTCTGACATAACACTAACAAGTCCTCCACTAAACCATATCACTAAGCTCTACACAACCTGCAGCAGCCCCCCCCAGGACAGCAACATCCCCATAGCCACCCTGCAGCCAGGTAACCTGGCTCTTTGTAAAAATGCAGGATATTTACAGCTTCATTTCAGCAGCAGGTGCAACTCATTAACCCGCTGCCGCTTGCCATCTCCTGGGGAGCAGAGGAAACCCGGCTCTGCTGGAGAGAGAGGCCCTGTGGGGAAAATACACTGAGAAGCGGCGCCTGGGGGAGAGGCTGAAGCCAGGAGATAGGCTTTTCAGCAGTTACATCTGCTCTCTAACCTCTGGGGTCTGCCTCTCCCACAGCCAGGGATCCTCAGATCTGCCAGCCTGACTTCAGCTCACTACTGGCCTCATCCTCAGCTTTCCTTCTTTTAGCAGGCAGGCAGGCATTTTGCCTTATGCCAGTAATGAAATGTGAACTAGTGGTGCCAGGCATCCCGGCAGTGAAATTCCCAACCACCTTGGCCATGACTTCACTTATGCACCTTCTGCATCACAGCTTTTGAAGCTTTTTGACTCAGGGAGGATCTCATCAATGTCTATAAATACCCAGCTAGATGCTGCAAAGAAGACAGAGCCAAGATCTTCTCAGTGGTGGCCAGTGCCAGGACCAGAAGCAATGGGCACAAATTGAAACACAGGAGGTGTAGTCTGAACATCAGGAAACACTTGTTCACTGTATTGGTGACAGAGCATGGGCACAGGCTGCCTAGAGAGGCTGTGGGGCCTCCTGGAGATCTCCAAAAGCCACCTGGATGTGGCCCTGGAGGCCTGCTCTGGGTGTCCCTGCTGGAGCAGATGGAGAGCAACTTTTTACTCAGGGAGTAATGATAGGACAAGAAGTAATGTTTTTAAACTGGAAGATAGTAGATTTAGATTAGATATAAGGAAGAAACTCTACTCTGAGGGTGGTGAGGCACTGGCAGAGGCTGCCCAGAGAAGCTGTGGATGCCCCATTCCTGGAGGTGTTCAAGGCCAGGCTGGATGGGGCCTTGGGCAACCTGGTTTGGTGGGAGGTGTCCCTGCCCATGGTATGGGGTTGGAACTGGGTGGTTTTTAAAGTCCCTTCCAGCCCAAACCCTACTATGATATGATTCTATGACCTCCAAAGGTCTCTTGCACTGTCAGCCAAGCTGTGATTCTGAGATTCTGTGTTTTACACATTTCCCCACCAGTTTGATTCTGCATTTCAATATCTGACACAGTGCACATGCATTTGGCACGTGCACCTGGCTGCTTCTGGAGATAACCATGCTTCAAGCAACCTTGTCAGCAAATGATGTCCTGTCTATAGCAAGCTGTTCTGCCAGGTGAACTACACTCCCTTTGTTTTCATTAATCTGCTGCCATTAGCATTAATCAGCCTATGACAGGAACATGATGCTGTTGCATATGTTTTTATGATCACCCTTAGACTGTAGTTACTAATAAAACCAAACCAGGCTGGAAAAAAAAATAAAAAATAATAATAAAAAATTATTCACACAGCTGGGAGTTGAATGGAGACTAGTTGCTTAACCTGCAAGAAACCAATTTTATGATTTCAGGTGCTTTTTCAGGTCTAATTGCTGTGGTCTGCTTTATATTTTAATTAATGTTACTTGATTTGTTCAGGCAGTTTAACTTGCTTGTTTGTCGCTCTGTGGGTAGGAGGTGTGCTTTGTAATTAAAAGCAAGTCTGCTTGTAAGATCAACAGCAAGGAAGTCATAGTTTTTAAATAAAGCACTTTGTAGTCACTTAGAAAATAAATGTGTAAAGCATTTAGGAACTGTCATCAATTAGTCTCCCCACTGAAGCAGAAACTGGATGGAGGAGCAGGGATATTGTCAGAGGGAAACTGAGGAACAGACTTTTAGTGCCACACTACAAATTTTGGATGGAAAAGAAGCCCAATAAAGCAAAGGTACAATCAGTATTCAGCTCAGCCCACTGCAGGTCTGCAAACGTGCCCCACTCCATCCTCCTCACTCACTAATTGCCTCGCCAGCCTCAGTGGCTCTCAGTCGCTGGGTCACCCAAGTCCCTCGTTAGCAAGGTGATTGCCAGTGACAGCAAAAGGCTCCGAATTGCCTCTTTTAATTATGGTTTCATTGCCAGGCAATTCACAGGCAGTCCATAGTGAGAAGGGCTTCTTTCTGTTTGCTTGGCAGTCCAAAAACCCACACCGGAGAATGAGGGATAGCTGCCACACAGTAGGAAGCACACGCCTAGAGCTCCTGGTCATTTGAGGGCCCCCCAAGCACCAGCAGAAGCTCTTTCCTCCCAGGTGCTTGTCACAGATGTGCTTCATTCCTCAGCCTCTTCCCTGTCACCCTTAACAGATATTTTGGGTTCCTCCAGTAAAGCTGTCTGAAAAATATTTGCTGTGCAAAGATCAATGAGAAGCAACAATTAAAACCGAGCGAGGGAGTAGCTGCAGTGGAAGGGAGGAACGCTGGAAGATATTCAGGGAGAGAAATGTAACGATGATGGGCATGTCACTCTGCAGCACTGGAGCTCTTTCTGACGTGTGATTTCACACAGCCATAACTAGTGGAAATTTTTCAGGAGACCTTTGCAAAACGAAGGAAGTTTCAGAAACACTCCAAACTTCCTTAGGCACAGCCAAATCAGCCTTGAGTGGGGAGATGAGGAGGGGGGAGTGTTAAAAAATAAATAAAGGAACAGAGGCCAGTACCCTTCCCTTTGCTTCCTAGCTTTTCCCTTCCCACTTGCCAGACCCCAGAGGCACTGGGCTGGCTGTTATTGCAAGCAGGCGATTTTCTCCATCCTGATGCAAGCGAACTGCAGCACCCCGAGTGCCTGGTGCAGTGGGCAGGGCTGACAGGGATTCAATTTGTCTTCCTCACACAGGCACTTTGCTGCAGCCACTACCGAGGCCCCTGGTAGAAGGGCTGGGAGGGAGAAAGAGAGAGGTTTCATTAGCTGGCCAGTGCCTAATGCTCCTCCTGAAATATCCAGGGACAGAATAAATGTATTCCTACATCCATCTCTTCTCTTTCATTTCCTGAAAGGCGATCCTAGCGGTTTTTATCTGTGAGGATCACCCTCTATCTCCTAATCCATTTAAGATATTTAAGGTTGTGTCTTCCTGGCACAAATAAGTGTAGGACATTGACAGCTTCAAGGCACTAAAGAGGACGAGGCGATGGGACAGTTGCATGGCAGAGATGCTGATCTCATTCACAAGAAACGGAGAGGGCCAGAGATGTCTCTTCTCAAAAAACATTCAAAAACATAAAGCCAACAAATATCAGTAACGTGATGCCAAGGAGGCTCTCAGAATGGCTTTTAAATAATTGAACAAGGAGTTTAGGTGCTGCTGAATGGTGGTGCTCTGGCTTTCAGGTCAAGTTTTCTGAAGTTTACTATGGACTCAAAAGACTGAATGCACTCTAGCTTGAAAACAGAGATGAGTGAGCATTCAGCTGCACTGGGATCAAAGTTTGTTAATATTTTAATGTTTCTAACATGATGCAGAGTGCATGAAACGTCTAAGCCTTGGGGACCATCCTGCTTAATTTATGTACTGAGTCACTACCCAAACCCAAGACTGTAGCTCTCTCTTCCTGGTGGCAGATCAAATTCTGGCTATTCTCAACAATCTAATATTGATCACTGAAATGACCTCTCCTTCCCTTTCTACATTTTTTGAACAAAGAAAATAGAAAATGAATCTGGTTCAGGACAATAATAGGCAATCATGAAGAGATGTTGGAGCTGACTGTCATTAGCTAAACCACTTTTCAGTCTAATATAGATATAAATTAGATCAGCATTTGGCAAACAAAACAGCCATGCTGGTGTTGGAATAATTGCACGCATTGTCAGAAATGCCAGCAAAGGCCCTTCCAGTGCTCTGGGTACTGTAAGTCAACCCTTCTCTATTTAAAGTCCGTGGAGCAAATGTGGTCTGGTAAAAAGCAGCACTGTGAGGCACAAATGGTTGAGAGCAATCACAAAATAAAAAATGGGATTAGCAGCATAATCGTGAAGACCTTGACCACTTAAAAACCAACAGCAGGGCGTGTAGGTGGATTAGAGTGGGGGGAGACCAGCCAGGGCTCTCCTTTGCCCATAGCAATCCCACATAAAAGCCAGGTTCTCCAGCTCTGCAGGCAGAGGTGTGAGGACAAGACTCTTTCCAGTGAGAGGATGATGTAGCACAGATCTCTATGTAGAGAAAAAAAAAAAAAAAAAAAAAAAAAAAAAAGTCATCTCTAGCCTAAAGGCCTTAGCTCTGCAATGAGCAGAATAAAAAGTCTGAATCCAGATAGCTTTGGATGCTGAAAGCTCCTGTGCTGTCCATGATGTATTTTCTCTCTCCAGCTGTCCCTGATGCCTCTTTAAATTCCAGTTTGCTCAGAGCACAATGCCAAGGTGGGACCCCAGACAATTCATTTTTAGACACTGGAACAGGAAAACACTTCCTGAGCCTTTTGCAAGTCAGAAATGTCTGAGGAGGTGACCCTCCTCCAGGAAAGCCCATACAGACCCCACTGCATCGCAATAGTTCCCACTCTTACCCTCCAGGGCGCTAGGGGAAGGTCTGTGCAGTGGGCACTTGGATTTGATTCTGGTTTCTGGGCTCCCAAGACAGTAAGCTGCCTCATCCTGCCATAGCTACTGCCCTGCAGTGTGCAGTGGGTGGGTGGGAGTGGGAGTGCTGGATTTACATGGTTAGGGTGGGACCTTGCCAGTTTTTGAAGTGACCTGAATGCAAACAAGGACTTTGAGTTTGGTTTGGTCACCAATCCCACAACCATTTCATTTGTGCAGGCCATCAAATGGATTCAGCTAACTTAGGTGAACTTTCAGCTTCAAAAGGATAAGAAAAAGGGGAAGCAGATTGATGTTTTCCTGTATCTGATAAGGCAACAGACCTCAATATATCAGGCAGTCTTACAGACTGACAAATAAGGAAGCAAAAATTGTGCAGTTCCCTGTGTACCATTATGACTTGCTTTCATCCCATTATAAAACAACACTTACAGTTTGAAAAGACCAAAGGAACCGGTGATTTTGCTACAGCTTTGCTCATCCTTTCACAACGTTATTCCCCAGACGGTTTCACGAAGAGCAATACATTATTCTGTTTGTGTTGTGAAAGACTATCACCTTTCAGAGATGTCACAACGTGACATCGGTTCGGTGTTTGAGGAAGACTTAGAGCAGCTAGAGAGGCCAGGAGCTTTAGGCAACAGCGTGATGCTGCTCAGGGACCAGCTGATCCTGTCACAACCTGGAGAGTGCCACTGCCTGATGCTTTGAAAGAAGCACCGGTCATTGATCTGGGCCTGCAGTGGGTTTCTCAAAACACCCCGGTACTGACTATCCTCCTGGAAATGAGAAGAGCACAGCCAAAACCCTGCAAGCATCTGGCATCAATGTGCCTCCACATGTCATGAATGCCTGCTAGCAAAGCTTCATATGGCCATTATCCTATGAAAAGTTGATTTGCATATCTGTGCCACTTGGGAAGTGAATATTGTTTATATTGGCCAACAGCTGATGACAAAAAAAAAAAAAAAAAAAAAAAAAAGAGAGAGAACGTCTAGCTGGGACATGGTGTGTTTTCAGGAGCCGAGGTGATTTGGTTGTCTGCAGATTCGCTGCCACAAGACACGTCAAACTGCTTCTAGATCTGAGGACAGGGGCAGTGTCACAATCCAAATCATAACTCTGGCTGGTTTCAAGTGCCACCCTGATAGCAAAAGATTGCCTAAAATAAGTGTTGCCACTGGTCAGAAAGGTGAGTGCACACCTGCAGTACAGGATGGGGAGATGTCTGCAAGGAAAAGACCTCACAGAAGAATGACCCCAAGCCCACGTTCAAGAAGACAGGCTCACCTCCCTGCTGGAGCAGCCTCATCTCTGCAGCCCCTAAAAGAAAAGCAAACACATTATCCTCCAGAGCACCTCAGGCAGGGCTTTATATAAGCACGAAAATCTTTACCTGTGCAAGGGCAGCCTCGTGCAGGATGCGACAGGATTTTACAAGGGGGGAGCTTCCCTCCTCCCAGTGACTCAGAGAGCACATATGGCACTGCTGGAACAGAACAGGGACACGAGAGCTTCTGCAAAAACATATGTTCACCTTTCTCCCACACCTACACAGAAACGCAAGGTGCCTGTCACAGGAACAGCGGAGTGTGCAGGCTGCTCCCAGGCAGGGCTGGTGCTGTGCAGCCACCTCCAGTCCGTCTCCAAACTCCATGATATCTTCATCTGATGTGACTCTGCCACACATGTTTGGGCTGAAATCCAGCACTTCTGCCTGGTTTGGGCTGGTTCTTCACCTCTGCCTGGAACACCAGTTCTTACCCTTAAGCCAAAAATTTGACCATGTTTTCCCAACATTTGTTTCCTCTTAGAAGAAAATCAAAACCACACATTCATTTGCTTCCCCGAGACACATGGAGACAAGTAGGTATTGCCTTTTTACATTAATTCCCTGAACAGTTATTAGACCAGGTTTTGATGTCTTATAGATGGCCAGTCCACCCCAACACTGCAACAGCACAACTTTCCAAGACCAGCAGTCCTGCAGCCCTTCCTTATACTTTCAGAGGACCTCTTTCAGCCACATTATAGTGAGTGAGCTGTAGAGGAGCAAGGAAATGTTTCACACTTCATTTGCCTTTTAAAAGATCTTCCTGGTTAACAGAGTGATGCCACAGGGAAAAAATAGTCACTGCATTGCTCACAAACTCAGCAGGGTACAATAATTTCTTTCTATATTATGCAAAAGGACAAACTGAGCAGCTACAGCACTTTCCTCTGGACTTCAAAATCAGTGATTTGTTTTGTTTTTAAATTTGTAAAATCCTATGGAGACGTTTCCTCTCCACTACTTTCATTGGCAAGGTCAACTGGAAAAGGCTTCAGGTGTCCTCCACGCCTGCTGGGAGGCCTTGCAGGCAGCCAGAAAGCATTTCTCCTTGTGTGGCTGGCAAGGCTGGCAAGGCTTTCACCCACCCACCCACCCACCCACAGAAGTCACTCGCCAGCCTCCTCTGTTTCTGGTGGGCCAACAAAGGAAATCCCCACCTCTGTGACTGATTCCCTGACCAAGTTGCAAAGGCACAGGAGGCACAACACCAGACATGTAGATGTTTTAGTGCTAGGTTTATCCTTTGACACCAACGGCTAATTATTCCACACCACACGATCATTCAGAGGCTCCTGACAAGTTCCTGCTGCAGTCCAGGATGATATTAGAAAAATCAATGTATGACTTAGAGGAGGAAAGAAAAAAGCAGTCCAAAGGCAAGAAGCAGCTGCACTCTGTCCCACAGATACCCAAAAGACAGAATTACATTCACATCGTGCACCCTAACTCCTTCAAATAAAGTTTTGATTTGTTTCAAAACATAATAACAAACACATTTGCCAGTACTTTAAATAAGCAGTTTGGTTTACTAGGCCCTTCCAGACAAATATTTATAAACTCAAAGGTTCAAAAAGAATAGTAAATGCTTTTTTATTGGTAGAAATATTGGAGTGCGGGGGAAGAGGCAGTAAGGCTGATGAAAGGAGGAGTACAGACACCATAAGAGAGATTCTTAACTACAGTAGGTCTTTTCAGTCTGGAAGAGAAATCCATGGGTTGGGAGGATCTATAAAACCAGGGATGACATGGAGGCAGTGGAAAACAACTAATGCTTTGTCTTTTCTAATACAAGAACAAAAAGGCATTGAATGTCCAAAACAACCAAGAGCTGTTTCTTCATATGGTACAGGCTTAACCTGGGGAATTCTTTTCTGTGGAAAAACCCATGAGAGGAAGAAGAAATCCATCAGCAGCTAATAAGCACACAGATGCTTCCTATGGTTTAAGACAGGTCTGAACCATAAAACACTGGAGTTTGGGAGAGCTTTGCCACGTGATCCAATTTGGTCACTGCTCATTTACAAATCACAGCTGCCTTCGGGAGGAGCCTAAGCCCTCTCTGGGATATCAGCATGGTTAGACAATGTTTCAAAAAAAAAAAAAAAAAAAAAAAACAACAACAAAAAAAAAACACACAGAGATACTGTGATGTGATGAGGCAGCAAAAGAGAGGCAGGAAAGCCCCTTTTTGCATTTCAACACAGAAAAATGTAGTTCTTTATATCCTCTTCAAATGGAGATGTTGGGGTGAGAGAGAATGCCTATAACTGATGATAAGACATTGTGATTAGGAGGTGCACATCGTTTTCTGAAGCTGTATGGATGGTTTCCCATCTACAGGATGAAAACAGGAAAAAAAATGTTTTCAAATCAGCATTTCATGATGAGAAATGATTATCACTGAAACACTGCATTTAAACAATGCAGAGCAGACCAAATACCTGTCTCTGAATATATTTGTAATTTATTCTGATTTTTCATGTGTACATGGCAGGTTCTGGAGCTGTATATTTATCCTTTTTCTTATATTGCCCCCTGGTGGTCCTAGGCATACTGAAGTAATAAATCACCAATTTTTCAGTGAAATGGCCATACATAAGCATTTTAAATAGCATCCATTTATTTTCCTCTGAGACAGACGACAAGTGTATTTTTAATATAGAAATTGTGAGGGGCTGTTTGGTTTCACTACCAGCGTGCCATCTCCTGTCTTAGCACAGTCAGACCCTGGCTGTCTCAATAAATGGCTGCACTGCCCACCCCAGATTATAGGGTAATGGTTAATGAGGCTTGCAGCTCTGCTACGGGACCTGGACCCCTCCTGGGCTGGGGCAGTGAGATCCACAAGGATTGTCAGGTCCAACTCCTGGACTTGGTACATGGCACAGGGACACTTAGATAGTATGGAGGGAGGGAAGGGGGTCTTTTGTCTCCAGAAGCAGCATTGCCACATTGAAGAGAGCATTAAAGTATTATAGACTTGGACTTCATGGGACTGGCCTCTTGGGGGTGGAAATTGAGCAACAGGCACCAGAGAGGTCTCTTGTAACAGATCGTGTGTAGGCTGTGTCCAGTTTTTGGGCTCAGTACACAGGAAAGATGTTGTTAAGCTGAAGCATGTTCAATGGCAGGCCACCAAGGTGGTGAGAGATCTGGAGAAGTCACCCTGTGAAGAGGGACAGGGCTGGTTCAATAGGGGAAGAGAGGGCTTTGGGAGCACCTGACAGCAGCCTCCTGATACCCAGGAGGAGGCCATGAAGATGTAGGGAGCCCAGATCTTCATTGTAGGAAGATGAGCCAAGTAAGCTGAAATAAGAGAGGTTCAGAGCCAATGTAAGAAGAAACTACTTCTCCACAAGGACAGTCAGCAATGAAGCAGATTGTCCAGAGAGGCTGTGCAGAGTATATCTTATGAGATTTTCAAGACCATACTGAGTAAAGCCCTGAGCAGCCTGGTCTGATCTCATAGCTGATCCTGCTTGGAGCAGAAGCTTGCACTAGAGACATCCTGAGCTCCTTTCCAAATCGTAGTTCACACAGCAACAGCATAACAGAATTATACAGACTGCATTTTATTTCAGTTATTAATAAAAACATTGTGCTAACAATTTTCATTACTAGTAACTTATGGAAATGCATTTTTCAGCAGTTAATGGGAATTGCAGAACGGCACATCCCAGATGTAACACCTCTTTTGAGCCATGAAAATAATTCCTATACGATAAAACATAGCCAAATTCTTTTTGATGGGTACAAAAAGTTGAAGCTGTCCTTTTCCTAGTTGCAGCCAACCTGAAAACAGCTTTTACACCTTTTTATTGGCTTTACACAATTACCAGACTACATTTCACTTCCTGGTTTACTGTGTAGCTCGATCTGTAGAGGCAGCTCGCCAGCCTGAATCAATACTCACCAGGTGGAGAGGGGCTCCTGCCTCGAACAAACCCAGTGGGCTTGGTGAACTGGGACTGTTCCTGAAGGCACAGCAACATCTCAGATACAGACAGCACGTGTGCACACCAAAGAAGCAGAAGTTTGAGCAATGCATCCATGGTAGGTTCACACCACCAGCAGGAACATCGCACCTTCAGGGCCTGTGTAGGTGAGACACTCACCCTGAAGACCCACACGGATCAACCCACAGGAGTCTCAGGCTCTTCCCTGCAGAAGGGACCATCTCTGCTCAACCTCTTCTGCAGAGAGAGGGAGAAATTTGTGCCACAGTTCAGTGCCCTCTGTGGACAGCAGTGAAGTCTAGTAGCATCTGGCAGTGAATTGATACGTGACAGGCCCATATAGGTCTGCTTGCCATGTCAGAGCAAAGGGTTTGACTGGTAGAAAGCTCCTAAGCTCCAAAAAGAGTGTCTGCAGAGTACTGATATTCTCTCGAAGATGTACATCTTTATATGAAAACTCCTCGGATAGAGCCTCTCCACGATTATGAAATGAAAAGGCAAACATAACAATTGTTTTATCTTGAGAAGTGCTAGGAGAGCTTCCCTTGGAGACACTGCAGTCAATTCACTTTTGTTGAGGGGAAGAATTCCCCCCAGTGGCAGGCAGACAGCTTATGCTTTAGGAAGAGAGGAAGGTACGCTGCTCGCACATACACAGCGTCCAATTTGCTGTCAGGGAAAAAGAAGGTAACGAGGCTGGACAGTCTGTGTAAATACCAAAAGCCAAAAACCCAGCCGAGGAGGAATTGTACACAGAGGCTTAGGAGGCAGAAGGCAAAATACCAAGAGAATGCTATACTTGATATGTACACGCTCCCTTAGGATCTTGTATTAAAAAGCAGAGGATTACCTTACAAGAACAATACGAAGAGAGATGAGGATGTAGAGAAAAGAAAGATGGATTGTATGGGGATTTAGAGCCTGCAAGAAAGGAGAAGGGACTGAGAAGGTAAAACACCTTAAAATAAGTGTTGGCGAATAAGAGAGGAGAGGTTTAGGAAAAAACACAAACTCAGGAATCCTTGTTTGCACAAGCAATTGATTCAAAAGGAAAGAGCTCCTCTGCAGAGAAAATTGATTGCTGAGTCCCTTGTTATTTCAGTTTGGATCAGCTGGAGTCCATATAATGGTGACACTATTGTAATGCGGCAACTGCCTCAGGTATAACACCTTCTCTCCTCTCATCTGTACAGAATGAAAGTTGGCTGAATCGCACATGCACCAATTACATGGAGCAGATTTCTTAGAGGACTTCAAGTCCAGGGCATGCCTAGTTGGTATACAGCTACCCTGGGGTACTGGGACGAGCCTTGCCATTGTGTTAAGGCATTGTGTTTTGTCATACGATCTACTCTAAATTTCTTCTATGAAGATTGAGAGACCATTTTTAGTTTCACCTCTGCACTACAGCACTGATGAATTACTGCAGAAAATAAAATGGTGGTGCTAGCAAAGTTTGAAAACACCTCTCAACACAAACCGTTCAAATGCAGTCACCAGAATTCATCACAGGGTGAGAGAGAGCACAGTCTGTGCTCAGGGACCTGCAAAGGGAGTCTATGGGCCACTATAGGAAGAAAGCTGTCTCCAAGGGTTTGGTCTGATGCTGTCCTGGAGGTAGTGCTGCAGGGTGCAAAGTTCCATTCCAAGTGGGATATTTGCAGCCCAGGTCTTGAGTTCTGCAGCCATGGGGTGGTGCAGGTACTTGGGGGTGTTGCTGGGATGTCCTGGCTCTGCTCTTCTCCCCAGGGCCAAATTCACCACGAGTGACAAGCAGCAGGGAGGCAGTTGAGGTGATTGTGGCTCAGGATTGATCCTGTGATCTCTGAATGGGATGGATTTGTGAAATATGTAAAAAGGTAGAAGCAGAGTAAGTGAAAAGCGTGGGTTGGCACAGGCATCAAGATGGGTGAAGGGGTGGCTGAAGGAAGGTCCCGCAATCATGCAAAGGTGCAGCAGTACACAGGGCAAAAGTGGGAATGGTCAGAGGCTCAAGGGATGGGAAAGCAATTGGGTAAACACCTTTCCCAGCCACCTCAAAACTACTGCTCAGAGCTGCTGTGGATCCCAATAAATTGCTGCTGATAAAACAGTAGTAATGGAGCACTGCTAAGTGATGCTCAACAGCTCTCACCTCCAACAGCTTCCTCATGCACTGAAGGCAACTTCTGATTTTTGTACTGTCAGAGATTTTGTCTCATCCTTTGTACAGCTCCAGATGCTCCTCGAAACAGAGCAAGCAATATTTTTTGCTGCCCATCTCGGTTATTTTAAAGTTCTCTTATTTGCAACAGTCACTTCTTCCTTAAAGTGAGATTCGAGTCTAAATGAGGACACAGCTGTTTCCTCCTCTTCCCTCATCTCCGCAATAGCTGCAATCGGCAGCGAGCCTCCGAGCATCCTCATCTCTTCCCGTTAAATATTTGGGAAAACAGAGATTACTCACAGTTGCCAAAGTGGTATTTTCAATAGCTGAGAGCTCAATAAGTGACTTCCTTGAAATTGTCACCAGTTTCTAGTTGCTTCTGAAGTTCCAGCCCACAAGACAGATGACAACAGAAGAATAGATGCTTTTTTTTTTTTTTCTTTTTAAGGTTAATTTAATGTGTTTTTAATGTTTAATGTGTTAATTCTGTTCTTCCCACTTCATAACTGAAAAATGGGCACAGTCAGTATCTCACCATGGTTAGAGCCTGCCATGTGGAGCCCAGGTCAAATGTCAGCACCTCCTCTCATCTTTCCATTTCGCACAAGCTCATTTTCTCCGTGTCTTAGTGCAGCATCCTCCCCGCTAGTCAGGGTTACCACATCTTTTCACGGGATGCCTTTGTTTTGGACTGATAAGACTTAAGATGGCTTTGGATATTCTCCGTAACCACTTGGTGTTGTTTATATATATAAGATCATAAACAAGACCCCCACTTTTTCTTGCTTTGTTTTTCACAGATAACTCTGCCTTAAGACAAGACAATCCTAGTTCTTTAAGTCTAACTACGTAAAACAGCTTGTTCATAGCCCTGGCCTTGCAGTCTCCTCAGAACAAGCAGGAAGCCAGTAAAGTACTTTTGACAGCATTTGTCCAAATTATTAATGGGTTGGCTTTAGTTCAAGTACATCAAAAGGTATTAGAATATTCTTTATAAATTTTAGCTCATGCCATCAGTTTTTACAACTCTATTCTCAATGGCACTGTATAGTGAGCATATTGTATAATGTACCTAAGGGCTGTTACACGGTCACTAAAACAAAGAAAAGGCCTTCAAGAAACTACAAACGGCTTTCTCCTTTTGTCATTCTTGTAGAGTAGCTCTTTAATTTATAAGTTTAAAGACTTCATACATCATTGCTCTGTGATAAACACAGGATTATTTTCCACCTATGTGAAGACAGCAGGATCAAGATTTCCCACTGCAAAACATGCCACTTCGCTTTCTGTGTTTTCCAGGTATTCCTTTATGGGATACCTTGGAGAAGTTAATGGCATCATCTTAGTTACATTTCCTTGTGGCTTTGAATCAGGTATGAGGTAATGTGGCACTATAACTATGCAACTCAAATCTGAGTGGGGATAAGGAGCACTAGGGTATGTAGTATTTGAAAGCAGAGATGCCACAGAGATTCGGAGTACGATTAAAGACTTTTGAATAGATTTATGGCTTTAGTTGATGCAGAAAGATGCAATAATCCATACTTCAAAATGGAATTAAAAAAAGCCACATATTTGGAAACTTACCCACCAACTTCAATGTACAAAGCAATTTGCTTCCCAAAATTGAGATTTTGGGCTAAAAGCTGATACTGCTGTTGAGGTATTTCTCAACAGCACACATATGAACAAACCAGTAAGCTAGTTTGCTTTGGTTTCTTGGTCCAATGCAAGCCGTACCACAGGGAAAGGGAAAGGAAAGGAAGCATTAATTACAAAGGGCCAAATATGAGGCAAGTGTTGACATTTTATCAGAGGTGGATTTACATTTTTGTAGATGGGTTTAAGACTACCCTGGCCTTTTAAGAGTACACCAATCTTTTTTCATGGTTTACACATGTGCGTATATCCTTATGAGTTGTTTTAATCCACTGGATCAATTCAACCCCAGTCTGTCTTAAACATGTAAAGTTTAAAGGTAAAAATACACCAATTTTATAGGCTTGAGACAGAAGAGAACAAATTCAGTGTCTAGACAAGAACTGGCACCTTAAGGTCATGCTGAAAGCAAAAATCCACACATAAAGCTGTCCTAAGTAACTAATCACAAGGAAACTAATGAAAACTCACAATTAGCTGAGAGCTCAAATCTGAAGGAAACAAGGCCTCATCTGCCGTAGTGTTTATGGAAACATTTAATTAAATGTGTACTATTATTTAATGGCAAGCTACACATCAGTCAGCCCACAATACTTCAGAAAGTTAGCGTTTCAGCACTGCAGAGGCACTAAGCAGCTTAGCTTTCTAAACCTGCACAGACCCAGTTCTGCACATTTCAGATGCGAGGGTTGGTTAAAAAAAAAAAAAAAGACAATAAATTATAAGTAGTGCTGTGGAAAGCCTCAGTTTATAAGGGATGTCACATTAGCTTTGTATGCTGCTAGACCACTGGGATTTAAAATAAGCATACTGCCCTTGTCCAGTCTGATAACAGAAATGAAAACAGGAACTCAGAAGTTGTAACCAGAGTTAGAAAATTCATATGGAGGATTAGGCTGCTATAGATGGCTGCATTTTGTCATGTACCATTTGCCTCTGGCTTTTCATCACTGCAAGAGTGTCACTAAGCCTTATTTAAGTGCAGGCAAGAACAAGCAATGCAAAGATGGGGTGCACCATAAATTCCGGACAACAAGTTTTTACCTCTGACCACTGCACACAGTCACATTATTAAGGGAAAACAAATGAAATAACAGAGGCCCTGTTGTGAAAAGTTGGAGCCTCCTAAGATTAGAATTGGCAGAGCCTATATTGAGGATAAATTGGAAGAAAGAAGATTAGATTTATTTTTATTATTTATTTTATGACATCAAACTGTCTGCTACAGATACAAGCAACTTGCAAAAGTATAGAGGCTAACTCCATCTTACAAAAGAACACCTGAGAGCAACAAGAGCTTTCATTTAAGGAAAGCCATGAAAAATAAACGAGTTTTAAGAAAGAAGGATGTGTAGGAATAGAAAGAGGCATGGTACCTCACAACAGAGAACAGCAGTGACCAGGGCAACAGTGAAAAAAAATGCAGAAATAAAAATGGATACATATACCAGTTAGATCTTGGTAGGTAAACAAGACTGTGATCAGGCGAGTCAGGCAAATATGACTAAAGCCATAACTTTTTTTTTTAAAGTGTATGCAATTATTCATGACTGTATGCACTATTTTAATGTATGAAAACATGTCTCTCAGCAAGAATACACACAGGAGAAAACACATAAATGGAAAAATATAGCAAATAAAAGTGACAGCCACTCAAATGTACAAAAACAACAGTAGATTCTTCAAAAATAATTGAGTTTTTGCAACAAGAAGGCACTTTATTCGAGCAGTATTTACAAAATCAATAAAACAAGAAAAATGAAATAGAGAGTGAATACAGTCAGTGTCTGGAAAATGCTTGCTGTTCTTTTTTTTTTTTTAAATAAAGAAACCAAGCAAACCAGAAGTTCTTTAGGGACTTATAATAAAGTGTACTACTTTGTTGTTTAAAGAACCCTACTCTTCATTATGCAGCCCAATGTTATCCCAAAATGATCTCTAAAATTACACTGACTTCTCCTTTGTATCCCGCTTATGTTGATCCAAATAATTTTCTGATATGAGTTGAGATGATGAAATCAGTATCTGACCGAGGTGCTGATTTACATGCTGGTTTAAGATGACTATAATTGATTTACTGAGAAGATAAAGGCATACGTAAAGCGATAATGTAAACAAAGAAAGCTGTACTTTTAAAAAAATATATCGTGCAAGTCTTCTGACAACCTCTAACAACTGAAAATAAAAAGTGTCTGTTACAAACTGTGGAGATCTGACACATCTAATGTTGGAAAAATGAGGTATACTCTGATACGAAGAGTATCAAAAATCCACATGTGTAATAGAATGGTTTAGAATAGAATGTAATAGCCGGTGCTTGTTTAACAACATTGGTATAGGTAAAAAGTTTGTTTAACAAGAATACAAAATACAAGTGAGGGACAATATTATGGTTCACTTTTCCCTGAAGGTAAGAGAAGCCTCATGGCAAGACATAACTAGTATTGAAAATTATTATCTAGTATTATCATCAAATTCAAGTATCAAGTTTCAGATACGGAATTACAATTGTGACATAAAGGTCATTTTTGGCAACATTATGAAGCCTCATGAATAGTAAGTTGTATTTTGCTTTTGTCAGGATACAGTCTATGTTTAAGAATTCTTGGACAAGATACGTTATTAAAATATTTAAAGTACGCATGTGAAGGAAGCACTGGGTACCACAAATAAAATGAATATTGCAAAGCATCTTTATTAAGGTGTAGGGCTTTAATGCGCCTAAGACATTATAAAGAATTGCTTTTTTTTTGTTAAATGCTGAAAAATAGAATTGAAAGTAAAAAGATAAAACATAACACCCCCCTTTAAAACATAAATTATAATTATTCTGAAAAGAGTTTGGCCCACACTGTATTCCTTAGCTAAAGATGCAATACAGTAAAACACAATTCCAATTATTTCTGCACTACCAGTTTGGGTAGCAACTGGTTCTAGAACAAAAATCATTTCAATCCCAAAGTTTAACTAATTTCTAATTAGACTTTGGAATCAGAGACAGACATGCTGAGGGCAAAGGCAGCCTTTTTGAAGTACTCACAATCTATCATCATTCTATGCTAATTACAGTACAATTAGACTTCAGTTAAGCCGCTCAGCCTCTCAACAGAAATCTCAAAAGCCAGGAAGAGTCAGTAGAAGAGCCAGGAAGAGTTCGAAGACGACAATATAAGGGAACAGTTGCCACCTTTCAGCTCCTGACTACTAATATTTGTAAGCTTTTCCAGTTCAAACTGTAGAGGAAGCAAAGAAAGGTGGCTCTTCCATCCCAGCAGTCTGCATGGGAAAGGTTCACAGTTACACAGAGGAGACAGAAGAAGATTTAAGCTGCCTGTGGGTTAGGCGTTAAGTCCCACTTAATGGGAAAAACAAACAAGCAGATCACTCCTAGCATAAGGACAAGCTACTCCTTCTAAAGCAGGAGTAGGCTGGTCTAAGAGTTGGACCAGCACTGTAATAAACAGTGAAAAGAAGGCCATTGAAGAAAGCTGCAGAATTCTTGTCTCCGGTTAACTACAGATGCTGAAACACACAGTTCCAGCACTGGCAGGCTAACCAACAGTTGTATTTAACAGGAATAAGGTGTTCAGAACAATTCAGTACTCCACTTATAACCCCAAGCACAGCAGAACCCAAATACCAGCAGCTTCCCATCAACCCCAGAGTCACAGTGAACAGAGCCATCTCATTACTGTTCTTCTGTGCCCCAGCCTACCTCCTCTCTCTGAGTTCCAGGATACTCACCAACCAAACTATATAAAATACTTCACATTTCCTGAAACTACAAAATTAGAAAAATATTTGGCATTTTAAACAACTGTGAAAAATGCTTTAATAAGTTATATTTCAGATGTTTCACTTTCCACGGCAGAAAACAGAATTCAAAAATCAATATGGTTAAACAAAGTTGAAATAAAATGTTGTGAACCCATTTTGCACAGGGAGGCCTGCTGTTTTTTCTAAAGAGCAAATCTGTTGACGTTGAATATTTTAACACAGTGATCAGCTCCACAACTTGCAAGCTGCAACCATTCACTGTTTTTCTGATCATTATGTCCAGCTCTGCCCTCATGATGTCTCCAACACAAACGTTTCACAGCAAGAGCGTGACTTTGGCTGCAACAAAAAGAAATCCATACATAACTGCAAAATGTCAAGCACAGTTGGGTATGTGACTGTAAACATCAACATTTATATAATTAGTACTCTTAACACTACCAACTGAGAAAAAACTGACTTGTGACAACCAGCGGGTATTAAATTCTTAAAATAAGTAGGGCCTCGAATACCAGTGACATTTTATCCTCTCACTCATCAATAATTTAAACAGCTATTGATTTCAAGTTTTACCACATTAAGCTGCAGGTCTAGTATCTCATTTATTGAGATATGACAGATTTCTGGCTTTTTGTCCGCAACTTCCTGTCACTTGGTGTCTCTTTTGAATTCACTTCAAGTACACACAGGCCAAAGTCACCATCAACTTTCATTTCTGGTACTATCAATGCCAGCTGCTAAAAAGAATCTAGGAAAATGCTCCAAATTAAATATTCAAAGTCTCCACAGAGAGTTTCTCTAGCTGTCACCATAGCAGCACCACATATAGCTTAACATTCCTTTGGTTTCTGCTAGAAACTGCTCAAGAAAACTTTCTGTCATCCACTCCAAAATGCTTTACTGATGTACATCGACAGTGAGTCTTTCTTCCCACTTCAGTGTTTTCTATCATCTTATTTTATGGTTAACAACATTTTCTTTTTTTTTGAAAATGGAGCTTTAAGCCAATGAAGGGGTAATATTTCTCAGACCATTTACACAGCATGAAGTATTTTGGAGTTTAACCTCCCTCCTTGTATGTTTTTTGTTGTTGTTGTTGTTTTGTTTGTTTGTTTGTTTGTTTTTTCTCCTGGGTTTTGATAAAAACATCTGTAGGCTCAGAGATCAGCCTTTTCCTAGAAGGACAACAATATCTGATATAAAAAAATAAAGCAGTTTCATATCAATTTATGAAGAGAAGAAGAGAACTCCAGCACTATCTGTCTCAATAGGAACACTTCCTTGCTGCTAAATTACTTCAAAAGACATACCTGTTATCCATCTCAACGCACTTAGTCCAATCAGCTAGTGCCGGTTCTTGCCCACTCTGCTTCCACGTGTACAAGATAATCTTCCCATTCTCTAAGCCTACTGCAACAATATACCTATCAAGAGAACAAACATTATTTCTAAGAGATTACAGTAGGCAGTTCAGCAAAGCTAGCTCTAAAGCAAGCTAGAAAGACCTAGCACTCAAAGATGGTGTGTTGCACCTTGCCCTTCAATTCAATACACAGTTTTTCATGAAAAAAAATTAAATCAGAGCTTCTTCATAAAAATGAAGAAAGCAGAAATCTGCAAAATATTATTCTGCTTAGAATAAAAAAGTACAACACTCATAATGAGGTTATTGCAGCATCAGACCAGTCAATGCTGTAAGAAGAATGAATGTTTCAGATGCATTAGCCCTTCCTCCTTGCCCTCCCCTCCCTTTCTTGTTATGCTGTTTGGAGAAATTACTGTTACCTGAAAGATGCCAGGAAAGCAGGAAGAAAAGTTAATGCAGTCAAAGAATGGTCAAAATATTTGATAGCTAAATTTTAGGAGCTGTTTAGCCACAGAAAATTGACTAAAGGGAGAAAAACATGAATACTAATTTCAAGTTAAGTGTAAAATGGTATTATAGAAAACAGCAATACCTTCCATCAGGAGTTAGCACGTGGCTGATACTAACAGCTGTAACAGAATCCATGGCATCCAGTACGGTTGAACAAGGCTTGATCGAATCTGGTATATTCCCTTCAGCAGGCATAGATAAATCACACTGGCCCCATATAATGACCTGTTAGAAAGAGAATCATCTAGGAAGTTTCACTTTATTCTTTTTGTAAATGCATTCACAAAAGAATTACGGAATTATGTAGTTAAAATGCTCTCAGAGCACAGAACAATGACCAGTAAAACAGTCATAATTTCTATCCATGAAAATCTAACTTTTAGAAAGTCTGCTTGATTTTATTAAATATACTAATAACAAACACAGATTCTACTACAAAAAAAAAAAGAAAAACTTAAGTAGAGACCCATAACTCTTATGTGACATATGCTTATTGTACTGTGTGAAGTTAAGATAGGAGGAAGTCCAACTGACAGACCGTTGTCTTGTACATACGTATTCAAGCACTTTATTTAGCATATGAAAGTTTCCATGATCTCTGTGATAACACACACTACAAGCTTTTTGTGTTTATAAACTATGGGCCCATGAGAATATAGTATTTGCTAACCTAAAATATATTTTAAATAATTCTGGGCTTTTAACATTCCTTTTTATATTAATTACCTTTTTGTCTCGACTGCCAGTAACAAAATACTTGCTATCTGGTGTCCAATCACAGGACCAAATGATTCGACTGTGAACAGCTGTATTTTTGTCTGTGTATGCACAGCAACTGAAAACTGGGCCTAGAATAAAGCACAGAGAGGAAAAACCCTTGCTTCAACTGCTTTGTTTATTGAAAGTAACTGTCACCCTCACTTACTTAGTACAGTGAGGACTGCAGGAATAGTTGGACATTATTCCACTCATCTTTAAAGCAATTGGAAGTACATTAATCACACAACCATAATAATTACTGGTTTAAGACCGTAACAGTCAGCCCTTACAGCACAAGAAGTGGGAACAGTATCTTTATCTGTTTCAAAAGAAATGAATTCCAAGCATAAGACATCGAGGTTCTTTGGAAGATTTTAATAAGAACACTGATTTCAAAAGCCTTAGTATTGAGTAATTTTTACCATGGGTACACATATACCCCCTTCCCAATCTCATTATAGTTACTATTTAGTTACTATATAGTTACTATACAGTTACTACAGTTACTATATAGTTACTACTATATAGTTACTATAGTTACTATTACCAGTAAAGTCCCAAGAACTCATATCATAATGATCCAATCCTAAAGATTAATCTGTTCCCAAAGAGACAGGTTGCCATTTCACTATACATACAATCAGGCAATATATCTGATTAGCAGATCACTAAATAGGAAAGCTTTTCCTAAGTAGAAAAGACTGTCATTTTGGAGCATAGATGTTGACTAACCACTTGTTGGGATGACAATTGAAGCAGTTTTGCTTTATACCTATAACAATATTCCTTGTAGACAGAAAATTTATCGATGAACAGATGAAAAGAGGGTTTCCTCTACTTGCTTCTTATACGAATTTGTACTCCTTAACCCAAAACATTATGTAACTACTGTGAACAATATGCCAGGCTTTAGAATAGAAGCCTGAATAGAACAAATCTCAAGCCAGAACACAACCAGACACAGTCTGATGGGGCCAAAACTCATTGCCAAGTCTCTACAAAAACTCTACAGAGCTCAGTAACCTTAGTGGCGCATAAAGACTACTGGGCTCTTGTAAGTCAACAGGGCAATGATAATCGTTTAAGCACAAGCATCTGTTCAAGGAATCCATTTAAGTGTTCAATGGCAACCTCCTCATGATTTCACAAGGCTGAAAGTCCTAATGACAAAGTAAATGGAATCTTTACTGTCTGCTCTATTTTATAGACAGAGCCAGCCCTAGTCAAATTAATCAATTGTGTAGGATTATCAGAAACCCACACCAAAGACAGAAATTAATCCTGTCAAGAGTCTCAAAGTGTCATGCCCTGTAAAAAGGGAAAAGGCAGCGCTATGCCGGACACCAGTATAATTATGAACCTTCCAGCCTAGCCTGCACAGAACACCATAGCAAAGGTTTTGTATGGTAGAATACCAGTGTGAAATTCAGACATTACACTCTGGCACGTATACGTGATTTCAGTAAATCAGAAGTGCACAATCACAAGCAGAAGGCAGGAGGACAAACAGCAGACTTCATTATGTCCATCAATTAAATGTCATTTACTGCCTGATTATATCCTTTTCTACATTTTCTAGCTTTTCTATACAACATTAATTGCTGTTCCTAAAGCCACAGGAACTTATACCACTATTAATTCTTAAAAGTTGTAAGGAAAATGTCCAGTTATTTATTTAATTAATAAGTCTTTCAAATATTTAAGCCCAAAATGTTGAACAAATCTTAGAGTTTTCAAATGAATACATCCATTTCACACATCTTACCTGACTCTGATGAGTCCTGTTTCCTCCACAGTGACCAATTCCTGTCTCTAGAAACTGCTAATAAAAATTGGTCATTAGGAGAAAATGCCAGCTGAGTAACAGTCAGATTGTGAAATGACAAACTCTGTAGTTTCTTCCAAGAAGTAGTGCTCCACAAAATAATTGCTGCATGTTCTTTTTTGGAAGCCTTTAAAAAAAACGTCAGTGAGAATTAAAGAGAGCAAATATAAAAATCACACGTCTCAACATACTAAGATATTAAGGGGCTTACTTTAAGGCTTACCATGGAGTTGGAGTGTTTCCTCTGCAAAATTTTGGTTCACTATTTTCTATCAGAGTTGACAACGTATCAATGAAAAATGTTTTATACCTGTATTTGTTAGAATTCAGCTAATATCTTCAAATGAACTACATATCATTTATGAATAATAGAGTTTCTGTATTCATTCTCACCTTTGCAAGGAAAGTTACTTACACAAAATCTTTCATATTCAGAGCAGATTCAGCTCAAACTGAATTCTGACACCTGCTCTGTCAGCCCAAGAAATATGACAGCACTTTTCACTAGATGGTGCTAGAATCTTTTCTTACCTTACATGCTGAGGCAATTAAAGTGTTTGAATTATTGCAAGCAACACAAAAAATTTCATATCCATGTCCGTATCTGAAATAAATGTGAAAAGATATTTAACACATCACGGTCCTGTTCGTAATATGCATCAATGCTTTTACGTTGATTTCAATCCCTTTGCAGAAAAGAAAGGTATAAACCAGGAGCATCCCGCCACTTTCTGTACTGCATCCGAAATAATTCCTAATAATGCTCTGCATTCAATTTAAACATCTGCATAAATTCTTTCATGCTTAGGAACTGTCTACAGAACAATCTCTCCAGCCCATTCCACAGTCCTAAAGCACCAGCAATGCAAACACTACTGCAATGATTAACAAAGCAGACAGAGACAGCATTTAATGCATTCTTATTTTCTTATAAAGCAATTTTAACGTTATTGATAAAAATCAGAAGCCACATATTTGAAGATCATAAAGTAAATACACCGCAAAGACTCAGCTAAAGGATGCCTGCTCTGTGAAATACTGAAAGATTTCTGAATTAGAGGACAAGAACCATATCAGAAGAAAGATGTAAAAAAAAAAAAAAAAAAAAAAAAAAAAGCAGCTTCACAAAGATTTTTACACAAATTGTCTTGGAACGTCACATATTTGGATTGGGGGTTAACTAATAAACAGAAAAACAACACAGGCTAACAAATTGCCATTAGTCACAAAACAGGCTGGAAGCAGAATAAAATTAGGAACATCTAGAAACAGTAGAAAAATATCAGCTAAATACCGGTTCGTACATAGAGGCTTTGCTTTCTAGCACCTAGGGAAGCATTTCCTTTTCTGTTCTGAGCAAAGGTATAACAATTCTAGGATGAGATCTAGACCATGCAACTCGCTTACACAAATACGTAAGGAATAATACAGAAATCCCTGTGAACAAAAGGTAAATGACGTTTGTATGTGGTCAGTCTCAAAGGGAGTCTCCTCCCTCTTTTCTAGCTTTTCCAACATCATTTTTGAACAAAGATGACTTCAGGACACTGTTTTCAGTGTCATCAAGTACAGAGGCACCAGAACCTGGTTATTTCTCCCCATGGCCTTATACTCAGATTGTTTATTACTTCTGCACAGGCAGCAATCAAGTAGGCTAGACTTCCTCTGCCTGAAGAATATGACAGGTAACAAAGCTGATCTGCAAAAAACACAAGGGTTGGATGGGAAACCAAGGTTTTGTTGGTTTTTCTATTACCAAAAATAGCTAGGAGGATTCTTCACACTTGCTGACCTCTGTGAGGCAGGGTATCAAGAGAGTTGCAATTTGCCACTGGTTCAAGCAGGCCTACACAAGTGTATGGAAGAGAAGACAAGTGAGTGTTGTTGAAACAAGACAAAAATGCATATTCAGCTTGAGAAGCTCCTGGACTGAAAACAGATAAGCTGGGAGAACACCCCAGAGAACAACTTTTATTTGGATGCCTGCTTACATGTAGCTGTCCTCTCCTTCTTTGGAAGACAGCACTAAGTGGTGCTCCTGCACCCCTGCAAACAGCATCTCCTACTGCCACTGTCTTTACTGGAGATAACACTGATGTATATAGGCTCTTGGTCTGACCTATGACAGTCCTGCTCATGTGACTTTGCAAAAAGATGTTATCTTAGGTCTTATTTTCTTTTAAGGAGAAAGATTAGATGTTAATGTCTCTATTTAACAAGAGCAAAGTGGTGTGCAGAAGCTCAAAATGTTACTGTTAAATGCCCCGCAATACTACATTACATGAGATAAAAGCAAAGCAACTGCAGACTTGTTTCACAAGTTATTCCACGGCTTATTTTTCCTTCACTGAAATTCATTGAAAGTATACTTTTCATGGAAGAAATGTTTTTTTTGTTTTTTTTTTTTCCTCTGTTGAAGAAACCAGACTTTCACTGGTTTTCAATACACAGCAGTCTCCAGAAATTTGTCTTAAAGGCAAGCATTATGATAAAACTCCTACTGGTGGCAGGGTGAGAAGAAGCACGTAACTTCATCATTATAAGACACAATCAGATTTGCAAATTAACATTCCAATTAAGTACAGCCACCCGTCCCTCTCCCCCCAAACAGCCTGGGCACGGTTACTCTTCATAAAAAGGCAGTGCATGCCCAAACTTCAGACACGAATGTGGGAGTCTGCCTGTGGGATACATCCAGCAGCTACTCTTCTGGATTCCGTTCAACAGATACAGACAGTAATTTGTCTTTTAAACAGATGGCTGTTTTGGCTGCAAGTAAAATCCCATGAACATCAATCCCACGTAACGACGTCTTTGCAACGCTGCTGACCGAGGAAGTCATTCTGAGAACTGTCCACCTCTGTAGAGCTAAATCTGAACAGCGTTGTCTCCTTACCCTTGAGGGCAGAACCCTGCAAACCGGGGGAAGAGATGAAAAGGAAGAGAGGAGAGGAAGGAGCCTCCCACTGCTATGATGGTTGGACATCATCAGCCACAGCTTCACTCCCCCAAACCAATCCCCAAAGCTTAAAGCAACGCCGTGAACAAGTGACGGTTTGTGCCATTTAGTTTCACGCGATCCCTGGAAGGCTGAAGGCGATACAACCCCCGCCCCCAAGCAGATACATAAATAACAAACTGAACTATAACACGCATCAGAGATCACCGAAGTGTGACTTCATTAAAGACGAAGATTGCAAGTACAGAAGCCCCAGTACAGCCCCTTCCTCCACCCCCACATATTCAAATCTGATCTCTGCCTTACGTAACACAGCACAGCAAAGCTTCCGAGTGGAGAGAGGAGCAACTGCATGAATGAATAATGAAGTGACACTTCCAGCCACAAGAGATTTTGCCCTAGCAGTGCGTAATTCACAACATTTTTTATGCACAGGTAAGTTGACTGGACATTCAAAGTTTCCAGATGAATGATTACTGTAATTTTCTACTGTTGCAAAGGATCTCTCAAGACTTCCCAATGTATTATACGAGATGTACACACTGCATATAAACACTCTATGGTAATTTTCCAAGCGGATAAAGATTAGCATACTCTCACAGGATTTATCATATTTTTATTTTAAAGTTATCAGATTATGTAAAAAATTCATCGAGTTCTTCATACTAAAACCCACTCAACCGGTTATCAACACCAAACACTAATCCTTCAAAATCTGGTGTTGAGTTATAGCTGGGAATACACAAATGTCAATAACAAACAAGCTATTTTTAGCAAGTCAGTTCCTCATGCTGTTTTTCTGCTGCTATGGCAACCTGAAATCTGCATTATGTGATTTCATGTTACTTCTTTCAAGATTATCCTGAGGAAAAAAAAATTGAAAGTCTACAGACACTCCACATCTTGTTTCCCTTGCACAAAGGAATTGCTATCATTAGCAGTTTCTCTAAAAACAGAGGAAAAACTGCTTAGATCAGTCACCTGAAGACAATCATAAAATATAGGATATCTTACTGAATGGAGAATAGAAGAGTTGATAGCCAGTATTCCTGTAACAGAATATCAAGGATTAATACCGTATTAGATGTTGAGAACTGTCAAAGGCAAATGAAGAAAAATTTTTGCCTTGTCCCTTTTTCACTACTTACGTAAGTGGCCACATTAGCGGCCACAGCATGAACAGGAGAGGCATTTAACAGAACAATTGGTAATTATTGTACAGATACAGTCTAATTTTGGCCAGCTTCCCTGGCAGTAGAAGTGTTTAAAAGTATTCAAAGAAGATTAAATGCCCAGTTGAAGGTAAAGCTGACCTCCTACAAAACCTTCTGCTTGGTCAAATGAAAGCAATTTGCAGAGACTGTCATCCCCCCCCCTTTTTTTTAAAAAATAATTTTCCTTCCAAATAAAGTAATGAAACTGGTAATGCATAAAGGTAAATGTAGTTATCAGCAAAGGCTCAACATTTTTGTTTCTGTCCATGACCAGTGTTTCAGGAGATTCACATAAGTAAACCTGTAAGAGCTTCAAATGCTTCGTGCTTTTGTGCTGTAGAATCAAGATCAGAAATAAGAATCCTTCCCAATACATATAAATATTCAGTTTCCTATTCACATCTCTGCTTCCAGAGCAGCATTGCTAACTAAACTCACTTAAAACAGTCTTGAAAAAGCTACAGTTAAAAAGCCTTTTTGCATTTCCCCTCCAAGTGCCTCTCAACTCCCTAGCACTGCCACTTGCAACCGTGCTGAGAGGTTCAAAGAACTGATATGAGCAACAGCCAGACAAGAAAAAAAAATTGATTAAGCTCGTAAAGGGTAGAGGCAGCAACACATAGCTAAAACCAACTCTTCAGGTGGAGGCCTACAAGTATGAAAACTTTGAAGACTGCAATTTGTGTTACTGAGATCCTGAATGAACAACCAGGTTACAAATCTTTGTTTGCAAATTGTTATAAAATCACTACTTTAGGTGCATCTCAGAAAAGAGGAAACAAAACAGAAGATGAATTCTAAAACCATCCCACCTCAAAACAGTTATTGGCGTGACCTATTACCTTTGCAATCCATAACCTACCCTGACAGCATTCAATACCCAAACTGTGTCTGTAAACATCTTATTCAACATTCACCACTGTGTTCCACCACTAGCCACAGCCTGTTTCAGCTGCTGCTTCTTATATTCTTCTGCTATTGCATCTTATAACTCTGTTAGCCTCTAGGGGAAAGCTCCTTATTTGATACTTCAACCTTTAGCAGTGGCACTACATCCATACCAGAAAGACAGACTTGATCTGCAGTCTGCCACGAAGCAGAAAATTCTTTATACTGTGAGACTTTCAGTGTGGCCAAGGTTTAAGCAGATGCACCGAGCAGACAGACATAAACCAAGGTTACACCACACAAAGAGCCTATCATATTCCAGAGCACAGATAAGACCGCAGAAATGTGCAATAGGTCCCTATAGCAGACTAGAGAGGTTACTATTATCTTGGCACAAGGAGGGAAAACAGGGACCTGTGCCTTACACAGACCTCCAAAAGACAAAAACCTAAAGGGACAACAACTCTGACTATTACAAATTCAAAAGAAGAATAGCTTTGTGCTAAAACATGAAAAAATTCACGTGTACAATTAGTGAAACAGTTTTGAGACACACAAGGCCCAACTGCCATTTTATCCAGTTTCCTAACTTTTGGATTCATGTATTTATTTAACAAGGTATACACTGCATGAAGTCAAATCAGGTAGTAAGTCAGGCAGAGTTGTAAGATCAGACTAGATCAAATCAATGTTACAATAGTTTTCTAGAAAAAAAAAAAAAAGTAAAATAAAGAAAAAAGAAAACTTACAACTTCTGAATTTCAGGCCACAAGGTATTCTGCAGCAAGTGATCCTCTGGGGGAGGTTCTAAAAGACATTAGTAAGACATTCAAAATCTGGTACTAGATAATCTAAAATCAGCTAAATAATGCTTCAAAGCTAACATCCAATGAATCTCATTCTCTATTTCATAAAATCTAAATTCATCTCATACCTGTAAGGATCAGAGGTTGAAAATAAATCTCAGGATACTGATTAGAAATGGTATTAAAAGTTTCTTCATCTTCAGCTGGTTGAGCAGGCATATCTCCTATTCAAAACAAGGACTTTATTAGCTGTAGAGAACACACTTGACACAGTGGAAAATATGAGCACATATTATTCAACTGAAAACCCTCTATTATTTCTAAAATCAAAGTTTCTAAAATTTGAAATTAGGTTTCTCTACTTGCAGAGCTACAATAATACAAATATTTGAATCTAGTTATTTTAATGAACATGAGACTGAGAAGGCAAAATATATATATTAAAATAACAGCCTTTGGAGCAATTTGAGTATGGGACTGACCTCCCCATTGGCACAGTCTCTTTTAGAGATTTCTGGAGATTTTGGTATATCTGAAAGAATCAGCCACTTGGAGCTGAAACTGTGCTTCCCAAAAAGTTAAAACTTTTTTCCTTTTGCACTGGAAAATTTTAAGCAAAAATCTCAGACACAAATGAAGGATTTCCAGGTTTCATGTAGACGCTTACGTGAAAAGCCATACTTGTAAAAGTCTATCTACAGCGTGCAAACTTCAGCAAAACTGCCAAGAGCTTAGCCTTTAGCTTTAGGCAAAAGTACTAAAAGTAACTGAAATTACTCAGTTATGTTAAAATTCAGCTCTATCCTTCACTTTGAAGGTATTATTTAAGAAAAAGATACAAAGACGGGGAATAGTGCCTTTTTGCCAAAAGCACATTTTAAATACAGTATTTAAAAAAAAATAAAGTATAGAAATCTCAGCAGAAGAGAGATCATCCTATCATCCTGCCTTCCCCACTTGAAAAAAAATACATCAGCATTTATCTAATTTGAGATCATCATTCACCATTAAGATTTTTCTGCAGGGTAAGCAGGAACAGAGTTATAAGGCACTTTAACCTAAGCCGTCAATGCTGACAGCATTTGCTGGACAATAACAGACAATAGAGGAGAATTTGACAGTTTTTCTATTTATAGTGCCACTGCTGGATGTGCCACATGAAATCAGTTGAAATTAGTTATCGTATGTGTGAAGATGCTCTAGAAGATGGAACTTTTATTTCCCTCTGTCAGGGGAAAGATTGAAAGAGGTGAAAGAGCAAAAATAGGTTTTGCCAAATTACGTTTTATGAATTTCTTCACGTACAACAAAGCAACTCCTCATCTAGGGAGAGGGAGAAGCATGGAGAAAACAGAACAGCAGGTTGGGGATTCCAGACACTTCCAAGTCCATCTCAGGAAGGCAATCAGCCCCAGTGCCTGGGCATGAAACCCATCCAGATCAACTGACAAGGAGAAAGCAGCTCCTGGGAGCACTGAGTGGGGTTACTTCCTCTAGGGTGTGGGTCCTAGAAGGCAGGGAATGAGCATTTGGGGTTTGCACAAGACTTATTATGGGATGTTTAGGGGAGGAACGAAAAGCAGATAAATGGACGATTCAAGGAAGGATTCTCATTTGTGTTATTTTCGTTAAGCACTAGATTTCGGTACTGCCAGACAAATCAGCACATGGCACAACTTTACTTCTAGCTTTTAAACTTGCAGTCAAGTCCACAATGATAGACCTAACAAAAAGACAAACACTAAAATAACTATTTAAAAACCTTTACACATGAAGCACCGTCACCATTATTTCTCATTAACCATACCTTCAAAAACAGCTTTATTGGATAAACCCAAAGCTGGCACAGTTGCACCTTCTGGAAGTTCAGATGAATGCTGAATGAAAAAAAAAGAGAGGTTTCACAGATTGTCATGTAGGATTGGGTTTTAAAGGGCACGGGTTAATGAATCCCTGTGATAATAACAGAGACTTTTCTAGAGAGAAGGGGATACACTTTGAAACACTCCTAACTCATCCAGAGCACACCCCAGACAAAATAAAGAATGCTACTCTGCAAAGAAGAAAAAAGCTTTCTCTAAGGCATCAGCACAAGTGTTTTGCCATCAAGCATGCATCTTCATTCCTACTTAAAGGTTTTCTACCACAATTTAATTTATCCTAGAATGCACATGATAAGCGCTCAACTGAGAGCTCTGCAGTTTTAAATGCAGTAAGATTGGGCACAGTCTGCTCTGAGGTGAAATAAGAAGGAAGCATTTTGGAAACATGGACAGAGAATGAGTGTCTCTGCCTATAACTTCAAACACAATCCAGCACATAACAGGTATGGCTAGAACATGTGCCCATTTAGAAGAGCCAAGAGGAAAGACAAATAATTAGAAAATATTTCCATAAAGATGTGGTAGAAAAGCTCAAAATCAGAAATGGTAAATAGGATTGAGGCCCTTTGTGTAGAGATAGAAAGGGGTTTGATCTAACAGCTATAAACCCTCTTTGTTCAATGGTCTGGAAAGTTCAAAGACTGTTTTACATAACTGGATTTATAATTTAAGTGTCAGATTAAGAAAAACAATGTTACTTATTTAAATGTTCATAATTTGATGAGACAATGTGTGATACAAACATACCAACCTGAGGCTTCTAAAACAGAAGTGCTTCTTCATTACAACCCAAGGTATAATACAAGTTCGTGGATTTAAGCTGAATAAAATCCTATTCATCTTCTTTTGAATATAAGCTTGCTTTTTTTGGTTTTAAGTAAATTTTTGGGGGGAATGCACATGAGCTAAATTAAGAAAAAGCTTACGCACTAGCGAAAATAAGCATTCACATTGAAATATTTCAACAAAGCTATTTAAGAGTATCTATATCATTAGAGCTCGTAAAGCCCTCCTCTTTAAACAAAGTCCATGTGAAGCACTTTGGGATATCATGGGTCAAAAAATAGCAGTCAGAGGAAGAGCTGATAAGGAAAGCCTACATAAAAGTAAAATAATGACACCTGCCAGCATTATAATAGAACAACGTTATTTGCACGTCATTAACACAAATGCTTACAAAGACTTGCAGAATTAAAGCAATAAATAGCTACTTATGTAACTTCTTGCTACCAAAAGTGAAGAGATTTCTTTCCCAGATATTTCAATTATTAAATGAAACGGAAGGGCTAATCCACCAACAAGCAGCTACCCAGAAAACATTTGCTTTTGAGACAGAATTGCAAAGAGCATGCAAGGCACTGTACAGGGGTAGCTACCCTGAATGAGGGCTGCTCTACAAAACCCAGAGAAAAACAAAATTAGACCTTAAAGTGAATGGGTAGCAAAAAAAAGAAGGCAATGCTGCAGACTTATCTTTCCACAGAGCAGGAAAGCGTATTTATCTAAAAACAGCTATAGGCCTAAGAACTGAAATCTAAAGGACTTGCAAGAAAATTTCCACAGCCAAGAGGAAATAAAGCATGAACAAATACGTATTTATAAATATTTATATATAGCAGCTAACAACAACACTGAAAGCTTTGTGCTTTTTTTAATCAGCTGCTTGGAAATAAAAAACAACACATAACCACACAATAATAATTACATCTAGACAAGTCTACTACTACGCCCTTAAATTAAGGAGAAGTACATCTTCAGGCCTTACTATTTGTTTTCAAATCATGTGGGTTTTTTTTTTGGTGTTTTTTGTTTTTGTTTTAACCAGTAGTCTACAATCTTCAGAAATTGCTTGGCCTTGCTTTGTTTCAAATACAGCCTGTTTTGTAAGACAGCACCATAAAAAATACATTTGAAATAACATACATGGAAGCCAACAGAAGGGAAAAGAGAAATAACGCTAAGTTTCAGAACCATTAAAAGCATTTTTATGGAATTTAGTGCAATTTTATGTTTTCTAGAGCACTGATTTTTATCTACATGGAAGAGGGGTGCCTTAAGTTTGTATTGCTGTGAAACACTTACCTGGGAGTACAGCTTTTCCATTGGAATACCAGTGATGTTACTGAAGTTTTCTATAAAATTCTTGGGAGCACGAAAAACTCGAAGCACTTTTTCATCTGCTCCTGATACGAACTGAAACCGGCCAATCATTGCCAGACAGCGCATGTCATACCCATGTACTTGAGGCCTTGCAACTTCATGCCAGGTTACCTAAATAAATAAAAACGCAGTTGAAGTGTAATTCTTAACCAGAGAAGCAGCAAGATTTTGAGTTGCAAAAAGTACTAATACTTCTCTTTACATTGATAAAGCCAGCAAATAAAGTTAATACAACCTTCTACTGATGTATGCACACATACAGTCAAATCTCATTCTTCCATTAAACAATTCTTATAATTAGTAAATGGTGTCCCTGCATTTGCAATGTCTCCAAGGCATTTGCTTACCTTTCTTACTAAAAGCCAAGAAAGAATATTAGATTTTTAGAAAAAAAATATGTAAATGGTTTATTCTACACTTAAAAAAAAATGATTCTTTGTGAAAAGATTTTTAGGAAGTACTATTTGCTGCTACTTACATGCGGTATTTCAGTTGGAATAATACAGCGTGCATTTTTGAGTTAATTCTAGTTCTGCTAGTTGTTATTTAATTTGAATTACTCTATATTACTTCAGAATTAAAGTGTTTGAAAAACTGCAGTAAATACAGAGTTTACACTACACTAGATATGCAAACATGAGGAAAGGCATTATGTTTACTGCAAACTGCCTATACCACATTAAAAATTCATTTCAGTTTCATTTTTAAAACTTCCCATGCCATGTGAATAGAGTATTTGAGAAAACCTACAAAATCTCATTTTTCACAAGAGCATGATTTGAATAAAAAATAATAGCACAATAACCCTTCTTCCCCATGCATCTTCACATACTTTAGAACACAGCACACAATAGGAACGAAACAGGAAAAAAAAAAAAGAAAAAAACATCAAAACCAAGGGAGGGTTGCCTAAGTTGTACAATAAACTTCATCCAGAAAAACCCTGGTACAGGTCTGCATGACAAATTGAAGCTAGCTGTTATCCCTTATTTCTGGTATGTGAACTAAGTACAGTATCAGATCTGGAATTTTAAGAAGGGATAATAATTCTCATTTAACTCTTGGCACTCTTAAAAAAAAAAAAAAAAAACAATCCTGAATACTGAGCTTTAATACTAACTTCTCACAGATATCTGAACTATTCATCTTAAGACAAACATCAGGTATTGCAATTTTTAAAATGCTAAACCCTGTATGGTAAAGAAAGGCAGGCATTTTAACAGCTTATGTTATCTCCATTCCCCTTCAGATGACCCATTTCTACCTCAGCCCTTCATCTCACTTCACCTACAGGATGCTATCATTTTTTCCCAGACCCTATGACACAAAGTGTTGGCACTACCTGGCTTTTCACATCTATCCAGCCAGAAGGTTGCTCTTTGTCAGAACAGGAAGGGGAAGTACAATAATTCAGTCCACTTAGGTATGAAGACTACCACCACTCTGCTACATTAGTTGATTAATTTAAAAAAAATAAAATAAAAAAAATCAGGGACAGCAGGAACAGCTGCACAAGTAAATCATATAAACCTCAGTTCTTCCCGATAAAAAATTAAACAGTACACATAATGAAAAGTGGTACTTAGTAGGTCACAGAGGATGTGCTATCAGTAACTCTTTGAATGCTGCCAACTTACATAACGTGCTAGTCCTGGACTTGGCTTCCGTATGTCAAATCCAACAAACTATCTTTTCCACAAAGGTGTCGCACCCTCCAGCTTGGAGATTAGGGGAAGAAGCAGGGAAGGAAATTGAAGATGCCCTTCCTACGAATACAATGCAAAGCTTAGAACTTGAGCTGGGATTGC
Source organism: Anas platyrhynchos (assembly GCF_047663525.1). NCBI lineage: Eukaryota > Metazoa > Chordata > Aves > Anseriformes > Anatidae > Anas > Anas platyrhynchos. The sequence continues at coordinate 64,385,413 of NC_092588.1, read as the reverse complement.
TACCACTTACGTGGGGCCTGGAAATAAATCAAGGAACTGGTGCCAAATTCACTCTTCCCTGAAACATAAGACACCCTGTGCTGGCCTACACTGCAGAAGCTTTGCTAAGGGAGTTTTAATAGCTACTCTTTACCTTCCCCAGCTAATAGCATAGCGATTTCAATCACTCTAGTTTCTGGCAGTTGCCTAAATAGAACATTAGTACAATCTTGCCAGAAAAAGATTGTACTTGTAGAATACTACCAAAATGCATGACCGACTAGAAACAGGAACTTCTGCATTCCCAGACAGGGCTTCCCCACATCAAACTTTAGATTTCTCTAATACAAAGTTATTCAGGAATAGCAGTTCCAGAAAAGATGCATACATAGGTGCCAAATGCAGTTCAGTGGCAGGTAATCATTCTGATAAAACAGTCACATTCATAAACAAAATGCTGTAAAAAAAACAAACAAAAAACAACAGTGAGCATGTGGGTAGGAAAAAAAATTATCTTTGTGATTCCCTGCCACAGTGCTAAGCCAAATGTTAAATGAGGGCAATAAATGGTTATTAGAATCAGACAGGTATTCCTCCTCTTGCCTTATTGCAGAAGTTGGTTTTCCAAAGCCTACAAGAACACTAACTGAAGGCAAACCAGAGGTAAACTCAGGATTAAACAGCAGTCAAATCACATGAAACTAAAACTTACCACTAGTATTTTTAAAGTGAAAACACATACTGAATGACAAAACCAAACACTTACACAAGCAGTTTTGAAGAGATCATGGCTTGGGGAAATTTGAGGTAAGAGTTATACTTATTCCAAACTCAGGACAGGCAAGACCTCTATAACAACCCCACCAAGTCTTTGAAGACCATACCTCTGTCTCATGTTTTCTTTTCCACGGAGCAAATAGTCTAGTAGTTTGATCCAGTCCAACGCTGATGATAAATTCTCCTTCTGGATCCCACTTCACATCCTCTACACTGTTAAAATGTCCTGAAATGACAACATCTGGAGTCCATTCTTTCTATAAAAATTAACCAAACAAGCAAAAAGTTTTCAGTTGACTGATTAGCATATTTTAACCAAAATAAGTAACAAAGACCTTATTGGGAAATAAACAAACAGGACATATGAAAACAGCAAATACTTCTAATAGAACTCGTAGTGCCTACAAGGACACAAATGTCGATTCATTGCTCCAATTTAGAATAAATTAGTGTTATTGGTTTAGATGGTATTTCTGAGCAAAGCAAAGCTACAGATGTACTCAGTTTACTCCACCAACTTTGTGGTTGCTGCAAGAAGGCAAATTTAGAGTTTGAGTAATTCCAACCTCCCTTCTGTGCAGGAGTGAGGCTCCTGCAGAATGCTATATTCAGAAGGTGGACATCTCTATTGTTAATTTTAAGCTGCACTGTTACATTTGATATTTTCTGTTAATAATACAGCTCAACTAAAGCGACAAACAATGTTTTTAAGCACTAATAATAACAAATAAATAACATACCTTATTAACTGAAGACTGTTTCCAAAGGTGAAATGCTCCATGAAAAGCATGAGCAATGATCATTGAACCATCTGGACTAAACTGGCAGTCAAAAAATCCAAGGGTATTGCCCCCCACTTCACCTACCCGCACCTGAATTAACAGAAGTGAGATATCCATGAAAATTGCCTTCAGTTCATATAAACTCATCCTAATCTCTTGAGATGCAAATTTAGTTATAGGCAAGAGTTTACATTATACAATATTCTTCAAATGTACTTTGTGTAACTGCAAAGTTGAGTACCAAAATATCATGGGAATTAAAGCTGCGTGCTGCTGCTGCACGCAGTCTCCCTTCCTAAACATCTCGGGAGGGGGATCTTGCTCAGTCTGAGGTCTAATCAATGCAAATGGAATCTAAAAAGAAAGTAACGACTCACAGGCTTTACAGCACAACTGCTTTTTAGAAGCTTGCAAATTTAGGCAGACAACAAATAGATTCTCTGTATGTTCACTCTACTATGAACTAACTCATACTTCAAGTAGAAAGGCAGAAGGATTTTTCAATGGAACAGGGGAAGAATTACATCCACTACTCTAATTCTCTTCTTTCCCTCGAGAGAGTATTAAAACTTTCTTTGTGATCGGAAGTCATAACCAATGGTTGGCATAACCCTACACAAACAAATTCAGCTGAAATACTGCTATATGTTTTCAGTTAATCTTCTTTTCCAAAGACACCTACCAAAGCATTAAATAAATCTTGTAAAAAATTGTACTACTTGTTTATTTAAAATGATCCACATTAGAACAGCATTCAAAATAATACAGTGAAACATGGGCATCCAGCTCAAACAGAAGAAAAACCTCATGTCACAACCCATGAACAAGTTACTGTGAATAAAACAAGGCTTGTGAATTCTGTGTCAGCTGCCCTGGCGAAAGTGCTTCAATGCATGTTCCCACAAGGATTAACTATAAATATTTCAGGGTGGTTTCTTCCTCTTCTGTCTGAGTACACAGTGTGTGTTACTATATAGCACCTGACTTGCTATTCTGTGAATGACAGTTGAGCAGAAACTGTTGTCAGAATCTCTCCAGTATTGTAATAAGAAAGCAATAAAAATTATGCTGCATCAAATCATTTTTGATAAACATAGGTTTACTTGCAACAGTGTCAGAATGAGTATTCTGCAAGAAAGAAGTTTTTCTCTCCTAAGAAGAAAAAAGCCTTTCTCTCCCAGCATTTTATAGAGTTTGTTTTTCTTCCGGTATACATACAATGCTGAAAAGCCACTTTTAATACAGTATATATTGTGAGGAAGACTGGCACTTGCCTGTTCTAGCCAAACTCCAGATTCCTTATCAGGTTCCCAGAGGATCACAGTTTTGTCCATTGATGCAGACAGTATCCTCATTGGTTGTTGTATGCTGCCACCTACAGTACAAGAAAAATGATTATCCTACAACATGAGAATGCTTTCTAAAAGAATTTGCTCATACTGAAATGCAAACACGCTAAGAAATTAGATGAGCAGTGGGGACGTGCAATGCAGCACTTAAATGCCACGCTTAATAGGCCTTGCTTACCTACTAGGCCTTCATTAGTAGGTATTGTATTTTTTAAGCCATTATCTCCCAAATGAAGTGTAAAATACATACATGAGAACAACCATATTCTACTGTTATTCACTCCAAACAGATGTTGGAAAAAATGTCATTCAGAAGAAAAGCTAGAGCTTCACAGCGAGACCACATAGAAGTGGTCGGATCTTTTCTTCACATAAAGTTCTTACCAGGAGATTTCCAGTTTAAAACAACAAAATTTCTATGCCAATATTCACTGTTTTTTCAAATTCAGGGTTAGATTCGCTAATGGATTTCAGCTGACTATAGCACCTTGCAATAAATACAGCAGTAAGGACAGCTCACAGAAGTCAATGAGACTCCCTAGGGAGCTAGGTGTTTCACCATGCGTTGGGGAAACACCTAGGATAACTGTTGAGGAGCCCTTCAGAACAGAGACGTTGGTGGGCATCTCCTGAGGCAGTATCTATTGTCAGCACCAGATCTCTTAGCTGCTGCACTGAGAAGTCGTAAGCAATGCCCTGGATCTGTCTCTCCACTCAGCCTGCCTCTATTGAACAAGAAAATCTATTTTGGGGAATGCAAGGTTGGGTAGGACCACAGAACACAAGAAGCTGTATGAACATAGAAGCATGGTGTAAGATGGTGTAAGGAAAGCTACATTGTCTAACAAGACAAAAGTTTCTGAATGCAATGCAAGATTTGCATGCCTGTATTTTGCCTAAACCTTGATTTAGAGGCAAAATGTTGCATTGTCTTGTACTGGTGTACCCCCATTTCCTCCCACCAAAAAAAAAAAAAAGGTGGTATGAGAACAGACTAAGCCAGCATTTCTAGAGCAAGTGCCATGTCTTTCACTACAGCTATTTTACCATCCTAATTGCACTCTACTGTTCAAGTGCTGTATACATACTGTCAAAGCTGTGCTTTGTACTGGTTAAATCACCTGCCACCAGCAACTAAGACACCTCAAAAAAAAAAAACAAAAAGGCAGCTTTGCCAATAACAATACACAGGGGCCTTTTGATGATGCAAGCATATCAAGTCAAGAATCTCAATCCCTTACATACCAGGCAGACATGCACCAGCAAATCAGTACTGCAAACAAGGCTGTCAGAATTTAAGGATTTAAGAAGAAAAATAAAGACTAGATCAAGATATAAAATTAAAGTAACTAAATAACAATTTTTCAACAAGAGTCAGTGTTAATGCCTTAAAGCTACATGCTAGCTAGAGAAAAGTGATACTCAAGGAATTCCTGGCATGCTAAATTAATGCATGGAAGACTGGAGATTAATCTTCTGAATGATGCTATTTGTTCCTTTGTAGTCCAAGAAAAAGAAAGGAGCGCTCTTGAGTTAATACTGACCTTCCAAAAAAACATACATTTCAAATACATATATCACGAGAAAATATTACAGCTATTAATTCATAGCTATAAATTGAATTATTTTTAATCCTGTAATAAATCAATTACAATGAAGCAAGTAGAATACAGCATCTTGCAACAGACTCAGCCTTTGCAGCATGAACAGCAGATGTGCTACTGGCACGTTCAGCCAAAATATCCATTTACCTATAAAACATTATTTGCAGAATTTAAACGTTTTCTTAGTCCACAGTGACAAGTGAACATGCAAATGAAATGAAAAAACACATGATTTTAGTCATGCGTATGATGTTTAATATAACTGCTATGGTGTTTAGTGTTGGTTTACCTTTGGTAAAGGAAGGTTGCCAGTGGACTGCATACACCCAGTTTTCATGACCAGCCAATACAGACTCCAAAGTAACTGCGTATGTTGTACCAGTATCTATCAGAAATCAGAGAAAATCACATTTCTTTCTAAAAGTCAAGAAAAAAACAGACCATTTCTGATATCTTCAGTGATAAAAGCAACTACTTTCATCATCTACCTGTATTTCAACAGCCTATTGACATTGAACAGGTCCTTGAAAACGTACTTTGCTGCAAGCCCTGCATACCATATTGACACTAACACGTCGCCTATTGCCTCAAAGTGGTATCACAGAACTCCTATGGAGCTCTCAGAGAATTTTGAAGTGAACTCTGACATCATCTCTGCCCATATTCTTAGACATATTTACATCTCCAAACGACTGTAAAAATAATGATCCATTAGAATTTGGCGAAAGTATCATAAGCACTTGTTACACGCATCATACAAACCTCATTATATTACCTAAGTTGTCTAGTAATTTACCCCACTATGTCAAAATTGCAAGCCCCTGACATTAGAGTGCTCAAATAGTACATTAAAAAACCACAAAGTAAGTCTGCACATACTTATCTGTTGTCTCCAATCCTTTCCAGAGGTTTAAGTAACAGTGTTCCTCTTAATGCGTTGAATTTAAAAGGAAGTAAGAAGTATGTTATTAAACTGGAGGAGAGCTGCCTAGCAGCATACCTCCCACAGACAAATATATCTCCTGGCTACGTACTGCATTTGGAATATGTATAACAGTACAGGTTGATATTAAGCTCCCTCATTGCTTAACCATTTTTCTAACACATTGTTAACTCTATACAGCCACTGCTTTAAAACAGTAACTCTACTTTTCTAACAGCTGAACAAAACAATGCAGTCAAACTGGTCTCTGATACTTCTAACACAAGAAAGAAAACAAATTAGATGGTAAACAGCTTGATAGCCCCCTGAAACCACTAACAGATACACAAGAAGATGTATATGAGAATTTTACAGCTGGTACCTACCTTTAACAGTAAAAACATTCTCTTTCAGTCTTATAGAATAATCTTCAGTTTCTGAAGATTCCTTTGATTTCATACACACTTTCCAAATTCTTATCAAACAATCCTGAGCACAGCTTGCTAAGAATAGGTCTTCATCTATTTGGTTAAAAACATGACAATTAAAGAGTTGTATTTTCATTGCAACCAATGCCATGACTAAACTACTATCTTTCCAAACTTTCACTACAGCATTTTCCTCACTTTCCCCGTTTTACACTTATCATAAATACTGCTGTTTTATTTCAACATCAACTTACTCTACCATTTCAAACTCTACACTTGTTTAGAATATACTGACTATAGACATTTCTATGCCTATTAGATAGGGAAATGTCTCATGGTAATACTATATATGAGCTTCCCTGTTACTTATGGCCTTCGCTCTCCCAATTCCAACATCCACAATGAATAACCTAATACTGATAAGAACTTCTTTAATCCATTTCTTCCTTCAGGACTGTAACATCATCTAATGCTCTATTTTATTTTTGCCATTGCAATAAATATTTGATGAGTTAATGTCTGAATAGGTTCTCTTTTTAAACTCCTATTCTTACAAAAAAAAAAAAACACATGGGGGGAAGAAGAAAATAGTTTCACTCTATTTTTGACCCTTTTGAAGAAGCAGCAAACTATTCCTCATTCACATATAGACACTGCCATACTGAGGAACTTTAGCAAATTGTCTTTCTATTTGTTTGCATTAGGCATCAGTTATGTAAACACGCTTGAAGCAAGCAAAATAAAATGAGGAATGCAAACATAAGTGTGTTCTGTATCAAACTTACTGTAGTAGTAATTTTGAGAACTGAAACATGGTTGCAGTATAGACTCAACAATTCCTGTTTTTAACAAGTCACAAAGTTCCACTTTGATTTTTAATATTTGTGCACCATCTCAAAAAAATAAATAAATGTACAACCACAAGAGCTCAGAAGCTACAGTGCTTCAAAAACACCTGCTGGAGTGGTAAAATATCAGTACTATCATTAAACCAGTATTCCACTTTTTTTCTTTCATACTGACCACACACTGCCCATTCAATGCTTCTTATCCAATCTTCATGGCCAGGGAGGATTAATGTTTTCTGAAACTGAATAAAATTTCCTGTTAGGTCATAAAAATGTATTTGGTTACCATGCACATACAGTCAATTAGCTTTGGATTTTGAGATCTTTCATATTTACAGCTTTTATTATTTGAAATTGGAAAAATAACCTGTTACAAAAGATTGTAATGCAATGATAGGTTCTAAATAGGCCTTTCTGATTTTGTCACTATTGTGTAAACATGTTACATTACGGCACTTCCCATATATAAGCAGGAAAGCATAAAAATTTAAGGAGATGAATCTATTTTATTTTAGCTTTTTAAGTTAATCCTGCTGACAGTGCTACACAAAAAATAACACAATCCAAATATAACATGGTAAATAATTTGTATTAGACAAAGTAGATGCACCTATAGATGATGTGAAGAATGAATACAGGTAAAAAAATCAAGCAAGAAAGCTAGATGTGCCTTCGTTTATTTCCATAATTAATTTCTGATACAATGCTGTTAAGAATTACTACTTACGGGGCTGGAAATATTCTGTATGTTTCTTAAGTTTATTGCTAATTTTCAAAGTGTGCTATACATCAAGAACTGTATCTGCAGATAGAAGCCTCTGTATGAACACAGGAACACAAACACAGTCCAGGTTCTCTTTTGAGAAATTCCATTACTAGTAGGTTTTCATTTGTAACATTTGTAATACTACCGTTTTACAGACTGGAGTGGTCTGTAACTGCTACTGGGCTGATAAGTACCTCATGAAGTTCAACAAGGAGAAGTGCTAAGTCCTGCGCCCGGGGAGGAACAACTCCAGGTACCAGCACATGCTGAAAGGACCTGGGGCCCTGGTGGATGCCAAATTGAACGTGGTTTAGCAGTTTGCCCTTGCTGCTAAGAAGGCCTTCTGGGCTGTATTAGGCAAAAAGTATAGCCAGCAGGTTGAAGGAAGTGATCCATCTCTTCTACTCAGTGCTGGTAAGGCCACGTGTAGAATACTGTGACCAGTTCTGGGCTCCTCA